>NC_142864.1:8125000-8750000 GCF_061612785.1 Hesperophylax consimilis
CAACATAACGGGATTAGTTAATTTAACAAACACAACATAACACTAATATACATTGACATTTAATTCATCTGTTATTCCATATTATGACCATCTCTGCAGCTTTTGGTAATCTTTGTTATTTGATTTCTATGATTAGCATACGAAATAATTAGATATTTTAATATTTGCTGTTCAAATATGGGGTAAATGATTGGTAAATACAAAAACAACAAAAAAAACTGTAAGTTTTGCATGGATGTATGGATATTATCATGATAGCGTGATGCAAATAAGAATGTATAGTTTTATTTCGTATTTTATGTCTATGTAAGTACCTTTATGTATATACCTGTTTTTTGTCTGCTAATTACAACAAATGATAATTTCTCCAGATTTTGATATACTATGTCATTTTATTGTTTCTGTGATTAGCATACAAAAGATATTTGCAGTTATAATTCGTGTAATTTCGAGTAATGAAGTAAATGCAGAATGTGCAAGATTAAATCGATTTTGATTTTGAATGAATCGTAATATTGTTTGTTGAGAATATTGAAGATATGTATATCAAACTATTTTTTAAATTTTAGTTCATTAGGACAGACTGTTTTAATTTTTTTTTGGTGACAATTATTTTTTCATTGAATTGTGTAAATTAAGCATTTATGAACAAGTACAAGGGGGTTCCCAAAAGAAACCGAATTGATGTTATCGGGAGCTTAGTTTTATTAGTACCGGGTTCTGCCGGTAGGATCGTGTACGCTACCTTTCATCAGTCAGTATTCTAGGCACTGCGCTGGAGAAGTCGTTCTTTCGGCTGGTGTGAATTTTTTGGTGATCAAAAACAAAAACTCTTGAAATGTTAAAAACGGCCTACAAGGATGATGCGGGGAAAACTCAAATTTGAGAACCACAAATGTTTGTTGAACTCTGTTCACGAAAATCAGCCATCTCAAAAGTAGAGCAATACGAGCACACAAAACAAGTCATCAAAAAATTCACACCAACCGAAAGAACGACTTCTCCAGCGCAAGTGCTTTGCATACTACTGACTGGGGCAAGTTAGCTGTACATGGTTCTACCGGCAGAACCAGGTACTAATAAAACTAAGCTCCACATAACATCAGTTCGGTTTCTTTTGGGTACTCTCTCGTCCATCATAGATTTTATAATTAATCTTGAAATTTTGTTTAAAATAAAATGTACACAGATATTCATTTTATTGGATGGTTAAAGCATCAAATTTGAAAAAAAATATCAAGCCCACAAATTATGTAAATACAAAATACATACATTATTAGTTAATAAACAATTAAAACTATGAATTTCTTTTAAAACATAATTACATACATTCAAGAAAATGCCCTGTACATTAGCTAGTATAAAACAATATTAACACTGTGTATACTGATGACTAAATCGTCTTGTTGACCACGGTAAACTTATTGCATAATATTGACCACAGTAGCATTATGTTACACCGTGTTGACCATAGTCAAGTTAGTATGTTGCATAATGTTGACAACAGTAGCATTATGTCACACCATATCGACCACATTAAAGTTAGTATTTTACTTAATGTTGACCACAGTCAACTTATTAGGTCATAAATCATGTTGACCACAGCAAACTCACAATACATCATGATAGTCACAGTAAAATTATTTTGTTGTATATATTGTTGACCACAAAAGCTCCATATTGCTAACTACAATACATTCATGTTCCTGTTACAAATTGGTGATCAAAATGTTACAACATGTCGACCACAGTAAAATTGTTTTGTTACATCTTGTTGACCATGGTACCTTTATGTTGCATCATGCTGACCATAATGTTACATCTAGTTGACCACAAAAATCTTATTTTTCATCATGTTGACTACAATATTATGTTGTAAAGATCGTTGCAGATTGAATTAAAACTGTAAAAATGATTTCCTTCAATAGAAAACAACTTATAAAAATCCAATTGTTCTAGATAACAGTGTAGCATAATAGTGAATATTCTATTTAAAATTACTAAAAAAGCACCATAAGATGTAGTGGGGACAAATAATATATGTAATGTTGCCAGTGACACGAATAGCATGTTTTATTACATACAAAACTAGGCCGGATAAGAGTGTAAAGAGGCATGAATGTGAATGAAGCAAAATAAACCTTTTCTAGACCCAATACGTGTGGTCCACCAATGTCTTAACTCAATGACTGTTAAACATGATCTGATAAATGATTAAAGTTTTCAAATGGTTTCTGGAGTTAATTGAACAAAATGAGGGCATGATTGTATTAGGAAATTGTCTCTGATTAATCTTAAACAATATTTTTTTTAGAAAATAAGATTTTAAATTTGATAATCTTGAAAAAAAAATACAAGAAAAAACATAAACTGGTATGAAAGATATTCACACAAAGCTCTGTGAAGTATACAAGGAAATTTTATCAGACCTTATACATAGAATATTTGCTGCTGTTTTTTTACAAGAAAATGACGATTTTTTTTAAGAAATAAGTATTTAGTATGATTTCAGTTTTAGACCAAAATTAAGTAGTCATAAGTAGAATTAACTTGTAATCAAAAGTGTGACAAAGATTTGAGTGATTTCAAAATAGAGATTGTAGATTTCATTAGATGAGTCAATTATCTGAATAAAATTGAAATCACTTCAAGCAATTCTTAAAGAGATGACAGTTAGAATTTTGCAGTTTTGATAGAATATTGAAGAAATTGCACTATTTAATCTAGCTACAAAATTCATCGATATGCTGTCACTTCAATACAGCTTAGAACAAACTTTACCATGTTCGTACAGTGAAACCCTCTTGTAAAGTTTCCACATAAGAAGTTTCCATGCTTAGGAAGTTTTTTATTGTCGGTCCCTTGAAGACTGAAATGCAAAATGACACAAATAATTCCACATCTTATGTGGGAAAACCTTATGGTTTTCCCACATAAGAAGTTTTTTTTTTCCACTTGCGTCACTTGGAAAACCTTATAAGAGAGCTTATCTGCATATCTTTTCATTTACATTTGTATTGACAGTAGTATATATTACTGAAATTGTGCAGGCAGATTGTGCAGAAAAAAAAAAAAAAACATTGATTAACAAGAAAACACCGCACGGAAGATAGTTATTACATGAGATTTAATTAATTAAGTTATTACATCAAAATCAATGAATTGTTAATCAAACACCAGTTTAATTGTTAAAATTACGCACCAATAAAAGCAGTCTAAAGCAAGTTACAACAAACAGTTGAAGCATTGAAATGATTCAAAAACTAAATATTAACTTTCTGCCATTCGACATACATATCGTCGATGCAAATCTATCTCCTGGTAAGTCATATTCAATTGCTTTTCTAAATTCACGAATTGGGGCGATGTGCTACAAAACAAAAATTAAAGTGAAACCCTTTTATAAAGTTCCCTTTAATATGTAATCACTCCTAAAAAGTAAGTTTTTATCAACCCTGAAAAAAAAAGCTCTTATGTACTAATAACGCATTATTTTCTGGGAATAATATGACGTTTGAAACATGTAAAATAAAATAATTTTACCTACCAATAAAGTTCATATTTTGTTTCCATTGACGCCTGGAACCTGTTATGACAGAGAGCCTTTTTATTTACATTTTGCGCATGCTTATTCCTTATATTTGCCCTTTTCCCAACTTGCCACACTTATAACTCATTGCGTTTTTGGCAATAATGAGTTTAAAACCCATCAAATAACAAAATAAACACTTTATTTCTTAATGCATTAGGTTGAAGACGCTTTAGTCGGGTTTTTACAATGTAATGAAAAAAATGAAAACTCTATTAAGTTTTTATTGGTTGATCCCTCGACAAACTTCTTAAATAGGGTTTCACTTATCGGGAATGCTGTGTGGAGGTGATGTGACATACGAGGGGATAGATTCGTAGCAACAATATGATTCCATCCTATGACAATACTATTTCTACAATCCATCCAAATTACGAGAGATTCTCCCAAAACAAGCCAATTAGTCAAACATGGACAAAATTAGTCAAAATAATTGTGTAAAAAATCTACAAGGTAAAATTATGTCGACATAAATAAAATTCGATAAAAATATCAACAAGGGACCAGATAATATTTTTATTCACAATCAATTAATATAATATTTAAAGTTACAAATATTGCAGAGTTTAAGTCATTCGATAGGAACCAAAATTGTATTTTTTTTCATCTCTAATAATTGTATACATATACATTTGAGCAATATTTTATGTACATTATTATTTTGAAAACAAAATCAGAAAATTTTGTCAATTACAAAAAAAAACAAATATTTCTTAAAAAAAAAATCTCATAAATGTGAATAAATTGAAAATATATTTACACTAAATTTTAATTGCATAATAATGTATTATTTAATTATCTTGCTGTGTATATATTATGTATTTTGAGAGACATTATTATTTTTCTTAATTAGGTACTTTTACCTATGTTTTTTATTATGGTAACATTTGAAGTGTTCCTTTTTTTTAATAAAAAAGGGTTTCATTATAATTTGATTTTTTTTTCTTTTTATCATACTCGCCAGAATGAAAAAAAATGTCAAAGATATTACTAATTATTTTTAAATAAATTTCACATGGTAAAAAAAAACATAAATGAAACTAAAAAAAATTGATTTAGTTAAAACAAATTTATTGATGCACAAGTATAAATTATTACAGATACAGTGTAATTTTTTCATTTATTGACCACTTAATTGTAAACATTTATAATATTATTTTTTATAAACACAGATGGGGTTAAATGATAATAATTATAAACAAATTAGTACACAGCAGCCTTAATTATTTTTTTTTGTAATTTGTTTTGACCGAACACAATAATGTATAGAGGGAAAATACTCTTAAATGCGACAGATATCTTTCCACGGCAACACAAAAGCACAAAATCTTTATTTTGTCATATAAGATTTATACAAATTTCATAGTCAGAATTAAAAACATCAACTAAAATACAAATTATATTTTACACGTGAACCTCAACAATTGGTTATTTTAAATTAATTAATTAATTAAATTAACATTTTTGATTTCGGTGTTATATTGCGTAGGAAAAAGAGTGTCACATATGCCATTGCATTATCCCGTTATACTTAGCAGCGTCAGTCCTTAGAATTTACGTTTACGAAATTAGTGAAATAGTTTTTTTTTTAAATTTTATTTACACAACTTATAACATAAGCCTATTTCATTTAACTCATATTTTTTACAATTAAACAATCAATTATTATTTATGTAATAATAGTTTATAATTTTCTCATTATTTGTGATAAAATTTAAAACTAGCTTCGTTGACTTGTTTGAAATATACATAATATTTTTACTCCCGGTTTGATTTCCCTATCAAGTCTTTTGCCTAGTAGAGATATTTCTTAATCTAACGCACGACCGATGGAAAATATTCCTCGAAACTATCCGAGGATTCCTTTTACGAGACTGCGCCCGTAACGCGTACTTCTTATACAAAAAATATCAAACAGTTCAACTTTCATTGCGTGGTTTAATTCGGACTTTGTTCACTTGTCACATAAGACGCGACACCTATTTTATCCTCGCTTCTCCGTAGCTCAACGCGCTGAAGTCGTCGCAAATTTACAATTTATTTTCTTCTAAATCGCTAGAGACACAAATTTGGACAATACAATGCAATAAAAATTATTTTTACCTAATAAATTTTTCATGTTCTTCAATTTCAAAGTCATCCTCGTGCGAAACGGGCAGTTAAAAAAAATTGCCATTTCTTTAAAATATAATTCCTCGCGAGAATTAATTAGAAATTTCTTTATAAAGATGCATACAATATCATTACAATTAGTATGTTTCCTAACTTAAAAAGAATATCGCAAATTTACGTATTTCGTTAATATTTTTACATCAATTTCATGCATTTTTGTCTTTCGATTATACATTTGAAACAATAAATTATTTAAGAAGCTTTAAAAATTCAACAAAATCACTCAAAACTTTTTTTTAAAACACTCGTGAGACAAATTGTTAGAATTTTTTTCGAGCCGATTTTTATTAAAATAAAAAAATTCATTTGGTAGGTAACCTCGCTGTTGAGTGTTAAATTTTGACGTTAAGTTTTAAAATTTAACCTAAAGATAAGCTAGCTTCGAACGTTCGAGATCATTGTAATTTAAAAATAGAAATTTGAGCTTCTGTTATTTATAATAAGTTTTACAATATAAGATATTGCTGATGAACGAGAAATAAACTATCGAATTAACATTTTTAAAGCGACAAAACTAATTTTTTAACGCGATGACGAAATTAAGAACCCATTCATCGAGTTTATTTAAATGAACACATTTTCGAATTAAAGTCTTTGATCGTTAACTTGTGGATAAATTAGTTGTTTTAATGACAGTCATAACTTGGTTTACCAAAGATTTAAGTAGTTTTTTAGGCCCTGTTTTTCATCAGCAAACTTAATTCAGGATAAACGGCAATTTTACAGTTACGTCAAGCGTAATTTCTTCTTTTTTAAAAGGACAGACAAACATTTTTAAACTCCTCCTACTACCGTCACTTTAGTGGGAAAATATTGCTTGTGCATTGATGGAGGATTTAGCTAGCAGGGGAGTGAGCCCACTACATCTGGGTAGACCTGGACCACTCAAACAATTAACCTATCATTAATAATGTGAATTAATCGTGAAAAGTTAATCCAGGATAACATTAATTCCCAGAATTGACTATTACAGCGCACTGTAAAAACATGGAGCTGTTGAAACTAGGACGGGTTGTTTTGGAGAATCTGAACAACTCTTCAAATTTCAAAGTTACTTTTCAAGTTTTGTGAAAAAATTTTAACAAGTTCATATTATAAAAAATATTAATAGTGGAAAAAAATTACTGTGTTTTATTTATAATTTTGTCTTTTTTTTGATTTGTTAAAAAAACAAACATTGATTTGAAACAGAATTGATGATACGACAGTCAATATCATACATGCAAATTCAAAGGATTAACTCCTTTTAAATCATGATTATAGTGTTTATAATTGTTTGCAAGCGAAAGCGTAGCCTTATAGCAAAATATTTGTTGCTATCTCATTTTACTTTGTCCAATGACCTTCCATTTTGCTAATTGATAGATATATGCGTCTATCTTACAGATAGCAAGTTAAGCCAAGCTTACAGAAGTTGATGAAAAACCGGGCCTTAATGTTTTAAAATAAGTACTTTTTTAAGTAGATACCTTCATTTTTTAAGTACTTTATTATAGTGACGTTGTTGTTTTAAACACAGTTTGTAATGTCATTTAATGAAATTAAACTGAGATTTCTTTAAATTGAGTCTTCCTACTGAAATACTGATGCTATTTTATCGATTTGTAAGTAACTACTATTAATTGTATTGCACATCAGGTATTTAATTGATGTTTATATTGGGTGCAAAGCATAGACATTCAAATTAATGGACCAGCCAATCAGTGAAAGGGGAACGAATCAACTTGCGCGTAGCACGGGAGGCGGCGTAACTATCCCATTTTCGGTGATTTGTAATACATATCACCATGCGGTCTTCGAAAATAATATCGGCTTACAAATTATTTTTTATTTATTTAAAAAAAAAAAAAAGACAAACATTCTCGGGTTACGGATAACCTGACAATATTTGAAAATCTCCTACTACCACCACAGTAAATGGAAAATGTTGCTTGTGTTGTGATGGAGGACTTAGCCAGCCGAGGAATTGAACACACTACGCCCAAGTAGGAATCAAACGCGATGCCAAGTAGTAATTACTAGAACTTTTTCAATGGCGGGCAAATTGCTGGCTGCGTAAAAAACTGAACTACATATCCTAAATCAGGTAAACAAAAGTTTGAACTCGTTTCCAAAATTGAATATTTTGTTACACTATTTAGTTAGGCACTTTTACAAATGTGTTATAATTTAGCCACCTGATTTTAGCATTGCTACGCCAGACGATTAATTTTAGAACGAACATTCATATCCTGCACAGAAAAGTCCCACAATGAACAGCGGTGCAAACCTTTAGCAAACTTTACTTTTCTGCACACGGTCTGATTATTTCAATATGCGCTGTTCGGTGGTTAATGTACGACTGATGTCAGAGTTTATTCACAGTATCCTCGGACTGGTTTGCCCCTCCAGTTTGCCGAAAGATACCAAGATTTCACGTTAAGGCAAGTCTATCAATTTAAATGTCTATGGTGCATACAGAGATTGTATAGGAAACAGCATTTGCAGAAAAAGACCAAGTAGACAAAAGTATCGAGGTGTTTATGCGTAAATTCTGGAAGATAAAACGTTAAACTTATTGAATAGATATTAAAAATGCATAGATACAGTATATCAATACAAAAAACAGAGACATCCTTACAAAAAAATGAGAAAAAATAGAAACATTATAAAACGTGCTATATATATTTTTTTTATGCAATGCCTTTCTTAGTACTTGTAAAATTAGTAATGACGACAAAAAATATTGCTAGAAAAACAAGAAATAAAGGCTAACAATATGAAGAAAACTTAGCAAATGATAATTACTTTTTTATGTTAGTATAAATATGTACACTTATTTTCTCTATTCATTGTACCCTGTGACATCGATTAAAAACAAATTGTTTAGATTTTTTTTGCCCGATTTCTCTATGATTTTTTCATCTTTCGCCATCGACGTGCGACATTGTAAATGTACAATCCCAAATGTTACAAATTTTCGACCTAAAAAAAGGAGTTACTGGAAATTGTGAATTCAGTATCATGCATGTAAAGAAAACGTACGCAGAGTTAGAAACATGTGCGCGACATGATTCTTTATCGCCAAGAGATGACACTACGAACGGAGTCCTGAGCTCAGAAAGTATAGATTCGTACCATATTTTTTACATTCCCTCAACATTTTTTTCTATAAATCACTTCTTCTTCCTCTTTTCTTAACCCCTCAGGCTAAATTGTTCACTTTTGGGAACAGCTCATTCAGGTATCTAACCAAATCGTCTCCTTTACTCTCATGATGAGAAATATGATCTAAACGGTTTTAGAAAGAGAAAACACCATGCTTTATATTCAAATCTAGAAGTTAACCATAGAAGAATTAAAATGGCACCTCTGTGAAACTCAAGTTTCCCATCGCAATTTGAGAAAAAATCTATGATACTTTGCTAATTTTTTATATGAAATAACAAAAAAGAGGGAGGTGACTAAAACTTTTTGAATAAAATGTATTTTTCTTCTTTTTTGCTATCAGTAATTTTAGTTAAAAAAATTGTAAGGTGAGCCATTTTTTAAACTTTGTTTTTTATTTGCATTCAAAATTTTAATATTTCAAACATGATCTTTATTTCTAACTATAGAATTTGAAAGCTCAAAAACAGTTTTCAACTTTCGAATACATTTCATTCGGAAATATTCCATTTATTTACATTTTATTGCAGAGAATATGCCAGATACCTGAGGGGTTAATAATTCACTAAGTAGATGACAATATATTATTGAAATTTCAGCTTGCGACTCTGGATCAAAAATCAACGGTCTTAAACGGAATACATCTGGTATACAGAACTGGTAAAAATCATCATCCGTCAGGTGATAAAGCGGATTTTTCAAAAAGAATTAACAATTTCAGATGTTCTTTACAAAATTTACAACAGCTATTTGAGATGCCGATGGCGAGACGGGCCAGGAAGCTAAGGAGAAATGTTTCATCGGAGATCTACAGCTTTCTGCCTATCATTTCTATGTTTTTTTTTTGCCTACGGACATTACTGTTTAGCTGAGATGCTTAAATCTGAACAAATTTGAAAATATCACAGCCCAATATTTTGAGAAAAAAAAAAGTAAAGTTTGTAAATTTATTTTGAATTATTTTTAAAGAAAGAAGAAAAAACTACTTTGAATATTTAAAAAATGTAAAATAAGTTATTGTTTATTTTTAAATATTGGGAAACTGTGATAAAGTCAAGATTTGATAATAAATGCATAAATAAAAATTTCATTTAATGACATCCTTACAAATAAAATTTTAAGATCATTTTTTAATTTATTTATATATCCATGCTAATTATTTTTTTTTTATTTATCCGAAAGAGAATTTTTGTACATTATTTGTAATACAGTTATTTATTTTCTTATAAATCCAGTTCTAACTCACAAATCATAAAAACCGTCAAAATAATTTACGATTAGCTTAATTTTGAAAAATTAATTAACTCATCCGAGGGACAATATCGAATCAACCGACAGAAATTGATCAAAAATTTTCGACTAGTTTTAAAATTCACACAAATTTCATTCACGTTGTGATCGCAAAAGCGGCAAAAAAATTGCCTCGACAATTAATAATAATATATATATAGCGTTAATAAAACGGCAAAACTCACATTTGAAACAATAGTATTATGCTGAAACGCTTACAAACTAAACAGTTAACAAATATATTGTATTTATAACAAGATTAAAGAAAAAAAACTTTAGGATGTATAATATAATATATATAATGTAATAGACAAATTAATGATAAAATCATCATTGCAAAAACAGTATTACGCTAGAGCCTACGCGCCCGCAGACGTTCGTCGAAAGTTCCGCAGCCGCGTACAAATCACAAAACAAAACGGCAAGCAATATCACTGGCAGACACAACAACACAACTACAATGTTATATCACTGTTTGCACTAGTTCTTCCAGACTAAATCCATCCCATCAAAATAGCCAAGTTCACAAATCAATGAAAATCATCGGCGTATTTCATGCGATTACAGAAAAAAATATTAAAATTGCGTCGATTACAGCAATTTTTTTAAATTTCTGTGTCGATAGTAGCAAAAGATCTGCGAAATCCTTCAAACGCGTCGCTTTCTGCGTCGATTAGCAGAACCCTCCAAAACTGACGGACGAGGCATCTGCCGCCGCGTTTTTATGAATGTGATCTAAGACGTGCGAACTTAAATAAGTGGGCATGTTGGCGGCGGAGTTGGGCATGGACGGGGGGCCGTATCCATTGTAGTAGGCCGAGTAGTTAGGGGCGGGAGCGGCGGGCCCGTACCCAGCCGCAGGCCCGTATTGTTGGGATGCCAGACCGGGGTATCCCGAGTGGTGCGCAGGATGGTATGCGCTTAACGCTTCCGGGAGATATCCGGGCGTGGGCCGCATGAGTTGCCCATAGGGCGACCCTGGATATCCGACAAACGGACCTGCTGCTAGTGCGGAAGAGTACCCGTTGTTGGAGACCGGGGGTGGTGCGTAGGGAGTTGGCTGGTAGGGGTACGGGTTGTAGAGTGGTGCGTGTGCGGCGTAGGGGTTTTCCAGGGCCGGTACGGGGGCCGAGACCCCCTGGTGTGGGCCCGGGGGCTCGGAGCTCAGGGCCGGGCCCCCGTCAGCGATGGAGGGGATCTGGTCCACCAGGGACTCCAGACCCGAGAGGCTCTTGGAGGACACATCCTGCTGTTTTGTGGTGCCGGGGGCTGGCTTCACGGGGGAGCCGTAGTCTACAGGACCTTCAAATAGATACATAATTTAACAATATTAACACACTTCAATTAAACACACTTTAATTTCAAGGTATGCTGCTTGCGACCACCTTTTATAGTTTAATACTAGTGCAGACTAGTGCAAAATCACAAGATAGTCTGAATCTTGATAAATCAATTACAATTTTGAAAAAAAAAACATTCTGTTAAAAATATTATATTATAAGGTTGGTACTTTATCGTTTGTCTGAATTGTTCACACAATCAGTTCCATTTTTTAAAATGACACTTAAATTCAAATCAAATTTAAGTTCATTGAATAAGATTTCACGCAGGACCAACGCACACTCGGCAAATACAGCCGAAATTCAGTATGTTTGATGCTTAGATCTGGTAATGGTGATTATCGTAAGGTTTAGTTAGGTGGGTACCTTGCTGAGGCGAGGAGTGATCGAGTGGTAGTCCTCTGAAGGCGCCCCCACCTTGTGCCGAGAATGGAGACTGGGAAGGCGGCGTGGATCCCATCCTGAGGCAGACAACACATATGTTTACTCCACGCTAATACATGGCACTTGGAAAATAATAATCAGACACAAACAAACTACCTAAAGCAGCAACAGTCAATAATTCACCCAGCAATTCAATAGTATTTAGAATTTAAATTGAGATTGTGCTAATTATCACTGTGCATAAACGGTACGTTTGCTTGATATTTCATTTGTTGGCATGTTTTTGTAAAATATTATCTACCTGAGAACATTGGAAAATCGAAGGAACCAAAATGCAACCACAATACAAGTACCGTAATACGGGGTGATTTTTGAATCGGGGGGCGACTTTGATCATCGCGGATATCTGCATAATTCTCGCTACCACAGGCAACCATTCGACTGAAAGTTTCAAGGTTGATAATGGATCAGTCATCCCATTTTATATAGACTGCGCTCAAAGATTCACTGCACTCATCTGTGCCAAATATTGATGCATCATACAAAAGACAATACCTTAAGAAACAACTAAGATAACAGTTCAAATTTTCTCATCCAGTATCGTTGCCAGTTCTCCATAATACTGACTGAATTTAAAGATATTTGCTTTCGTTGGTCTTCCATAAATCTTTAATAGTTTCATGATGAATTATTAACAAAACACTAACCTGCTAAATGGATTGGAGTGGTACATAGAGGCAGCGTGGTGCGCCAGAAGCCCCGCATTGTCCTGCCTCGGGCTGCCTCCCTCCGCGTAGCCCCCCAGCGGGTAGCCCCCTGCCCCCGCCCCCACAGACAGCCGCTCGTGCTGTGACGACACGCTCGCCACGCTGGCATTGTCCACGTCGCGTGGCGAGTTTCGAGGCAGCTGGTTCGATAAATCTGCCGCCACTGGAGTAACAGTCCCGTAAGAAGAGTTCGCTGAACCACTCGGCGTGGGCACCTGGAATCCTAACCTCTGCTCGTTCGAAACCGGCGATTGCGCCTCGTTTGAATTCGGTTGCTGATACATCGAGTTGTTGTAGACTTGCTGTTGCCGCTGTGACATGTCAATACCGGGTTTCGATGCGTCCATCGCCGAAGGGATCGGGGATGACGTGTTCGAAGATGGTTGCGGCCCTATCAGATTCAGAGCGGAATGGCGGTTCTGATTACCGCCGTGTTGGCGATTCGACATTTGCATCATTGAGTTGGTGCAGGAATCCATTATATCGTTGCTGTCATGGGACGACGCGTGGCTGATATCGCCCATTGCGTTTAGCGCCGTTTCACTGACCATGTTATTGGAAGATTGCCGCATGTCGTTGGAGTTCATGGGATCGCCGCCGGGACTAGTTCTCTGACTTATACTTCTGCTGTTGCTGTTTTCAGCTTCCTGCGCTTGTATCTGACTGTCGATGATGGGTGGTTCAAAGTCTATGTGTCCAATGCCGGGGCTGGTGGGGCCCGGCGAAGAGATCGCTGCTGATATTTCACTGGACAAATCTGAGTGGTATTGCTGCTGCTGCGATAGAGACGGGTTGTTGTTGTTGGCCGAGCTCATGGTCATGTTCTGGCCTTGAGGGGGACTCTGGTTGTAGGGGTTCTGCCGGGCTTGGGGCTGGTGTATGGGGCTCTGCCCGTACCCCGGGTGATGCGGCAGGTGACTTTGTTGCCCCACGGGGGAGTAAGGGTGTGTCCTGCTTTGCTGGTAGTTTTGTCCTTGTGGCGCAGGAGACATGATCTGAGGATGCGCGTAGATGTTAGAGTTTTGAGGGATGGGCGATTGCGAGTACGGGTGTGAGGGATTTCCTCGCGGACTGAGCTGAGGGTACGGCGCACCTTGAGGGAGAGGTGACGAAGGATAAGAGTGCCCCATGGGTCCGGGAGACCTGCACGCATAAGCCATGTTTTGCGACGCTGGACTCGGTTGGGAATATCTCTGATTCTGTGGCACGGGGGATTGCGAATACGGGTGCGGCATATTGGCCGGACTCTGCGCAAACATCGGACTCTGCTGCGAATACGACGGAGTGTTATTTTGCGGAACCGGTGATCTCGAATATGGATGCCCCGGCACAGGGCTCTGCTGCGAATAGTTGTGATTCTGGCTGTGCGGTCGCAGTGGTGGACTCTGACTGTAGTGACTGTTCTGAGGAATCGGAGACTGCGAGAACGGAAGCGAAGTGGTCTGCTGATGAGCCGGACTATTGGAGTAACTGGGCCCCATCTGATGCTGTCTCTGTGGGCTCTGCGAGTACCCGGCGGGCCGGGGACTGGAACTGTAGCCGACCTGTGGCCTTGGACTTTGCGAGAAGGGCCCGGGACTCTGGCCGTAGCCTGGCTGTGAGCGCATGCCGCCCAGCGGCGTACCGGGCGGCATATCGTCTTGATTCAAAGCTTGTGAGAAGTACGGTGAAGTTGCCGGGACATTGACCGGCGGGAGATTTTGATTCTGCACGGCGCTTCCTCCGCTCATGGTTTGGTTAGATTGAGACATATTGCCTTGATACATCATTTGGCCGCTCTCCATCAAGCCGACAGACTGTTGGGAGTAATCGCCGCGGCTCAACAAGCCTTGCGACTGGTAGCTACCGTCCATCTGCCCGCCCAGATTAATCTGCTGGTTCAAGGGCATGTTGGGCAGCGTCTGAACTGAGGGAGTGCTCTGTGCCAAGAACTGCTGGTCTTCCGGGCGGACCTTCTTGGGGCGACCGCGTTTCTTCTTGGGCGGCTGTTCCCCGTTGAGGTCCTGCACGTTGTGAGCCGGGCGGGGGGCGCGGGGTGCCCGGGGGGTAGGCGGCGCCACCTCCCCGTTCTCCAGTTTGACCTTCTTGGGGCGGCCGCGCTTCTTCTTAACCGGAACCTCGGTGCCGTCCTCCAGGACCATCATCTCACACGGCGTGTCGGGCCCGAGCAGCCTGCAATTATTTCTGCAATGCGTTAGCATTTCATAAAGGGGCACAGGAAACTCAATTACATACATTCAACACAGCAAAGTGTACCTTGCAGTCATTCTATTTAACAACAATTTTGGTGCAATGAGTGAAATCGTTACTAACAATCCAGGAATATAGATTTCCCATCGATCACAACAATTGGATATCCCTAATTTTCAGGCTACCAAGATTCATGTGAATTAGATTCCGCATTTAAGGTTATGTAATAATATTCAAAATAAAAAAAAAACCAGCATTCCTAATGAATAAAATATATTATTTAAAAAAGTGATATTAATACAAAGAAAAATTATCAAAAGTATTAGTAGAGCGGGAATTTATCATTTCATTTTATCATTGTTCTTCACTTTGAAAAGGATCGGACAACTTCTGGAGACCGGACGACCGTGGAAATAATGACTGCAAAAGAAAATTTAATTAGTAAAGTAACTTCAATTAAAAGTGTGATGGAACCATTTTGTCACTACAGAGCTGCAACAACAGACTACCCACAGGTGAAATCGGGAACTACAGCTAGTGTCAATGCACATTTTCAAATTACCAGTTAGTTGGATTATAATTGAAATGAAAAAAAACTTTGCTTAACCCATTTGGTGGAGTTTACTGATGTATCGGTACAACACTTCATGCCTCTTGTCACAATACTTTGTGTCTCTGTCTCTGCTGATTTAGAAATTTAAAATAAATAAATTATATGAATACCAAACATAAGTCTGGAGCCAGTGAGACTACGGCATCCCCAATTGGGGCATGTTGTGAGGCTGAAAGTAACGGGGAGGGGAAGGAGATAGGGAAGAAGAGTACCTGGCTATTCAGATCTGGCCACCAAACATGGCTTAAGCCATTTGAAGCAACGATTCAATTCTGGCATTACTGAGAGTATCTTCCACCAAACCTATTAAACCTGTCATTTTTATATCCCGTCATTTTACGTCAACTGTTTTGTTCTTAGCATAGATATAAAGCTCAGGCGTCGTTACAAAATGTTTAACACAAATGACGCCATATTTAATTTGAAGTCTTGGCGAGGTGAGTGGCAACAACGGCATCGCGTAAGAGTTGACAAAATGTGAGTGAACATGTGCATATGTACGAACCTCCGCACAGATGCATGACGGTAGTCGTCGAGATACTTAAATCTTAATTAAGATACTTAATTAAAACGAGTATCGTATACTTGCATATCCCCGTGGAAGAAGTGCCTGCAGTTACATTATAATTCTCATACTGTTATGTAACGGGTTGGTCAGTATAAATACAAACTATGTACATTTAATATTGCACATAAGTGTTAAACAAAAATTGCTAAGTAAACTAAAAAAGTGAGTGTGAAAAATAAAACATATCCAACCTTCGTATCTCGCTTTCTTCGCGTTCACGCCGACACGTCGTGTCGGGGAACACGAGCTCGGCGTCGTCCACGTGCGCCAGCGTGCCGTTGAGGTAGTCCCTGAATCGGCGCAGGGCCGAGTAGAAGGGCACCTTGTCGGCGGCGCGCGGCAGCTGGGCGCAGCGGGCAGATGATGACGGCATCACCCACATGTACTGAAACGGATGACAAACATTGAGGTTAAGTTGTGCGAGTCGTGTTTGGTTGGAGAACCACAATCTACGTGTACTGGAAAAGATGCCAATCATTAAGGTTATGTTGTGTTTGGTGGGAGAGCCATAATCAACATGTACTGGAAGCCAAAACATTGAGGTTAAGTTGCACGAGTCGTGTTTGGTTGGAGAACCATAATCTACGTGTACTGGAAAAGATGCCAATCATTGAGGTTATGTTGTGTTTAGTGGGAGAAACACTAACCTTCATGCATTGGGATGGCACAAAAGATCAACAAATCAATCAGATAAGGCATACTGGAAATCAAACAATGGGGGTGTGTTATGTGTAACCACATATTGTATTTGGGAAGTTAACCCTTCAAGCCTCGGAAGGACATTACTAGCCACAAACATCATATTCCATTAGAGGCTCTGGAGGACAGATCTGACCGTGAAGTCAAAACATTACTAGCCACAAACATCATATTCCATTAGAGGCTCTGGAGGACAGATCTGACCGTGAAGTCAAAACATTACTAGCCACAAACATCATATTCCATTAGAGGCTCTGAAGGACTGATCTGACCGTGAAGTCAAAACATTACTAGCCACAAACATCATATTCCATTAGAGGCTCTGGAGGACAGATCTGACCGTGAAGTCAAAACATTACTAGCCACAAACATCATATTCCATTAGAGGCTCTGAAGGACGGATCTGACCGTGAAGTCAATACATTACTAGCCACAAACATCATATTCCATTAGAGGCTCTGAAGGACGGATCTGACCGTGAAGTCAATACATTACTAGCCACAAACATCATATTCCATTAGAGGCTCTGAAGGACGGATCTGACCGTGAAGTCAATACATTACTAGCCACAAACATCATATTCCATTAGAGGCTCTGAAGGACGGATCTGACCGTGAAGTCAATACATTACTAGCCACAAACATCATATTCCATTAGAGGCTCTGAAGGACGGATCTGACCGTGAAGTCAATACATTACTAGCCACAAACATCATATTCCATTAGAGGCTCTGAAGGACATATCTGACCGGGGTGTCCATACATCATTAAAGTATTTTTAACCTTTTTTTTACAATTTGTAAATATGTCGTTGTTGGAAAGATAAATAATTTTTCTTCTCAGTTTGCCCCAAATATTTATACATGATTACATTGACAGTTGAAAGTTAAAAAATATTAATATTTTTTTATTGTATAAATGCATAAAAAGTGAAGTAACAGTGTCCTTACTAATTCCCTACGCAAAAGGAATATGTTTTCTAAATTTCGAATAACATAACGTTCTTCCAAAATTATAGATGTTTCGAGTCAAAGTGTCCCTGAAAATTTTTTTGTTAACATTTTCATGTTAGATATAAATTTTATTTTTTAAAAAAATCAGTGTTTATTTCAAATACATACAAATATTTGTAAGTTAATTTTATCTAGTTTCTAAAATGGTATTTTTTTTTACGACAACTTCAAAAATAAGAAATATATATATAAATATACATTTTAGATACCTCGGGAGCTTTCTGATATTTCACCATGTCGTTGGGACTTGTAGGTAAAAATATTTTAAAACCTGAAGGGTTAGCAGTTCACAAAGGAGTCCTGATGTCACTCCTCGATGTATGGCAGCGAGATGAAGGACAAAGGTGAACCTAGATGCGCATTCTTAAGAAAGGAGTGTGTTTGTTACCGTGTTGGTCCCGTGCACCGTGTCGGGCTGCCGGCCGAAGCAAAAGTCCTTCTTGCCACTGAACACCTCATAGATGAGCTTGCCATTGAAGACGGCGATCTTGGGCCGGAAAGTCTGCAGTTTCTCCAGCAGTATCTGGCTACCCTCCTTGATCTCCTTGCGGGTCAGGTCTGCGGATCCCTTGGTGGCGCGCTGCACCATGTTGGTGAAACCAATGCCAAAGTGGAGCAGCTGAAAAACAATAACAGCCATTTTAGTGTTGTCAACTCGATCAAATAAGCTCATACCTTCACAACAAAGCCTCAAACTACACAGCTGTAACCCCTTACTAATCCCATGTACTTGTCCTTCTATAAGTAGAGTTGATAGCATTAAATATCTTGGTATTCAATTAGACAATCGTCTTAAATGGAATCTACATGTTACAAACCTAACGGCAAAATTGAGGAAACTCATCTACTTCTTTAAAAATGTTAGGGATATCTTAAATAGAAAACAACTGAAACAAGTTTACTGTGCTCTTGTACAATCATCCCTTGAATATGGTATTATCAGTTGGGGTAGTGCCACAAATACTTGCCTGGAACCTTTAGCAAAGATTCAAAAATTAATTCTGAAGGTTATTCTCAAAGTCCCATTGAGGACGAGCACTGATTTTATTTTTAAGGCACTACATGTTCCTAACTTGGAAAAATTGTATTAAAAAAATATCCTGCTTCATCAATTTAAAAATGCACATATGTTTGAAGAACGAATAAGCACTAGAGCCCTAAGACAGTCGCATGTAAAATCTTTTAACATCCCAGTTTGTCAAACCTCTTATGGCCAAAGAAGTTTTAAATACAATGCTACTAAACTATTCAATTCTCTACCTACTGACATTAGAAACACGCAAATAAAAAGTTCATTTAAAAGTAAAATCATCGATTACCTCCAATAAACATATCCATTGAGTATTTTTAAACATATTGTCATATAATACTTAAATTGTATAATTTAAAAAAAAAGATTTTATTTTTTTATTGTGTCATGTTTCATAGTATATTAACAACCGCTCTGTAAATTACCATCTCAACACAGGCGTTTTCACACCTAGTGAGATGGGCAACACTTGATCACTCTGTTTATATGTAATATTAAAATAATTAAATAAAAAAAAAATTAAAAATAAAAAAAAAACCAAAATAAAACTAGCAGTCCAGCATTTTATAACGATTTCCCAATGATCTTTACACTCGTTAGGCGTGTTGATAGCAAAGCTGATGTAAATAAGAAATCATTTTACGATGGCAACACTGGCGGGTATTGTCTAAGGATCGATGTTCTTAAATGCATACGTCAAAACTTTTTACTGTTCGTTGGTTCGTCCAATCTAGAATATGCCTGCGTTATTTGGTATCATTCTATGATGTTCACATTAATCATATCAAATCCGTACCACATCGCTTCTTAACCCTTAAATGCATACTGTTGCAAAACTGCAACATACCGTTCAAACCACCTTTAACTCTTTGGTGTATACTTAATGCATGCCGTTTTAGAATTATCAAGTTCACGGTAATATATTTTATCGAATGGCATCACCTTTTTTTTCTTTCGCGAATGTCAAATGTCACTTTTTCTTTAACAAAGTGAAGATTCTCGAAAATTGGTTAGAGGTTAGAATTACAGTTTTGTTTTGCTGTTATTATTTTGATTTTCTTAGGTAAGTAGATACAATAATATAATACTTATATGTAATAACTTGTATTTTTCCGGTACACTTATTAGTTTTGAGAAATTTTTTTAAGTTTTTTTTTTTTTTTTTCATACGTAAATTATTCATATTAATTTTTATTAAATACATGGTGTTGTAAACCTGCAACAATTTTTTTTAATCAAATATCATTAAAAAATTACAAAAAAATAAAATTCTTTATATTTCCTTGCATATGCATGTAAATATCTACAAAATATTTTTTTTTCCAGAAAAATAAATAAATCATGCATTTAAGGGTTGAGGCGAATTGCTTGGAGGTTAGGGCTAGAAAGAGGTGATTACTCATACAAAGAACTTGACGTAAAATTAAATCTTTATTCTTTAGAAAAACGTAGGAAGGACTTTAATCTCATTAGCATTTTCTAAATTATTAACAGTATGATTGACTCACCTACTTTGTTGCAACTCATCCCTTTCAATATCCCTTACCGTAGACTCAGAAATAAAGATTTGCTTTTCCTCAACACGCCACAAATTATGGATACCATTCACCAATGTCCAGATGGCAACTCAAGTCAGGACCTTGAATGTTTTGGTGTAAGTCTAAATGATTTTTATCAGTTATTACGCAAGTAATATTTTGTATTGATATGGTAGAAGTCATGAACTCCATCAAAACCTTGTTCCTGTCTTGACTTGACATTATCTCTATTGTTTTGTGCCCAATTTTTATTATAGCATCTTTTATCGTAACATTTCCGTTTCTCTAAGCTCAAACGGATTCACTAAGGTCGAACGGATTTGGTGGTCTTCCATTCTTGCTATTTCGTACTGCCCATTTGTCACTTACAGCAAGTGCCTTTTTGTCAAGATATATATAAGAGAATAGATATATCTTGACAAAAGATAAGAGAATTATAATTCAGTAAATTAATCTTGAACTCAGTAGCTTTAAAAAAAAATCTAGGAGGCCATCAATAAAATCGTTTCTCTCATCCTGGCGGCTGCTGTGTAGAGTGGGAGCTGACCTTGAGTCGATGACAGTTACCTTATAATCCTCATCCGCGCTCATCTGCTCCTGCGTCAGTCCAGACAGGTAGAGACACTTCCAGAAGTGGTTCCCGGGACCCGCATAGTGGTGGCCCTTGTACGCAGCAAAAAGCCCTGGATTTATTCCAATCTGAAAACGAAATAATACCAGTTATGGCACTTCATAATTAACTTTTATAATGCTGGCCAATTCAACGCAATCTATCCCACTTTTTAACCACTCTATCGATAGCTACCCAAATTTGGGTAGCACTGCAAATGCTCTTGAGCGATAGCAACCCAAATTTGGGTAGCACTGCAAATGCTCTTGACTGATAGCTACCCAAATTTGGGTAGCACTGCAAATGCTCTTGAGCGATAGCTACCCAAATTTGGGTAGCACTGCAAATGCTCTTGACTGATAGCTACCCAAATTTGGGTAGCACTGCAAATGCTCTTGATCGATAGCTACCCAAATTTGGGAAGCACCGCTAATGTCCTCAAATGAAAGCTACCCAGATTTGGGTAGCACCACAAGTGTCCTTGAGCGTTAGCTACCCAAATTAGGCTAGCACTGCAAATGCTCCTGAGCGATAGCTACCCAAAATTGGGTAGCACTGATAATGTCCTCAAACGAATGCTACCCAGATTTGGGTAGCACCGCTAATACCCTTGAGCAAAATTGGGTGGCTGTAGTTCGGTGATTTTTATGAATATATTTTGAACTTCCTGTAATCAAGTTATTATGCATCACTAGCTTGATTAAACTTCTATCAAATATCAAAAGATGTCACTAATGTACCTACACCAAGGTAGGATAGAATAGCTTAGCACAAAAAAAAACTATATTTATTTGAATGTTAAACAGTTCTACGTGCTTAGCACAGTTTTACACATTAAATATTCGTCAGTTTGTCATTTAGGACTAATTTTTGCCACTGTCAATTTAACCCGAAAACTATTTTTTTATAAATATATCGAGTACAGAGCAGACGCGGCCCGTGACTGTAATTACCAGCAGTGCATTTCATTTTTAAAATGTACCTAGTCTGTAATTTAGGTGGAGAAAATTAATGAATGGGAACACCTACTGCAATTCATTCTATCTTCTAAGTTATATTTGTAAAATAACTGATTAAATAATACAAAATTATCTTGAAAATAAAGGACACTCAATTCATCGTTGAAAATATAGCGAAACCGTTTGATTTCACCGCGAACGAGTTCCAATGTGTTAATGTTGTTGCGTTAACATTGAACATTAGTATTTCTAAGCGAATCCATTCCAAACGCATTGGATTACGCATGATCAAAGTGATGCAAAATTCACTCGCCGTCAAAGCACTTCGATAATGCACGGATGGGTTATGTATCTGCACTGCTCTAACACCTAATTTGATGTTAAGAGTGTAATCTGTCTCGCTCATGTCACCGTTTCGGCTACTTCGGGCTGTCTCGATACCGCCCGATGCTGTTTTAGTAGTATGGTAAAAGTTGGTTCTGTGCATATCGGGGTATGCACGACCGCTTGCTCTTGCGCGGGATTTTTTTACTAGAAGATATAGCCCAGTCAATGAAGGTTTTGTGTCGGAACTAATTCCCCGGAAGCTGAATTTTTCACAGATGTTAGAAGACCTTTAGACATGATATTTTACAAAAGTCCCCGACTTTCCCCCTTGTGCTTCCTTCCCCACCCCCTCTTGAATATATTTTTCAAAGCCTTTCGTAATACGCCAATATCTTCTTAATGGTTTTATTAAATCAGATTATTATTTTTTTTTTTAGTTTATAATTAGTTATTCTAAAAAATTGTATACTTTAATTTTTGCGAGAAAAGCTACACAATCTCTACAATTAATTAATTAAAGAAAAATAACAGTTTTTAAAATAGTATTTCAGAATATATTTGCATATAACTTTTTTCTGAGCCAGTAAAAGAAAAAAAATGTATCAACAAAACTTGTAGACAATATTTCTAGCTTTAAAATAATGTATATAATGATGGGTTTTAATTTATAATAAGGCACGTAGGCTGTTAATAAGGAGCACGGCGCGCGGCGGCTCGAACGCACAGCGGTTCGCGGCGCAGCGAGTAATTACGAAAACCTAAGGAAAGTAATGATTAATTCGTGTATTTGCTTTATTTTTATAACAAATTGATCTAACGTTGAAGAGTTTAATTTGTATTTAACAGTTTTAATTCAGTGGGGAGGGGGGTATATTTTCCCCTGTCCAATGAAGCGCTTTCATTATCCACCAACCGCCGTGCCCTGGTCTGGCTAAACCGTCATATTGTGTTGTATGATTGTTTGTTACTTATTATTTAAATAAAGGTATGTGAAATAACCCAAAAATACCTACGACAGCGTGGGACTACCCTCCCACCACATTAAAATATTGCAGACCTTATGTTATGGCGAAATTCTGAAAAAACCTTTTTTGTTTTATTATGGGCACCTATCAACAATAAATTACCAAAACAACAAATCGCTTAAAATAATTTATTGATCTATAAATAAAATGGTTTACTTTCAAACAAGCTTCTTAAAATGTACCTTAAAAATATTATAATGACAAAACGGTTTGTAAATTATATTATATACTCATCAATATTATCTATGACAAAATTAGGCAAATATTCAAACAATTTTCTAGTCAAGAGAGTCTTCCATTTCTTCATCATACTGGGGTGTGTTCAGACATGATAATCCGTTACAGTTGTCGCACATGGCAGAGCAGGTAAATCCAGATTTTCTGCAGCCACAGTAATTTCCACATCCAGACTTGCAGGAACAGGACACCAGAGAAAGGAGGTCATCAGGAGCAAATGGTTTCGTAGTTGGTATTGGTTTTAAAAATTTCTTCTTTCCACCATTTTCATTTACATATTCATACCTCCACCCCCAGTTTATAGGGTTTAGTTTGTTTCCTAACCAACACTGTACTTGCAAATAAACTCTCAACAAATGTTGATGACACGATTCTGAAGTCGGTGGTAGTTTTGCCAAGTCAAATTTAGATTTTAAAGATGATTTTGTCGTTAGTCTGGTAAACTTAAAGTATCGAGCTTCGTTTAAATTAGAGTAGCTACCAAGACCATACATGGCGAGAACGAATTTTTCTCCATTTTCCAACAAGTTCTCTTCAGTTGCATCTTTTTCCAGAAATGCCTCAGCTGCGCGTTTTGCTTCGGGATTGTTTTTTATCATGTCAACAGCTTTAATCTTTCCTAACCCATATAAAGATGAGGTCGTATCACAGCCCGTAATGGCATGGGCAAATAGAATGTGTTTTCGAATATCTTTATGTAACATTATAGATTTCTCTATGCTGTAGAAAGTTCTTGAAGGGGCCTTTCCACCAACATCTTTACAGAAAAAAATAGATTTGCCTTCAGGAGCAAGACTTACAAGTAATACCAAAAGATCGGTATCCGTGCCAACAACAATCACTTTTGAGAAGCTGTTGAGTTGTTCGATGCCGGTTAGTACAATGTCAATATCGGCATCACCTGCAGCCGTGACAGTTTTCAAACCAGATTCACTAAACTCATGACACAGTGCTACAATCATTCTTTTTTTGTTATTCTTATTAGATAAGAAAGCTTCTTTCTTAGTCAAACAACGTGTGGTGAAGTTAAATTCAATATCACACGAAGAGTAGTTAGCCGATCTTCGTTTTTGTTCTTCATCTTTTACAGTTGGTTCTTCGGGGTATCCATCAAAAACGACAATAGAATGTTTGCCAAATTTAGTATGGACGAAACGTGAGTATGATTTAATGATGTCTCCGTAGGTAGTTTCAGTTGGCCAAACAACAGAGTGGAGAAGGTATCCCCCATCGATGACTATTGCAGCATTTTCTAAATCAACTTCGTCATGAATACTTTCACTAAAGACTTTTGCCATAGATGATTTTGTTCCTTTACGAAGGGAGACTTCATCAAAAATAGAAGGGGGTCTTGAAGCCAATTCATATCCTAAGTAGGTCTTAAGCTTGCTAGGACTATCACTAATGCACAGTATTCTGTTAAATAGCTGCTGGGGGTTTACTGTAACTTGTCTCGTCCTAACAGTTGCGGATTTGAATCTCGCTTGGGTAGTCACCATGTCTTTCCTTTTCAGTCGTATATCGCCAAAATTACATCCTTTCATTTTTTGCATAGCTGCCAGGCCCACCTCATAAGCGTTTTCACAATTGACACTATTATCTGAAACAAACCCTGAAGATAAAGACACCAGCTCGCCGGAGAGCTTGGTGAACGGGCTGTGCTGTCTTAGCCATGATGTAAATTTTCCTATATCTAGCTCATCCCTTTTTTTCCGCGATTCGCGCAGCTCAACATGCTGTTCAGTAAAATGCAACTCTATACCGATGAATTCTTCAATGCTCTCTTGCACTTTTACGCAGTAAGGGGTTCCAAGTATCCACTTTGACAATGCGCTGTCAGTGATTCCACGCCCATGTGTCAAACCTCCTACTGACTTCATTGGTCGCATGAGACACTGCTCGATGATCATGTCCGTCCACGTACCGGACCAATATCTGTCGCTTCTTCTTATTGTAAAGTACCCATTTTCAGTGAATAGTTTATATTCTTCTTTAGTTATTCTTGTTTCGAGTTGCAACATACTTTGAACGTACATGTGTGCTGATTTTGCGTATGGTAGATGTCCTGCCGCGTGGAAAAATGGTAGCATATCAACAATGGTATTTAGGTGCATTTTCCAATTCCCTGACCTCTCTGCAAATATAAATCTAAGCATGAGGTCGATGCAATGTAGAAGGTTAAGCCACAACTTGGCAGTCCTACTCGATTCCTTAATCCTGTCTTCACTTGCTTCAATATATGAAATCGTCTCTTTTAGATTTTCATCATTATTAACCTCCTCCATATCTTTTTTCCACGTAACTAAATCGTGATACATATTTTCTATTTGTCTTAATTTCCCATCAATATCTTGGTATTCTTCTCTTATTACTTGGACAAGAGACGCTGCTGTTAAAGTGTAGGCTCTGATTGCCCGAGAATATGCATGTCCCTGGAGCATGTGGGTTACTGTTGAGGACCCGTAAACTGATTCCCATAGATTTTCAATGCCACTTCCCTCCATTATGCGTCCAATTGACCCCATGTAGGACATTAAAAGGTGGAATCCACCTAGTCTCACAATTATCTTTGATACGTCACTACTTTTATCTGATCCTTCTATTATTTCTGAAGCTTTCAAGAACAGAGGCTGATCAAATGTTACAATACAACATTGATTTCTATTTCTACTTTGCTCTGCAGCAAATGATAGAGCGGAAAAAATCGTCGACATATTACTGGGATCCAAATTTATGAAAGGGATTGCCATGACGTAGGTTGACTCACACTTTTCTTGTTTTTTTCCGAGTATATTCATAAAACCGTTCCAACCTGGCTGATTTTTTATCCCAATCAGCCACATTAGATTTAGTGGGAAGATACTTGGTTTTGAAGGGTCTGTGGATGAGCTAAGTTCTTTCAACTCTTTAAAATCCTTAATCAGTACAGATAAAGTTTTTTTCTTCCTCGGATATGATAAAATGCGTATTGCGGTGATTTTCGGATCAAAGGACCTAGAAGCAATCCTTTCCACTTTGATTTTGGTATTAACACATTTCTCTGGGCTTACACATTGAATACCACCCATTGCGTGGAATGTATTGAATCCATCTAGTGTGCGAATGTTAACGTCGGCATTGTCGAAAATGTACTGAACAAATCCCTCAGGCTTAATTTCAGGTGATCCAGCGATTAGGAGGGAGTTTGTGTAAACAGAAACTTCATTGTATGTTGCGCAAAGCCCCATTGATGATAATAAATCAATCAAATATTTGGATCCGAAGTGACGGTGAAGGGTGAGTCCAAGCCCAATTTGAATAGGTGAAATAAAAGATCTAGGTCGGATGGCTGAAATGATAGCATGGCTGAGTACAGTGCATTTCCTATTAACTTTTTCAAAACCAGAATGATTCTTTTTCTTCATGACTGTATCCATGAAAACTTTTAGGGTTTGTGGAACAAGGTTTTCTCCACCAGTTGCAATATCCTCCAACCCTGGATATACGGCGGAGTCATAGACATTTTTTTGGATATCCTCTCTTATTATAGTTGCTGCTGCCATTACTATTCTTAGTCGTTCATGCTCGGTGTCCACGTCACGATCTTTGTACCACTGATCCATTATTTGATGGGCTGTTTCTGATAAGCAACACACATTTTTTCTTCCTGACACATTACAAACAACCATTCGACCTCCAAAGTGTTGTAGTAACACTTTTTTTAAGTATGACTCTACATATACTTCATTTTTGTCATCTAATTTATTTCTCATGATATCTTGCAGTTCCTTTATGGTGTATTGACAATCGTCATTATTTTCTATAAAAATACAAAGCTCTTTAAACGCTGCCTCTGCGTTATTCTTTGCCGGACGCCCAACAGGCTTTTCAGTTTTAACGTAACGGAAATCGTCATAACATTTACAATGATAGCGAGCCTCGGGTGCTACAAGGTCACTAAAAGGCAGAATTCTGCCCTTTACTGTGTTTGACCAATCATCATCTCTTGCATCACATTGTTTCAATATACTATCACGAACTTCTAAGGTTGCTACATTAATAACAGTCTTTCTTCGGTGAGATGGAATCTTAAAGTCGACTTCTGCGGTTTTACTGCAGAAAAAACAGTGTGTTTTAAAATCGAATGTCTGCTGTGATCTTCTAAGACTAAAAGAAGAGGAAGCACCTTCAGATTTCAATTCAGCTTTTTGGGAAATCACAGAAGTGATACTGGTTGACCTCGTATATTTTTTCCTACAATGTTTATGAACGGTAATAGACGTTCTTCCTTCGAATTTGCCATGAAGCCCATCTTTTCGCTCGAAGCTAGACTGTATTATTTTTTTAAGTCCTTTTCTTACTACTACCGTAGATAAATTTCCTTCCAAATGTTCTTCACAAAAAGCGCAAACTAAATTAAAATCTTCCATAGCGTTGACGTGAAAAGTCTTTTTGGACACTTATTATTATAGTTATTTTATTACAAATAAAAGTAGCATTAAAACATATTTGAGGGCAAAAAACAAGATTTCAAAATATGCTACAAAACCACTTTCACTTTTTAAAATGTGTCTTGTATGAAGTAAAAATATA
The DNA here is from genome assembly GCF_061612785.1 of Hesperophylax consimilis. Classification (NCBI taxonomy): domain Eukaryota; kingdom Metazoa; phylum Arthropoda; class Insecta; order Trichoptera; family Limnephilidae; genus Hesperophylax; species Hesperophylax consimilis. The sequence continues at coordinate 8,153,070 of NC_142864.1, forward strand.
TATTTTTTATAGTTTTAGTTGTCTTTTATAATATACACACTTACTTATTATTTGTTGAACTAGTAATTATATCATTCAAAATTGGCTTTAGAACTGAGAATGTCAAACACGTTTCGACGCCATTGTTAAACTTTAGCACTAAATCGAATGTCTTATTGTTTGTTTTAATTGTCTTCTTTATAATTACCACTAACTAACACTCATATAGCGGTATTACTTCCGTAGTCTCCTTAAAAACACCAAAAACACCAAATCCCCTTTCAAAATACTATGAAATTAAAGAAATTATTCAATTGCTATGAGGAACGTGTAAGTATGGACTTTCATTAGTAGTGAATGATTGAATACGTTTCTGAAACCGAGTAGATGACATGGCAGGGGGATTACCCAAAATCAAAAATTCCCACGAATACTTGTAATTACGATGCGCCGTTTGCCCGCGCGCCGCGCTCTTTATTGACAGTCTACGCGCCCTATTATTAACTAAAACCTTTAATTATATACACCATTTTAAAGCTAGAAATATTTTCTACAACTTTTATTTGATAAAAATTTTTCTTAACAGGTTCAGAAAAAAGTTATAAGCATATATTTTGTGAAATATTAAATTGAAAAGTGATATTTTCTCTTGATTAATAAATTTCAAAGAATGTATGGCCTTTATAGCAAAATTGATAATGAACTAATTTTTAGAATAACTAATAAAGAACTTGATAAAAAAAAATAGTGTGGTTTTATGAAGTAGTTAAAAAGATATTAGCGTATTCAAAAACATTTGTAAAATGTATTAAAGCGGGGGTGGGGAGGAAAGCACAAGGGGAAAAACCGGGGACTTTTGTAAAAATACATTTCTACAAGTATTCTATCATCTGTAAAAAATCCAGCTTCCGGGGAATTAGTTCCGACATTGAGTGTTTTTTTCCCTTCATTGACTGGGCTAATAGCTCAAATAATGACCTGACTTGAATTACGAATTTCTTACATCGATCACTGGGGCACAGATGTCGTTGTAATTTGTCATGTGGAGATTGAAGACAAGCAGTGCAATGCACAAATGCACGTACTAAGGAACCGCCTCTGGTACAGGGAAAGATTGATACGATCCTACTGAATCCAGAAAAAAAAGGAAAAATGTTGTTTAAGACAGTTTTCCACTAAATAGATGATACGAAATACATATAATATCAAGACACTATGGTGTTAACACCTGAATTTGACTACAGGTGCGTAAACCAATTCATTGCCCAGCCATAAATAAACATGGCTTTGTGGCAACAGTAAGATAGAAGTATTATTATTAGGAACTGCACAATTTCAAGATTTCTTATCAAGATTCTAGGAGCCCCAACTCCAAGCAATCAATAATAAAAATATTATCAACGCAGCTTGTTTGTTTAGGTTCCTTTTAGGAGATAAAGAACTAGACACAATGCATTCTGACATGTCCGTATGTCATGTCTTCAACTGGGTAGGCAGACAGATCAGAAAGCCATATATTATTATCTGATGTTTTAATGTTACAATTGAACATTAGCAGTATCAGAATCAAGCTAGCCTCTCAGAAACTGGGCACGCTGTACAGGGCCCGCTGATAGCTTAATAGTACATAACTCATTCTTTTCAGAGAAGCGATCAAGTAGGTAACTACCTATAATATTTGAACTCAGACATCGGTCTGTCAAAATAAAATCTAAATAAATGGAAATATTTCGACGTACCCGAAAACTAAAAAGTTTTTTTGAAAAGTGATGAAATACGCATTCAAATTATGTTATTAGAAATAAACATAATTTTTGAAAAATTTAAATTTTGAATACAAACATAAAATGTTTTAAACATCCTTAAGCTTTTTAAGCTAACTGATAAGGAAAAAATACACATTTTATTAGACAAATGTATTGCAAACATTTACTGTCACCTCATTTTTTTTCATTTTATTTAAAAAAAAATCACAAAGCCTCTTGTATAAATTTATACAAGAGGCTTTGTTTAAATAAATTTATCTCAAATTGTGGTTGAAACCTTTGGTTTCATGGAGGTATACATTTTAATTCTTCTGCGGTTATCTTTTAGATTTGAATATAAAGTGTGGTGTTTTCTCTTTCTAATGGTAGTTATACATTTGCGAACTTAAACGCGAACCGAGCCACGAATTACAGGAAAGGAACGAAGCAACTGCAAGCGGCGTTTCGCGCCATTTGCGGTTGCTTCATTCCTTTCTCATAAGTTGAGGTTCAGTTAGGCAGTTCAGCTCGCGTAGCATGACACCGTTTAGATCATACAGGGTTTTCCAATAAGAGGTGTTATTTTGAATAGCCCGCTATTTCAGTAGACGTTACTTTTGAAGCTGTCATTTTTTGACGTTTGACAAGTAGAAACTACGCCATTAATAAAAATGGAACGATACACGCTTCAACAAAGCATTGAAATTATTAAAATTCACTTGAGTGAATCAAATGCAAATCATCTTGAGTGATGAGGCCCATTTCCACTTCGGTGGCTTCGTCAACAAGCAAAATTGTCGCATCTGGGGCTCGGAAAACCGAAGAGTTATTGTTGAAAAGCCTCTCTATCCTCAACGTTTGACTGTTTGGTGCGGTTTATGGTCCGGCGGAGTCATTGGACCTTACTTTTTCGAAAATGAGGCTGGAGCAGCAGTTACGGTGAATGGATTGCGCTATCGAGAGATGATTAATGATTTTTTATGGCCGGAAGTGGATGGTGTTGATCTGGACAACGTTTACTTTCAACAAGACGGCGCTACGTGCCACACAAGCAACGAAACCATTGATCTTTTACGATTGAATATCAAAATAACACCTCTTATTGGAAAACCCTGTATTTCTCACCACGTCATTAAGGGAGACAACAATTTCTACAAGACTGTTCCTAAAAGCAAACAAATAAGCCTGAGGGGTTAACAAAAAATTATTTTGATAATTGTCATTTTCAAAAGTGGAAGTGATTTGTCAAGAATTCAGTCTATCCCATGATTTTTCACTGGTCTGCACTAGTATACAATAATAATACAGATGTAATAAGCATGGATCTTTACTCACAATGATGATGTCGAGGTTCTGTGCCAGGTGGTCGGGCAGCGTGCGGCGGCAGACCTCCTCCTCGGGCATGCCGTTGAAGCGGTCGTGCTTCTTGCGTTCCTTCACAACCTTGGGCACCGCCTGAGCGCAGCCGTCCAGCCCCACGCCCAGCTCCTGCTTTATCTCCGGGCTGGAAACACACAAAAACTTAGGTTAGGTTCAAACACAAAGTTTACAGGAGCAAGAAATTATGATATATAAGTGTGATAGTGCAAGCTACATGACATAGATGGCTCTACTGTAGAGAGATCTTAGATGCGCCATCTACGAACGAAAATCTCTACGACTTTTGTCATAAGTTCTATATTTATACATTCTTGAGTGTCGCACGGTTGAAGAGATGACTGTGTTGGCAACCCTGTGAATATTGTCTATGTTTCTGATGTGTTTGAAGTTTCTATGGAGTTAATTTGAAATGTCAAAAACAAACCGTTGCCGCGTCGTTCTGTCAATGTTTTTATTTGCTACCGTACATTTTCTGAAATGAATGGCGGTGGTGGATACATATCGAAATGCCAGAAAAATGGTTAAAACAACTTTGCAGAACTAAACGAATCCGATACCAACTTCGAAAAGCGCGCGGGAAACAATTTTTTTTTTTTGTATAAGGCAATTCACCAGGATGCAATGAGATTTTGACAGTTTTGCCGATCTCTACTGCTTCGACCCACTCGTTGTTTAAGTCGAATGAATTTTGATGTATGGCGTGTAGTATGTACTTTCTGTGAGACTCAAGAATAACAAACTCTACCAGTGTATGTACTTTCGGCGGAAATTGCGAGCGATCGAGACTGGGGAATAGATTCCCAGGCTGTCCTACATGCTCAAGAGTTTTTAATCTAAATAAAGACAATGGTAGCAGAAGTCGGGGACGCCCGAGGAAGACATGGCCAGATCAAGAGAATCAGATACTTGAGTTAGGCTAAGAGTCAGAATAATAGAAGAGTATGTATGAGACGATTTATGAATGTGAATGAGGCAAGAAGTGTGTGCCAAGATCGAGTTGTTTGGTAGTCCGTCCTCTCTGTCTACCCTTACGGAGAAACAGCATGTTGGGTAGTTAGTTAGTTCAGACAGCGTTTTTTTGTGAAGAAGGTGTTATTATTTCAAGAATCCATTCACAACAATATGTGGTGGGAGAAATTGGGAGAAACAGCTCTAGAGACTGTGCGAGGTCTGGCGGTGAATGAAAGTAGCGCAGAACAGGAATGCCCAGAGGTGCTGCGTCCATGCGAAGGGTTAATAGGAAATCACAGTTAGTACTGCTAAGGTCAGGTGTTTCAAAATGAATCACATTTAATAACCATAAAATTGACAAATTTTACATTTGAACGGTTCCCGTTAAACGTTGATACTCAGGACTTGTTTTATCTGTGGATCAATTATTTGTGATCAGCTAACAAACCTAATAACATAATAATTATGCCTGGATGTGATGGAAAAACCATTAATACATTCATGGATGTAACATCTATTGACGTCATTTTAGAGGATATACAACATCTATTGATGTCGTTTTAGATTAGATGTGATATGACACAACATCTAATGACTTCATTTTAGAAAAGATGTGGTATGACACACTATCTAAGGGCTTCACTTTAGAGAAGATGCGGTATGACACAACATCTAAGGACTTCACTTTAGAGGAGATGTAGTATAACACAACATCTAAGGGCTTCACTTTAGAGAAGATGTGGTATGACAAAACATCTAATAACTTCATTTTATATAAGATGCGGTATGACACAACATCTAAGCACTTCACTTTAGAGAAGATGTGGGTATGATACAACATCTAATGACTTCATTTTAGAGAAGATGTGGTATGACACCAACATCTAATGACTTCGTTTTAGAACATATGTGACATGACACAACACCTAATGACTTTGTTTTAGAGGAGATGTGATATGTCACAATATACATTTGCGTATTTTAGTCAGAGAAGCGATACGGGACAACGAACGGGGAGTCATATTTTGAATTGCAGTGGTATGTAGCTTGTCTATTTGTGTCAAAACACAAACACTTCTATACTTGATAGTGTCATACCCTAGGTTAACATTTTTTATTGCCGATTTTAATTGACTTCACAAAACACATGTGACGACAGCGTGTGTCGTGTCACAAAGCTCTGGGAGGGGAAGGAGATGAGGAAGAGTAAGGTGGGGGAAGTACCTGGCTATTCACCAAACACAGCCAAAGCCATTTTAAGCAATGTTTCAATTCTGGATAGTGATCTTACACCAGGGCGTTACGGAGAGTATCTACCACTCTAGAACGTGCCGCAAATACAGTATATCTCTATTATACTAAAATAAAGTTGCTATCCGCAAATGTATGTTTATGCGCTTAGTTCTTCTAAACTACGCAACGGATTTTGATAGGGTTTTCACTATCATTTAGAGAATTTCTTCCGGAAGATTTGTATATATAATACATGCATATTAAATTTATAGAAAGTAGAGAAAAGTCAAGCAACACCGGGTACACATCAGCTAGTATTATTTTAAATGAGTAAATTTTTAAATAACACAAATTAATCAAATAAAGGATTTGTTGAACCCGCTATCTCCAGCTTGCTAGTAGAGAACCTTACCCCTCGACCATCGGAGACATGAGAAATGGAGAGGGAAAGGAGATGGGGAAGAAGAAGGTTGATTACCTGGCTATCTCGTGTTGTTACAAATGTTAAAAGAAATGTCAAAGCAATAGCGGCATCTTCTATCGCCTGGTTAAACCAATCAAAAAAATAACTTGTTTATTTCTTTACTATAGGATTTTCGTGTCAATAAAGCGTCTATTCAATGGTTAGATATAAAATTATAGACATAAGGCAATGACAAATGTCCCTTTCCTCTGTTTGTGTGAATACAAATAAAGCGTCGATGTAAATTATTTGTGTCAATACAAATATTTTTTTTGTATTGTTCAAGACATAACATATATTATTTGTGCCAACCGCCGAATAAATAATACACAGATTTGAATGGAAATCAACATCGCAACTGACGTAGTACCTTTAGATAGCCAATCAAAATTGTGTACTTTTGTCTCTCTCTTACACTATCTGATATCGTATATCGCCATTCCATTTGATTTTGAATTTGCACTGAGACAGAATTTCTGAATTTGAAATTTAAGCGAAGAATGATCAGTCTTTTGGATGTCGAAAGACGCCCACATTGCATTTCCTGTGATCTTCTTTATTCTATGCTGCCGACTAATACAACAGAAATAGGATGACTAACTAAATATCGCATAGTTTCTCCGTATAGTTAAGTTAAAGAGATGATAGACCGCCACACTTCTTGCTTCATTCACATTCATGAATCATCATCATTCTGATAAGATTCTATTCAAGTATTTGATTCACTTGTTCGTGCTATGTCTTCATGAGCAAATTGTGTCAAATATTCTCGTTTCTTTGTGTCCGTTCTATATGCCCAAACCATCTAATCGTCCCTTTCTTAATCTTATCTATTACGTTTACATCAGACTTGCATTCTTTCCAGTTTTTCAAGTTTTAAACAGTCATACATGTTTTTACCCACTGAATAGATTAGTACACACTAGAAATACCTTCCATGTAGATTTGAGTGGAAACCTATATCGCCACTGACTAAAAAGACCATTTTGTAGTCACTCTCCTGTTACACTGCCTGATATAATTTTTTTAACGTAAATGTTTTTTATTTTAGTTTATTGAGGAAACAAACAGTTAAACATATTTAATTTACATAATTGCATGTTACATGGTTACAGGAACCAGTAAAGTTTCCGAATATATCGCCTTTACATGAATTCAGGCATAATCGAACGAGTATGCTTGAATATTTCTATCGCTCGAGTCATCGACCAACAAAGTCTAGACTGGGCGTGTAGATGTTAAAAATGACACCGAAACCAAAATCCAAAAATTGGGTTACGAAAACGTTTATCAAAAATAAAGTGCATTATTTCGCAAACAAAATATCACAAGAAGCATTGCTTATCTGCAAGGACCAAAGTTGTCTGCCAAGATATTATGCTTTCAAAGCGAAGCGACGGATCAGATGGGGAGTTTGGTAATAAAATTACTCATAGGTGGGACGAATTATTCGACAGAATTTGTAAGACACGCCATATCTAGAGTTGATATATCGATGGCTTTAGTTGTTAAAATATTCCTAGTGAAAAGGTCTGTACTATAATATACATCTTAGGCTTTATTTATCCGCAAGCGACAAGTCGCGGAGACGTGCCGCGGACTACGTCTCCACCATGCCCGCTCCACATCGCATGTGTATAATTTACGCCATACAAAGTCCATGTGGAGAGGAGAGATGAGACCCTCTTCCCTCGTGGGATCTTTAGGGAACTAAGAAGGTAACTTGAGGTGATTTCTCACGAAAACGGCGCTATATAAATTATCCAAATATTATAAGGAGGAGTGGAAAGGAGAGATGATGCTCTCTTCTCTTGTGGGGCCTTCAGGGAACCAAGGGGATCGGAGAAGAGAAAAGAGACCTGGAAAGACACATTGTGGAACTAGAAGACATAGCCACATATTCAATGACAACCCTGGTGAACTTTATAAAAAGGACCGTGTGACTATTAAAGGAATTAGGTAAAATGGGAGAAAACACAATGGGCCTATGGCCTAAGTGCTCACGGGAACTATATGTATACCGTCTCCGCTCTATAAATAAAATGGGTCCGCGCCACGACACCACCACTCGTCGCTTGTGTATAAACCACGCCGTAGGTTTTACACAATTTAAAAAATACATAAATAAATGAGAATTTAATTACAATTTATTTCCAAGGAATTAAATTTTGAAATTTGGGTCAATTGTTAACAGATATTTTAACAGTGATACCTGCGATGCTAACTTTCAACTACCTGTAATTCTATCTTTAATGATAACAAATTTAATGTCGCAAGCGATATTTTTCTAGGCAGGCGATATCTTTTTATTAAATTGCATAATACTACGTAATAGGAGTGTGTAGAACATACATAAATAGTACAAATAGAAAAAAAAAAATTACAATTAATTATAATAATAAAAATTAATTTTTAGAAAACTAGTTGTACCCCGCCACGCGCTGCTGAGGCTCTGTCTGTCTGCAAAGACAGAGAAACAATAGTGTGTTGCTTTTAAGTCCAACAGATGGCGCCGTTAAAAAAAAAGCATGTTTTTACCTGTCACAGGTGACATCTATATAATATATAAAAACATTCAAATGCAAAGTTGTTTCAAAATTGCAAAAAAATCGTTGAAGAACTTTCGGAGATTTAAGATTTTAACCTTTCCCTTACTGTGCTAAAAAAATACACGCGTTACGGTGCTGTGTAGTCAATACACATCTCAAAATAAGCTATTTAATATCGGAAAAATATGAATATTCATAGCTAATCGATTATGTTTATTATATTTTATATCAAAAGTGATATTGCCAAATTTAAATGCCGAAAACATGAAAAAACCATCGGCAGATGCTAAAGAAACGTGCGAGGGGTCCACATCTAACGACGGTTCGCGGCCAACTGGCTAGCGGCGCGGCTGGCGGCTGGCACAAACACAGCTGTGTGGTCGTAGGTATCGATGGTCTAAATCAAAAACTACAACTGCAGAAGTGTGGATGTCTCATGTTCCCGCATAGCGAATTAAAGCGGGACATCAATAGCGTGTCATTTCCTCGCACACTCTTCGCGTATTTAGTATCACATGGTTGATTGTATTGGTGTATTTGTTCCCGATTTTTAACAAAAAAACTCTGATTTTTAATTGAATTTGAAAACTATGTCATATATTATTTTTTAATTCAGTGCATAAATGTATAACGGAGGAATACCTAAAATCTGAACCCAGAATTTATTTTATTTATAGAGTTATTAAAGTTATTAGAAGCAATGTGTAGTAAATACACACCACAGATGAGGAAAGGTTAAACAAACGAACATTTACATTTTCATTTATATAGATAAATATTACTTTTAGTGTAAAATTGAGTTTTTTTTATAGTGCATCAAACAAGAGTTCTGCCTGCCCGAAGCGAAAGGAACTATGGCATCCGTGTACTTGGGGAATGTTGTGAGACTGAAGAAGGGAACGGAAAAAGAAGAGTACCTATCTCTTCAGATCCAGTCACTAAATATAGCTATTTGCAGGGCATTTTAAGCAATTTCGATCTAGAATGAATCTCACCAGGGCAATAATGAGAGTATCTTCTTCTGGTACGAGGTGCAAATATTTTATTCCGCATAAGCGTGAACCCGTAAAAATCACCGGATATTCTGAATTCTTGATTTTTGGTAAATAATCAGTTACAATTTTTTAAATAATAAAATATGATACTATAGGTAGATACTTTATCGCTTGCCTGAATTCTTCACAAAACTGATTCCATTTTGAAAACGTCACGTAAACGTTTGATTACAAAAAAACATAATTTTCCAAAAAATTTATTGGATACGCCTGGATCTTAAGCTGCTTGTCGCTCGACCATGTGCAACATCTTGCTCCGGGGCCGATTAGTCTATCGCAACTACACTAGATATTAATTATATTGTGACGAAGATGAATACAGTGCAACTTTTGATCATTGCAGAAAAACTCATGTAATAATAAATTTAGGTTACCCAGAGCGTACTAAATCAATTAAATTAATCCAAAAACAGATCGAAGTACACACAATAATGCTCGGCAAAAAGAGCACAGGCCCAAGGATGCGGTGCTTCGATAAAAACATCTGACATGGTCAACTTTCTAAAATGTTTCAATGCAAGCTGAGGTTTTCGGACAATTGGAAAGTTTAAAGGTTTTAAATAATGGACAATGAATGTAGCACATACCTCAATGGTTTTATAATTAAACAGTAGTAATTAATTGCGGTCGCATTCGTCATAAGTGCATCGTCACTGCGAGGTTTGGGTACCACTGTCCCCGGGAATCATTTATAGGATAACCACAACCTTTGCCATAGGTCATCCCAAATGGTTCGCTATGTTTGGTGATTTAGCAGGGGTGACCGAGTTCATCGGGTGAGTTGTGTTCAGGATGCACCTGCCCACCACATGCGTGGCGTGCCAGATCGGGAGAGGCAGGTTTGGGACCCCTTGATCTCTCCAACTGATCTCTCGATCCATCGCCTTGCGCAGCTCTGGGAGGGATATATTCATATGTCCGTCATTCTTGGACAAACTGATTCCTAGATTCCTACCCAACCCTCATACCCTTTACATTCCCAGAACATCATCTCCTTTCTTAAAAAAACATGCTCCATGCAGCATCCCAAAAGATGACATGGGTTGTTAGAGAAATTATTTTCCTCAGGGCATCCTGTGTGGGGGTGGGTGTAAAATAAAAAAGATTTATTTTTATTTATCATACATCGTCAGGTACATACTGTTTTGTTATTCTGACTCTTGACAACACCTGACTCAGGTATTTGATTCATTTGGTGGTGCCATCACTTTCTTGGTCATCCCTGACTCCTTCCATAATTCTTTTTTTTTTAATGATATAGTTCCCGTGGGTCCATTTTACCTCTTTCCTTTGACAGTAATCCAATCCCTTTGATAAAGTTCACCAGGATTGTCATTGGATATTTAGCCTTCTCCTGGTTCCACAATTTGTGTTCCCACAACAGTTCTCCAACTCGTCGTGGAAGGATATTTTAAATAATAGGTTCTTTGTGTTAAATCAGGGATTTATTAATACTTTGCGTATTAAAATGGTGACTCGATAGTCGACCTAACTAGGAGCTGTCTAAATGAGATCTGAAAACACCAAGTTTGTCTGGGAGCATTCTTAGTGGTCCTGGCAACTACTGGTCACTAGCTGCCATCTTACGTACTTCCAAGCAAGCTCTATGCACTGCCATCTATGAGTGCATCTGTGAAGCTCTTACTTCCCAAGACCAGGTATCTTTTAGGACCATTGGCACCATAGGTGAATTGGAGTATCTTCACAATTCCTGCATCTATTGGTGTTTTCTACTTGCACAGTTGCACGTGTCTCCTGAGGTGGTAGTGTCCCATATTGAGTAGCCTGGTTCGTCAAGGTCTAGGGTCTGGTCCATTATGAGTACTTTGGATTGTCTCATTCCGAGTGTCCCCTCCCATTCTTTCCAGTGCTGAGATTTGACCTACCTCTCAATATGTAGTTTGGTGTGGCAAGCTGCCACTTCCCGATTCATATTTATTATTATAAATATAAAGTGCTGGGAAGTTACAGCTATTGATCATCAAACAAATGAAATACCACTGTCATATACTCTTTTAACTCCTTTCTCTGTTCATTCGCTCATCATGTCCAAAACATCTTAGCGTTCCCTTTTTAATATTGTTTGTAACACTTACAGCCAGCCTAGCATTCTTTCCTCCACTTTTGTAACACTGTCATACATGGTTTTAACCCACACACGTCTCACAAATTACACGGGAACTCCTTGTAGTGAGACAGGCGTAGCAAAAACCGATTTTATAAAAATTTCATCAAGAAAAAAATAAGAAATTAGACTCACCATTCATCCTTGATCTTCTTTTTGCGTCCTCGCTTCTTGGGAGCACTCTGCATCAAATGCTGCTGCAGCATATCTGGGTGCAGAGGATTGCCCTGGTTTCCCATTCCTTGGTTCCCCTGCTGTCCCAACATGGCACAGACGGCGGCCTCCTCATCGACGAAACTGTACGGATCTTCCGAACACTCCCGTTTGCCGTTATACCCCAACACGTCTTGATCGTGCTCTCGTTTCAAGCCAAACTGACCTCCACTGGCATGGTAATAAGGGTTCATATCACGTTTGATGCCAAAGCCACTGTAGGGCATTTCTTCTTTATAACTGTTCATGTATTGGTTTCTCCCGTACGGATCGATGTTCTCCCGCGAGTATGGATCGTTCTCGCGTTTGTAATGTGCGTATGGATCGTGTTCAGTGCCCGACATGTCGTAAGGTTCGCGTTTTATCCCGCCAAATGACATGTCAGGTCCACGAACTGGCATGTACGGTTGCGGCATTCTCTGCTTCATATCGTACGGGTTCATTTGCTGATCCATCGAAGCGTTGATAGGGTAACTCTGCGATTGGGACGAGCTGTCTTCCCTATCTTCGTGCACGGGCATTGAAGACATGTTTGCGGCTAGATCGACGCCATCTCTGTATGCGGCGATTTGTTGTCTTCCCAGCGAAGAGTTTGAGCGTGAATTCGAGGGACAAGGACTCGAGGGTAAGTTCTCTCGAATGGACGCGCTTGAGTCTTCGTTCAATGCGTCATTGACGACGGTCTTGGGTGAATTTGATGCGGATGCCATTTCTTTTTCGCTGACTTTTTCAAGTGTTCCTTCTACTTCGTCTAGCCGTTCATCTATCGTCTTTTCGTCTTCGTCCTTTTCCTTGGCGGGAAGAGGATCTTCACTGTCTTCGTCAGCTGGTTCCACATCTTTACTGCGTTCAGTTGGTTTTTCTAGATTGGCGGGGGCCTCTTCCTCGTGAGGACTATGAGAACTCTCCGGAGGGGTGATTTCACTGGTTTTGGTTTCACTGTCAGTCTGTGGCTCACTGTCCGGGTCGGCGGTGTCCATGTTGGGGGTGGGGGGGGGTTCTACGGACACGGGTGGGGGCGGTGGGAGCGCGAGGGCGGGCGGGGCCGGGGGCGGGGGGGGAGGGGGTGGATGCCCCTCGCCACCATTGCTGGTCTCGTAGCCGTCGTCCTGCGCCTCCTGCGACTTCACATCGCCGCCGGCACCGGGTGCCCCACTGGAAACACAAAATAATAACAAATTAGTTCATTTACTCAAATATCTTAAATAAAATATGATCTTTTGATCACAGGAACATGGATTCTCTTCTTTTGTAATAGGGATATACTAAGGAAGATAATGGTTAACTGACATTTTCAACAGCTTATGAAAGTTGTGAGGTCAACATTGTAATATTCATCAAACTTAACACTGAAGCACAAAATGCATATTACAAAAACTCCGTAACAATATATTTTCTATACTTCTACTGGAATACAACCCACAACCTTCCGATCCAAAGCAAAGCAGTTTTTAACAAGTTGAATGCAATTGTGGAATTGAAGAAAAATTACCATTTTAAATTTGAAAAAAAAAATACTCAGACGGCATCGGCGACCATCAAAACGTATTCCTTTTTTTTTTTACCAAAATTTTCCATGAAAATCAAGAAAATTAACTGCGGTGACCGTCATAGCGCTATGGGAGAAAAATGAGGATTTTCATTATGAGGTCACCGGTGACCTACATGGCGTTCAACGTGTTATTCATTAAACCGTAGAGGACGTCACATCTTAATGAAACCATATAGCAAAAAGGGATATAAAAATTATTTAAAAATCTTGAGATTTCCTCTCAATCTCAATCAATCTTTACTAATGAATAATTAATAAACTGAGTTAATTCTATCGATATTTCAATGGAAGACATTCCAAAGAACTAATGTCATTGATCCCTAGGAGCACTATCAGGGGACATACCAAACACATACCTTACATTTGTATACAATTGACATTTGCCGAATGACTATGGATCTTGTAACTCGTTCTTATTTTGTGCTTAACAATTCAACCTTTTCAAGTGTTCGAACAGATGACTTGATGGCTTTGATGTTTACAATATTATCATTCCTTCTTCTCTTAAAAATTACCCTCTACACAGCATTTCTTAAGATGACAAAGTAACTTAAAACAAAAAATTTGAATTTATAACGGGTGTCTCAGAATGTTTTTCATTCCGATCGATATTGCCATACGATCTAGACTTTTTTGGCTGCCAAAATTCAAAATCAGATTAGCTACAACCGCAACACATTCACTTCACGATTTATTCCCCGAAAGAGTAATTAGTCGCCGAGGAGATATCAACAGGCAACAGAGGGGTCCAGATTTAAGGCCTGCCAACTTTTTCTACTGGGACTACTTAAAACGTTTTCAACCCACTACCTCCCAACTTCAATGTTTGCTACAATGCACTATTATTAAAAAAATGATAATAATTAAGCGAAAATGGTGAAAATATTGAATAAAACACGACTCGTTTGAAATAGAGCAAAAATCTGTCGAAAAATGATTTAGTTGCATTTACAGATACACTGTGAATTTTTTCATGCCTATAACATATTAAATAACAGAAAAAAACGTGTTTTTAATAATTTTCAGAGCTTACTTTGCGATTTTTTTCTATCGAGGGAATTTCATATAATTAACGTTTCGGCATAACAAATGTATAGATATTATCTTCAAAAATAATATATTTTATGGAACTTAAAAACTTAGAGAGTTAACGAAAAACTTGTTATAAATCGGTAGAAATTGGGTATCGGGGGCTTAAAGTGAAGAATCACAGACAAAGTCAATACAATTCCAAGAAGATTTTAGTTCCAGGCTAAATGAGCGTAAAGAAAAGGATGGTGCTCATTTACAAATGGTTGTTTTTCATAAATAATAATTCAAAAACTGCTCTGTAAATTAACAGTAAATTAAAAGGGGTTTGAACCCATGACTTTTTTTTTAAGTATCAAAAACGAAATACATTCTGAGACACCCTTCACATTTCTTGTTGTACTAGGAGCTCATAAAATGTACAGTTAAATCAATTTAATTAACATTTTAAGATTATGATATATTAAGTGTTTAGATTGTAAGTGATATAAATCTCAAAGGTCCTCCAGTGCTGTGTTATATCGTAAAATCTCAAGTATTCAATTAGGAACAAGGTTTAATATCAATTGCAATATTTAGGGATAAGTTTGCTGCAACGCTATAATCCCTAGATTAGAGATTAACATCTATCACGCCTGGAGAGGATATTGAATATTGACACACTCAACAAGAAGTCAGAGCTGGGTGGCTGATCACTAAAACTAATTGAATTTAATAATTGTTCAGACATAAACATAGTTTGGACATGTAGACAAGATGACGAGAAAGGAGTTTTAAAAATTAAATAAACTATATATGTAACTATATATTTTTTGGAGTAACTTTATTGAGTAAACCCTCAAATTGTAATATTTAATTATTGAAGACAATAGACAGAAGACAGGAGGCAAGGGTGCCCCGGCAAGGCAAGGGTGCCCCGGCAAGGCAAGGGTGCCCCGGCAAGGCAAGGGTCCTGGGTTCGAGTCCTAGATGTGACCGTATCGTATTCTGATTTTTCTGTTTCAGATTTTCGTTTAGAAATCGCTAATATTGTCTTCAATAATTAAACTATGTGACTCCTCACAAGAACACCGCTAACTGTACAGTGTAAAGACAGGGGTGCACCACCCGGTTGAGTAGCATGAGGCGAGTTAAAGTAGGGACTGTAGGAAGGTTGTTCTGAAACACGTGTACCGGGAATCATCACTGCTGGATCCATTAAAATACTTGTAGAACACACTCATCATGCCTACATTACGTCTGTACATTAGAGAAGGAAATCGGTCTGTTAACAAGGTATTGTCAATCAGACGGACTGCCCTCCTTTGCACAGAATCAAGAAGGTATTGTGGGGCTATCAAATTAAAGAGGTAGATCCCCAATTCAACTGTTTTGCATATTTAGTGTTTTGAATGATAGAAGAAGTAAGGGACTTCCGAGGAAGACTCGCCACGAACTAGTGAACCAGCAGAAGAGTATGAACGAGATGATTTATGATTATAAATGGCCTTGCGCTGCAATGGAGTTATGGGTTAGTCAGTTAATTATATGAATTTAAATAACAGCAATAATATAAAAAATATAATCGAACAAGAGTACAAAACTAAAACAATTTAATTTCACGCAAATTATTAACTCGTTTTAGTAAAAATTGAGTACAGTAGTTGCATTGTTTAGTTTGCTTCGAGTTAATTAAATTTTACAACTCTGTTTACACAAATAACATAACAATTGGATACTATAGGGTGTCCTGAGAAAAGTCCCAAAGTAATGCATTATTTATACGAAAAATGATAATATTTTTATTTCGTTGGTAAAGTACAAATGTTTCGATTATGGGCACGGAATAAAATGTCAGACAAATGTGCAAAACGGCTATCCTTGTAAACTCTTTGTGCAATTTTGATGAAATATAAGAAAACATTGTTGCATAATTATTGTGGTTCGATTGTGGCAATAATATGTTCAAGCTCACTAATTGTTTTTTTTGTTTTTATATTAACTCCACACAGGAGGCCCTGAAGAAAATAATTTCCCTCAGGGCCTATGTCATCTTTGGGGATGCTGTGTGGAGGGTCTTTTTGTGGAGAGGAAGGAGTGAACATGGATCTTGAAGAGTCCCATATTGTAGGAGGGAGGAAACACAGAGGCCGGCAGTTCGTTCCACAGCCGAGCTGTTGAACTTAAGAACGAATCGTACAACGTTTGTGGCTTATTAGTATATAGAAGTCGCGTGGGAAATTTCCTGAAAAGTTCACAAAGTTTACACAAACCTTCTTTCCATTTTTATGAGTTTTAACAACAATATAATGTGTTGTTCTTCCATGTAATGTTCCATATTTACTAATCACAAGGTTGACACATGACACATGAAATCTTTAGAGCTGCCAACTTAATGATAATAAAAGAAATGGCACGAAATTTGAATCTGGCGCTCTTGTTAGAACACTTTAATTGTGGAATGCCTGCTTTCAGCATACTGCCCAGGAAATGATGAGGTGCACACGGTAATGAGGTCCTAGCCAGCTCGAGGATCACCTTATCCGATGAGTAAGATTGAATGCAAAACAAACAATACAAACCGCTGCACATGTAAATATTCTAGTAGTAGTGACTTAATTTGTACGACGGGACAAGAATGGCCCTGTGTGTGTTATCTCTATGCGCAGAATTTTGCTGAAACCCCAAATACTTCCGATTCTTTTAACAAAATATGGCAAGCTGCCAGTTTCACTACTAACTACTACTAGCGGCGCTCATTTGCAAGGCCTGTGTGAACAATTCACTGAAAATCTAGTTAATTAATACAAACAGAGTAAACAAGGAACACCGTATACTGAAAGAGAATTTTAAAAAACAACTTTCCAAAAGAGATGAAAATGTCTTGCAAAAAAACTTAATTATCAACAAATAAAAGTTTTAATTAATGCACTATCAATTTGTACATTTGAAGTAGATGATTTCATTCTAGTTAAATAACTTTATGTCTTTAATGTCTTTAAAAAGGTAGGCAGAGAAACTGAACACACAACTCTGTCGTGGCACATTCAACATTCGGCTCGATCCACCAATTGCGATCATTCATTATGCGCCGTCTACGAATGAAAAATTACCCGTCGTCTCTACAAACATTGTTTAATGCTTCATTTATACGTATTCTTTAATAACGAAGGGTCGAAGAGATGATTATACCGACAGCCCTGTGAATATTATCTATGTTTCTGGTGTTTTTGACGTTTCTATGGTGATAGTTTGAAATGTCAAAAACAAAACGTCATCGCGCCATTTTTGTACTCACCTTAGTTTCAATGGTAATGAAGAACGGGATGGGAGCGTTATGAATGGAAACAAAATGACTACCAGCTGACCTACTAAGGCTTCGTTAAGCCTAAAATTTCTGACAAAGTCTTCATCTGTTGAATTAGCAAAAGAATCAGTTCTCTGGTGGAACATTCTAGTTTGTTTGGTCTCAAAGCAGCTGCTTCAGACTGCTCTACATTATGTATTGCAGCCAACATCGTAAATTATACTGCTCGCTACTATATCGTAAATTAGCCATTACATGGGACCTTAAAACAACTTTGTAAAAATATACAATGCTTGTCCTTCAAAGAGCGAGCGGGAAATGATCTTAGGTTAGGATGCAATAGACTAGATTTTGACAACCGTCAAAGATAAGTCGGTGACTACTGGTTCGACCCACTCGTTGATCGAGTGGAATTACTTTTAACGTTTGACATAGTATATACCTTCGACGAGACTCGAGACTAAGAATGTCGACCAATGTATCTACTTTCGACAGCGTTTGCGAGCGGCCTGGATTAAAGAATCGAGTTCATTGTCATTCACAATATTTTCTTCCCTTGACATGACAACTTATCATTTCTCAATCAATATTTGATTCACTTCATTATGTCATGTCTTCGTAGGGCATTCCAGACTTTTTTTCATCTATTCACATACAATTATACTCCCACCTTTTTCCCGCAGATCCTTTCTACATGTTTATTATGATTACAATGACCTCCGTAAAGTGGTTGTACACGACCATACCAGTAAGGTATCTACAGAAGTATACGAGGTCAACCCTTTGAGCATATGAATGAATCATCATCATCACTTTTGGCTCTACAACCCCTGGTGGGTCTTGGCCTCCTCAAGAGTCTTCCTCCACTCATCTCGGTCCCGCGCCAGCTCTCTCCAGTTTCGAAGCTCCAAGGCAGACAAATCTTTGAGGACGTTGTCGCTCCATCTTAACCTTGGCCTTCCCAGGCTCCTTCTACCTATCGGTCTTGAGCTCAGCAGGGACTTTGGTTCTTGATGCTCGGTCATTCTCTCCACATGACCTAGCCACTGAAGTCTTCCCAGTTTTATGAACTTTGTGACGTTTAGCTCCTTAAACAGAGTATAGAGCTCATTGTTATAACGTCTGCGCCAAAATCCATTTTCTAGAACCGGTCCGAAGATGCGCCTCAAAATTTTCCTTTCAAAAACGTCCAGTGCTCGCTCATTCTTCTTAGTTAGAACCTACGTCTCGGCTGCGTACGTAAGCACATACGCAGCACATATGAATGAATACCTAAATTAAATAAAGCACTAAATATCAAAAGTTTGTACTGAGATATAAGCATTTGACTGGAAAAAAAAATCATTTTTTTTACCTTATATCTATTTTCAAATGTACCTAAAAACATGAAAAAAAAAAAACACAACATGGTTTGACTGAGGATTGAACCTTCCTAACTCGACAACTCTAACAATCGAGCCAAATCCCGATTGAATAAGATCGACATTTATTGCGTATATTAACTGCCGTAATGTTATCGAATTTCAAAGAAATGCTTATATCTCTGCGAGTGTGTGCGTGATTGCCACAAAAAATTGATAGAATGCATTGTCATCGACAACGACTCTATCTGCCGAGTTTCAGCTCAATCGGATGTCGGGAAGTGCGTTAATTTTCACTTCCACGATTTGCATTAATTCATTCACAAAAAAAAGGGAATTCAAATAGACGTATTTAAAAACACTAAATTGTTAGAAAACAAAGGCCATACAGAAACATGAATTAATAAAAATTCCATAAATAAACGTCCACTAGCGGCGTTTAGTGCATTTTTATAGAGAAAACACTCCTGGTACATACGACTTGTTCATTTTTGCTACAGGTTGCATTGCCACAATTAATTTTTGTAGCACTAATGAAGACCTTAATAAAGATATTTAGGATATCGGCGATGGCACATAACCACCATTTAAAAAAATATTTTTGGCACTTAGTGCTTTATCTAATTTAGGTATTCATATGTGTGGGAGAGATAGAAAAGCTGATAATGACATTGACAGAAGGAATAATGCAGTGGTCGCTTATTTAAATTGTTGATGAAGGAAGCCAGGGCTAGAAGACTACAATTATATTGTAATACCAACTGAAGGCTAGAACTGGCAAAAGTAGACCGAATACGTTGGAAACGACGTCCTTGAGGCCTAAGTTCTTGGCAGAAAACTTAATGTGTTATTATTACTAGAACTTATTGGATTCTCCTCTTAGTAAAAATGACTCATGGCAGCTTGTCAGGTGATGACTGTCACTCGTTACCTACAATACGACGTGTCTCCACGGGAGTATGCAGTGAGGGCAAAATGCCACAATCCCAACTAACCTAACTAGAAGAGTCATAAAATGAACCATCAAATCAAGAATCTAATTGGTCACTAAACCATTGTGATATATACATAGGTCCCATAAACTGATTAGATGGACTGGACATGTTCTAGAAATAATGCTAAATGACAAGAAAATGAAAATCATGTCAATTTTTTAAATATTTGGACCTACATTGTAAAATGGAACCATGAAATTGAGAATTTTTTTTCCATTATCTCCACACAGAATGAGGAGATGAAGGAGTGAACATGGGTCTTGAAGAACCTATATTGTAGGAGGGATGAAACACAGAAACTGGCAAGTCGTTCCACAGCCGAAACTCAAGAATGAGTTTTAGAAACGCCCCATACTCAAGTGTCCAAATTAATGTCAAGCGTTTTGTGTGTTTCCCAAATGGGCGCCGGTGCGGAAAGGATCAATGACGCTAGTTCCTGGGAGCATCTTCCGTTGAAATACCAGTAGAACAAAGACGGCATTCCCACCTGACGTCTGTGCTCTAAACCTTGCACTACTGTCTTTTTTTAAGATAGAGGAATCTATCAAATGGGTTCCATGGTAACTCAGGACATTGGCAATACCACAAATTTTGAAAAGTGATGAAAAAAAATGGCCTATAAACCTAATCTAAGATAACCTCGTTTTTTTCCTCACTTTTCATAACTTTATATCAAAACATCGCTTTAAATTGTTTTAGCTGTATTTAGTGACCAAATCTGAATAGCGAGGTACTTTCTAACCGCCCTCTTACACATCTCCTTCTCTTCCCACTCCCCTCAGTCTCACACCATACCCCGATTGGGGATGCCAAAGTCCCACTGGCTCTGGATAGTGGGGAGCAGTTATGACTCTTGTGTGGTATTTGCATTATTTAACAAATCATTCAGAGAGACTTATGTGTTCTCAAACTCTGTAAAAAAAAACCATAGTAAATTAATGAATGAATGAATCAAATACTTCAGCTTTTCGATTCCAGCGCAGGCTGGGAAATACGCCTAATATGAATTAACAGGACTTTATCAACCTAGCTTGTGGATGGGAGTTTATCAGTGGAGGGTGAGTCAGTCTAGCAGGATATAAGCCTGTGGTCAGGACGGATCGATGGCGCGCTGGGTAGCATGGTGTGATGTGACCCACGGTGATCCATCGGCATTCATGCGGTCAGTAGTCAGCCGTGAGTAGGAGGGGACCATTGACTTACAAAAACAAATGGAACCACAAGAGGCATTGAGAGAAATAATTTCCCTTGAATGAACATTTAGGCTGGAAATAGTGCAAAACTTATATCGGTCGCGTAAGTTGGTCGCTTGCGGTAATATGTAGCTGAATGAATGAAGAGCTGCAATGTCACACGATTAGCGCTACGTGCGACGACCAGCGGTCCAGTCCACCGAGGGTACGCGTGGCACTATTTCTAGCTGACTGACTTCTGACTGATTACCTTGTGAAGGGAGGTATTGAAAACGACTCAAATTATTAAAGATTGATATATTAACTATTAGCTGAAGTCCCCATCGTTGCCCGGGCTTTACGCAGAGTTTTCCGAAATCAGATGTAGACAGTGACGTTCTTCTTGTTTTGTGTGTAAAATTTCATCAAAAAGTATCAATAATTAAGGGGTGGTAAACGGGAAGGGGTGGTTTTTTTATATTTGATAATGGACAGTGGCCTTCCTCTTGTTTTGTCGGTCAAGTAAGAAAAATTTCACCAATCTCGGAATAAAACTGTAGATTTGTATAAAAACCAAAGCCACCCACAAACATTCTTTTTCATACACAGGCATTAAAGGGCGTACATAACTTACTTCAGTGATTCTTGACAATCTATTTGAATAAAAATGTAAATATTCGTTTGTTCAAAATCTTAAATATCCAAAATTTCTTCACCGATTTCTTTGAAATTTTGACACAGCGTTGCATTCGAATACGCGTGCATTTTTATATACCTATATTATAAAGATGTCACCTGTGTAACATGTTTTCTTTTAAAAACAGCGCCATCTGTAGGTAGTAAAAGCAACACACGCTATTGTTTCTCTATGTGCACAGACAGATTGAGCCAAATTTTTTTTCACGTCGTCACTGGTCATTCAGCTAAGTAACTCAGCTGAGCCCGAACTATCACCCCCACACTAACTGTCCAATACCTACAGATTATTTATGCATTTTAGTTGGAAAAAAAAACCAAAAACGTTATATACACAAAAATTTTATTTACATTTTTACTCCAAATGTCATGAATAACTGGTTAAAGTAAGTCAGGTAAGTCCCTAACACCCTGTAAATAAAAAGATAGACAATACACTTCTCTATCGAAATTATAAATTCGACGGCCGGCATAGTCCAGTGGTAACGCATCGGACTGCCATTCCGAAGGTCGCGGGTTCGAACCCGGCGTGCGCAAATAAATTTTATTTGATTAATTTGTGTTATTTCACAATTAATTAATTAAAATAATATATAGTATATTTGCGGCACGTTCCTGAGTGGAAGATACTACCAGTATCGCCCTGGTGTAAGACCACCATTCAGAATTGAAACGTTGCTCCAAATGGCTTTAGCCGTGTTTAGTGACTAGATCTGAATAGCCAGGTACTTCCCCACCTTCCTCTTTCCCTTCCCCACTTATCTTCAGCCTCACAACATCCCCCAATTGGGGATGCCATAGTCTCACTGGCTCCATACGGGAGCAGTTGGGACTCTTGTGAGGTATTCACTATAAAAAAATTAAAAAAAAGGAAGGACGCGGAACTACAACACTGAAGCGGGCGCGCTTGCTGGTGATACCAAAATGTAGAAGTAATTGCGAACCGCTGAACCACCACAACATTATGAGCTGAGGAACTTTGAAAAATTCATTTAGCTGTCTGAAAGAATAATGAGACAAAAAACCGTGTACTAAAGCATTTAAAATGCTAATCACTGCCATGGACGGACCAAGCCAAATTACTTAAAGCCAGCAGCAAACCTGTAAACTTTCTAGCTATATGAATGCAGGTTCATGTACATTATAATAAGCGGATAACAAAACAATAAAAAAAAGGCGGCACCGAAAGAGTTCAATTCAATTTGTTTATTCATTTAAAAAACATTACAAAATTGTTAATTTCAATGCGTTTTTAAAATATTTTTATAATAAGAATTCTTAGATTAATATTAACAGTATGTATATCAACTATACCAGTGATAATAGAGCTTGCCTTTTAAAGGAAGCTTCATTGATGCAAAACATGTCGATATCCGAATTGATTCTGTTCAACAGCAAGATTGCTCTCCCCACCGGCATGACCTGCAGGCAAGTTAGTTCTGCAGGCCAGGAGATAAAATAGTCTATGTTGTCGGTGACGGAGATAACCATCGGGAACATAGAAATGAATGCTCTCCATGATGAGCGAGTTTTCAAACCATCCACGAATCAGTCTAAAGAAATGTGTGGCAATGCGCACATCTCTCCTGACACGTAGATAGTTCATTCCGAGCATACCCAAAAGAAAGTCAGTGGGATAGAGCCACGGGTAGTAGCCATACTCCCTCATGTAGAGAAATCTCAAGAATTTCTTCTGAACTCTCTCCAACATGAGAGAATACTTGACCTGGTGTGGACTCCAAATCACCGACCCACTTTCAAGTCTACTCCTTACTAATGAATTAAATAGAACTATAAGCACCCGGTTATCTCTAAAATTCCTTGCAGTGCGTAGAAAAAAGCCCAGAATTCTAAGTGAAGTGCTACATGCCGTCTCAATATGAGCATAAAATGTCAGCCTACTATCAAACATGATTCCAAGATCCTTCATTGTGGAGACACGTTTTAAACTTCGTGCGTCCATTGTATACCGGTAATACCAGTTAACACGCTTCCGGCCAGAAGGACAGTTTTACCTTTTTACGCTGTTCCTAAGATCATGGTGCAGGAAAGGCATTGCTGTCAGATAATGCTTTATGAATTTTGTATATCAAACGCTTTGTAAGGGTCTCAACTATGTGTATTATTATTTAATAAGCAGGCAACAATCTGTTGGACGTAAAAGCAACACGCGCTATTGTTTCTCTATCTGCACTGACAGACTGAGATACAGCTAGTTTCTAATAAATATTTCATCAAATTAGTCACAAATTTTTCTTAACCCTCTTCTTGGCAATGTATCCTATAGTATACATAGTTTTCATAATTTTTTCCCACTTAAACTGGTACATGGGTAAAACAGATTTTAATGAAATCTGCTTTAACATGTTCCCAACTTGATAATTAGTGCCATTAGATCCATCTATTGTTTAATTAAGAAGAACAGTGACAGTTCAAACTCATACCGCTGCAAGATGGCTGCCAACAGAAGACGCACAACTAATTTGTCTGTAAGTTATCTTTATTTATTACTTGCATTATTAGATATTTAGTTATTTTAGGAATGAATTCGTGTTTGTAAGAGTTCAGTGAATAATAAAAAATATATACTGAGTAACATATGTGACAAATCTTGTTTATATTGCATTCCAAAATGGTGTGTATCCTATGATATACACCGCCAAGTCTGCAGTGAATTACATTTGATTGAATGTGTATCCCCTGAGATACAATGCCAAGTTATTAAGAGTTTATATTATCTTATGTACAATGTCAAGTATTTATTGTTTATTGTATTATGTAGTAAACCCCTTTGAAATCTATATATTACGATTTTTTCATTTTTCCATAGCCTCGCGAAATTGAAGAAATGCTGACTATAATACCAATATCGGGAGCAGATTCTGATATTGAAAGTGACGAAGATGATGAACTACAAGATGATTCATCTGCAGTGCGCTCATCAAACTTTGGAATTGTTCATGATGCATTGGAGGAAGATAATGAACCAATGGCTCATGTTGCTGATCTTTCCGCAAACACCTCAAGCGCTGAACTACGGACACGTCGATATGTTAATCGTAAGAAAAAAATGAACTTTGATTGGAAAGAGAAAGATTTTATGCCAAAAGTAGACATATGTGACAATCATTTTACAACTCCAGAGAAGATAAAATCGCCCTTAGAGTACTTCAAAATGTTTTTTTCAGAAGAAGCATTCAATATGATAGTTTGTAACACCAATTTGTATTCCACACAATCATCAAGCAAATGCATTGATACTTCCTACAGTGAGATATGTGACTTTCTGGCCATTGAAATTTTAATGGGCCTAATAAAACTACCAGCATACACTGATTATTGGTCTGAAAAAATGCGAACTGAGCAAGTGGCAAGTATCATGCCACTCAAAAGATACCAGTCCATCAGAAGATATCTTCATTTTGTTAACAATGAGGATGTTGATGGGGATGTTTATTTTAAAATAAGGCCTCTTTTTGAACTGGTAAAGCAGAATTGTTTAAAAATTGAAAAAGAGATAAAAAATTCTGTCGACGAAATGATGATACCATACAAAGGAACAAGAGCAGGTTCCCGGCGACAATATATAAAGAGCAAACCTAAAAAATGGGGCTTTAAAATGTTTGTCCGATCGGGGGTTTCGGGCATAGTATATGACTTCTTGATATACGGTGGAGAGGCAACATTTTGTGGTTGTGAATATTCAAACTACGAAGAAAATCTTGGAATGGGCATGCTCTGTTATATATTTTGACAATTTTTTTGCCTCTTTTGATCTTCTGCATCATCTTCGTCATGAGTACGGAATTTTAGGTCTGGGCACCATGCGGCGAAATCGATTACGAGGATGTAAACTTAAACCTGATAAACAACTCAAGAGACTTGGAAGAGGAGCTTTTCATCAAATGACGGACGAGAAGAAAAAATTGGCTGCAGTCACTTGGTTTGACAATCATGCTGTCATTATTGTAAGTTCATTTGTAGACTCACACCCATTATCTACAATACAAAGATATAGCAAACAGGACAAAAAAAAATGACGTCACCTGCCCCGAAATAATAAAGCAGTACAATGCCCATATGGGTGGTGTCGACTTAGCCGATATGCTGATAGCTTTGTACCGATGCACTTTTCGCACACATCGTTGGTATATGGCGATATTTTTTCAATTACTCGATATATCTATCAACAACGCATGGCTACTTTACCGGCGTGAAGTGGCCCTACAAAAAGAAGGAAGCAAAAGAACAATATGTTTGAAGGATTTTCGTCTAAAAATTGCAAATGGTCTGCTTTACAAAAACAAAATACGTGGCCGTCCTATCGGAAACATCACAACGCCACCAAACAAAATAAAGAATCCGGTAAAAGCCAGGCCGGATGATGAAGTCCGGTTTGATAACTTAGGAAATTTTCCGGAACATAAAGAAAAAGGAAGATGCCGACTATGCAATTCTGGACAAACGTCTGTATTTTGCATAAAATGTGGTCTAAGGCTTTGTTTTACTGATAAGAGAAATTGCTTCCTATCATATCACACAAAATAATAGTTTTAATTAGCTTTTAAGACATAATTTTTCATTTTCCATAGTAATTTTTTTTTAAATTTTGATTTGTAACAACCTGGCAATGTATCCTATGGGATACAACTCCAAATAAACTATATAAAAAACAATAAAAATATTTTTCATTTGTTTTTGTGAATCTGAAGCCTAACAGACTTCAAATATGTAAAAAAATATATTTTGTGATGCTTAATTCTATCGGTGCCAAGAAGAGGGTTAACTGGTATTCCGAGGTTGGTGACATTTGAAGATACTAAACGCACGTCTGAATGTGGTTACTACAGACACGGCACACGCATACCTCCGCATCATCGTTCTACTTGATCGTGCCACCCATTCTGTGGTCAGCCCTGACTTCTGACACAATGCATACTGTGAACTACAACACAATACATAGACATAGCTAATGATGAGTTGTTCTATGAAAACCACAATGTACGTTGTCCCATTTTCATGAACTTATCTATATAAATGTGTTTAATGTCTTGTCCTTTATGAAGCGTAAAGATGTGTACACAAACACTGCATGTATCACTGCATGCAAAATATACTAAATCCACTAATTAAAACTCAAAAAGCCATAATGAAAATTATACTGAAAGTTCCTGTAAGAACTAGCACTGACGAAATCTTCACCAATCTTAACATCATGTCAATTAAACAACTAAATTCTAAAACTATACTCATTTACATTCATAAGTACAAAACCTAAGAAATAACAAAAAACACGTACAATAGAAACACTTAGATCTCATGGTC
This sequence comes from Hesperophylax consimilis, assembly GCF_061612785.1. Lineage (NCBI taxonomy): Eukaryota > Metazoa > Arthropoda > Insecta > Trichoptera > Limnephilidae > Hesperophylax > Hesperophylax consimilis. The sequence goes on from NC_142864.1 coordinate 8,180,179, forward strand.
AAAAACTTATCCAACAAATAACTACTAATACAACTTTTGGGCAAAAAAGCTTCTTATATCATAGTATTAAACTCTACAATAAAATACCACTCTCACTCAAAAACCTCAACATTATTACATTTAAATCTCAAATAAAAAGCTGGATACTTAATTTAGGGAGATCTGAAATAGAAAATATACTGATATCAAACACAGACTAAAACCGAATCTACTAAACTGAACTATACAAAAAAAAAAACACTATCTTACTTATTTTAAAATTATTTAAAAAAAAAACAAATATATACTACATAATATATGTTTATAATTAAATTCATAAGTTACTTTTTTGTAATATTAATTTCTTATAATTAAATTATAATATGTAAATGACATCCTCAGCACGGGAGATCCCAGGGAGGATATCATTATCTCTATATGTTACTAAGAAAAGAAGACAATAAATCGTTATTATTATTATGTTTCCAAAAGGATATTCAGATAATAGATCGTAGTCGAGATCCAGATGGTCTCAGGTTTGAAACACTAAAATTTTATTTAATTAAAATGTATTTTATTTTACATTAAACCCAAAATCATCTATGGGAATGCAGAGTGGAGGGTATTTTTAAGGAAAGGAAGGAGAGTAAGTAATGAGAAAGAAAAGGTATGAGGGGTGGGTAGGAATCTAGGTGCCAGTGGGTCCACGAGTGGCGAGTGACCTGTTAGCCCTGCCAAGTCACCAAATGTAACGAACCGCTTGTGGTGAGATAAGGCAGAGGTGTCGGTTATCCAATAAAAAGTTCCCGGGGCACCGATACGCAAACCCCCCTCCCAAATTGATATAATCAACATGTATCTGTTCTAGATATCGTCCGTGTGTAAGACCACCATTCTGAATCGAAACGTTTCCTGAAATTTTTATTAATAATATCTAAACCCTAATTGGGGATGCCATAGTCCCATATTGTTGGGTCTCTTATGCGATATTCACACACACAAAAAAGGATTTTTATATGATACTGCACAAGCTTTCCAACTCTCTGCCTCCAATGAGACTATAGCATCCCTGTTTAGCAAATGTTCTGAGAGCGGTCAGAGTTCTGCGTTCTAGTGACCGTTGACCGCTCAAGAGTTCCAAAGCACACAAGCGGCGTTCAAATTCTCGCGTTCTAGTTTCGTTTGGGTCTTTGCATATGCAAAATGTCACTAGAAAGTTCATCATCCGATGAAGAATTATTGCTCTTGTGGAGCTTAGCAGCTTCTAAAAAGAAAAGGAAGTATTGGGTGAACCCAATCAACACAACGCCAGAAGAACAAGGCGAATTTACTAGTATTTACTTAAATAAATAAATAAATTAATAAATAATTGTTTATTCCAGAATGTGGGGAGGTTAGTGCAATCCCACACAATCCATAAAATATAACTACAATGTTATATACAGAGATACAACGATGAACAACGATTCTATATTTTTATAATTTACATCACTTAAATCGTATAATACTTTCCTTTCCCTAACCAATTCAATAAACTTTTCCGTGTTTGTAACCTCAGACATCGCGGCGTTCTGGCGTTCTCTGCCTCGGCGGGAAAAGAACTCTTAGAACGCGACGTTCCGTTTTGACCGCCACGGTCTGACTGCCCGCTGTGTGCGTTGTTGTTATAGTATCAGTACATTCTAATGAACGCCGAACGCGGAACTCGGAACTCCTGACCGCTCTCTGTGTGCTCTGAGACTGAAGGACGTGGGGTGGGATGATGGGGGGACGATAATGGGTAGGTTTGGAAGTACCTGACTATTCAAATCTGTTCACGAAACTTAAAAGCCAAATCAAGCAACACTTTGACTCTAAATGGTGGTACAGAGAGTATTATTTTTTAGAAAGACAAACATTTATGGGTATACGAGTAAACTATACTTACCTACCTACTTTCAGAATTATAACGGGGAAATGTTGTTTGTGCAATGATGGAGGACTTAGCTACAAGAGAATTGATCCTGCGACATCCGACCCACTAGCTAACATAAGACTAGACGCAATTTTTTTTTCATTTGAGGACAGAACCCGTGATACCAGGCTACTAATCAGAGAGTTATTAGTTATTTGAGATGAACATTGTAAAGTACATTGTGACCACCATGTAGCGTACAAGCTACGACTGCTAACGGTGGGTTTATCAGCATCTTTGACACTGTGTTACTCGAACCCTGTAGAGCGGAGATAACATCAAGTATTTTTTTATAGCAACAAGGAAGTAGTGGGAAAACTGTGCTATACAAACAGTGATCTTCATTATTATTGATTGTGAAAAATCAATTCATTACTTAGTTATTACTTAATTACTCTCATCACATTCTTGATCTGTTTCAGCTTCTGATAAAGATGCTTGTTAGCTGATAAAAATTTGTTCAATCGGGAACTGTTCAAATGTAAATTTTCCACAATGCTGATGATCATTGATTTAATGTTCACCAAATGTGACAGTCATCGGTACATTCTGACCTGAACTATAAAGCAATTGTATGAAGAAACGTTAAGTAACTAAAGAAACTCTTTTTTAATCCTAGTTCTGACATCATGAAATTTGTGCAGATTTTTCTCTCTGAAATTTCAACACTTTTATTTTACAAAGATTGTAATTGTCTGATTGTATGAAGCAGTAAAAACTGTTCAGTTCCGAGCTCCGACATCATGAAATTATTATTTTTTTTTTTTAAGGCGATCCACTACGTCGTGTAATATTTTAAATTGAGCCGCTATCAATAACAACCCTTACGTAGATGGCGATAAGGTTTAAATTCCCGCTTAACACCATCCGTCTGTTTTGATTTATGCAAGAAAAAAACATGGCCAAAAAGTGCCTTTTATTTTATTTTGTGGATGTTCAGGCATAAATATTAAATTTTTTTTCGATCATTTTATAAATAACTTAATTTGCCACATTTTTTTTTTTTTTTTATAGTGAATACCTCACAAGAGTCCCAACTGCTCCCGTCTGGAGCCGGTGAGACTATGGCATCCCCAATTGGGTGATGTTGTGAGGCTGAAGGTAAGTGGGGAAGGGGAAGAGGAAGGTGGGGAAGTACCTGGCTATTCAGATCTAGTCACTAAACACGGCTAAAGCCATTTGGAGCAACGTTTCAATTCTGAATGGTGGTCTTACACCAGGGCGATACTGGTAGTATCTTCCACTCTGGAACGTGCCGCAAATATACTATATATTATTGTAATTAATTAATTGTGAAATAACACAAATTAATCAAATAAAATTTATTTGCGCACGCCGGGTTCGAACCCGCGACCTTCGGAATGGCAGTCCAATGCATTACCACTGGACTATGCCGGCCGTCGAATTATACAATAAAATGATAACCGAAAATGGGTTCGTAAGTAGGAGATTTTGAACTTTAAAGCAGTTTTCATAGGCCTTATACATTATTTTTTTCTGGGCTTATAAAAAGACTTATCTAAAAAATACTCGATTATTTCAAAGGCCAAGATGTATTCTACTCGCGGCATTTATTTAAAGCATCTGAAACATTTCTAGGCGACCAAATTTTCAAACCAAAAACACATGATTTTGCATTACTACATATGGCATCGCCTTAAAAGTAATAACCAGACAATATTTCAATCCCTCCTACTTCCATCATTAAAAGCGAAAATGTTGCTTGTGCAACGATGGAGGAGTTACCTGGCAGCAGAAATGGGACAAACAATGCCTGAGTGAGACCCCAATACATTTGTCAACTCAGCTACTAACCGGTTGCACGTGTACTATGGCTAACTTCGCAAGGTTGTTCAACGATGTATGAAGCTGCCTGTACCACAATTGGCGGCAGCCTTGCGTCATCTCAGACGTTATCACGCCAAGAAGAATATGCGGAGTCTATTGCTTTTTTTTCAATAAAAACCTACAACCGTAATCAAACCCACTCTTTATTTTATTACTGGATTGGTTATTATTTTACTAAAGCCCAATTTAATGGCTCAAAGTTTCAACAAACATAAATAATATACATAATGTCTAGCGTGAAAGAGATGGCATGAGAAGAAAAGCCTACAAAAGTGTGTGAATGATTGTCCGACATATCTTCTTCATCACATTGTGATAATTACAGTCTATTGACTATTATTCCTCCTTCCCAATTCATAGTATAATGGAAATTACAAAAAACAAAAGGGAATAAACTACAATCACAAAATGTTATAGGATATTAAGGACGGATTGTTTCGGAGTATTTGAACAATTCATCAAATTTCAGCATTCATTTTCAGGTTCTGTAAGAGTCCTATTTATTTATTTATTTTTTCATGTTCTATATAAAACGGTTATACACCAATATATCATGGAGAAGATTACAAATTAAAAAGTTTACAGAGGCAGTTTTACTATTTTGTGACATGTGTTAAAAGATAGTTACTGAATTGTCTGTAGGTGACATTGAAAATGTCGATGGCTAATGCAGAATCGTTAAGCAGTTGAGTCGCTCTGTTTATTGGCGCGTTCTGATAGGCAGAAGTCCTCGCTTTCGGAGCATAATATAAGAGTGCATGGGATCTCCATCGAGTATAATTGCTAGGGACATAAAAGTTAACCTTAATAAATCAAGGTCTGTTATTATATCATTATAGGCTAATTGCTTGACAGAACTGAAATAATAACAGAACTTTAAAAAATCTTTCACAAAACATAAATTAACTTTGAAATTTGAAGAATTGTTCAAATTCTCCGAAACAACCCGTCCTAAGTCTAGGTTAAATTACATCATCCTGCTTACGCATTGAGGTCATCTAGTTTTTCAAACACTAATTCCACACACAAAGCCCTAAGGATTACCTTAGAATTTATTTAATCTTTGGTGATGACTTGTGGAGGTCCTTTTTAAAGATAAAACCCATGTTTTAGGATAGAGAAAAAACAGATCGGAAAAAATTCATCGAACACAAGAAAGAGTTGCAGAAGCAACCCATTCTAAAAGAGGAGAAGAACCTGACTACTCAGATCTGTCCGCTGAACACAGTTAAAGCCATTTCAAGTAACGTTTCGATTGTGAATAGTGGGATTGTCCAGGACAATACTGAGAGCATCTGCAACTTTGAAATCTTCATTAGCTGATGATTTCAGGTGACATTCCAACAGGTGATGAAACATTAATGCTGCACAAAACAAATAGAATATGTACAGAAAATTAAGAAGCACAAAAATCAGATTATAATTTTTTTTTAAACCTGATTTAGCACTTTGAATCCAACAACATGAATCGCACATAAGATAAGACTCGTTTAGGATCAGGTTAGAAGAACATGTGCAGGAATTTTATGCACTGTGTATATTAATTGAATGTTAAAACATTGATTAAAGTTCTGATAAAAGCTTACTAGTCCATTGAGGATTGTTAAAGAAATAATAATAATAGTAATTAAATTGGATTAACCATGAGTCAATGTACTACTTCAGAAGATTAGAGATTTTGTTTGCTTTAAATCAAAAGATGATTTCTAAACAATATAAAGTATATGTACATATTGTAAATAAATGGATTTGAGTTGATTATATTCTGTGGCACATGTCATTATTTTGAGTACTGTGTTGATAACACTGAGAATGTTAACAGATTGGTCAGAAAGAAATATCTGCTAATGAAGTATTTAAGACAATTCGTACACGGAGATGAAAAGTGACTCGAGTTTTGTGCACATAGCACAAGCGCCGCTCGTGGGTATCCGCCATGCTATTTTGTTGGTGTTCGTATACGAAGCGGCGCATTGACTACTAGTTTGACATCAATTGCACGCTATTGACAGTGCTGGTAGCACACTACACGAGTTGCATTCGCATCCACCAATCGTTCGAAGTTCATTTGAATGTTAAATTTGTTTTGGAGGTGGGAAAATATCTATGTTTATATAACTACAATTTACCGCATTAAGTTAAAAAGGATTTAGCGGAGAAGGTGTGGATTGAGGTTGCAAAGAAAAGCCAATTTTACGTCATTCTCGTGTAGTTCCATATCGGTAGGCTACTTATGGTTGCGTCAGTCACGTAGCTTGTAAGTATCCTAACTTATTATTCTGATTACTAACAGTCTGTGTTGCAATTATTCTTCTTGTGATAGGGGATAGTTGGTAAAGGTCAAAGTGGTATGCTGGGGTTATTCAGTCAGTTGACGCCATCGGGAGTCACTTGGTTGAGCACAGATGTGCTATAGGGAAACTGATGAAGAGGACACTCTTAGAGAGGAGAGAGAACACTGGCAGTTCAATAGATGGGTCCACAACCAGTTGCTTGCAATAATTACTAAACAAAATGGGATCCAATAAAATATTGACGATTCGAAATGCGTTTAGCATCTAACGCCTACACTCTTCATAGAAAAGTAGCAATTTCAGTGTCTTAGTCTTATACTGAGAACACCAAAAGACTGGCTTCTACTGAAAATACTCGATTCCAGCGGGAAAACGTCCACTGAGCCTACCCCGGCAAATTTGGGAGAAGTAACTCACAGGACAGAAAAGTCTATAGGAACCTCGTTCAAGTTATAGAGCCTGCCCGAATAGGATATTAATTAAGATGAATATAATGGAAATATTAATACTTTTACTAGAGTTTAGTCACTGCTAGTGTGGAGGGTCATTAACCTTTGGGCACACGCATGCTCAGCAAACTGTTCATTCTTTTCGAAAAAAAAGCACTCACTCCATCAAATTATAATTTCCCACCCTGCAGCAATCAGTATCCTCAAGTTACTCAATAAGACGGGAGGCGAGATGAAGATGGAGCGACGGGAACCACAAGGGTCCATGCAGCTAAGTACTTAAGTTGGCGACCTAGAAAATTAGAAACTACCGTCCCATTTTTTTTAAATTTATTTTTTTAATACCTAAGCGCTATTACAGTTTAACTTTTTTCTATTCATTAGCTTTAAAAAATGCAAAAGCAAGTTTTCCAAAGCAGTAAACAAACGAGAAAAAAAAAAAAAATTTAATGATCCCCGAAGCACAATGAAAGAATACAATGTTGAAGAAAGCATCATCATCATCACTTTTGGCTCTACAACCCCTGGTGGGTCTTGCTTGGCCTCCTCAAGAGTCTTCCTCCACTCATCTCGGTCCCGCGCCAGCTCTCTCCAGTTTCGAAGCGCCAAGGCAGACAAATCTTTGAGGACGTTGTCGCTCCATCTTAACCTTGGCCTTCCCAGGCTCCTTCTCCCTATCGGTCTTGAGCTCAGCAGGGACTTGGTGGTTCTTGATGCTCGGTCATTCTCTCCACATGACCTAGCCACCGAAGTCTTCCCAGTTTTATGAACTTCCACATGACCTAGCCACCGAAGTCTTCCCAGTTTTATGAAGAAAGCATAGTGGATAAGAATAAAAAGTGACGCTTAGATGGGTTGGACATGTGGAACGGATGAACGAAGACAAGAGAACATAACATGACGTGAAAGTGAATGGTGAAAGAAGTTAGGGGCGGCTGAGGAATCAATTACTTGAACTAGGTCAGGTCAAGGGTTCGAATAACATAAGATTATGAATGTCAATGTAGCAAGAAATGTAAGTTGTGTTGGAGTCCATCTTCTGCCTACTCGTGCCATGAAGCCCTGTGATGAATAGATAGATAAATAGTTTAAAACAAACTTCTCAACTAGTATCCATGTATTTGCGGCGTGATGTATCACAATGTTGACACTGCAATCTTGCGTTGCAAATGCCCAAGATAAGGCGTGTAGTTAGTTGTCTAGTGATAAGGCCGGAATGGTTGGATAGCAGGGAGCCCTGTGCCTCCGTCTCCAGGCTGACGTAGAACCATAGAGCCGTCAAGTCAACATAAATAAGGTTAATCAACTCGCTGCGGTGTGTACACAGTGCAGTGCAATTAGCTGATAACTGCACCGGCACTCCACTATTGCACAAATGTGATTAACGATTCTGTACTACTTGTCAGAGATTGTTTTCTTTCCGTCTTTTCCTAGACAGGTATTATTTGTTTTTGTTAATTGCACATTTGATAAGATGACTTAACCAAGCTAAAAATGTGTGTTTTTTTTTTAAATTATTCCTAATTATTTTGCTCTCATAAACATAATCTATATAAATAAACGGCAATATCAACTCAAAACTACTGAACGGATTTTGCAGAAAATTTCAAAATTTGTTCTTATTAGTGTCAGGAGTGTTTAGAGAGTGGATTGAATGGTAAAAAAAGTTGGGAACGCCCGAGGAAGACTTAATACATTATTTCTGCACTTGAATAAGATAAGGAGTCAAATTATAGTCGATATAATGTAGTTATTTCACAGTAACAATGTGGTATACATTAGTGAATGATATATAAAGTCAGAGACACCCAATGAATCCAATAGGAGGCCCTACGAAGGGTGTTTTGCGTGAAGGGACTTTTTGAGAAAGGGGGTGAAGGAACTGGGCCTTGAAGAGACCTATGTTGTAGGAGGGAGGAAACACAAAGGCTAGCAAATCAAAAATAGGTATAAGATTGACCAAATTATGTTTGTGTTAGATTTGTATAAAAACGGTATTTACATAAACAGAGGCCGGCAAATTGAAAATTAGGTATAAGATTAACTACATTATGTTTTTGTTAGATTTGTATAAATACGGTATTTGTACAAACACAGAGGCTGGCAAATCAAAATTAGGTAAAAGATTGACCATATTATATTTGTGTTAGATTTGTATAAACACAGAGGCTGGCAAATCAAAGTTAGGTATAAGATAGAATCATATTATGTTTGTGCTAGATTTGTATAAATAAGGTATGTGTATAAACACAGAGGCTGTCAAATACAAATTAGGTATAAGATTAACCACATTACGTTGTTTGGATTTGTATAAATAAGGTATTTGTATAAACAGAGAGGCTGTCAAATCAAAATTGGGTATAAGATTAACCACATTATGTTTGTGTTAGAATTGTATAATTACAGTATTTGGACAACACAGAGGCTGGCAAATCAAAATTAGGTATAAGATTAACCACATTATGTTTGTGTTAGGATTGTATAAATACAGTATTTGGACAAACACAGAGGCTGGCAAATCAAAATTAGGTATAAGATTAACCACATTATGTTTGTGTTAGATTTGTATAAACACAGAGGCTGTCAAATATAAATTAGGCATAAGATTAGCCATATTATGTTTGTGTTAAATTTGTATAAATACGGAATTTGTATAAACACAGAAGCTGGCAAATCAAAATTAGGTATAAGATTAACCACATTATGTTTGTGTTAGAATTGTATAAATACAGTACAGAGGCTGGCAAATCAGAATTAGGTATAAGATTAACCACATTATTTTTGTGTTAGATTTGTAAAAACACAGAGGGTGTCAAATAAGAATTAGGCATAAGATTAGCCACATTTTGTTTGTGTTAGATTTGTATAAATAAGGTATTTGTATAAACACAGAGGCTGGCAAATTAAAAATTAGATATAAGATTAACCACATTATGTTTGTGTTAGATTTGTATAAACACAGAGGCTGTCAAATAAAAATTAGGCATAAGATTTTCCACATTATGTTTGTGTTAGATTTGTATAAATAAAGTATTTGTATAAACACAGAGGCTGGCAAATCAAAATTAGGTATAAGATACAATCACATTATGTTTGTGTTAGATTTGTAGAAAATAAAGTTTCTGTATTTCTTATATTTATCATAACATGACCTTGATTTTTTTTTATGAAAAGGACAAAAATGAACCAATTATTATGAAGTTTATCATGGCAAACACTGTTTGCTTCATTCACATTTATATCTTCTACCATTCTGACCTTTGACATGACCTGACTCAAGTATTTGATGGACTTGATTGTACCATTCATTCTTCTCTTTCACCTGCATTTTAAACATAATTATAGCAAGAATATTAACTCATTAATATGACGCTGTTCATCAAGGGGATGGTATATTATAATACATAGTGAGGACTTTTTGACTTTGAAACCCACGTTAATGGTACAAGTGAAGTTCCGCTCTCACATTCCTCACCGTAAATTCTAATGTTAATCCTTTCTTCATCTTTCATGTATGGTTCCAATCCATTTAAGCGTTCCTTTCTTAATCTCATTCCTTACACTTACGACGACCTTGCATTGCATCGTGTGTTCTCAGGATTTACGGACATTACATGTGGCATAATATATTATAAATCAGAAGATGTAAGAAAAGCAAAATGAAAATAGCAATTTTCATTTGACCGAGAACAAAACTAAATATTTATAATGATTCAATGATGATTTCACAAATATATAAAAATTACACAAAAATTTACAGTATTTTTTTTTACATATGACTTTGCACAAGAGTTTCCAAATGCCCGGGGGCAGTGGGTCAATGGCATATTTAATTGGGGTTTGTTTTTAAGCTAAAGAAAGCGGGGAGAAGGAGGTTGGGAAGTACCTAACTGTTCAGATCTGGTCATCAAACATGGATAAAGCTATTTCAAGCAATGAATGGATTCTGAATGATGGTCTTTTACCAGGACTGGAATGTTACATATCATCTGGAATATTAGCAGCACATTCCAGAATGGTCAATACTTTCAGTCTTAGCCTACGAGAGCGGACGTGTTTTAACCGCTCCGGTTTGTTTAATCCTTTCAGAAGGTTTCCCTTGTTAAGAGATCGCTGAAAAATGTTCAGCATCCGTGTTTTATATAGTGCTTACCTTCTTATTTCACGAAATGCGCGTAACTTCTACCGTTTAGCCGGAATTTGCAATTATTATAGCATTTTAAACCGATTAAATTTTGAAAGTGAACCTAGAACAAAGATTCTCAGTGCAGTCGAAGATTTTATACCTGACTCAAGTGTCAAGTGGTGTCGGGATTTACGGGACGTTTTCAACCGAGGGTGTCTGCCTGGAGGACAGATAAGCCATATTTTGTTTAAAGTTTTTGTTTTTATTTTCTGTTTTTGTTTATGTATTTTGTTACAGATGACACACATAAACTCCACTTTGACTTTGGTTCAAGATTTTGCTTATGATAGCCTGCGATAAGCGAGCCCTAAGGGTCTGAGACAGAGGTGTGAAATCGTCGGATCACGACAATAGAAAGAATTTTATTTTTATTTTTTTTTTGCTGGATTTTATTTAGGTATTGGAGCCAGGAAGGAGTCTGAAAGAGTCGAGAGGATGCACTAGGTGGCATGAAAGGCTGGGAGGTGACTGGAGAGACTAGGGTAGACTAGGATGAGGTGATTTTGCACAGCGGTGCTGCCAAGGTCTGTTATCTATGTGAGGATGTTGTGTCGGCGCTCTTTATTTTTTTTTTTTTTTTTTTTTTTTTATATTTACTCCACACAGGAGGCCCTGAAGAAAATAATTTCCCTCAGGGCCTATGTCATCTTTGGGGATGCTGTGTGGAGGGTCTTTTTGTGGAGAGGAAGGAGTGAACATGGGTCTTGAAGAGTCCCATGTTGTAGGAGGGAGGAAACACAGAGGCCGGCAGTTCGTTCCACAGCCGAGCTGTTGAACTTAAGAACGAATCGTAGAAGCGACCCGTTCTCATGTGACAAGTGTCAACTGTGTACAAATGTTGGGCGCGCGTTTGGCGTGTATCCCGACTACGCACCGGTGCCGAAGGGATCAATGACGCTAGTTCTTCAGAGCATCTTCCATTGTAATACCGATAGAACAAGGACAGCATACCTACCTGACGCCTGTGCTCTAAAGATTGCAGTCCGTTTGTTAAGATTGGGGAATCTATCAAACGGACCGCCCGTTTCTGCACAGAGTCAAGGGTTTTTTTCAGGTATTTTGGGGCTCCAGACCAGAGATGGCTGCCAAATTCGACAGTAGGGCGCACTTGCGATTTGTACAGGGTGAGCAGTTGTGTACTATTAAAGTATCTGCGGGCCCTGTACAGTACGCCCAGCTTCTGAGAGGCCAACTTTACTCTAGCTTCGATGGAGCCCCCGTACCTGAGCTGGTCACTTATAGTTACACCAAGCATATCAATGGAAGGCCTGTTCGGAAGATTGCTTCCGTTGAAGGAGACTAGATTATCATTTGGATCCCTTTTAGACGTAATCAGACAGGATTGGGTCTTTGAAACATTAAATTCGACGAGATTATTTTTACCCCAGGAGGAAATACTCTCGAGATAACCGTCCATTCTCTGCTTCAAAGCCCTCCGAGCCGTTGGAGTTTGTGTGCCCTTTGGGGGCTTGTCAAACAAAAAGCTATCATGAACTGTACTGTCATCCGCGTAACAATGAATCGGTGCACATGTCAAAAGGTCATTGATGTGCAACAAAAACAAAGTCGGAGACAGAACCGATCCCTGTGGGACGCCAGCATTTATGGAGTGCGAGGAAGAGGTGAAACCGTCAGCAACCGCCTGAATCGACCTATCCCTTAAAAAGTCAGCAATCCACGTACACAGGGATGCGGGAAGTCCGTAAGAATGCAATATAATGGCAGCAGACACGTGTCAGCGCTATATTGGCGGCAGACACATGCCTGAACGGATGACGAACCTCGTGCTGGCACAGTTGGTCTAAATAACAAATGTAGATCCTAGGAAATAAATTGTACAGCGCCCTTGAGGTGATTTTTCACAAAAACGGCGCTCTACAAATTATCCAATTATTATTATTATTATCGCCCTGGTAAAAGACTATAATTAAGAATTGAAACTTTGCTTGAAATGGGGCCAGATCTGAATAGGCAGGTACTTCCCCTCCCCACTACCTTCAGCCTCACAACAGTTCCCAATTGGGGATAGCATAGTCTCACTGGCTCCAAGTGTTTGGGCGCAGTTGGGACTCTTGTGCAGATTTCACTTTTTTTAATGATTTGAATAGACCGATGATACACCAAAATTACATCCCTCTTCCCCTGCACCATGTTTTAATGCAGGGTTTACATAGACACCCTGGTTCCATGCAGTGAGATATTTCTGCATTGTTCACATAAAAGAAAAAAAGATTCATATAATAATACAATAGTCATGGAATGAACTGTCATGTGATTTGAGATGTTTTGAAGAAACATAAAAATAGCGCCACAACTTTCGTAAAGGACATTTATGAAAGATATAATTACATTTTAACTATTCAATATATTTCTTTAAAAAAAAAAAAAAAAACAAGAAACCCAAAAAAAAATAATTATATTTTACAAAAATAAAATATTCCTTGCTACTTTCTTGAGCGAAACAAACATTTCATACATAACTTTAATTACTTTATAACCATATGCCAGACATAAAGTGCGAAACCGGTCGGTAGTTTTTTCAAACACAAGTGACAGTGTTCATCACAAAGTTACGAATTTCAAAAATATTAATACTTACATCTGTCCTGACAAGGGAACAGTAGTACTGAAACCGGTTTGCAAAGTTGTTCCGAAACCGGTTGGCATGTTGTCAAATACAAAAGTTTCACTTTAAAAAAAATACGCTTTTTTGTGCAATTTATACGCTTTCTTTTATAGACGCTGGGATATCAATTTAAATTAATATTATGTCAGAATGTATATAGTTATGTTGATTTTTTTCACTAAAACGGCGCTATAAAACTGATTCAATTATTATCAACCCTACAACTGGAACGGCTGTGCCGAAACCGTTTAGCAAATTGTCATAAAATTAAGGAATGTAGGTTATACAAAGTTGTTATTAGTAAGTTGTAGGTTATACAAAGTATTTTTTATAATATAGACTGAGACAAAAATAGAACCGATAAACGCCTAGGCTTGTCAAGTCAAATGTGTTTAAATTTATATTATAATTTATGGTTTGTTTGTTTATTTGTTATTATTTAATTTATACAAAGTTTAATAAGTCGTAAGATTCAACGACGTTTGATACATAAACACTAGTTAATTATTATCTCCGAGGAAAGTAAATACGAACAACGAAAACGAAAGTGAGCTGTGTTGTTTGTTTATTTTGCGCTGAAAGAAATCTACATTTCGATACAAACTTTACGACATTTCGAACACGCGGAAGGATCGAATTGGACAATGGCTTACGTGGATTAATGGTGTACGCAAAATTGAATTACGGTGTGAAGGTTTAGAGTTCGATTTCCGCAGTATAAAAAAAAATATACGGATTTTTATTTGCTAAAGTAATTAAATAACTAGCAATCACGCCGTTATTCGTAAGGATAGGCAGAGAGGATGGAGCGCCAGGCTCCTTGCTCAATTTACATTCATACATTTATATGTGTTGTTATTCTAACTCGAGTAGTATTTTGTTTGCATGATCTTGCTAGGTTTTACTGGGCATCCCCGACTTCGTCTCCCATTCATTTTCACGTCATATTATTCTCATTACATTCCTTTCTTCGTTCATCCGCTCTACATGTTCAAACCATCTAAGCTATTTGAGATATTACGGATAATGATGGGCTGGGTGTTCGATTGGCGGCTTGTACAGTTGGAGTAAAGGGAAATGATAATATTTACAAGCAATTATTTCGTGATGGTTTATTTTGTTATTGCGCTATTATTTTTAATGATTTATTATTGCTTTTAAGACAGCTGTGGGGTACCTTTTGTTAGCTTGTTTGAGAATCAACATCGAAACATCACAAGGTGTAAGGTCTGGAGACCGAAGTAGCTATGTATGGAATACGTATTAAATTCGCTTTAACGTGTGATATAGCGTATAAATGCATCAGGAACCGAGCCCGCGATTGAAGGTTGCCAGCCAAGCGCGCTGACTATCGCACCACGGGGGCTGCCTTTGGAAAAGGTAAATTCATGTTGGAAGTGAGGGGGACATTTTGTATAGTGCAGAATCTTGTTGTCTTGTGTTATTTACGCTATACCACGAGAATAACAGGCCGTAGTGGCCACGGGTCGGCCGAGCGGGTGTTTCGCAATTATAATAACATTTGACACGGCCTGCGTTCTCCATTAGTGCAGACGAAAATACTTACGGCCAACATGGGTGCGCGCGACACCAAATCCCACTATGGAAATACTCACAATTTGCAGGCGAAATTGTTGTCATTCTCGATGGAATGGACAACGACGGCATCCATGCCTCCTCGGACGCCCCTCTAGTCCGCCAGAAAGCAGTATTAATAATATTCCGTCGCTGTAGAAAAGATCACTGGTTCTATAGTATGAGCACGATTCCAATGGACACTATCACAATGCACTCACTTCAAATGTCTGCGATCCGTTATTTTCACCATTTTGGCGGCCGCACAACAAACAAACACGACACTAGTTGTGTTTTCTCGCGACGGACAAGCGACTTTTCTCTGAAAAATCAATAATATAACTACATTGAGTTGAGTTCTAGCGAGTCGATGTCCAGCGCAGGAGGGTATTCTCTACGTGAAGTTTGCAAGCTTTTTTAGCGCGCGGTGTTGCCACATTTTTTCATGATTTTTTTTTCTTTCCAGTGTTGTGATTTTTTTACTGCTTGTGATTTGTGATTCACTTCGGGCGGGTCATAGACAACGCGGTCATTAGTCGCTCAGAGTCACTTGCGATGGTATACCATGCTGTTGGAAGTTACTTTGTTTGTGGTTTCATTGCACAATCACGATATTTGATACTTGTTTCGTTCGCAGATTATTATTATGTTAGTAGAAATTACAATATTTTGCATGATATGTTTTGTTCAAATTCCTTAAAATTAGAATGTTTATTTGAAGGAATGTTAGCACTAAAAATGTATTTTATAATCTGAGGCATTAAAAATATTGTGCAATCTGGGAGATTTTTTGCTATCTATTTATTAGAATTCATAATAATTATTTCGTTAGAAGCTAACCTAATTATTAAAGAAATTGATGATCATAAAAAGTTATTAAATTGGTAAAATTTTACGTTGTATTCCCCAGATCTGAAAACAATATTCACCATAAAAAGTATTTTCCCGTTTCCAGTCAACGATCCTTTAAATTTTTTACTTTATTTATTTTAAAATTATCACTACTGTTTTAAACCCTGAAGAAAACGTATTTCCCGCATCTAACATTATAATTTACCTAATAAAAAAAAACTGATACCGCTATACAATATAATTATTACCTCTCCCTTACCCCTTCGCCTTGATTTGTCTCACTTCCAGTTATGACATTCTTCTAAAAAATATTATTAACCGGTTGTTTATTTTATTTTGCGATTTTTCTTTTTTTGCGCCAAAGTTTTTTTTTTCGGTTTTGTGTTTTTGCATTTCTTGTTACAGATTTAAAGTGGAATCCTTTGAATGTATTTCTACGTACCGGTAATATCGAATGTTTCAAAATAAGTAACACCACCTTCATCTTTAAATAATTAAAAGTACTAACTTCTGTGTGCCTCTGCCTGTAACTTCGCAATGAACACTACAACTTTTACATTAACTTATGTTTCATTTACAAAATTGGATTTAAGAAAGAAAGCAATAGGTTACCTATTACAATATTACCTTTATTTACGGTGGCTGCCAGGCAATTTCCCCTCACTCTAGATTTAATTTCAATGTCATTCATGTCCAGGGTTTTTTAGGTCCATGAATTTGACCCCCAACGCTCTAACGCCGAACGAACGGAAACTACCGAATCCGGTCCCCGCGCGCTTTTATCGCGTGATTTTTATTTTTTATTTATTTTTATTATCAATATGAATTTGTTTTATATGAATTTTTCGATATCTGTCTCACTAGGATATACCTGTGTCGAGACAGACGTATTGGATACATAAATGAGTATTTACATATTATTTGATACATGCAAAACTATAACTAAAATATAATTTATAAAGTTGTATACATTTTAAGCCGCAAATACATAATATAAATTGTAGGGATAACAATATTTTAAATAATATGATAATAGTGGAATACGTTTCGATGAGATAACGGAATGCATTAACGCCTATATTACCATCCCGTGTTTTTTTCCATAAATCTGCGCTAGTATATTACATTGATTCCAAATCTAAAATAGGGTTGAAAATTTATCAAAATAAATTATTTAATTTCATTGTAACTATTTTTTTCGATCTGGGAAAATCTTGAGTTACAATTTCAATAACCTATTATTTCGTAAAAATTTTGCAGGAATTATAATATTATTTGAGAGTGTTCCAATTATTATTTGATAACAGCTTTTATATTAATGCGACAGATGGTGCCAATGTACAAGAAGATATGAAAAATATTTTTAATGCAGTCAATTTTTCCACTGGGTTGGTCTCACGCCCGCTTTACCACACCATGAAAAACTTTATAATATTATTACTTATAGTTAAATTTGGAAAGAGACATCAATATTTTTATTGTTTATGTAGACCCGTGACCACTGAATAATAACCCTTATTTTTTATGTTAATACCGAACAAAAGTCGGGTTCCCAACCGCTTGGAGCCAGACTATGGATAAGAGAATTCAGACAATAATTTCCCTAGAATATTTCCAAATTATCCCAGAATTTTGACATTTTGTAATTTTTTCTTCTCCCTCTTGCCCTTTTCCCTAGATCTAGAGAAATTTCCCTAGATCACTGGTTACACAGGACAGAATTAAAAATGATTAGTATTTAATAACAAAAAAAAAAATTCAACATACACAAAATAACACTAACAGACCAGTTAGACAAGCGTACAAAGAAAACATAAAAACTCCGACAATAAATTCAAGCTTTGGACAAAGACACTGCCAATACCATGCTATAAAAGCTTTCAACAGTGTAAAACTTGAAATTAAAATTGAGGAAAATAAAAATAAATTCACACACAAAATTACAAAATGGATTAAAGAACAAAAAAGACAATATTACCAAAATGTCATAGCATAAAATAAAAATCAAACCTACACGTAACACACAAAACCAATATAAACACACATCACTCACAAACACACAAGATTATTTTCAATGTATTATTTTTTAATTTTTAATATATTATTATGTATTACGTATTTTTAATTTTAAATGTATTATTTTCTCTTTAAATGTATTATGTAGATTATATTTTCATATTATAAAATGAAGGCCTCAGCACGGGCAAGCCACCCAGTGAGGCCAACATTACTGGAAAACTTAAAATGTAAAAAATATTGTACCAAATAAAATAAAAAATAATAAATGGCTGGCGCAGATCCGTGAAAAATCACGAAATTAGGGTACCGCCGCCCCGGGAATAATTTATTGGATAATCAACACCTCTGCCATAAACCACCGTAAGTGGTTCACTACGTTTAGTGATTTAGCAGGGGTGCCAGGGTTCATCGGGTGAGATGTGTTCAGGATGCGCTTGCCCATCAGCTTCGTGTCGTGCCAGATCGGGAGAGGCTGGTTTGAGGAGACCCTTTGACCTCTCCAACTGGTCTCTGGACCCATCACCTAGTGCCGCAGTGGGAGGGATATATTCATAAAGTCCGACACTCCTGAACACACTGATCCTGATGTAAAAAATCCCCAATTGGGGTTCGTTGTGAATTGTGAGGCTGAAGGTAGTGGTAAGGGGAAATAGATGGAAAGGAGGAAGTTGGGAAAATACCTGACTATTCAGATCTGGTCACCAAACACGGTTAAAGCCATTTCCAGTTTCAATTCTGAATGGTGGTCTTACACCAGGGCGATACTGAGAGTATGTTCCACTCTGGAAAGTGCCGCAAATATACTATATATTATTTTTAATTAGCAAATTGTGAAATAACACAAATTAATCAAATAAAATGTACTTGCACGCGCCGGGATTTGAACCCGTGACCTTTAGTTTACTAGTCGAGATCAATCAGCGATCAATCAATCACGGATATGAAATGAGAATTTATATTATATATATCATATCGATTCGCAAAGAGTGCAAGGCTGATAAGGAGTAAGATTAAGAAAGGGACGCTTAGATGGTTTGGGCATGTAGAGCGAATGAGCGAAGAAAGGATTGTAAGGAGAATATACGATTCAAATGTGAATGGTGACAGAAGTCGGGGACGCCCGACGAAGACATGGCATGAACAAGTGAATCAGATACTCGAGTCGGGCCATTTCAAGAGTCAGAATAATAGAAGAGTATGTATGAGACGATAATAATAATGATATTTGGCTATTTTATATAGCGCCGTTTTCGTGAAAACTCACCTTAAGGGCGCTGTGCAAATGTAATTCTTAAATAGTTAATACTAGAACTACAGACTTAAAGCTAGTGACTTACATATAAAACTTATATTTAGTGACTTTCGACTAAGGTTTACCTCTAAAAGTACTATCTTAATGACATATATATTTACATATTATGTAGAATGAGGCAAGGAGTGTGTGCCAAGACCGAGTTGTTTGGCGGTCCGTCCTCTCTGCCTACCCTTTCGGCGAAACGGCGTGTTGGTTAGTTAGTTATATTACGTTGTAATAATATAAATAATAACATTAAATTTTTTTCGACTTTATGTCCGGGTTAGGTTCTTCCCAACAGGAAAAACTAAACCCTTCCACACACTTTTCCACAAATGATCATCTAGTCAAACCACATTATGCAAGTGCATTATATAACCATAATAAATACAAAACAATACAAGACTATAAAAATATTACCATTTGTTATTTCGGCTACTGGCATTATACCCAACTCTCTCATTCAAAATTTAGGCGTATTAGATCTGTCAAAGAATTTATATATAAAAATGCAAAAATCAATCATTTTAAATACATGTAGGATTACGAAAGATTTTTTAAATATTTATATTGAGGGATCAGTAGGATTTATAGGTCCAGTTAGAAGTCCTACCGAGCCGAACCCTCTGATATGAAAATATCTGGAGTCGGTGAATTATTTTCCCATTTGATCTTTGGTGATTTGACGTGTTGTTCTTGTATTGTTTTGTATTTATTATGCTTATATAATGCACTTGCATAATGTGGATTGACTAGATGATCATTTGTGGAAGAGTTTAGTTTTTCCTATGCGGAAGATTTAACCCGGACATAAAGTCGGAAAAAATTATATTATTATTTAGGAGTATCGCGAAGGAGCGATTACATTTTTTTTTTTCATTTTTCCTTTTTTATAGTAACTCCACACAGGAGGCCCTGAAGAAAATAATTTCCCTCAGGGCCCATTTCATCTTTGGGGATGCTGTGTGGAGGGTCTTTTTGTGGAGAGGAAGGAGTGAACATGGGTCTTGAAGAGTCCCATGTTGTAGGAGGGAGGAAACACAGAGGCCGGCAGTTCGTTCCACAGCCGAGCTGTTGAACTTAAGAACGAATCGTAGAAGCGACCCGTTCTCATGTGACAAGTGTCAACTGTGTACAAGTGTTGGGCGCGCGTTTGGCGTGTATCCCGACTACGCACCGGTGCCGAAGGGATCAATGACGCTAGTTCCTCAGAGCATCTTCCATTGTAATACCGATAGAACAAGGACAGCATACCTACCTGACGCCTGTGCTCTAAAGATTGCAGTCCGTTTGTTAAGATTGGGGAATCTATCAAACGGACCACCCGTTTTTGCACAGAGTCAAGGGTTTTTTTCAGGTATTTTGGGGCTCCAGACCAGAGATGGCTGCCAAATTCGACAGTAGGGCGCACTTGCGATTTGTACAGGGTCAGCAGTTGTGTACTATTAAAGTATCTGCGGGCGCTGTACAGTACGCCCAGCTTCTGAGAGGCCAACTTTACTCTGGCTTCGATGGAGCCCCCGTACCTGAGCTGGTCACTTATAGTTACACCAAGCATATCAATGGAAGGCCTGTTCGGAAGATTGCTTCCGCTGAAGGAGACTAGATTATCATTTGGATCCCTTTTAGACGTAATAAGACAGGATTGGGTCTTTGAAACTTTAAATTCGACGAGATTATTTTTACCCCAGGAGGAAATACTCTCGAGATAACCGTCCATTCTCTGCTTCAAAGCCCTCCGAGCCGTTGGAGTTTGTGTGCCCTTTGGGGGCTTGTCAAACAA
Organism: Hesperophylax consimilis; assembly: GCF_061612785.1. Lineage (NCBI taxonomy): Eukaryota > Metazoa > Arthropoda > Insecta > Trichoptera > Limnephilidae > Hesperophylax > Hesperophylax consimilis. Next base: position 8,201,038 of record NC_142864.1, read on the forward strand.
AAATCTATCATGAACTGTACTGTCATCCGCGTAACAATGAATCGGTGCACATGTCAAAAGGTCATTGATGTGCAACAAAAACAAAGTTGGAGACAGAACCGATCCCTGTGGGACGCCAGCATTTATGGAGTGCGAGGAAGAGGTGAAACCGTCAGCAACCGCCTGAATCGACCTATCCCTTAAAAAGTCAGCAATCCACGTACACAGGGATGCGGGAAGTCCGTAAGAATGCAATTTGTTGACAAGTCCTCGGTGCCAGACCCGGTCAAAGGCCTTGGATATGTCTAGTGCGACCGTTTGGGTCTCACCGTGACGTTCCAGGCACCGCCCCCAAACATGCGACACATACGCGAGAAGATCACCGCACGAGCGGTTCCGCCGGAATCCGTATTGACGGTCGTTGATAATTTTGTTCTTCTCGAGGTATGTGAGCAGTTTGTCGTTGATCATTTCCTTATTGTAAATTAATTATAAATTACTTATTACCAACCTGTTCTATTATTTTATGCCATCTGCACTTTTAAAACTGGTTTATTTTTTCTCTTTTCTTATATTACGTACATCTAAATGGATAATTTTATGTACCATGTTTAATGTAAATTTTTTTGTGTTTTTGGTTATTTATTTTGTTGTGGTTGTTTTAAAAATAAAATCCTCCTGTTGCCACTGAATTATGCAGTAAAATATCTATCATGTAAAAGCCTATCAGGGCGTCAATTAATTAATAAATAAATAATATATAAAATAAATATGCATTTGCTTTATTTACTGTGATTTGTATTGACATCATTTTATTTCATAGTGATTTCCTCACTGGGATTTCCCGTGTTGGGGTTTTACTATTTTATTAAAATAAAATAGTTAAACGTAAAATAGTTTTATTAAATTTACATTTTAATATAATCTATTTCACTACTTAGAATGTGTTCTACAATTTTTCGTATACCTCAAAACTTAACAGTTTACAATATAGATCTAAATCTAATACAGATTGTATTAATTTTACTTATATCACTTGGATATTACACAGGTCGTTGATATTTGGTAATAACCGGTATAATTGTTGGCAGATGAATCATCTAAATACAGATCTCTATATTTATGAAAAATTTTCTATAAATCCAGCTAACCCATTGGGCGCATTTTGCACCCGTTCTAAAATTAATTATGAAACATCTTAATATTATAGAACTTCCTTCTTCTTCTAGCGCTAGTAAAATTAGAAAGGGTATTTATCGATTTATTTTTTATGTGTAAGTATGTTATCAGTAAGTTTCTACATATGCAAATATATATACGCCATTAAGACAGTAGTTATAGGTCTTAGTCATAAGTCACTAGATGTAAGTCACAAGTTTAAGAGGAAGCTACAAGCCAAAAATGTGCATATTTTTGGTATGCCTTATATTGTTAGGAGTGGTACAAAATTATATTTCAGCACATACATAACCTTTATATATTATAAAGAGGCTAGAACACAATCATAATACTCGTTTCAACTTTAATGGAGGACTTATTGTACCTAAGCATATAAATAAATATGGACAAAGAACGTTAAACTTTATGATTCCCAGTTGTTTTAATAGGCCAGTGCAATTAGCGCCAAAAAGGTGGTCGCGGTCGAAGTAATTCCGGTAGTCCCAATTTTTATATATGTTATATAAACTGATCCCCTGATGTAAAATCTGAGTTTCCGACCTTGGCGCACCTGTGCTCGCGCCGCCATTTTGAAAAAACTGGCCGAAATCGGGCCAAAATCTAGTTTTTCCCAAATACCTCATTTCCAATGCAAATTTCGGCTAAAATATCTTTACAAGTATAATAGAACATAAAATAACCTACAACTTTTGTTCAAACAAATTTCTTCTATCTCTAATAGGTACCGAGGTAGAAAGTCGTAAAGGTGCGTATATTTTTGAAAAAACAAGTTTTTTGCGCGACTAGGTTTGGTTTTTTATAAATACCTCGTTTCCAGTGGAATTTCATGAAAATTTTATTGATACCAATTATGTAGAACATAAAATTTCAAAAAAAGCGTTGCAGTTTTTATGTTTATATAGTTTTTTTTACCGATATAAAGAATAAACAAATCTCGGTAGGTACCTACGCACAGAAAATCTATCACGGTTTATTATCACGTTATTAGATTTTTGTTTGCATTTTTTAACACATACATCTATAAATTTACTAGAGGGCACTTCGGTATGGGTGGGCTACCCCCCACCTTTCTACTCCTCCCCTCCGGTTCCCTTCAGTTGCCGCGTGTCACGTCTTGAGCCTGGAGCGGACCTTTACAGCGTCAGTGTCACAGCAGCGTTCAGTTCAAAATGATTCAGTGCAATCGAGTATGAAAGATTTACAAAAGAGGGCTACTTTACGATTCGACGGTCTCATAAATTTTGGTCAGGGATTTGGTCTGACATGACCATCGAACAAACTCTGATGAGATCGATGAAAACATCTGGAGGTTTGACCCAAGGACGGAGAATCACAGACAGTTCCATCCTTCGTTGGACTGCTGGATTCGTTTATCTGCATAACATTTGTGAGGGTATCGAGTCATTCTGTGGGATTGAATCAGGAACGTCAGAGCAACATGTAGAGATGAGGCCTACAAGAATTAAGAGGGATGATCGAGACGTTCAAACTCTCATTGATTGGTTTGCTTGCCATGAACCATTTCCTAAAACAAACGTGATTATGTCTATTAGCAGTGGCACAATCGGGGATAGCAAAGTCACTTGTCACATGGCTGAAAAGATGGGGAAATTAGCTATGTCTAAAGTTATCAACCAGAACTTTGGAAACCTACACTTAAAACGTAATGATGCGATAGTTTCTCTTGCGGCGGTGACCAGCAGTGTCAAAAATCAGGGTGTGACTATGGCAATAGATCCATTAATGCTATTCCATCGTATGTGTATTGCCAAAAAGTCTGAAAGTGAACTTAAATAATATTTTCAATATGAACTCTCTCCTGTACCATTGTCTCTTTTCTCAGAGGAAGGGATGCGCAAAGGAACGAAGTCTATATTTTATTCATCATTAAACCCTCTACCAAATAATACAGAACTGGGAAGCAGTAAAATACACGTAATTGATGGAGGATATTTACTGCACAAAGTTGTTTGTGGTCGTGCTCAACCTTTTTCAGTAATTTTCCAGCAATATGTCAGGTATGTACAAAATCACTATGGATCCAATGCAGTAGTGGTATTCGATGGATACCCAGATTCTATGGAAAAGAAAAGCACTAAAGGGGTGGAAAGAGCACGGCGTGCCAGAGTTACAACTTCTGCTGAAGTTTTGTTTTTTGAAAGCATGCACCCACAAGTGCCACAGGAAAAGTTTCTGGGAAATGACAAGAACAAGTCTCGTTTTATTTCCCTACTCAGAACCTCATTTGCACGATTCCACATAACGACAGTACAAGCTGAAGAGGATGCTGACGTTCTCATAGTGAACACAGCAAATTCGTTGTCATCTCAATATGATGTAGTCATAATCGTTGGTCAGGATATTGATCTGCTGGTACTCCTCACAGCTCTCTCACCTCCCAACGTATATTACCAAAAAGTTGGAAAAGGTAAATCACCTAACACGTTGTACTCCAACAAATGTTTTAAACACATTGAAATAGTTGAAAACATTTTATTCCTTCATGCCATAAGTGGTTGCGATACAACTGGAGCTCCGTTCGGTCAAGGCAAACACAAATTTTGTAATATTCTTCTCAAGAACCACTCAGTGAATTAACTTGTTCGTGTATTTCAAGACCCAACAGCAAAGACAGAAACAATCACTTTGGCTGCCGAACAACTATTTGCACTTTTGTATGGCGGCAACGAGAAATCAAATTTGGAAAATTTAAGGTACATCATTTTTGTCAAAGGAGTAAAAAAGAACAAATTCAATTTATCCAGGGTACCACCCACCAAAGATGCAGTCCAGCAACACGCTTCAAGAACATACTTGCAAGTGCAGACTTGGCTTGGTAACGATAAAGATCCGACTGAATGGGGGTGGAAAAAGGCTGCTGTTGGGTTACTTACTCCAGTAACAATGTTGAAGGAAGCTGCACCTCAGGCTTTGCTGAACTTCATATTATGTCAATGTAAAAAAGGTTGCGCTGGAAAGTGCACCTGCAGAAAGTCGGGTTTGAAATGTTCCCTACTCTGCATTCATTGCAATGGCAACTCCTGCGAGAATGCTGTAGAAGCCTTCGTTGATGACGATGACGAGGAATATGATGACCCAGTCGCCACAAATTTGGGTGATAAGACAGATGAAGAAGCTATTCAGGGCCAGAAGTAAGAAACTATAGTCAAGGGCTCGTACTTCTGTCTAAACTGATCTACCATTAATTTTATTTTTTGTTATGCCGACAACTTAACTAATAAAGAAAAAAATGTCAATAAATATTAATTTTACGAAAATACCAATTTTTTATCTTTTTTATGTACCTTATCATCTTAATTGTATTAATAATCTTAAATTTATGTTGTGATTACGTTGATAGGCATGTCAGACCAAGCTGCGAGCACAAATGTAGTGGCTTGGCCTATTTTAGTGGTCTTCCCATTGGGAATGTATGGCGACCGATATGCTGAAATAGTCTATCTACTATATTTATAGCTATGTCTGACACAGGCATGACGATTGTTGTCAACGTATATGTTCTTAGAACAATAATTTTTAAAGAAAAATAAAAACATGAAATGCCAAGTTTAAAACACCTAACCTCAGTTTCAATTTTTGGCCTGGTTTTGGTGGATTAGAGTTTGGATACGTAATAGAGATAAAAAATATAAATTATATACCTATTTCTTTAACGAAATTTTATTTTCTACAAAATTATTATCAATAAATTTTTCACAAAATTGTACTGGAAACGAGGTATTTATAAAAAACCAAATCTAGTCGCGCAAAAAACTTGTTTTTTCAAAAATATACGCACCTTTACGACTTTCTACCTCGGCACCTATTAGAGATAGAAGAAATTGGTTTTAACAAAAGTTGTAGGTTATTTTATGTTCTATTATACTTGTGAAGATAATTTAGCCGAAATTTGCATTGGAAATGAGATATTTGGGAAAAACTGGATTTTGGCCCGATTTCGGCCAGTTTTTTCAAAATGGCGGCGCGAGCACAGGTGCGCCAAGGTCGGAAACTCAGATTTTACATCAAGGGATCAGTTTATATAATATATAAAAAAATTGGGACTACCGGAATTACTTCGATCGCGAATCGCTAATTGCACTGGCCTATAATATGTTACCTACTGAAATTAAAAACTGTGCCCAAAACAAACAATTGGTGAACTTACTGAAGACTTGGCTTACTGAAATAATTCATCTGTATTAGCTTACAATGATATATTATTTTTAAAGACTTTTAAAATTTTTATTTACGTTTTTTCATAATTTTCTTTTGCTATATTTCTGTAAAATTTTTAATATTTGTTTTATATAATTATAAAAATGTAACTGTAAACTCACCATAATGAGATTTAAAATGTAAATAACCCGTTAGACAAACTGCCAAAAAGTAGTTTATCGGGACTTTTTTGCCTTATATTTATTTGTAAAGTGTGTAAAATAAAAATAAAAAATAAATAAAAAATGTAGTTAGTAGGCATTAAAATCGCTTTACAAACGGAGTCTAGAAACGTTCGATTTCAAGCAAAAAACTGGATTTCATTTATTTTGTAAATAAATAAGAAAGTTAATAAAGGAAAACTGTCACAGATAATCATAGCTATTTTTTAAAAGTTGTTTCCTTTACGCGTTCATACATTTCTATTGAAAAAATATTTTTTAGTAGTTTACATTTTTTTTATTTTTATTTATTATAAATTTTTAAAGATACAAGTTTTATGCAGTCCCACAAAGCTGTCACACATGACGGCTTGTCTGTAGGTTCTACAAATAATATATATAAACATTTTTAATTTTTAATACATGTATGACACAAAATTATACAATAAACAATATCACAAAATAATATATTATAAATATATTTGATTTATATTTTTTATTGAGTAATTTATTTTACTATTTGAATTCTACTCAAGCAAAACGATAGGAAAACCTTCAATTTATCTAAAGTATATTTTTTGGTATTCATAATGTACACCAATTTGTTATAAAGATAAATAGTGATTTAGCATTAAACTTCACCTTAAAGTCAGTATTTTTAATATTTATTATTTAATAAATATATTTAAACTGCGCCCTTGAGGTGATTTTTCACAAAAACGGCGCTACATAAATTAGCCAAATATTATTATTATATTGCATTATTAATTTTATATTTAAAAAAATGATCTGTCGATTACTCCAATCAGTACACCACAAATTCATTTACTAATTCAAAAGTTTACGCGAATGGAACCCGCAGATCAGGATCGAAAGTAAAATACAACGCTTCCCACTATAACAACTAACTTTGTTTCTCCGGAGGAATTGGCAGAGAGAATTGAACTTCATACGCTCTTCTGTTATCGACTCTTGACAATAATATGACCCGACATGAGTATTTGATTCACCCAGTCGTGCCATGTCTTTCTCGGACGATACCTACTTCATCTACCATTCACTTTAATAAAAATATATGACCAGAAACATATTTCATCGTGAAAGTAAAGACTTAGGACGGGTTGTTTCGGAGAGTTTGAACAATTCATCAAATTTAAACGTTCATTTTCAGGTTCTGTGAAAGTCCTATTCAAGTTCTGTTTTTATATCATTGTAGGCTAACTGTTTGACAAAACTGAAATAAAAACAGAACTTGAAAAAATCTTTCACAGAACTTAAAAATGAACGTTGAAATTTGATGAATTGTTCAAATTCTCCGAAACAGCCCGTACTTAGTTTCTAGTTTAGAAGGTTTATACAAATAATCATAACACGAATAATAGGTAAGTTTTTATTTGTTTGAACTTTTATGCCATATAAATTAGTGAAAAATCTGTCTGAAAATAGTGAAAAAAAATCAAATATTTTTAAATAATTATACAGTTTAAGCAATATTCAAAATACTAATTTTATTGCGTACTTAATTTTATCTGAGTATCGCACAAGAGTCTCAACTGCTCTCACCCATCTGGAGTCAGTGAGACTATGGTATCTCCAATCGGGATATGTTGTGAGGCTGGTAGTAGTGGGTAGGGGAAGGAAATGGGGAAGAAGAAGACAGGGAAGTACCTGGATATTCAGATCTGGTCACCGAACACGGCTAAAGTAAAGTTAGTTAATGAATTGTTACAGAAATCAATTGAATAAATATTTCTTGATCACGCCGAGATTTTAACCAGTGACCTCCAGATTACTAGTCGAGAGCGTTACCCCACGACCACGGAGGCCGTCAAAGATTATGTTCGGTAGATATACCGGATAACTCATCAAAATGACAATTCAACACACCTATAAAAAGTGTTATAAAGTTATGAAAAGTGATGAAACAAAAACTAGCTTAAATAGGTTAAACATGTAACTATTTAACCTAGTTTTTGTTTGATAACTTTTCATATATTTATAGCACTTTTTATAGGTGTGTTGAATTGTCATTTTGAGGAGTTATCATGGAATCCAAAATGACAATTCAACACACATTTAAAAAGTGATATGAATGATTGAAAGTGATGAAACAAAAAACTAGGTTAAATAGGTTATGTAGATTAGGTTTATGGGTTAGTTTTTTTCATCGCTTTTAATAATTTTATATGATATTTTAAAAGCGATGAAAAAACTGACTTATTAACCTAATCTATGTAACATATTTAACATAGTTTTTCACCGGTTACCGGCCGTGCCAATGCTGATTATAGTAAGGAATTTCATACGATTAATTCTGAACGGCTCGAACTGAGGCGGCGTTGTTCTAGTGCCGGGGTGATGTGAACTCTCAGCGACAGGACCTTATGTGACAAGAAATTGGCAGAAATAAATAATTCATCGTAGGTACACATAATTGAAAATATAATAATACACAATAAGTCTCAGAGTGTTGAAGAGATGACGAGTTGACTGGTGTGGAGAGTAGATTGTAGATTAGCGCTTAGAATTAAGTTGGAGGAGTTGAATCTCACTTTAGTAAATAACAAAGTGAAGAGATCAAACCTCCACTTAGCCCTTTACGCATTTCCCGGAGACAAAAGTGAAGAACTGTGCTGAAGCTTCGCTGAACCACCAGAGACTTCTAAAGGACATCATATCGGAACATTAATATCCATGGGTATATCTGGAAACGCCTGGAAGTTGCGATAGCCAGCGAAACCCGTGAGGAGTGACCAGGTTACTTATGTCCTGTTCACTTCTCGCAGGATTCAACGGCATCATTGTTGTAAAAAACACCAGAAACAGCAGAGAACACCTGATTGAAAGAAAGAAAAAAACAATAAGATTGTATCACAGAACCATGGTGAGGATATCCCTTGCTGAACAAGTCCATCTGATTACTCGGTGTAGGATTCGTCAGCATCATTTTTATCAGAAGACATCTGTGAAGACTTCTCTTACGGTGCCATGGTGTTGAGATTCCTTGCTGGTGAACACGCCTGAAGTTTGTGATGGCAAACCAGCCCTCAGAGAAGTAACCATCGTCACCTCAGGTGACGAACCAACCTGATAAAGACTTCTTACGACTCGACAGTATAATTTTCTAGAAGAAAACACATGTGAAGTTTTTCTATAAACATGTTGATTAAAAGTACATAATATATATACCAAGACAAAATGCACATAAATTTACAATAAAGTATAAGTATGGAAGTAAAATGTTAGTCCTGCGTGAAATCTGGTTCAATGAACTCAAATTTGCTTTGAATTTAAGTGTCATTTTCAAACTTGGAATCAGTTGTGTGAAGAATACAGACGAGCCATAAAGACCTAATTTATCTACCCATTAATATAAAATTTACACGGAAAATTATTTTAATTGGAATTTTCAAAATTGGAACTGATTTGTCATGAATTCTGACTGTACCGAGATTTTTCAAAAGTCTGGGCTAGCATAATATAATAGGAAAGTTATGTGTGAAACTAGTAACTAGTTGCTGATGGCGATAGTAGATACGCAGAAATAATAAAGGAGACGATCCTTTGATAAGATTATTATAATCCTACTTCATAGGGGCATTATTAAAATGCCTTGGACTACAGACAAATTGCAAGTTGACAAATGGAAGTTTATCTAACTGATAATCCAGGGGGAAATTTAGTGGAAAATGTGGGACTAGAAAGTTTGGTGTTTAACTACGTCAGTGTAGAGCAAGCTAGAAATATGATATACAAAATAAACGAGTGTAAATTAGGTCTTTCTCTGACATCCTCCCAGCAATAGCTCACACACAAGCATCCGTAATCTTTATCTACAGTTAACACTAAACGTAATATGTGAAGTTACGAGTATCTCTAAATAATATAAAATAAAATCGCTATCCGCATACGTCCGTTTGTGCTCTTAGTTCTTCTAAACTACGCAATGGTTTGATACGGTTTTCACTACCATTTATAAAATTTCTTCCGCAAGGTTTACATATACAGGGTTTTCCAATAAGAGGTGTTATTTTGAATAGCCCGCTATTTCAGTAGATGTTACTTTTGAAGCTGTCATTTTTTTACATTTGACAAGTAGAAATTACGCCATTAATAAAAATGGAAAGATACAAGCTGAATGAGTGAATCAAATGCAAATCATCTTGAGTGATGAGGCCCATTTCCACCTCGGTGGCTTTGTCAACAAGCAAAATTGTCGCATCTGGGGCTCGGAAAACCCAAGAGTTATTGTTGAAAACCCTCCCTATCCTCAACGTGTGACTGTTTGTTGCGGTTTATGGTCCGGCGGAGTCATTGGACCTTACTTTCTCGAAAATGAGGCTGGAGCAACAGTTACCGTGAATGGATTGCGCTATCGAGAGATGACTAATGATTGAATGGTATTGATCTGGACAAAGTTTACTTTCAACAAGACGGCGTTACGTGCCACACAAGCAACGAAACCATTGATGTTTTACGATTGAATATCAAAATAACAACTCTTATTGGAAAACCCTATATAATACATGTATATTATATTTATAGAAAGTAGAGTAAAGTTGATGTTTTATAATCAAGTCGTAAAAATATGTTTACGGGCACTACATTGTTAACGCTGACTAAACCTTATGAGATACATCAAAATAATCTATTACGGAATTGTATGTCTTAAAGAAGCCTACAGAAAAGACTATAATGGTATATGTCTATCTCCTAAGGATAACCCCCAGTAACGCCAGGTAAACGTCAGCTAGTTATTATATAATAGGAACTAGCTAACGTGTACTCGATGGTGCTGAGGTTTATCATTTATCAGTAGACATATACCATTGCTGACTCTTCCGTAGGCCTTTTTAATATACACAATTCCATAGTACATCATTTTTTATGTATCCGATAAGGTTTAACCAGCGTTAGCAATGTTAAGAGCCCGAAAAACATATTTTTTACGACTATACTACAAAACATCGACTTTTCTGTACTTTCTATAAATATAATATGCATTTATTATATACATTAAGTTTTCGGAAGAAATTTTCTAAATGATAGTGAAAATCCTATCAAAATCTGTTGCGTAGTTTAAAAGAACTAAGCGCAAACACAGATAGACGCGGACAGCGAATGATGATAGAGAAGATCATCGACGAGACATTAATATAACAGAAGCGTAGCGAAACCTAACAATTGTTCTGAATACACCAAATGAGGGGAAGATTGCTCTGAAGACTAGAAAAATGTTCAAAATATCACCTGATTTTATATCTATTCATTCCATTTTTAGTCTTTTCAAATGGATTTTTTTGGATGCAGTCATTTCTTCACGGTGTTATCTCTGCTATGTGTGTTTTGTGTAGTTTTTGGTGTCGTTTAGCATTGTGTCTGGCGTTCGGCAATTTGTAAACGAGCTGGAAAAATAGATCTGGCAGTGTCAAATGCACCTGCGAAGATCTCCTGTCCCAACTCGTCGACAAATGCACTTTTGGCTTTTCACTGCGCCAAATACCATTACCAAAACTACATCGATTTTGAAGCTGGCATAACAGATAATCTGCAACAAAGAAAAAACAAATTAATATCTGCACATTGTTTAGGTCTTTGATTTTTGGATATCAGGAAGGTAAACATTAGAGGCAACCGGATAAAAGTTGCGCACTGTGAGACGAACATATTTTATCAAAAGAGTTATATGTCTCGCACTCAAGCAGTATGTGGTGTTTAACATCGCACGTATCAAAATCAGCTACCATTCACGCTGTTTGGACAGTACATATGACGTCAGAACTCGTCCGTAGCGTCTAGACAGTTATTATGTTATCTATTGATCTACATCGATGATTCAATAGAGATGTGTTATGGACGTGTTCGTGTTTTCAAAGTGAACTCAATTTTTTCTTACTTCTGGGGACTTTCCGTTTAGTGATGTTATACATATTTTTATCAAATTTCTCATACGAACACCGAATATCGAAAGTCATTCTTATGAAATTTCGTTTATCCATATTGGCAAAGGGTTTAAATAAACATTTAACTTTGAGATAGCCGATGGCGAAATTATAAAGTTTTTTACAGTGTACTGAATTCGTTATCAGTGCGTGTGAAATATATTAAAAGACAGTGTGTAAACTATCCACACTTTAAAACACGCCCAGAATTTCAACAGGCGTCTTTTCAACAGCCAAATAAATAACAAACACACTTGAAATGTTGAAATTTATATAGATACTAGCTGACGTGTACCTGGCGTTGCTGTGGATTATCCTTAGGAGATAGACATGTATCGTAAAGGACGTTTCTGTAGGCCTTTTTAAGATATACAATTCCGTAGTACATTATTTTGATGTATCTCGCAAGGTTTAGCCAGCGTTAGCAATGTAAGCGTCCGAAAATATTTTTTTACGACTTGATTACAAAACATCACATTACTCTACTATCTATAGATATAATACGCATGTATTATATATATAAACCTTCCGGAAGAAATTCTCTAAATGATAGTGAAAACTCCATCAAAATCCGTTGTGAAGCTTAGAAGAACTAAGCGCACGAACAGACAGATGCGGAAAAAGACTATATTTTATACTATTTAGAGATTAAAAAATTTAACCTATAGTAACTTAAAATGGAAAAATCTTCACGCTTTCGCTTGAAATGTTATTACGTGATAAATGATTTTGAAAATGTTGTCACCGACTTTCAAAACCATTGTTGTACATTAAAAAATATTTACGACTGTCTTTTGTCTTTTTTTTACGGTTAAATTTAACATATTTTAAATCTCTTTAGCTCGTGATAGAAGTAGCTAGCTGAAAATAACGGCATTGTGCGAAATAATTCATACAGGAAAGCTATGCGTATTTATATGAAATTTCATCGGTAGAAAAAAAATCGAAAAAGCATTCTCAGAAAATTATAAACAACACTTCTGGTTCTGTTATTTAACATGTTATATTATATAAAAATACAGTGTTTCTTTAAATGCTACATAAGACCTTTGTCAAAAGATTTTTTTATCTATTTTAAATAAGTCGCGTTAGCGCTCTCACTTTAACATTCGTATATACATATTAACTTCGTTTCAAACCATCTTCTTCTTCCAGCATAAGCAACGGAGCTTTAAAATATCCATTTGCTTGGCAAACACACAGATGCCATATTTGATTACAAAAATAATTACTCTTAATTTATAAAAATTAAAAAAAAACGATAAAAATACTAGTTTTAAATTAATTAAAAGAAAATCATTATCAAAACACAATGCAAAACTTAGCTTTTATATGTGGATATGAAAATAAACTTTTTTTACAACACTTTTCTTCTAACTATACAAACTAAATTAATAAACACTTTGAATCACGTCGAACAAACACTATGGTAAGAACTATATATACCATAACCTCAAAATGCACCTAGAACACTTTTCCACTTGAAATCAACAATGGGTTGTGCAACTTTTATTTTATTTAATTTTAGCAACATAATATTTTAAAAAAATAATACACTATCCATTTATCCAAAAGCTTTATGTAGATGCTGGTAGTTTTCAAAACGAATATTCAATTTCGCACAGTCGTTTTTTTTCAACACTCGCAGCCATTTTAGTTCTATGTAAGATAAGAATGTAGTATCACCTGTGTTGGCTTTAGTATTATTATTATCTCGGATTTATGACTTAGATACCGTCGCACAATGTGAGCGGCGTGTTGTGTAGCACACAAAATACTCACCGGCATTGTAATAAAATCACTACCCAGCGAATGCGATTGTGAAAACAATGAAAATGGTGAAAATCTAATAAAACTACACGCAGAAGCCTTCAAGTGGGTTAATGTAAATATACGTACAATGTTGCCGTCGTTCCAGAGTGGTAGAATACTCTCAGTATCGCCCTGGAGAACGGCCACAATTAAAATTGCTTTTAACGTCCTTAGTGATTACAATAGGAGCGACAAGTGGCTTACTAGCATTTTAACCAAATTAAGATTTAAGTCGAGGCTTAATGCTAAATCACTATTTTGATTATTCTTTATAACGAATTGGTGTACATTATGAATACCAAAAAATATGTTTTAGATAAATTGAAGGTTTTTCTATCGTTTCGCTTGAGTAGAATACAAATAAAAAAATAATGTACTCAATAAAAAATATAAATGTAAACTTCAAAAAAAAATTTTTTTTCAATAGAAATGTATGAACGCGTAAAGGAAACAACTTTAAAAAATACATTATTATAGCTAAGATTATCTGTGACAGTTTCACTTGATTAACTTTTTGCTTTCTTATAAAATTATTTACAAAACAAATAAAAACCAGTTTTGTGCTTGAAATGGAACGTTTCTAGACTCCGTTTGTCAAGCGATTTTAATGCCTATTACCTACAACAATATAAGGTATATCAAGAATATGCACATTTTTGGCTTGTAGCTTTCTCTTAACCCCTAGAATGCCTCACGATACCTTGTTTTACCCCCTTGTCTGTCCTGTGTATTTTCTACAAGACAGCTACTTATATTCAGAGATGTTTTTCTCTCTAACGTTATAAAAAATACATAATAGAGAAATACGAAAATCTTCTTTTAAATTTTTCATATATCGAAATTAGTGATCTTCACAATAAAAAATATATGATACTTTCCCGTAAATAAATACATTACTATGACTTGATTTTGACTTTGATCTTGAAAAAACGCTAGTGTAAAATAATATTATTTCTTATCCTTGCCAAGTGAAAAAAAAATGTTAACATGCCATTTATGTTACAAAATTCAATCAAAACGGGGCAGAGGGCGGTGAACTACTAGCGAATCCACGGTGGATGGCAATCGTCAGAAATCCACGGTGGATTTCTCGGCACATTAAGGGTTATTCCCAATTTAATACAGAAATCTTTTGGACAGAGATATATTAAATTTCATGGTGCGAAACTATATGATGCTCTGATAAATCAGACCAAAAATAATACAAACAAGTATATTTAAAATTATAGTCAAAATATGACTGGAAGAAGTAAGTGGTAATCAATTTGCAAACATTATGAAGACAATGTAACGATATATAGATAATCAATATAATAACATAAAACTAGTACAGGCCGAGGACTGAGAAAACGGTGACTTTATTTTTGTGCATATTCTTTGATAATATGTTTTACGAAACATATAACTTATTTCCACTAACCCACTCGAGCGATTTTTGGCATATTATGCCATTTTACAAAAACGTTTTGAGCTTTCGCTTGCCATAATGTGCCAAATTTATAGAACCTTAAATATGGGATAGGCGGCGAAATCTAGGTGGATTCATTGGCATTAAACAGCGGTAAGCAGTTTTATATGTTTCCATATTAATATTTTCAGGAATGGTTCTGATTAAATAATATGATAAAAGAACAATCGTTAGAGTCGTCAAGTCAAAATCTTATACAAACTTAGAAATAGATAAGTAAAAGAATTTGAATCAAAACTAATATTAACAATGCGAAAGTGTTAGTTCGTTTGTTTGTTTATCCTTCTTTTACATCTCAAAGGAGCGACCGATCAACGTTATTTTTTCCACAGGGATAGTTAGAGAACTGGGAAGTGACATAGGCTACTTTTCATCCCGAAAAAACATTTCATTCCCGTGGGAAAATTTTTTATACAGTAATTTCTCCCTAACAGAAAAAACACAATAAATAAGTGGTAAACGAAGCATCAGCTATGGATCTGGGCTTGGAATTAAAATATTAAAATATCTGTGTTTAAAAATGTGCGCAACAACATGAAGACTTATTATTTATAATTAAAAATATATATTCTCATTGTTTAATTGCTTTAATTTTTATCCGTTTTACACAAAGACAATATAATATTAACATTACAATCCGTGAAGTTGACTAATAGAGCAACTAAAAACGTAACGTAAGAATCATCTTGAAAAAAGTTTTTACATTCGTTTAAATTTAAATTTACAGTGGGAACTACTACTTGACATGAAAAAAAAACTGCAATACTAGAAGAAATATAATAACTTCCTTCTGTTTATTAATTATTTGCTGATCAGTTCACACAAATTTCATAATATGAAGCATTACGTGGCATCAAAATGCAATGTGTGATATTATTATATTATGTAATGTAGCGGAATCAAATGCATTATACAACCGTCGCATTTTATCTTTGTCAATACGAAATACGATCTTTTTTAGACTGCGAAGGAACCGCCCACGCCCTTGCATATTATTATGGCACAGGTAGGTACTTATAATACATAATGTTACTATTACATAATTTGAATTCTCTTAGTCTAGTGTCTGTTCATGTACGTACATACTACATAACGCAGTACCTATCACAGTTTTTTTTTAATGAACTTTAATTTTAATGGAACCCCGGGATTGAAAAAAACAATCATCCCGAAAACCCATGGTGAAATTTCAGTAAAGCCGCATTTCTGGAGTAGAAGTTCAATGATCCCGAAACTACGCGATTGATTTTTAATGTTTCAAAAATCCCGGGATAGAATTTCAATGGTCCCGGGATAAAAGTTCAATGATCCTGGGATAAAAGTCGATAAACCCGGAAAATTGTAGGATTGAAAATAAGGCCCGGGATTGCATTCCCTAGCGCCAACGCACACCCGTAAAGTTGAAAAATCGACACACTTAAATGAAGACGTGTCACATTTATTATCTACAGCACGATATATATATCTACAAGACCACGTTGCGTTGTCACCGGGTACCAGGTATGTGAGTGCACGCGTCACCAAGCTTATCAGTAGATTTGATGCCCTACCTTAGTTTTCGGCATTTTACCAAACCCACGAAATCGCGGAATTATGACAAAAACCAACCGATAGTACCAACAATTACTAAATGAATGATAAAGCAACTTCCATTTCTCGAAATAGGTTCATAAAGCAAGGAATTCTAACCTAATCTAACATTACCTAAGTAGAACATAGCCACGTAGACAAAACGATGAACAAATCAAAGCAATTATTATTTTTACAAGTTATTTCTATCTTAGCTCTAGCTTTGTTAAACTGATGAAATAACTTCAGAAATCATGTCAAAGTTGCCACACTAAAAGGAAACTCTAAACACGTGTGCAATCAGTGTACTTATCAAATGATATCTTACTTATAAATCTTAGGAAATTTATTGAAAGAAATGGTTAAACAAATCGACTGACGCTAAATCACGTAACCGACAAAAATCGATAAAAAATCACAAAAATATTAACGTTTACTGGTTTTCCTAATGCTAAATCATCAAAAATGATCAATTTAACAAGTTTACACGTAATAAGCGACATTTTATTCGAGTAATCGTGGAAACTTCAAGCCGAAACGCAAAGTTCAAACCGACGCCATGATGGAAAACTAATAAAAGATAAACCAAAAGCTGTTGAAACGGGTAACTTAAAAAGATAATAATTAAAACTTACTCAAATTCTCATCTGATTCTGGAGTCTCCCGAATTACTGGTCAAGAACTGGACAAACTTATTAATAATGGTAGTAATCAAAAGAATTACATAATATAATTTTCCAGGACAATCAATAATGCTCCCACAAACGTAACACGTGAATAACCAATACTTTTTAGGATTCACCTATATTTATACTGTAAAAACCCCACCCTGGTATCACTAGATAAAATTTGATACCAGAGCGCTGATAAGGCTGGATGGTTATATATTTTATTTGTTCAAAAGGCAGAATCGATTGATTATTGGTTGGTAGAATAATATTCTTAATCGGAACTCAAACACTTATCAGTAACATACATCATTGGAAACGAAAGATAGGACGCTCGTTCTTTCGAAAATTTGTTCACCACTTCAAATATGATATTTTGTACAGAAATCAAAACAATTTCTTGTTATTATGACCATATGATTCAGAATTAGAGTTAAGAAGTTTGCTTGGTAAATATTATTCGACAATTTAGCTGAAATAATAAAATAATAGCAGACCTGTGAAAAATTAGAGGAATCGGGTTATGTTGTGGGGCTGAATTTGGTGGTATATTGTGGGGTATGTTGTGAGGCTAGGAATATGTGGAAGAGATGGGGAAGTACCTGGCGATTCAGATCTGGTCACCAAACACGGCCAAAGTCATTTCGAGCAACGTTCAATTCCGAATGGTAATCTTACACCAGGGTGATACCGTTCATTTTAGTGTGCTTTTTAAAAATATTTATATAGGAGAACTGCATAAATATAAACAGTGGATATCAACTATTCCAGAAGTAACAGGAGCTTGCCTTTTAAAGGCAGCTTTCTTATTGATGCTAAATATGTCGATATCCAAACTGATTCTGTTCAACAGCAAGATTGCTCTCCCCACTGGCATGACCATTGGCAAGTTAGTCCTGCAGGCTGGAAGACAGAACAGACCATGGTGTCGGTGACGGATATAACCACCGGGAACATAGAAATGGATGCTCTCCATGATAGCCCAGTTTTCAAACCATCCACGAAACCATTCTGAAGAAATTTAAAGCAATGCGTACATCTCTTCTGACCAGTAGAAGGTTCATTCTGAGCATAGCCAATAGAAAGTCGGTAGGATAGAGACACGGGTAGTAATCCTCCCCTATGTAGAGAAATCTTAGAAACTTTTTCTGACGTCACTCCAACATGAGGGAATACTTAACTTGGCGTGGACTCAAAATTATCGAATGACTTTCAGAAGCAATCCACAGATATATTATTATCGACGGCGATGTGGATTGTATCTCAAGTTTATTGGCTAAAACGAAGCCTGAATGTGTTAACATATTGCATCTCAAACTCAAAATATTCGAAAAATTTTTACGTTCTTGTAAATTTTTCGAAACATAAATTAAAAAATTCCAAGAGATTCAACAGATTGTCACTTCGTTTATCTATAAATAACGGTTTGCTAAGTAAGCCGTCGTTTTGCAAGTTTGAAAACCCTGATTATTAATATATATACTTTTTTCGAAAATTTTAGTTTTCAAGGTTTCTCTCGGGGCCTACCTATGTCGTCTTTGGGGAAGCTTTGTAGAGGCTCTTTTCAAGGAAAGTAAAGAGTGAAACTATATCTTTATAGACACCAGAAGAAAGAGCTTTTAAAATGAACCCTTTTTATTCGGAAAATGTAAACGGTGTACAAATGTTGGGGACAAGTTCCCGGCCACTCACCGTTGATGAAGTGATCAATGACGCTAGTTCTTCGGAGCCTCTTCAATTGAAATACCGGTGGAACAGGGACAAAATTTTCCGACGTCAATGCTCTAAAGATTGTACTACGTAAATTCGTTTTATTAAAAAAAAAATTAAAACATAATTTATCGGATTTAACAATCGGTTCGTAAAACAGGATAAGTACGCAAGAGGTGATTTAATGTGTCATTAAAGAAGAAGACAATACTAATAAATCTAATCGAAATATGAAACAGAACAAGACACAGAAAAAATTGTAACGGCGAAACTGAAATTACCATACAAAAAATTGAATTTTCGAAAAAAATAAAATAATCGTTTTTAGCTACAACAACATCAATAATGCCATTTTTTTCTAATATTAGCACTCTAGACACCCAAAACTCACGAGCCGCCACTGGACTCAATTTGCTCACACTAAAAGTTCTGCGTTACTTCTTCTGTGTAAGCATTTTGCTTCAAAATCCAAAGTTGGCGATTGCTGTAAATCGGGTTTACAGGGTTTAATCGGGTCTGAAAAACCTCTTATAGATTTTAGGTAAAAAAGTTGTTTTTTTGCATGTGAAAATAAACTTTGGAATACCGAAAAAAGTTATTTATATTTTTTACTTCTACCATCGTGTAGAATCACCTTCCAAAGTTAGCACACCCCGGACACCCTGTATAATGTTTTTAATTCTACTAATTAGATTATTGTTGTATAATTATTTAGTAATGTTTTAAATACCTGAATTTTAAATACTAATAATAAATTTTCATCTACTTCTGATTTGTTTTATTCTCTATCGTCTTAACTGTATCTAAGTACACTTTATTTAGTATCCATTTCTTTTAACTGAATTATGTCTATGTAATATTATATTATGATATAACGACTACTAACCTAACAAATTATTAAAAGCAATAATTATTCCCCCGTAGAAATTGAAAAAATCTCCCGAGAAAAAATAAATGCCGCCGACGTGATTTTTGTTCTATGCATGAAAACTTGTCTCATAAACATCATTAAATTATAAATTATCATTAAAAATAACTACTAACCTTTCAGGCTAATTTGTTCGATTTTGAGAACAACTCATATGGTATCATAGAAATCGTTGTATCTCCCTTGCTGTCATGGTGAGAAACCACGCTTTATATTCAAATCAAGAAGTTAATCACAGAAGAAATAAAATATGTACCCTTATGATGCTAAAGGTTCCTAACGCAATTTCAAACCAAATTATGATACTTTGTGAATTTTTTAATTAATTATTTTAAAATGAAACTACAAAAAGTTGAGGTGACAGTTAGGTTTTAAATATATTTATCTAATAAAATGTACGTGTTTTTATATATTTTTTCGTTATCAGTAATTGTAGTTACATAAAACGTAAGTTAAGCCATTAAACAATTTATATATAATTTTTTTTATGTTCCGCATTAAAAATTTTAACATATCAAAAATGATATTATAAATTTTAAATGTGTATATAAAATTATACAGTGTTTTCCAATAAGAGGTGTTATTTTGATATTCAATCGTAAAAGATAAATGGTTTCGTTGCTTGTGTGGCACGTAGCGCCGTCTTGTTGAAAGTAGACGTTGTCCAGATCAATACCATCCAATTCCGGCCATAAAAAATCATTAATCATCTCTCGAAAGCAGAATCCATTCACCGTAACTGTTGCTCCAGCCACATTTTCGAAAGTGTAAGGTCCAATGACTCTGCCGGACCATAAACCGCACCAAACAGTCACACTTTGAGGATAGAGAGGCTTTTCAACAATAACTCTTGGGTTTTCCGAGCCCCAGATGCGACAATTTTGCTTTTCGACGAAGCCACCGAGGTGAAAATGGGCCTCATCACTGAAGATGATTTGCATTTGATTTACTCAAGTGAATTTTAATAATTTCAATGCGTTGTAGAAGCGTGTATCGTTCCATTTTTATTAATGGCGTAGTTTTTACTTGTCAAATGTCAAAAAATGACAGCTTCAAAAGTAACATCTACCGAAATAGCGGGCTATTCAAAATAACACCTCTTATTGGAAAACCCTGTATTATAAATTTGAAATGCGTATATAAAATTATATTATAAATTTGAAAGCGTATATCAAATTATATTTTAAATTAGAAAGCGTATTTTATCACCTTTTAAAATCTGTTTTAGTTTTCAAATTCATTCAGAAATATTCAATTTTTTAGATTTTATTGCAAATCGTCATATCAAAATATGGCAGAGGTCTGAGAGGTTAACCTAGTGTCTATACAATACTGCCGCCATGGGTGGAATCACAGTATCCTCCTGGAGATCACACTTTCCTAAAACATGCGAACACCTCAGCACAGGTTCTCCTAGTGAGGTGTTCACAAAACACCCCTACTAACTACTAACCCATTCAGAGACTGATTTTTAATACCCTTGTTTAAGGCGATGAACTACGTCGTGTAATATTTTAACACCCTTACGTAGATGGCGATAAGGTTTAAATTCCCGCTTAACACCATCCGCCTGTTTTGATATATGCAAGAAAAAAACATGGTCAAAAAGTGCCTTTTATTTTATTTTGTGGATGTTCAGGAATAAATACATTTTTTTTTCAATCATTTTATAAATATCTTAATTTGCCACATTATACAATAAAATCATAACCGAAAAAGGGGTTTGTAAGTAGGAGATTTTGAACTTTAAAGCAGTTTTCATAGGCCTTTACATTGTTTTTTTCTGGGCTTATAAAAAGACTTATCTAAAAAATACTCGATTATTTCAAAGGCCAAAATGTATTCTACTCGCAGTATTTAAATAAAGCATCTGAAACATTTCTAGGCGACCAAATTTTCATACCAAAAACACATGATTTTGCATTACTACGTATGGCATCGCCTTAACTGCAACTTATTGTGAAAACTATTTGTAAAATAGTTTGGTAAATGTTTTATGGAGTTTTTATGCAGTTAATCTCAAAATGAAAATTATAAATAGCACTTGGTTAATTACTACCACAAACATATATTTATACTTTTATATCACCATTAAGTTTGAAGGTACACACGCATAAATTATTAGAATAACCCAAACTAACAACCAAAAAACCTATGTTGTACATGTTTACTTAAATCCTCAACTTAAATAATGTCTCCATAATGATTATTTTTTAATGATAAAGTAATGTTTATAATACAAAGTTTTATGCATAGCATAAAGGATAACAAATAATTATAAGCACTAATTAGTCGCCTTAAATATCAATACAAATTGAAAATATCTCCCGAGTAAAAATAAATGCCGCCAACGGGAATTGAACTCGTACCTTCTGATGTCCGGTCAGGTGTTCTGAAACCACTGAGCTATATACATATATGATACGGGATACAGAAGGTACGGGTTCAATTCCCGTTAACGGCATTTATTTTTACTCGGGAGATATTTTCAATTTGTATTTATATTTCAGGTGACTAAGTATTGCTTATAATTATTTGTCTCCATTTGATATTAAAGTTGAAAACAAGCGATGTTTTTTTAAAGAGAGCATAAGGCGGAATTCAACAATTTTACCTTAAAATGTCTTGTACAGCACAACAGCATCTGTTGACTTGTTGGGTGATTCTTCTATTTGGGTACAACCCAACCATCTTCTTCTCATCTCCTTCCCACTACCTTCAACCACACAAAACACTCCAAACGGTACCACTGCACTGGCTCGGGATAATTCAGACAGCGTGACAAGAATTCCAAGATAAATGAACTCGATCAATTCTTTAAATTTATATTAATTTAGTAGCACTGGTCCATTCTTTAGTAATTATCAATTTTAGTCTTAACACAAAAAACATAAGTACCTACAATATTTATAAACGCAACGTATTTTAAAACCAAAGAAATTACACAATTAAAACAAAAGCACACAACAAGCTTATTCATTTTATTCTAAATTTAAATTCCCTTTGTACAAGATTGAAGCAGAATTCTTGAATGAAGTTCCTAATTTACGAATTATTCTAAGATTTAATCAAAGATTTAAGCTACAAATCTCAAAATATCGGAAATGCAGTTATGCTAATCCAATCTAAATACGTTTTTCTATGGATTTCCAATTTTAAAATTTAATTTATATTCGCTAAACACCATATGATTAACATGTCGACTCTCAAAGGTAGCCGGGATATGTTAAAATATTAATTGTTAAGTATTTAGTGAAAATAAAAAAGAAATTAAGCGTGGCCATCGAGAGAGAAATGTATTAGTTTATTTATATTAGTTTGGTAGAGATGCATTTTAAAATTTGTTTACGATTTTAGCTTAGATCTCCGATTGATTGTTATAATTCGTAACACTCTATACAAGAATTTTACACCGTTTTCTCTTCAAAGACATCTGAAATACTGACAAAGAGTCACATTCCTCATAACTTCATACCATTTAGACGAATTTTGGTCAAAGATTAGACAAAGCAAACAACAAACTGTAGTTTGTTGATTCAGATATGTATTTTCCAAGATGCCTTGCAACATTTAGTTTGCCCAAAGCCGCAAGGAGATAAATACTGTGTTAGCATTGTCAGTTTTATCTCAAGTTCCTCTGTTTGAATTATTTATTCCAATCTACACATTCGTCAATAATTATTATTTGTACAACGAAATGCCACAAAACGAATCAATAAAATTAATTTAGTTTAGAAATGGGCAGTCCGAAGTCCGTTTAATAATTATCTTTATTAATTTCGCACAAGAGCTGCAGCGGAACTATGCCATCCCCAATTTGGACATGTTGCGAGTCTGGGGTAGTGGGGAGGGGAAGGAGATGAGAAAGATGCAGGATCCTTTATTTTAATACAGGGTTTTCCAATAAGAGGTGTTATTTTGAATAGCCCGCTATTTCGGTAGATGTTTCTTTTGAAGCTGTCATTTTTTGACATTTGACAAGTAGAAACTACGCCATTAATAAAAATTCAACGATGCACGCTTCAAAAACGTATTGAAATTATTAAAATTTACTTGAGTGAATCAAATGCAAATCATCTTGAGTGATGAGGCCCATTTCCACCTCGGTGGCTTCGTCAACAAGCAAAATTGTCGCATCTGGGGCTCGGAAAACCCAAGAGTTATTGTTGAAAAGCCTCTCTATCCTCAATGTGTGACTGTTTGGTGCGGTTTATGGTCCGGCAGAGTCATTGGACCTTACTTTTTCGAAAATGAGGCTGGAGCAACAGTTACGGTGAATGGATTGCGCTATCGAGAGATGATTAATGATTTTTTATGGCCGGAATTGGATGGTATAGATCTGGACAACGTTTACTTTTAACAAGACGGCGCTACGTGCCACACAAGCAACGAAACCATTGATCTTTTACTATTGAATATCAAAATAACACCTCTTATTGGAAAACCCTGTATATGTTATTTTTTAAGTCACTATCTGTATATTTATAGAGCTGAAACGGTAATTGCATGAAATTCCTTCAATAGAAAAAAAATCGTTAAGTCTGCTGCGAAAATTATAAATCCAACATTTTGTTCTGTCATTTATTTATTTTTTATTTTATTGATTTAAAAGCTCTGATGGGCTTTTACACGATTAACTGCATAATACAGTGCCAACAGAAAGTTTATATTTTTAAAACAACCTAAAAAAAACAATATATATTTCAAGTATGTTCGTACATGCATATAGTCATTAAAATGTGTGTTAAAAACAAAATAAAACTAAAAATTATTATACCATATACTCTTGGGTATAGAGACAGAATTTAATAAAATTAATATGACAAGAAATTTAAAATAAATAATTATAAGCAATAATTAGTCATCCGAAATAAATTTTAGTTGGCGGCATTTATTTTTACTCGGGAGATGGTTTCAATTAGTATTAGTATTTCGGATGACTAATTATTGCTTATAATTATTTGTTATCCTTTATGCTATGCATAAAACCTTGTCTTATAAACGTTAGTTTATCATTAAAAATAAGAAATTATAAAAGTTAATAACGAGCAAATAGGTCTGAAATTAATTGCCTTTTGAAACACACAATATTATTAACACCAAATATGTCAATAAGTTCACAGAGTTTGTTTGCGAGGTGATGAATTTCGAAATTGGTGAATAATTAATTAAAGTAATTAGTATTGAGGTTATTGTTATATTTGAAAGTGTCTGTACTTCGAGTTTGTCTGGCAGGTACATTCATACAATTTTTATTTTTTAGAGTAACTTAGTGAGTAAAACCTCAAATTGTAATATTTAATTATTGAAGAAAATATTAGCGATTCCTAAACGAAAATCCAAGCTTGCCCCGACAAGGCAAGGGTCGGTTCGAGTCTTAGATGTGACCGTATCTTTTTCTGATTTTTCGTTTAGGAATCGCTAATATTGTCTTCAATAACTAAACATTCATATAAATTAATGCCAATAATTCATCATGGTTAGCTTTGTTGTTAATATTATTGAGGTATATTACTATAGTCTTCTTATAACTATATTCCGTGCAGTAGAATTCATCTACAATTTTTATGAAATTATTACCAACTGCATGTAATCTATTAGTTACTAGTGAGTATCTTAATGACTCAGTCCTGATATTGATTTTATGTTGATTTAACTTATTATGGGCATGAAAAAAGCACAATGTAAATGCTATTTTGACATTGTCAATAGATTAACATCTTCTTCTTTTTTAACGCTTACTACAAAGCCTTAAGGCGATGCACTACTTCGTGTAATATTTTAAAATGAGCCTCTATCAATAACAACCCTTACGTAGATGGCGATAAGGTTTAAATTCCCGCTTATCATCATCCGCCTGTTTTGATTTATGCAAGCAAAAAACATGGGCAAAAAGTGCCTTTTATTTTATTTTGTAGATATTCAGGCATAAATATTTAATTTTTTCGATCATTTTATAGATGATTTAATTTTCCACATTATACAATAAAATCATAACCGAAAATGGGTTCGTAAGTAGGAGATTTTGAACTTTAAATCAGTTTTCATAGGCCTTATACATTATTTTTTTCTGAGCTTATAAAAAGATTTATCTAAAAAATACTCGATTATTTCAAAGGGCCAAGATGTATTCTACTCGCAGAATTTAATTAAAACATCTGAAACATTTCTAGGCGACCAAATTTTCAAACCAAAAACACATGATTTTGCATTACTACGTATGGCATCGGCTTAAGTCTGATCACCTCCCATTTAAAATCATTTCTTTGGCAGTAACTCTTTCAATAGTTCACAAGGGTTGTCATTGGATATTTGGTTACGTATCCTGGTTCAATTAGCCTTATTCCCATAGGTGAAATGGAATCTCTACACCCTCTTCACATTTCCTGTGTCTTTTGATTTTTCCACTCCCAACAACTGGTGCTTGTGTCTCCTTGTAGGCCTACCAGTTTCCTCAATGAGTGAACTGTCCACATTGAGTAGTTTCCTGACCCGTCTGATGTCTAGGGTCTGCTCCGTTTACAAGTGAAGATTTGATAGGTGAGATTTATGATTGTACCGTCAAATGACGACATTTCAACTAGCCTTAATCATCAATTTAAAAATTCTTACGAAATGCTAAAAGTTGACACTATCATAAGTTTGCACAGTTAGGTAAATGGTATTCAACTTCCTTCAATGGGTCACGCGTCACACTTCCGGATTCGTGGAAAGTAACACTTTTGAATTACGTCATACTTTTTAAAAACCCCCGTTTGCCCCGTTATATTGTATCTAGTACCTACTCAGTCATCGCTGCAGATCATTCAGTGGCAATTTGCAATCTATTCCTGTTCTCACATGAGGGGGGACACTTCTACTTATTATTCACCTCACATTGATGAAAGAGTTGGTACAAATAATATTTTTGTATTTTCTAGGAATGCAATCTACGAGTATTTTCTTTTTTCATACAAATTTTCATTTTTGTATTCTGGCACGGTTACCGACGCCCCGGGAACCATGTATTGGATAACCAACACCTCTGCCATAGGTATAACACCTTTGGTGATTTAGCAGGGCTGTCCGGGTTCATGGGGTGAGGTTCGTCCCTGTTTTGGCGGAGGATGCGTCTGCCAACCAATTGCGTGGCGGGCCAGATCGGGAGAAACTGGTTTAGAGAGATCTTCGAACCACTTCAACAGGCCTTTCTCCAAAAACCGCCTTGCACCACAGTGGAAGTGATGAATTCATACGTCTATCACTCCTGGACAATGATTCCTAGATTCCCATCCACCCCTTATACATTTTTACTTACCAAAAATACTCTCTACACAGCATCCCCAAAGATGATATAGGCCCTGAAGCCTATTATGTGTGGAGCTAATGTAAAAAAAATACTGTGGCCGATGTGAGCGGAGGGGGGAGGGTGTTTATACCCCTCAAACCTCCCACTTATATAGTCCTTGCCTTTTCTCATAAACGTGTCGTGTAAGTAACAGAAATATAGGTATACAAAGGAGTTATCAGCGGCAGTACAGTAATCTTTCAGTATAATATTCCCGTCCATTGATTAAAATAATCGATCGTCAGGATTACCTTTTCCAAGAAAAAGAAAGAAAGGTTTGGGTATTACAGTTTTGAATAAACAAGTCTTTAATTTCAATTTCCATCAAGTGCTAAATAAATACATTGCACTATAACATATACTTACTTTCGTATATAGACGTAAATAGACGTGGGTTGGCCACGATTACTTCAACTATCACGTAAGCCAAGTTTCTTGTAACTATCACGTGCAAAAGTTGTTTCCAGCCACTAACGTGAAAAATGTGTTACTTTTATACAAACCAAATATTCAAAAATTTTGGCAAACTACATGCATACACAAATCTTGGCATAAAAATGCATACACAAATCTTGACATACTAAATGCATACACAAATCTTGGCATACTACATGCATACACAAATCTTAGCATGCTACATGCGTACACAAATCTTGGCATACTACATGCATACACAAATCTTGGCATGCTACATGCATACACAAATCTTGGCATACTACATGCATACACAAATCTTAGCATGCTACATGCATACACAAATCTTGGCATGCTACATGCATACACAAATCTTGGCATACTACATGCATACACAAATCTTGGCATGCTACATGCATACACAAATCTTGGCATACTACATGCATACAAAAATCTTCGGCGTTGGCCTTCCTTTACACAGAGTTTTTCAAAATTAGATGTACATAAGTTTTCCTCTTATTTTGAACGTCAACTCTGCAAAATGTCGTCAAAGATCAAAAATTCTGATGTGGTTATCCATCAATATTATATAATCACTAATTTAAACGGTTTAATAGTAAGATTCTTGCAATGATGTTTTGAATTCATTAGGATTAAAACGTATTTTTTAATTCCTCTAACCCCCATTTCAGTCGATTACCGCCCACTTGGAGCCTTTCACCGCCCACCATCTGCCCTC
The DNA here is from genome assembly GCF_061612785.1 of Hesperophylax consimilis. NCBI lineage: Eukaryota > Metazoa > Arthropoda > Insecta > Trichoptera > Limnephilidae > Hesperophylax > Hesperophylax consimilis. The sequence goes on from NC_142864.1 coordinate 8,229,152, forward strand.
AAGGCCACCATCGCTCCCATGGATCTCTCCAACGCCCCCAGGGAGGCGGTACCGCCCCCATCGGGAATAAATAGGTTAGGTTGGGACTTGTGGAGGGGAGAACATAATGACACAGTAGCGAACGGTAGAAGAAAGCGGGAACAGGACAACTTCTTCAAGGCCCGAATTCCGCTGGTGATAGTACCGCAGGTACGTTCCTTCAAGTAGGTACTAGCACCAAACAGCCAGGATAATCACATGTCGCAGTGTCTGTCTGTTATCTCCGTATTATAATATTATTATCTGCTGATACTAACCAAGAAGGTTACCTCATCACCCAACTAACCTCACACAGGCAATTCAATTATTTCGCTATATATTTTGAACCCGTGTACTTTTAATTCCAATAAATCTGAGGCGGTTCAAATCAACAAATTATTTTTTATTTTTCTATTAATGGCTATTTCAATACAATATATTGTAGTTTATTCATAATCCTCCTTTCTAGGGATTCCCGTTCCGAGGCAGAAGGCAGTTAGTTTTGTTACATTATGATTCATGTTTGTTGATTTCCACATATTCATTTTTGTTGACTGTGATAGATCTATTTGAATTTCCGTTTTGTTTTCGTGAATGAATGAATGAAAGTGTAAATTAACCCACTTCCTGACATTCGATCGAGCTGAAACTCGGCATATATACTCGTTGCTATACTCGGCAGATGGACTCATGACAATGCATTCTTTCAAATGTTGGTGGCATTCACAAGCACACACACAGCCATACACGCATTTTTCTTAAATCGAATGCAAAAAGAGAAATTAATATACGAAATAAATTTCCGTCATACCTGATCGGCATTTGGCGAGGTAGGTAGAGTTGTGGACTCCAGGAAGGAATCCAGAACTCCTGGGTAGGAAGGTTCAAAATAAACAAAAAATAAATAAAAAAATATAAAAACATGTATATTTTGTTTTGTTTTATTTATATATAAATTTCATTAGATTCGTATTTTAAATACGTCTATTAATAAAATAGATGTTTTTCACCTTTATTTTTACTCAGCCATCACTGCATTCTAAAGTGTGTTATGTTTGAAACTAACATATATAATAATACGAAACTTAAGGTGGAAACACATTATTAAAACCCGACGCGACCCGATGAAACGCCATGCGTGTTGAGTCGAATCAAATGTATTGTTTTTTATATGACCAGAATCACACTATGAACATCCGACGCGACGCCATGCGCGCACACGCCACCCGATCCAGACGTGCCAGGTCGGTGTGTTGCCCATGGTGGGGGTAAACACGCCACCCGACGCGGCCTGCGCAGTATGTTTCTAGACAACACCCGACGCCACGCGTCAGTCGTCCGAGAACTGTCACAGAGCATATACGGAATTTATGCCAATTTAATATTATTTTTGCATTTATTTAGCGAAATGACCGACGAACAATTAATTGAGTTGGTAAAACGATATCCTGTTCTATATGACATGAGTTTAGCTATATACAGGGATCATACTGTGAGAATATCCTGTTCTATATGACATGAGTTTAGCTATATACAGGGATCATACTGTGAGAATATCCTGTTCTATATGACATGAGTTTAGCTATATACAGGGATCATACTGTGAGAATATCCTGTTCTATATGACATGAGTTTAGCTATATAGAGGGATAATACTGTGAAAAATAATCTTGTGTATGTCACTTTGAATAAATTCGTGTATTTCTTCAAATTGTGTTTTAGTAACCTGAAAATACATATGAAATCTTTCATTATCTTGAAGTAAGTATGGATACATGAGTATGATATTCACCACACATACTTCTCTTTTGATTTATTTCATGAAACCAGTAACGCCTAGTTATTCTCTTTTTCTTGAGTCGTTTAAGTATCATATATGTACCCATAATTTGCATCAAATCTTCTTCAAAGTCTTCATCTGACTCGTTATTTATTAAATCCATAGTAGAAAACCATTCACTTCCACTGCTGTTAGCTAACTGTATTCAGAAATTGCTAGTATGTCGTGGCGTCGCGTGTTGGTAATGTGCACGGTGCACATCGGGTGTCGAGACGTGGCGTCGCGTCGCGTTTTAATAATGTGTTTCCTCCTTTACTCTTTCTATGCATACAATTTTATGATTTAAATATATTTTTTCTAAATTTTCTAAAACAATCTTGTCTAAATTTAGATAGCAGGTGAAAATTCTTCCATCCATTATTTATTGCTGTGGTGATATTTATCTAAATTTTAAAAATCTATTCATGTAATCAATACCTATACGGCGGCAAGGCGAAGGTCCTGGGTTCAAGTCCTAGATGCGATAATATATTGTCTTCAATAATTAAATAGTACAATTTGAGGTTTTACTCATTCAGTTATTCCTTACCTTTACAGTTTATATCCTTTTAACTAACATCCTTTGATGAAGGGCCGGACTTCGGTCGGCTGGCGAGAGTAAAATTTTGACCCCCCTTACGATTAAACCAGCTTACGTATATAGGTGATCACTGTAATCAATAATACCACTATAAGCAATAATTAGTCTCCTGAAATATCCATACAAATTGAAAATAAATGCCGCCGACGAGAATTGAACCCGCACCTTCTGATGTCCGGTCAGGTGCTCTGGACCACTGAGCTACGTCGGCTTATTTCCAACACGCGAGGAGCAAGAGGAGCCAGCGAACTCCCTTGCTGGCAATCTCTGGCGCATACAGAACTGTGACTTCGGACGCTTAGCCGGTTCTTGCCACCATTTTGCCCATTGACTTGGAAATAAGGGAGGTGAATTAGTTTGAATTTTGATGTTTTATTTAAATTATTAATTAAAAATTAAATTAAATTTATTATTAATTGAAAAATTGAATTATTATTATTATTAATTAAAATGTTTTTATTTAAATTAAACGATTTATAAGACATTATATTAAAGGCACTGCTGAAAACCAGCTACATTCCCGGAGAAATCCGGATTGTACAGCTGAGCAGTTGCCCTTTTGGCAATATAATCATCTAAATGTATGTATACTAACTATATGCAAACATGTAAAAATTATTGTCAAATAAACGTTTTTATTATTATTATTATTATTATTAGGTGCTGACTAAGAAAGAGTTAAAAACAGGAAGGCCAGCTGTCCACCTGTGTGTTGATTTAACACCTGGTGGGGACGCACCTCTCTCTCAAAAGTTGAAAAAGATGCGCGAACTCACTCTGAGTGAAAGGCAAAAACGTTTGGATAGGTCGACTGCGGATAGGTGGACCTTCTCCTTCTTCCCGTCAATTAAAGCCAGAATAGAAGAGGCTTTTATCATTTTGGATCATCACGTAACACAGATACTATCAGGTCATGGAGAATTCAGGGGAAGACTGCACAGCCTGACACACTATCCTCATTCAAACTGCGTGTATGGTGTCAACAACCAATCAGCCGAGCACATTCTGCAGCACTGATTTTGACGGAAGCAAGAGACGAACTGCTGAAAGGTCTAAAAGTCATCACGAGACCAGCTTGAAATGCTATTTCGTTTCAAATAAAGAGAATCTCGAATGCCCGAGGAATTTTTCAAGGATGTGGGTTGAGAGATGAGACAAATGAGCTTATGGCGATGCACTACGTCGTGTAATATTTTAAATTGGGCCGCTATCAATAATAACCCTTACGTAGATGGCGATAAGGTTTAAATTCCCACTTAACACCATCCGCCTGTTTTGATTTATGCAAGAAAAAAACATGGCCAAAAAGTGCCTTTTATTTTATTTTGTGGATGTTCAGTCATAAATATTTAATTTTTTTTTGATCGTTTTATAAATAACTTAATTTGCCACTTTATACAATAAAATCATAACCGAAAATGGGTTCATAAGTAGAAGATTTTGAACTTTAAAGCAGTTTTCATAGGCCTTATACATTATTTTTTTCTGGGCTTATAAAAGACTTATCTAAAAAATACTCGATTGTTTCAAAGGCCAGGATGTATTCTACTCGCAGTGTTTAATTTTAATTAAAGCATCTGAAACATTTCTAGGCAACCAAATTTTCAAACCAAAACCACATGATTTTGCATTACTACGTATGGCATCGCCTTATGCGCTTAAAGTTAGCGCAACTATCCTCTGCGCTGTACCACCCCTTTGTTTATTACTACTTACTTCAAGAATAATTCCCAATTATTCGTTTTTTTCAGACCAAACGACCCATTCTGGTATTCATAAATTGTGATGACATAATTATTTGCACGGTATATCAGCGAATCGACCACGTTATAACAGCCAACAATTATATTAAGGCGATGCAGTACGTAGTAATGTAAAATCGTGTGTTTTTGGTTGCATAAATCAAAACAGGCGGATGGTGTTAAGCGGGAATTTAAACCTTATCGCCATCTACATAAGGGGTGTTATTGATAGCGGTTCGATTTAAAATATTACACGACGTAGTGCATCGCCTTAAGATAAGCCTGAACCAAAATTTCGTTTTTGTAACTGCTCATTATTGCCGTGAACTCGCTATTGCCTTGATCATTATAACCAAGTTCGACTGAATTATAAAAACTCTCTTCACTTGAACTCCCCACAATAATTAGTTACTTACATTTATCGCGTTATATTTCACCTGCTATTAGAAAATCGTATTTTAAAATATTATATCGTCTTCCATCAGCAATGTTTATAAATGATTAGGTTAAGATAAGAAACAGGAGTGGCTCATACCTCATAAGTAAGTACATAGATAGAATGATCGATGGAATAATACGATATGGCATACAAAACATATAAATGATTTTGAACAGCGCATTGAATTTCTAGAAATAATAACACGAATACATACACATATCAGTTGATTGTGATTGACTTTGGCAAATCATTGGTTTAAACCAATGTTTGCTTAATGTATATCTTCTTATCAAATTTATTTAACGTTTTAGAAGACTTATTTGTTTCAACCATCAATTTTTGTTTGCCAACTTAGTAAAGCATTGAATTTTTTGACAAACTCGATTTTCGATAAATTCGAAGGTCACGGCTTCAAAGCCTGGCGCGTGCAAATGATTTTGATCTAAGGCGAAGCTTAACGCTAAATCACTATTTTTAATAATCTTTATAACGAATTGGTGTACATTATGAATACCAAAAAATATGCTTTAGATAAATTGAAGGTTTTCCTATCGTTTCGCTTGAGTATAATATAAATAAAATAATATTACTCAATAAAAAAATATTAATGTAAACCACCAAAAAATATATATTTTCAATAGAAATGTATGCACGCGTAAAGGAAACAACTTTTAAAAAATACAGTTTTATAGCTATGATTATCTGTGACAGTTTCACTTGATTAACTTTTTTTCTTTCTCATAAAATTATTTACAAAATAAATAAAAACCAGTTTTGTGCTTGAAATCGAACGTTTCTAGACTCCTATTACCTAATGCCTATTACCTTTTATGCTTCTATTTAATGCTTCTATATGAAAAAGCTGAGGATCCGGCATCGGGATGTACTCCACGTCATACGGGGGCTCGATGTTAATAAAACTAGTAGAACTGATGGAATACCTGCCCTGGTATTGTAGAGGTGTGCTGCGGAAATAGTTCCAGTTTTAACAAAGCTCTTCAAAATGTCCCTGAAGTGTGGCACTGTGCCCTCTGGTTGGAAAAAAGCGGTAATTCACCCTATTCCCAAGAAAGGTGACCGCTCCAACCCGGAGCGTAATCAATAAAGCATAATCTCGTCGAATTTAATGTTTCAAAGACCCAATCCTGTCTGATTACGTCTAAAAGGGATCCAAATGATAATCTAGTCTCCTTCAACGGAAGCAATCTTCCGAACAGGCCTTCCATTGATATGCTTGGTATAACTATAAGTGACCAGCTCAGGTACGGGGGCTCCATCGAAGCCAGAGTAAAGTTGGCCTCTCAGAAGCTGGGCGTACTGTACAGGGCCCGCAGATACTTTAATAATACACAACTGCTCACCCTGTACAAATCGCAAGTGTGCCCTACTGTCGAATTTGGCAGCCATCTCTGGTCCGGAGCCCCTAAATACCTTAAAAAAAACCCTTAACTCTGTGCAGAAACGGGCGGTCCGTTTGATAGATTCCCCAATCTTAACAGACGGACTGCAATCTTTAGAGCACAGGCGTCAGGGAGGTATGCTGTCCTTGTTCTATCGGTATTACAATGGAAGAAGCTCTGAGGAACTAGCGTCATTGATCCCTTCGGCACCGGTGCGTAGTCGGAATACACGCCAAACGCACGCCCAACATTTGTACACAGTTGACACTTGTCACATGAGAACGGGTCGCTTCTACGATTCGTTCTTAAGTTCAACAGCTCGGCTGTGGAACGAACTGCCGGCCTCTGTGTTTCCTCCCTCCTACAACATGGGACTCTTCAAGACCCATGTTCACTCCTTCCTCTCCACAAAAAGACCCTCCACACAGCATCCCCAAAGATGACATAGGCCCTGAGGGAAATTATTTTCTTCAGGGCCTCCTGTGTGGAGTAAATATATTAAAAAAAAAAACCTACAATATAAGGTATACCAAGAATATACATATTTTTGGCTTATAGCTTCCTCTTAAGCCCCCGTATTCCGAATTTCTACCGATTTATAACATACGAGCTGACGTGTACCTGGCGTTGGTGGGGGTTATCCTTAAGAGATAGACGTATATACAATTCCGTAATACATTATGTTGATGTATCTCATGAGATTTAGCCAGCGTTAGCAATGCAATATATTTTTACATCTTGATTACAAAACATCTACTTTTCGCTACTTTTTATAATTATAATATTCATGTGTCATATATTTATTTATTTATTTATTAACGGACATCGTCCAAATTACAAAATAATAACACGAATAAAGTAAAATGAAAAATACAGGAGTAGACAAAGGTACCTGAAAGCAAAGACATATGGTAGAAGATATAATATAAGAAAATAAAGTGACAAGTCGAATCAAGTCAAGACTACGCCGTGGGTCAGGACCACAGGACACTTATAATATTCCGTCACTTGTTTAGCGACTGGCAAAAATCATTTAGACTTATCCCAAAAAAGTTAAGGTTTTGACTTGAGTTGACCAGTCTACACATTCTGGACAATGGTGAATAATATCCATAATTTGTCGAATGATGGTTGAGGAAGAGCAGTTCATTATTTCTGAGTCTTTGCGAGGGGATATTGAAGGGAATGAGTTGCAGTAGAGTAGGTGCATCAATAATACCATTTATAATTTTGAAGAAGCAAATGAAGTCATTTCTTTCCCGACGGACTTCCAAAGGAGAGAGGTTTAGAGTTAGTTCAATTTCATCACATGAGTATTTGCCTTTTTCTAAACCTAGCCTCCTAGCAATCCCTGTTGAGAACCGATGTTGAACAGATTCAAGGCGTCGAATGTGGACAGCATAAAGGAGACCAAATTACACAAGCATATTCAAGATGGGGGCGTACCAAGAAGCAGTAAAGAGTTCTAAGGGTATTTACGTTTTTGAAGTCCGAAGTGATTCTAGTGATGAAACCAAGTAGTTTGAGGGATTTATTAACGATTGCAGTTATGTGATCCCGAAAAGAAAGCTTGCTATCAAGAGAGACACCAAGGTCTTTAATAGATGTAACAGTTGCTAAGCAAATATTATTAAGTTTGTATTCGAAGACAATCGGTTTTTTTGATCTATAAAGGGACATAATTTTGCATTTATCGACATTTAGTTTCAAACAATCAATTTTACACCAATCATTGAAAGAGTCATTGACTCAAATATTTAAAGAATATGGGATAATATCGATATGGGTCTAGTTTTCCACGTTCGACTTATTGCCTGATTTGAAAATAGGTCTGATATAAGAAACTTTCAAGGAGTCTGGAAAAGTGGCAGATGATATTGACAAGTTATATAACAAATTGGCTTAGATATAGTAAATTTACATTCCTTCAGTAATATTTCTGGAATATCATCAGAACCAGTGCTTGTTTTGCTGGGGAGATTTTTTAAGGAGTTAAAGACATCTATAAGTGTGATTTGGCAATTATTTAAATCAATAGTATTAGTATAGTTGAGTGGAGGGGTAGTGCACGAGGTATCAGAATAGACGGAGGAGAAGTGTTCAGCGAAAAGGTTAGCAATGTCGAGACCGTTGGTAGAATGATTTTCATTAAAGAACATACTTGGAGGGAGATCATTATCATTAGTACGTTTTTGTTTAACAAATTTCCAGAATTGTTTAGGGTTAAGATTTAATTGTGTCTCAGTGAGTTCGATGTAGGATTTGTAGCACCTAACAGATTAGATTTTGGATAGTTCTCTTAGCTGAGAAAATTTATCTTGTTCGTACATTTGAATACTTTGTGTATTTTCTTTTTCTTGATTATCAACTTCTTTAGTTTCATGCTGAACCAAATGGGAAACTTAGGCTGGGAATAAGTTCCCTTAGGTACAAATAAGTCTATGGCATGAGTTATACATTCGTTGAATTTAAATGTAGCATCGTTAATATTGATGTTCGATTCAAGAAATGTCCAGTCAGTTTGGGCGAGATATCTGTTCATGCTAGTATAGTCACCTTTGTTAAATTTGTAGTGGTATGTAACCGTTGATTTTAAGGTAACATTTTTTAAAGCATTAGTGAAGTTGATATCGAGTGGTGGGTGATATTTATCTATTGGTAGTAATGAGTCAGAAGTTTCACTAACACAAACGCTAGGCGTGTTAGTAAAGATCAGGTCAAGACAGTAACCTTGACAGTTATGGATCGAGTTTAGTTGGAACATGTTCAAGTAGGCAAATAGATTCATTATTATAGAAGCTTGAAGGGAAATATTACTAGGAGTTTTCACACCATGATTGTCATTAAGCCATATTACCATATTATTATATATGTAAATCTTCCGGAAGCAATTCTCTAAATCATAGTGAATATCAAAATTCGTTTCGTAGTTTAGAAGAACTAAGCGCACCAACAGACGGACGCGGATAGCGACTTTATTTTATACTATTTCTTTTTAACACAAAGTTTTTAAAAATAACATATATTTTTCATTAAGGCGATGCACTACGTCGTGTAATATTTTGAATCGAGCCGCTATCAATAACACACCTTACGTAGATGGCGATAAGGCTTAAATTCACGCTTCACACCATCCACCTGTTTTGATTTATGGAAGAAAAAAACATGACCAAAAAGTGCCTTTTATTTTATTTTGTGGATGTTCAGGCATAAATATTTAAATGTTTTCGATAATTTTCTAAATAACTTAATTTGCCACATTATACAATAAAACCATAACCGAAAATGGGTTCGTAAGTAGGAGATTTTGAACTTTAAAGCAGTTTTCATAGGCCTATACATTATTTTTTCTGGGCTTATAAAAATACTCGATTATTTCAAAGGCCAGGATGTATTCTACTCGCAGTGTTTAATTTTTTAATTAAAGCATCTGAAACATTTCTAGGCGACCAAATTTTCAAACAAAAAACACATGATTTTAAATTACTAAGTAGTTTATCGCCTTTATGTGTATCTTCTTATCAAGTTTATTTAAGGTTTTAGAAGACATATTTGTTTCGAACCTATACATAAATATTATTATCAATTGTTGTTTGCCAACTTGGTAAAGCATTGAATTTTTTGAATTCGTATTATGAACACCAAAAAATATGCTTTAGATAAATTGAAGGTTTTCCTATCGTTTCGCTTGAGTAGAATATAAATAAAAATATAAATGCAAACTACTAAAAAAATTTTTTTTTCAGTAGAAATGTATGAACGCATAAAGTAAACAACTTAAAATAAATTTATTAACTTTTTTACTTTCTTATAAAATTATTTACAAAATAAATAAAAACCAGTTTTTGCTTGAAATCGAACGTTTCTAGACTCCGTTTGTCAAGCGATTTTAATTCCAATAACCTACGATACAAGGTAAACCAAGAATATACACATTTTTGGCTTGTAGCTTCCTTTTAATATGGCGCGCTCCCTCTAACATCCGTATTTAAATATCTCCCTTTCAAACCATTTCCAATTTCTATCAAATTATAACAGAATAATAATACGTGCTTTATTTTCTTTCTTTTTTGTAACAAATAGAAAAAATAATATTCTCATTGGGATCTCTCGTGCTGAGGATTTCATTAACGTATTATTAAAATTTAGCAGTACCTATTGATGATATAAAGTAATTATAAGTATACCATTTTAGTCCGTGGTAGTATTAGTAGCCCTCCGTGGTCGAGGAGTAAGGCTCTCGACTAGCAAGCTGGAGGTCGCGGGCTCAAATCCCGGCGTGCGCAAGTAAATATTATTTAATTAATTTGTGTTATTTCACAAATTACTCATTTTAAATAATATATGTATAGAATATTTGGGGAACATTTCAGAGTATTTCTCAGTATCGCCCTGGTGTAAGAGCACCATTCAGAATTTAAATGTTGCTTGAAATGGCTTTAGCCGTGTGTGTTCAATTCAATTCAATTCAATTTTGTTTATTCATTTCAAAATTGTTAATTTCAATGCAATTTTAAAATATTTTTGTAATAAGAATTATAGTATCTAGTAATAGAGCTTGCCTTTTAAAGGAAGCTTCATTGATGCCAAAAATGTCGATATCCGAATTGATTCTGTTCAACAGCAAGATTTCTCTCCCCACAGGCATGACCATTGGCAAGTTAGTTCTGCAGGCCGGGAGACTGAATAGTCTATGTTGTCGGTGACGTAGATAACCATCAGGAACATAGAAATGAATGCTCTCCATGATGACCGAGTTTTCAAACCATCGACAAATCAGTCTAAAGAAATGTGTAGCAATGCGCACATCCCTCCTGACCCGTAGATAGTTCATTCCGAGCATACCCAAAAGAAAGTCAGTGGGATAGAGCCACGGGTAGTAGCCATACTCCCTCATGTAGAGAAATCTCAAGAATTTCTTCTGAATTCTCTCCAACATGAGAGAATACTTTACCTGGTGTGGACTCCAAATCACCAACCCACTTTCTTTTGTTGACAAGATCCGAATAGCCAGGTACTCTTCCCCATCTCCTTCCCCTACCTTCAGCCTCACAACATACCCCAATAGTCAGACTGGGTCCAGACGGTTGTGAGCAGGTGGGACCAAAGATATTAGAAGAACGAGATGTGCTATGAGCAGTTCATACTGAGTGGAATTGTTTTGCCGAGTGTCGCCGGTTTTGTTCACCAATACTACTGCAAACCTTCGCTTACGCTAAGGTATCCGCACTAATACATAGAACAGATTTCTGTGCGTACACGTCCCGATACCGTTCAAAGTACCCTAATTAGGTAGTACTCCGGCTACGGTCCGGCGGCCAACATAGCATATCTCGTTCTTCTAATATCTTTGGGTGGGACGGTATCACAAAAAAGGTGTTTTTTCTGAATGAATTTTTAATAATATATTACATGGCCTTTACGCATTACAAAGCCTTTTACGGTAGCACACACCCTAATTCTGTTATATATGTCTTATGTACGGTCACAACTAGAATTCGCCTCAGTAATTTGGAATCCTCAATATCAAACATATATTGATCGCATTGAAAATATTCAGAACAAATTTATGAAATACCTATCGTATCGTTTTAGTGACCATCGATTTGTCCCTCTCACTTTATATAAACGCAGAAAAATCTCTGATGCATTATTCTTACACAAAATCGTGAACTGCCTTGTTGATTCATCATATCTGTTAGAAAGGATTGCATTTCGTTGCCCCAAGCAAAACACCAGATCAAACGATTTATTTAGAATACCACATTGTAAATCCAAATACGCGCAAAACTCTGTAATAGTACCTACGTGTCTGTGAAACTCACAATGCCTCTAGAGATGTAGACATTTTCAACCATAACTTGATATCATATAAAATTCAGCTTAATAAATTAATAAATTAAAATACTTTTATTTTATTCGATTTTTTGTTGTTGTGAAAATTACATTATTATCACCGGTAGTGAATAGAATAGCTATGCGAAAAGTTGCATTTTTTCTATTTGTTTTTAATTTTATGTATTTCTTTATTATGTTTATTTTTTTGCCATTTAATATGTTGTGTAGGTAAAAAATACTAAATCAACATCAATGGAACTTAATTGGTCTAGAACAAGGCTGCCCAACCCCAGGCCCGCGGGCCACAATGTGGCCCGCGAACGAATTATAAGTGGCCCGCGTGAACCATTTTCAAAAAACCCGCCAATTTGAAAAAGTGTCGCGGGCCCGCGGTAAAACAAACATTGCAGCTTGCGCGCGGTCACCAGTGTTGCCAACGAAGGCGATTTATCGCTATATCAACCTGTTGAACTTACTTTTTCCGAAATGGAATCTTGTAGCCACCCCCCCCCCATGGAATTCGAAAAATTGTTGTGGGGAATCACATATAGGGTGCGCGGAATTTTTTCTCAGCGAAGTTCCGTAACAACCCCCCCCCATGGATTTCAAATATTTTGTGGGGAGCACTCATTTTGAATTTTTTTCTGGGGAATTATGTTTTATAGAAATTCTCTAACAACCCCCCCCCCATGGAAATAGGAACCGTCAGGTATTCAGTGGCCCGCCGGTGATTCAAAATCGTCAATTTGGCCCAACTGTTAAAAAGGTTGGGCAGCCTTGGTCTAGAACAAATGAATGTTTATTGTTATAATTTTTAACTGTACGACTGTTTGCTTCCTAAATAAAAAGAAATAAAAAAATAAAAAAAAAATGGCCTTTTCTTGTTTTTTTCTCCCTGTAACATTCCTATTTCCATGTCTCCCTTTAAAACTATCTTCTTCTTCTTTTGAACGCTTGTTATATAGCCTAATTAATACTTGTTATTTCATATTTTTCCATTAAAGCCTGTGACAGACCACGCTATAAGCGTGCTATATTTGATTCGCTGAAATATGCCTAGCCATGAAGCGTATAGCGTAATGTGTCGCCTACCTAATCGCCTACCCTCGGGGTTCTTTGTAAGTGAATAACGACAGTCCCAACGGCTCCCAACGGTTCCATGATATTTCATTAAAATGACAACTAAACACACTTTTAAAAAGTGATACAGAGTCATTAAAAGTGGTGAAAGACTTTTCATGCTTTATATCGAATAAAGATTCGAAATTTTTAAATTGGAAATTTATATGTCATACGGCATATATTCTGGTCTAGTAATGTGTAATTTCTATCACCTAAGAAATTCTAAAAATATAGTACTATAGGTTTCATATTTATTTATTTATTTATTTATTTATTTATTTTTCATGTTCTCCGTAAAACGGTTATTCACCAATACATTATGGAGAAGATTACAAATTAGACAAAAAGTATAGCAAAACACATAAAAAGGTCAGTTTCACTACTTTGTGTGACATACGTCAAAAGATAATTGTTAAACTGCCTGTAGGTTACGTTAAAAATGTCGATGGTCAATGCAGACTCGTTGAGCAGTTCAGTCGCTCTGTTGACTGGGGCGTTCTGATAGGCAGAAGTCCTCGCTTTTGGAGCATAAAAAAGGGTATGGGACCTTCCACGAGTATACTTGTCTGGGACATATAAGTTAATCTCTTTCAAAATAGGTGGATTATGTATAGTTCCAGAGATTATCTTAAAAAAATGTTTTCCTAAAAATATTTTTCGGCGGGCTTCTAATGTATTAAGATCGAGCATTCCTGCTAAGAATAAGGATGGATACAGGAAAGGGTAGTACATATATTCCCTCATATATAGGTAACGCATGAATCTCTTTTGTACTTTTTCTATTTCGAGAATATATTAATATAATATAATATTAATATGTTTTATACTGATTTATAAATGTGGAAATTCTAACTATACAATTTTAAATATTCTCCAAAATGCCCTGGAAGAATCTCATACTTGTGATGTCCCGAAAATTCATCTGTTCTGAATGCAATTACTAATGTTATCCAAATTGACCCTGGTAATAAATTACATCTTTCCGATTCTTTCAAGGATAAAGAAACCATCCTGTCACTTCGATGCAATCAACAATGTTCTCAAAATTTGTTTTGACAACATCGCCATTCCATTGTAAGAATATTATGTATTTGGCTGTCCTGAAACGGGAATCTTTCCCAGTTGGACAGACAAAAGTTCATTTTGTTTTGTATTGTTTGTAATATATATATAATAAATAAATATCACTTTTTGTAGGTGTGTTGAAGTGTCATTGATGAGATACCCGGTCACCGTTAATACCTACCTAACACCCAATAGTACTAACACATATACCTAGAGATTATTTTTCACAAAACACGGTTTGGCTCAGGTGACTAGAAAGCTGTATCACAATAATTTAAACCACCTAATCATATAACCAATAATCTTTATTTGCCAACCGCTATCGGTTTTGATACCTGCTGGATTTATCATTTATATTTAGAATTAATGGCTTCCATACATCGCCATCGATAAAGAGATCAGTTGAATTTAAAAAACAAATCAACCCGTGAAAAACTATGCTTTTTACCATAACACGCCTATTTAGTTTTAATTGTTGAACTATCCGTTTTATTGAAATCTGGTTAATTTATTCGTGTTCCTGTTAAAACGGGACTGCAGGTCTGTAACGAATGAAGCGAGAGGTTTCCTAACAAACTGTTGTTAAAACCAAAACCTCCTAGATTACAAGGCCGGGACACTCATTCAAAGCAGCCTCCTATTTTGTATGGAATTTAAAAAAAAATAGGTTTTATTTTTTTTCACTTTAATATTATTTATTAAAACATCTTTAAATGTATTAGTTAATTAAAAAAACAGTTGGGAGTCTGATTTGATTCGGTGTACCTAGTATTGAGTAGGCATTACAAATGTCCCATAAAAACACGCAAAATGTCCTGCCACCTCACTAAATGTATTTGTCCCACCTCTTTGTATTACTACAAATGAGGTGGATGGTGTATTGGCACTACATTTCGTGATTTGATTCGGTGTAGTGTTGAGTAAGCACTACAAATGTCCCATACAAACACGCAAAATGTCCCGCCACCTCACTAAATGTATTTGTCCCACCTCTTTGTATTACTACAAATGAGGTGGTTGGTGTATTCCCACTACATTTCCTGCATGAGACATTTTTGTCTAATTATTCGCTGGCCACGGATAATACGAAATATATTTTTAAATCAATACATTCTGATTTACCTTAATTACTATAAAAGGAAATTGACTGCATTTAGGAAATATTCAATTTTAGCATTTTAATTTTTTAATTACGAAAAATGAAAATTGGCTTTCGTTGTATGCGGATGCAGCCGGATTAATTTCTGTTGATGATATTTTCTAATGTTGGTATTCCTGATATGAGTGGCTAGAATTTTTACCATTTACTCTATGCAAATACTAGGTAGGTACCTACTATTTTGACAGAACTCGAAAAATAAAATAAATGTAGTTAGGTGTGTTTTATAAATAAATAAATATTTTTAAAAAGGTGAGGTTATTATAGGTTATTATTATTAGGTACATGTAATGTATGCCATATGTAGCTGGTGCCAATGTGGTGTAGAGATACGTGATCTTGTACTGATATTTATTGGGGAGCTGCTTGTAACAAAAGAGGCAGACAACTAACGTGCATCGCCTTTTATAAGATCTTGCAAGCATTCCATCTCGCTTGCACTCATTCACATTCGTACAGACATCACAGTACATTTACTTTACTATTTATTTATTTGGTACAATTTAAGTTTTCCAGTAATGTTGGCCTCACTGGGTGGCTTGCCCGTGCTGAGGCCTTCATTTTATAATATAAAAATATAATCTACATAATACATTTAAAGAGAAAATAATACATTTGAAATTAAAAATACATAATAATATATTTAAAATTAAAAAATAATACATTGAAAATAATCTTGTGTGTTTGTGAGTGATGTGTGTTTATATTGGTTTTGTGTGTTACGTGTAGGTTTTATTTTTATTTTATGCCATGACATTTTGGTAATATTGTCTTTTTTGTTTTATGTCAAGTTTTACACTGTTGAAAGCTTTTATAGCATGGTATTGGTAGTGTCTTTGTCCAAAGCTTGAATTTACTGTCGGAGTTTTTATGTTTTCTTTGTACGCTTGTCTAACTGGTCTGTTAGTGTTATTTTGTGTATGTTGAAATTTATTTTTTTTGTCAAAAATGTAGTTCAGTAGTGTTTTAACGTATAATTGGCGTATATCTAGTACGTCACAGCTGTTGAATATTTGGTCTGTATCAGTCAGTCTATGTTTTTTTAGTATTATCTTTAAGATCGTTTTCTGTGCGGTTTCTATGTAATTGATAGCCGAGTTTGTTGCTCCTCCCCAAGCAATAATTCCATATTCTATTATTGATTGGCAAAGTTCAAAATATATTATTTCAATTGTTTTATTTTATATATGTTTCTTATGTTCAGAGATGTGCAAAATGGGTACCCAAAACCATTTGAAATGCAAAATGGAAATGGGTCAAAACTTTTCCATTTGAAAATGCAAAATGCAAAATGGTTTTTAGAAAAGCATTTCAAATGCAAAATGCAAAATACCTATTTTAAAAATGCAAAATGGTTTCTCAGGTCAAACAATTAAAATAATTATAGAATTTTTAAACAGTTTTGTCATTTAATAATGGACATCAATGTAGAACAAACATATTACATGATGGTAAATCAAAAAAAGTGGGTGTGTCAAGCCTACGCAAGACAGAAGTGAAACTTCTAGTTTCAGCTGATGCTTGGCGTGGCGCAGTTCGCTGGTGTCTGAGAGAGAGGAAAGAAGAGAAGAGAGAGAACGTTCGTGAGCGGCTCCCCCACCTCAACAAGGTTTCACTTCAAAAATGCCACAGCCGAGAATCGAACCTCGCTTAACTGATTGAAAGCCAACCACGCTGAGCACCAACTGTAAGCAAAGCCGCATAAATTGATTATATTATGTAGGTTCTGAAAATATGAGAGCTTGTTATGTTTTATAATGTTACCTACATCACACCCAAAATATAATATATTTTTAAAAATAATGTACAATGTACAGAAATAGAATCCCACACAAGATCGCGTAGTGCGCTCTAGCGAACGGATATTTTATCAGAGGGAGATAGTTTTAATTTTTTTTCTGTAAATTATTACATATTATCAAAATAAATAAATTAATTAAATAAATGTAATACAATTATCATAATATACGGATTAGATAATAATTTTAATCCAACACAATAACGCAAAGCGCGCTCTAGCGGAGTAATGTTTTATCACAGTGAGATAAGTGTTTTTATTATTTTGCAATATTATTTTCTTTTAAAAAATGTTCTGACCTACTAAAAAATAAGATATTGAATGAAAAAGGCGTTAAAAACAAAAAAATAATGTGCGATGGCCGAGAATCGAACTCGGATCAACTGCTTGGAAGGCAACTATGCTGACCATTACACCACCAACGCCAGTTGTCAGGATGAGCTAAGAAGCATTTATATGTTACTTCAAAACTTTGACTAGATCAAATGAACTTTAATCGGTGGTGGGGGTACCCGCATTTTCGTTTCGGTCATGAGTCGGTTTTACTCCGGTCCTCGAAATTGCATGACGCGCGTAAAGAAGTTTCACTTCAAAAATGACACGACTACGGATTATGAACCACAAAAAAATTGCGCGGGACTAATGTTGCCAACGTAAAAACATAGAAACTGCTATCTAACATTTAATATTACAGCGTCATGGCCCCATGTTCAGTATTTGAATCAGTATTTTTTGTAATGGTATCACTCAATTGCCAGGGCTCCTACCAGGGAGCAACTTGACAAATGTAAATTATCTCTCATAGCGAGGTTGAGGATTGACTGATATTTGGGGCTTATGAAAAAAATGAGTGGAGATAGTAGTAAAGAATGTTGCAAAAAAGCATTTAAAATGGAAATACATTGAGAAAAGCATTTAAAATGCAAAATGGAAAATACCCATTTTGCATTTCCATTTGAAATGGTTTTATTTGAAATAAAGCACATCTCTGCTTATGTTTAGGAAAATGTGTATTGTTTTGAGAAGTTTATTTCTTTAATTCGACTCCGTGTCTCATTACGGTTCAGAGATATTGCGTTTAGTATTACTTGGGCGTCTCCGACCTCTTCTGCCATTCAAACATCTCTAACACTCCTGGCACTAATAACAACATACGCGGGCTGAATTTTTATATATTAAGATTAGAAACCAGTTAGAATTTAACTCAATAATTTGTAATGTATTTTATAATATAAGACGTTGTCCTGCCACAGACTGCCTTCTATGTGGGGAAGTTAAAATTTGTGGTTGTATGTAGTGTTGGATGAGAAATCTGAAAAAAAAAACAATTTCAACTATCCTACATTTCAAGCTTGAACTAACCATACACATTCACAAAATTTCATTGAAATCGGTTGGGCGGTTTCGGAGATTAAGATATTATATAAATGCCACCTGTGACAGGTAAAAACATGCTTAAAAAAAACAGCGCCATCTGTTGAACGTAAAAGGAACACGCGCTATTGTTTCTCTATCTGCACAGACAGACTGAGCTGTAGCAACGCGTGGGGGGTACAGTTAGTGCTCTATCTTTATAAATAAAAATGTAAATGTTACATTCGAATACGCTTGTGTTTTTACAAACTTGTATTATATAGATTTCATCTGCGACAGGTAAAAACAGTATTTTTTAAAACAGCGCCATCTGTTAGACGCAAAGCAACACGCGCTGACAGACTGAGCCACAGCAACGCATGGCGGGGTAAATCATAAAGCAAAAATATTTTTAAATAATTATATTTAACTCACAAATATTCGCCAAAGTTGCCGCTAAGTGATCTTAGCAGGAAAAACTGAACTTTATAATTCAAAAAACAAATAAATAAAGTAGGACATATTTGCTTTAAAAACATATTATTTATTTCAGTTTAGAAGGTTATTTTCGGCCGCAAATTCAAATTTCAGTTATGCATTTTTTAAATTTTTTCTACTATTTTAAAATCATTTGTTAATTTGCCAAATGAAAATACATCTTCTATTTGTCCAAGAGTTATGATTTTATGTATTTTTTCTGAAGCGTTGCTGCGTTTGATTTATTTATTATTTGTAATTTAGAAACATTTAAAAACGCTGTTGTAGTATTTTATTTATTTACGCCTTTGTGGCCTTTACGTAAAACAAGTATAATACATTGCATTAGTGCATTAAAATTAACAAAATAATGATTGTAACGATAACGACGCCAAATGTGAATTATTGTTTTTGGCCTATTTCGGGTTTTATTAATGGCATCAAGTTGTTCAGGTTCCCATTTTCATCTTTATTTGCAACTATTTTCACTAATCCCAACTCTGCATATTTTGACTGAGTAAAAACACTATTCTTTATGCATTTGCATATTAATCTTGATTCTTTTATTTATTTGTATATTTATTTCATAGTACTGTTTTTAAAAAAATAATGCTTCTAATTTTGGAAAAATCTGTTCTTTTAAATAACAAAAAACGCCCACTACTATTATGCACAGGTTCCTATTTTTATAATTTTGTAATTACCTATTATTACCAGCTTTTGTTTTTGTTAAGTTATGTTTATGTTATACTTATGTAATGTTTATGTTATGTTATGATATGTTTATGCTATGTTCATGGTATGTTTGTGTTATGTTTATCTTTATGTTTTATAATCACATTTGTTTACTCTCATATGCTGTGTTTGTTTATAAGATTGCCAATTTCATAGTTCTGTTTTTAAAAAAAACGCTAATAATTTTAGAAAATCTTTGGTTAAATCACGAAAAGCGCCCACTTATATTGTACACAGGTTCCTATTTTTATAATTTTGTGATAACATACTGTTACCAGCTCTGTACCGTTTATGTTAAGTATGTTATGTTATGTTTATTATATGTTATGTTTATGTTATGTTTGGTTTATATATGTTACGTTATGTTAATTGTGTATGGCCAAGATAACCCCTAATGTATGAAAGCCAAAATAAAGAATTTAAAAAATATATGTATATGCCAGATCTTCTCATTGCGTATGCTCACTGAGAAGTTTCTGGCAAAAAACCAGAAACTTTTCTGTGCCTTTGTAGATCTACAAAAAGCATACGACCGAGTCGACAGGAAAAAGCTATGGAAGGTGTTGTCCAAGTATGGAGTGAATACGAATCTCACACATGCAATTGTGTATCTGTATGAGGGAAGCGTTGCATGTGTTAGGGTGAACGGTGGTTTTACGGGGTGGTTTGATATCACAAAAGGTGTTAAACAAGGCTGATGAATGTCACCGTGGTTATTCAATCTATACATGGATAATTGTATGCAAGAATTGAAAGAGGTGGGATTGGGCGCGAATTTGAATAATTTAAAAGTATGTTGCCTGTTGTATGCTGATGATGCGGTGCTGATTGCTAATAGTATAGATGATCTACAGTCTTTCGTGTCTAGGATGAACGAAGATGGTAATTGAATTGAGGACTGAACGCCGTTGGTGCTAACAAAAATATTGTCCAAAGAAGCGAAGTTAGCAGTCCACAACGGAGTGCTGGTACCTACCTTGATGTATGGAAGTGAGGCATGGAACTGGCAAAGAAAGGATGAAAGTAGATTAAATGCTGTTGAAATGAGATCCCTGAGGCGTATGTGTGGTAAAACCATGTTTGATCGTGTGAGGAATGTGGAGATCCGCAAAGAGTGCAAGGCTGATGTAAGCGTAATGAGTAAGATTAAGAAAGATGGTTTGGGCATATAGAGCGAATGAGCGAAGATAGGAGTGTAAGGAGGATATATGATGCAAATGCGAATGGTAGCAGAAGTCGGGAACGCCCGAGGAAGACATGGCACGATCAAGTAAATCAAATACTCGAGTCGGGCCATGTCAAAAGTCAGAATAATAGAAGAGTATGTATGAGACGATGTATGAATGTGAATGAGGCAAGAAGTGTGTGCCAAGACCGAGTTGTTTGGCGGTCCGTCCTCTCTGCCTACCCCTGCGGAGAAACGGCGTGATGGTTAGTTAGTTAGTTAAAAAAAAAAATATATATATTTGAATCAAACTGTAAAGAATTATTATTTTTCTTTCTAAATTCAAAAAAATTACGTATTTCCGCTTAATAGAAAAAAGGTGAAAATACTAACTTGTATAAAAAATGGAAGCACGCTCATATACAACCCTAAATTGCTGGAGGGGTTATAACATTATATTATATTAACATAATTAATTTGTTCAAAATGGGTACGGTATAGTTTGAAATTGATGAATCTTAAAAATTTGTGTTGAAATATCTCAATTTTTAATTGATTGAATTAATAAATTAAATGGAATCTTGTGGAGATTAACACACTTCCCGACATCCGATTGAGCTGAAACAGATTGACTCTTCGTCGATGACAATGCATTTTACCAACTTTTGGTGACACCCAAATGTTTCTGAAATTTAATGACATTATATTTCAAAACTAGCTGACGTGTACCCGGCGTTTGCTGGGGTTTATTCTTAGGATATAGACAGAGTTAGCAATGTAAGCGCCCGAAAATATTTTATTTTCGACTTAATTACAAAACATCGATTTTTCTCTCGTTTCTATAAATATATTATGCATCAAAATACGTTGCTTATTTTAGAAGAACTAAGCGCACAAACAGACAGACGCGGATAGCAACTTTATTTTATACTATTTAGAGATGTACAGCAGTTAATGTACGAAATAAATGTCGGTACTATCCAATTAGAATTTAGCTTAGGTGTTAGCGCTATTGACTCCCTTGGCGAGGAAGGTTCAATCCTAAGTCATTTTTTTTAACATTTTAACCAACCATTTTTTTTAAATTGGCTACTAGCAGGCCCAAACGATGTCGCAACTACATTGAATGGAGAATAAAGGTATTTTCTTTCATAAAGGTAAAAAAACTTGCCCCAGCAACAATTTTTGTAATCGATTATATTTATTAAATGATACATTAAAGATAGATTGAATCGATATATTGAAGATATCCGCTGACTTGGCACAATTCTTATCTTAAATTTGAACTCTGGGCAATAGTGAGTACCTACCGACATATCAGAGTATTTTTTCCTAGAATTTCTGTAATGAAAATATCCCGACTTCCAAAAATCTGGCATTGGTGGAAGTTTATAAAGTCAAACGTAAAAGTAACGGAAGTGGAATGTCTAAAAATTATTAAACATGCACAAACTTTGGCAAAAATGCTCAAATAATATTTAAATGGACATTATTTTGTTTCGTTCCCTCAAGTTATAGAAAATCAAATACTGTACGAAGCCAACATTGACATTATTTATTTCACTTGTTTATTTAGATAGGTAACCGATATTTTACCAAAAATCGCCAATAGTGTAGAATGTAGATGCAGCATCGCCAAACAAAAATAAAACACATTGTAGATGTAGCACTATAACGGAACCTACTTACAAAATTCCGGTCATATAACTAACCTTTTTTCTTTCCGCCCAATGGCAACATTCTCCATACATATTTAAAATGGCTGATCTGTCAATTTTTTTTGTTTTTGACACATACCTTTTCTGAAAAGGGGATTGAAAACATGACGGATACTTGCAGATTGTGTCTCAGCATGACACGGGTCAATAATTGCATTTTTGGAGATGACAATAAAATATATTTAAAAATCGTTTCTTGCCTTCCAGTCAAGGTATTTTAAAAACAAACATTCGTTATCTACTATGTATTATTTATTTTTCCTTAACTAATTAACTGGCTAAACATCACGCCAGTTTCCGCAATGGTAGGCAGATGGGATGTAACGCTACGCTACTCTGTCTTGGCACAAATTCCTTGCTTCATTCACATTCTTACATACTGTTCTGTTATTCCGTTTCTTGACATGACCCGATGCAAGTATTTGATTTACCATGTTATCCTGGGTGTCCCAGACTTACTCTTTTATCCACTTGGTAACATGGTTGTTATAATCTTATCTAGGTAACCATCATGTCCTTCCGCAGGGTTAGGCAGAGAGAATGGACCGCCGCACAACTCTGTCTTGATACACTCCTTGCTATATTTCCCAATCATAAACACTCCTCTATTATTGTTAGGTCCTTCTTTCACAAAGATACACTTTCAAGTTTCTTGATGACTATGCAGTACTATGTTTGTACGTAGGCACAAGTTGCTGACATTTTGTAAACTCGTCGGCGACGCCAGTCTCTCGCAACCAGCCAGATGAGGTTGTTCCCACTCACGTCGTCATGACTGCCGTGTGTCAGACATTTTGTAACAATGTAATTCTTAACTATGCTTGGAACAAAACATGGCAGTATATAAAGTTATAATGACTGCCACAGTAACAGTTTGCTTATGAGTGAGGTTATGAAAGCATTCTAGATTTCATGTTTCGATAATTTGACAATGATTGGTAACGTGTACGGACTATGCGCGACGTTCGTACATAACATTACTAGCAGATACTTGCGTATCCCTGTGGAAGAAGAGCCTAACTCTTCACTCATTCACTTGATTATGCCATATTGTCACTCTCCTGACAACCATTTCTTTCTCGATTCGCTCTATCGAAACCATTCATCAAGTCCCGTTCATATTCTTTTTAATTACACTTGCCTTGTATTATTTTTGGATCTCATAATAAGGTACTACATGGTTTTACCACACATATGCCTCGAGGATCTCATTCTTACTGCTTTCAATTTTATTTTTATTATTTTATTGTTTCGTCATAATTTATTTACCAAATAAGGGTTTTGTTAATTTTTTATTAACCTTTGGAACACCAGACCCTTTCTGACGAAAATCAGAAATGGTATCGAAAACAACTCTAAAATGTTTCAAATGTAAGCGATTCTGTTAAAAAAATTTATGCACTTTCTCATGGCATACATGTTTAAATCGCATATCAAAAAATTCCGGCTAGGGCGAAGTTCCAATGCCAGCAGCGCATGAACGGTTTGTCGGTGGGAAAAAATTCTTTGCACGAATGATTTTACAGAGGCTAAGGACTCGTAGTTTAGTGGTTCCCGATTAGACAGATCCTGGATTCAATCCCCATTCTGTTGCTTGTTTCTTTTATATTATTAATATTATCTCATCAATGTTTATTGTTTATTTACTTATTAATTGTTTCAGGTCACAAAAGAGGACAGCTTACCCAAGAAAATATGTGATGTGTGTTCATGTAAAATAGATGATTTTTACCAATTCTGCCATAGAACTCTAGAAGCTGAAAATAGGTAATAATACAATATTATTAATTTTAATTTTTTTATTATTTCACCCGCAGTGGGAATGTCTCTGGATGATGGCGGGTCATGTTTTCAGATTGAATTTATTCATATGATTGACAATAATAATGTTTACATTACACAATTCAGTGTGATTTATAAATATTTTATACTATAATTAAAATTGAGTAAATTAAATAGGGAAAGTGAGACATATACAACCGGTGTTTGGGAGTTTAGAGTGTAGAATGTACGGGTATTATAATAATAATAATAATAATATTTGAATGATTTGTATAGCCAGGTTTTTTTGAAAAATCACCTCAAGGGCGCTGCACAAATATATTTCTACAATGCAATATCTTAAATCCCTAAATAGTATAAAACAAAGTCTCTATCCGCGTCTTTCTGTTTGTGTGCTTAGTTCTTCTAAACTATGCAACGGAGTTTGATACGGTTTTCACTATCATTTAGAGAATTTCTTCCGGAAGGTTTATACATATGTGGCGACGAGAGAACAATCCAGAATTGTCTCATTAATAATAAACAGCTCGACCTACTTAGGTACTTGCAAATTAATACCGAGAACTAAAACGTAAACAACACAACCTACCTTTCTACGAGTATCTACTTGCGAGTTACTACTGACAGCTAAATCGTAAACAACGCGACCTACCTACGACAATACGTTGGGAGCAAGTCTGGCACATCACGCCAACTCGCTAGAAGGTTCTAGCCGATTGCTTATGCGTAATTGCAGCGCCGCCGAAAGTTCCCGAAAGGCCCAGACTGAGTGAGTGTTTCCGATTTATTTGCGAATTCATCTAGCTACTGTTGCCGTCGGCTGTACAGTATAAATAAGCCTGACGCAGAGAGCAGTCAGTCAGTCATCAATCTGCCGTCAACAATTTACAAGCCTCGCGAGTGATAATCCGCGCACCTTTGCGTGAAGGACAATATTCCCGGCTCTGCCCGGTTTCAACTATGGACTCCATCGGGACATCATCCTAGCGCCTTGGCCACCGTCCCTGGCCAGCGCTACAACGGATTACAGCGCCCTGGTTCCAGCGCCTCTGACCAGCGCTTCATCCACGCACCATGACCACCACGAGGACACGCAGCATCCTCACTGGTCTACGCAGCTCCCGCTCAAGCGCCTACAAGGTCCACCACACCTTCGGCCTTCCCGTCATCACTGGAGTACTGATTCCCAAGATCGCCAGTGCCTGACAGTCAACGAGTCCGGTCACAAGCGCCCGGCGTCGACTCACTGACCCGCGCTTGACCAGCCATCACAGCCAGCATCCGGAGAATACAACATCAGTCCTACGTCATCTCTTCATCACGGCAAACTGACTCAATAAACACTGTTACCTTCACGACACGTCTTTCATTTCGTGCCTCTCATCTGATCCCCAAACATATCATACATGGATACTCTATTTATTGAGTTAACTATAAACTAGACGATTTCTAACCCTTTCAGTCTTGTTAACCTATCAGGGAAACTGATTTTACATCCCCTCCCTTTAAAGTGTTATCGAAGAAACAATACATGCAAATACAACAAGTCTTTATTAAATCACAATAAATTGTGGAAAAATATATGCTCTTACAAATTCAATGTACTTAAAATTTCCCCCGGGTTCAGAACCCGTAGACTAGACAAACTGTTATCAACTTATGTCTGATAATAGTTTGTCTAGTCAGATAACAGATTGCATCCACCGGTTCGTCGATGACTAATAGAAAACAAATAATAATGTTTGTTCATTTCAGCTGAACAGAGCCGTGAGTGCAATACTCTGCCATATAAAAACATCTAAATAAATACATTGCATGATATTGATAAAATAAAATAAAACATATTTAGCACTTGTACTATGACTACTGTGGCTTGAGGGAAATTCTCCATCTATGGTGTAGGCGCGCCCTGCCACTGGGCAACAGTCTGCACAAGAGTGTTTTCCGATCTCCGGTAGCACTGACTCGTCCCGGCTACTCTGTAGCGCATCAAGGCAGCTCACATCTGTGAGGCGCTGCATCGCCAAGGGAGGCCAAACAGCGACCTGTATGCGTGGTTATACTGTACTCAGAGTGTGTTCATGACGCCTCGTGTGTACCTTGTCCATAGTTCGCTAGTGTAAAAGCTCATGCAGTATGTCTGGAATAGTTGCTTCTTCACCGGAGGACTGCACCTGTTGAATCTCCTGGCGAGCATGTTGGCTCGCACGTTCAGTACTCTTCTTTGGCGTTCTATGTCATTTTTATCATTTAGATCATCAGTGACCACGTGTTCTAAATATTTTATTTCACTGTAGATTTTGAGCTGAGACATACGGGCGGAATGTCAGCCTGACTAGTATTTTCTTTAAATATTAGCAGTGATGATTTTTTAGCATTGTAAATTAGCTCGTGACTATGAACGTATGCTTCGCATATGGCCAGAAGTTTCCTCATTAGTATGACGATTCATTTGACCAATGAATGTGATGCTGCGTTAGAAAGGACGTAAGTGACAATTTAGTCAAAATGTTGATTTTACGACTCATTATTGAACTCAAAAGCTAGGGTGTGGAATGATTTGTCGGCTTTTGTGTTTCCTCCCTCCTACAGTCTCTCCAAGACCCAGGATCACTTATTTCTTTCTTTAAATGATTCAAAAACCACTCTGGAAATTTCTGCTTGTTCTCATACATTCACAAAAATTGCTTAAAGTAAATTGTAAATAAATAAAGTATAAATATTGTTCATTTAATATCAAAAGAACAATGTATAATTTTGTTGATATTGTATTCAAAGTGTTCCAAACAGTTTTTCGTGGCATCTACAGAAATTCCGGATCGGGTTTTGCAAGTCGATGACTCATATATAATATATACAGGGTGTATCAGAATTTATCTGAAAAATTTTAACCAGTGATTCCTGAGTATATTTGGAGTAAAAAAAGGTAGATTGTCATTGTCGTCCATAATTTTTTTTTTTAATTAAAAACGAAAGAAAAAAAATTCTTTGTCACGTCGCCACTGATCACATTGACACACATCGCAACGGATCAAGTGATACGACCTCCGTCTCGTCTGAACGGTACTGCTGGAACGAGACAGAGTGAATATCACGTGATGCGCTATGCTAATACTCCCTTTGTATAAATCTAAATATAACTGGCCAAATCACTTTTTTATATATTTTTTTTTTTCAGATTACTAGACCCTTCAAAACCCGACCCTGAAATAAACTCCAGCTTCGGCCTGAGCAACGACATATTAATCTACAAAAAAACTGAACCCTTCAAGTTCTCATCCAATTTTTCGCATATCAACGGCTATCACGGTCAGAATGACGCATTCCACTCTCAAGGCGAACATCTCTACAATTCCATTCAAAATAAGCTGAATCAACTAAAAAATTCAATCACCGAGGGAACTCAAACGGACGAACCTATGAAATTATTAAAGACGAGCGATATAAAAAAAGAACAATGTCCGTTATCGCCGTACGGCAGCGAAAATTACAATGACAACAACGACGATTCATACTTTTACAACAGCGAACAGTTGCCGCCGAACGAACTGTTTAAAATAAACATCCCGAACAACGAACAAGATAGCAGCTTTTTCTTCGACGAGACTAAAAAGAAACCTAAACGTGTTAAAAAAACAAAAAAATTAAAAGAGTTGAAGATAAAAATTAAGAAAAATAAAGCGAAATTTTCCGTTCAGACTAATTATTTATCCGATTCAGACGATGAGGTGTCTTTGAAGAAGTTAAAGTCCAAGCAAAGTAAAAAACCTTTGCCTAAATTGGAGGGTTTGGATGTTATTAAAGACGGTGAGATTTTGGACGTGAAAGACATAAAGAGGGAGGATTTGGGTCCGGATGCCTTTTTGGAAACGGTTAAAGTAGAATTTGACCCCGAGAAAGAGGAGTGGAATTGCTGCGTTTGTTTCATGAGATATAATAGTAAAAATTCAATGCTGGCTCATTATAGGTGAGTTGAAACACAAACAATAAATTTACATTATAATTTCACCAGGATGATGCTGGTAATATGGATTGTAATTAAAATTATTCCTTTTTACGTACTTAACCTAACTATTAAAATAACTGCTTAATTTTTCATACAAGGTACTTTTTCATAATTTTAGCTGGTGTAATATGATTTCTGGTGACAATATCTTAAAATTGGCTGATTTGCATGTTTTTTATTGGGGAATCAATAACCTATATTGCTACCTGTCTTTTTATTGGGGAATCAATAACCTATGTTACTACCTGTCTTTTAATAGAGGAATCAATAACCTATGTTATTACCTGTCTTTTTATAGGGGAATCAAAAACCTATATGTATTACTACCTGTCTTTTTATTGGGGAATCTTGTCTTTTGATGCTAAAATATTGTTTTTTGGTTCAAAAAAGCAAATATTTGGTTATTGTTGTGAATGGTTTCTTGAAGCATTAACGCCTTCTTCACAACAAAACATTGTGTCTTTATTTAGACTAAAAACTCTTATAATCAGGTGCTAGTTATAGGACGGCCAGGATGCCAGCATCTTTTCTATTATGCTCTCAAAATTAGGCTAGAAATCTAACTCCTCCACTACGGAGTGGCGACCCTGTGTACTACTGACTTCTACAAGATATTGGATAAGTCTATAACCTCTAAGATGTATCTACACTAGAGCCATCTATGTTTTGTAACTCGAAATATCACAGGTATAAAATGGAATGGTAATTTGGTACTCAGAAATGTCGTTTTGCTGTCTTCCAGAACGCACTACACAAATCCTTCGTCGTTTCAAGCATCACTTTTAAAAGTACAGAGCTTAGAAGAAGAAGGAAATGAAATCAAAACTAGCACGTGTCCGGTTTGTCAAAAAGTAAGTACAATGTACTCCTCCAGTATTTTGAAATAATATTATTCTTACATTACTACATATACACAGTACTCTTTCACTAATCCGCCTCCTCAAAAACCGGACAAGGGTCCAATTAGTGAAAGCGGTGAATTATGCCCTTCGTACGCAAAGATATTTACAAGCTATGTGACTGTGACGTAACCACAAGTAGCCTAACGATATGATCGTTACCCGAATCATACTGAACTTGGAATGAATACGATGTCAAGTGACTCTAGCGATGAAGACAATAATATTGTTCTCCTTTAAATTTACAAACATAAAAAAGATCTTAAAGAAGATTTTAGGTTCACCTATACAACTAAATAAATGTTAATTTTAGAGCATTCGTCGCTACCAAGGAATCACATGAGAATGAAGTCAAATTGACTTTTCCTTCCAACCTCAATCCACTCCTGCTCCGCTGAATCCTTTCTAACGTATTCCGGTAAATTATAGTTATATTAACGTGAATATTTTCCCACCTCCAGAACAAATTTAACATTCAAATCATGTTCGAATATCATTTCTGTCAAATGAGTAGTAGATGCAAATGAAACTAGCGTAGCGTGCAACTGACGTCAAAGTCATAGTCGATGCGTCACGTCACATACGATCACTAGCAAAATAGTAAGGCGAATACCCACGGACAGCGTGTATGCTACGAATGGAGTGTACAAAACTCCAGCCACTTGTAAGTACCTCTGTGTAAGAACGGCCTTATAGTGCATACATACAAAATATGCTAAAAATTAAAACAGGTATTTGCTAAAAACAAAAACCAAAGTATAGCCACGTACCAGAGGCGGTTCCTTGGTACGTGCATTTGTGCATTGCACTGCTTGTCTTCAATCTCCACATAACAAATTACAACGACATCTGTGCCCCAGTGATCGATGTAAGAAATTCTTAATTCCCGTCAGGTCATTTTGCATCACTTTGATCATGCGTAATCCAATGCGTTTGGAATGGATTCGCTTAGAAATACTAATGTTCAATGTTAACGCAACAACATTAACACATTGGAACTTAGTTCGCGGTGAAATCAAACGGTTTCGCTATATTTTCAACGATGAATTGAGTGTCCTTTATTTTCAAGATAATTTTGTATTATTTAATCAGTTATTTTACAAATATAACTTAGAAGATAGAATGAATTGCAGTAGGTGTTCCCATTCATTAATTTGCTCCACCTAAATTACAGACTAGGTACATTTTAAAAGTGAAATGCACTGCTGGTAATTACAGTCACGGGCCGCGTCTGCCACGTACCTAAGCTCGATGGTTTTACGCTCATTCATACATATCACAACGTATGTACTATCTCGCTCAGTGCTTTTTTGTTCGATGCCAAATAGATTCAAGGGCTGTAATTCTTGCTCAATGTTCGTCAGAAATTTACGTTTTGAATAAGCGTTTTGCGCGGTATTCCTATGGCATCTTGTATCGAGTTGCTCGAGCGTATGGACACAACGACGAGCATGCTTCTAAGTCAATATGTTCGATCGAGCCAAACGAGCATGAATGCACGTGTGTAGCTATCTTAGCTTTAGATCTTCTGTAAAATTTACATTTCAAAGAAAAAACGTGGCAGAATAAAACGAACAGAAACACATGCGACAGATGCTAGGATACACAGAAGACTAACTGAAATTTACTAAAACAACAATAATTGACTCGTGTGACGGGTAAAATGGTCAGCGATAGCAAACTAGACGGCCGTAGGGTAACTGGGTCTGTAATAGTAAGATAACCCAACCTGTCGAGGCACGGCATGATCTACTGAATTTGAGATACAAATATCAGCAAATTATAGACCTTGATTTCGTGCTTTCAACTAGTGAAAATATCGGGGGATTATAGTAGTTGTCAGACAATAAAATGGAAAATTTCTGAGAGAGTATATTTTTTTTTTACATACAGTGGGGAATTTTGTGAGGATTATTAACACAAACCTTTTTTTTAATACCGTTACAGATTTACACGTCAAAAGCAACGTTTAAGAAACATTTACAAAAGCATGGAAATGACAAACCCTACAAATGTTCCTTGTGTGAGAAGACTTTCAAGAATCCTCTGGAAATATTAAAACACGGTAAGTTTTTCCTACACTTCAATCAAATATTCAATATAATTTTGACTGGTATTATATTGGCTAGTGTTGAGGTGAGTTTTTCCTACACTTCAATCAAATATTCAATATAATTTTGACTGGTATTATATTGGCTAGTGTTGAGGTGAGTTTTTCCTACACTTCAATCAAATATTCAATATAATTTTGACTGGTATTATATTGGCTAGTGTTGAGGTAAGTTTTTCCTACACTTCAATCAAATACATGTTCAATATAATTTTGACTGGTATTATATTGGCTAGTGTTGAGGTGAGTTTTTCCTACACTTCAATCAAATATTCAATATAATTTTGACTGGTATTATATTGGCTAGTGTTGAGGTAAGTTTTTCCTACACTTCAATCAAATACATGTTCAATATAATTTTGACTGGTATTATATTGGCTAGTGTTGAGGTGAGTTTTTCCAACACTTCAATCAAATATTCACCCAGTCGCTATCAACGTCTGGCTGTTTGTGTGCTTAGTTCTTCTAAACTATGCAACGGATTATGATATGGTTTTCACTAACATTTAGAGAATTTCTTCCGGAAGGTTTACATATATAAATCAAGTCGTAAAAAAATATTTTCGTGCTCTTACTTTGCTAACGCTGGCTAAACCTTATGAGGTACATCAAAATAATGTACTACGGAATTGTATATCTTAAAAAGGCCTTCCGAAAAGTCCATGGCGGTATATGTCTTTCTCCTATAGATAACCGCTCAGCTAATGTATTTATAAATAGTATATATTCTACCGTGTATGTAGTTTACCCAGTATATCTAGTTATTTTCAGAGAAATGTTTTTTAATAGTATCCCAGGATACGCTGACATTCAAGAGGTTAAACTATGTTTTGTTTTTAATTTAACCTTTTGAGACCCACTGTTAATTCAAATGAACGTTAAAAATTTTACCAATAAATTTCATATGATTCTCCAAGGTTTCCTTGTATATATCTGCCAGAATTATTATTATTTTTATTACAAAACATTGATATTACTAGAATTTTAATAATAAAGAAAGTAGTCGCTCTGTGCTGCCACAAGTTGGGTTGTCTGCAGTTCCTAACATTTTTCTTTAATTTAATAAACATAATATGTATAATCATTTTCTATCTCTAATGCACCGTTGGATTATCATTTGGGTAAACTTTTTAGACAGTTCAAATTCAAGCAATCTTGAGCGAGTCCATTTTTATGAATTTTTGAATTCCTCTGAAAAACTGTGTGTTTACACAATTTTTTTAATTTTGATATCAAAGTGGTGTGTACAATTTGATAAATAAATAAATAATGTTCCTAGGAAAGAAATCCCACACGTACGAGGATGAGTTGGATTATGGAGATGATGAAAAGAAGCTGGATCAACGAGGTCCAAGGCCAACTACCAAGAGATTCATCTGCGATATGTGTGACGAGACCTTTGTATACATGAAGTACGAATTCTCTTTATTATTTCTTCTTTCTGTTGTAATAAAACACTTTGTCTTTATTTGGACTCGAAACTCTTGTAATTGGGAACGAGTATGTAGGACAGCCAGGAGGCCAACGTCCTCTCTGTTATGCTCTCAAAATCTTTATTACATTCTGAACTGGAGGGGAAAACCAATATACTAGATACATCTCTTGGAGAAGCCTATAACTTCTAAGAGCTACTAGCACTAGAGCCATCTATGCTACATAGCACAAACTATCACAATATCTATTTCTTATTCTGATATGGTGGTTAGATTGGGTGTCAGAGGAAGTATTCTCTAATCAGAAAGTTGGGTCATAACAAACCTTTTTGTGCAGCCGGAAGATTATCAAGTGTGGTGGCAATTGTTTGTGAACACATCAGAACACACAGCTCGCGGACAATGACAAAAGACCAACATATCATCTTTATAAATATCTAGTTAACTTTATGGCCGATGAGTCGCGACAATCTCAGTGCCAGACCTTCGGGTGTGTAAAACAAGCTACTCTATGTGGATCCAACGATTAAACTGGCAGGGTTCTCTTCTTTGGAAGATGTGGACCTCACTAAACCAAATCCAGTGTAGACACAAATAAATAAAACTGGATTGTGTTAATGTGGACAAATACAAATTGCAGAACACAGTGTAGAAGGATGTCCCTCCACCAGTTTCCTGGAGGCACTTCTGTGCTGAATCAAGTGATTCCTGATGCCTATGATTGGCTGAATAACCTCAATATCCCACTTTGACCTCCACAACCTTTTTAATTTTTGGCATTAACCCACAAATATATCTTGTATTATTCATGAAGTGTCCTGTTTAGATATCTCATGGTCCACCGCAACGCCTCCCACAAGGAAGCTGTGGGACGCCACCTGATCAACCGCTGCCTGCATTGCCGCCGCGAGTTCACACACCTTAACTCACTGCGCCGTCATCTGCGCTCGCACAGCGGGGAGCGCAACTTTCTCTGCTATGTGTGCGGCAAGTCTCTCACCTCGCGCGAACACCTCAAGTTCCACATCAGGATACACACGGGCTTCAAACCCAACATCTGCAAGTGAGTATCTGCTGTTCTGTGTTTATATCTCATGGTTCACCTCAACTCAGACCGCAGGAAAATGGCGAGGTGGTAGAAGTTACTAACGGAAAAATTCATACAAAACATGAACATTACTCTAGAAAAAGTTTACTAGAAACTTCGCAAAGCCATGTTACCACTTGAATTCACTTTGAAACGCAAGCTGCATATCTCCCATTGGCTGCTGTGTGATCGTCTAGTGGGGCTGTTTAAACTAGAACATATACTTTCTAGAACAGTGGCTCCCAATTAGTTTTTCTTGAGTACCCTTTGGAAGAGCCCAAACTCGCTTACCCCTCGTAGCCAAAATGATGAATAAAATAGTTTTTCTACATTTATTCCGTTTTACTTATAAATATTCCCTAATACGCCGTTGGAGCACCGGTATAGCTGTACGAGGAAGAGGGCCGTACACGGTTTGGGTTAAAATCGTTACTCATAATAATATTCTAGTTCGTACTTTGTTCCAAACGTAAAATACATGGTCATTTTTGTATTTCGCTTTTTGTTACTAACTTCACATTTCTTCAGATGACATTTGCAATGTCATTGACCCGGTCTGTTTTTGTTTGCATCAAAATTCGGCTAGTTCAATTATGCATCCCGTCTTTGCTTTGGTAAATCGATATTTCGATTTAAAATTTCCCTCTGGTAGTGATGCAAATGGGTATTACTGCTTTTTACATTTTCATTACGCGACAGATCGATATATGTCAAACTTCAAACGTCAACAAATTCGTCCATCCTTCATATTGCCGGCGCTATTGTTCGCAGCGATTATGAGGAACGTTTTCCACTATCCGGACCGCGTATTTCCATTTCCGAGTTCAGAAAGAGTTTAGAAAGAGAATTAACGACCTTATATGCCTGTCTAATATTTATACTACGATTATGAGTAAGATATTTAACTTTAAAATCTTAATCCTTATTAATGGCATAGTAATTCTTCCCTAGAGTAGCGCAACCCCTTTGATGAAGTTTGGTGCTGTCGCCCATGTAGGTACTTACCCTATTGCAGATTGTGCAGATTGATTGACTTGCGTGCGTGTACCCCTTCAAGGAACCTCACGTACCCCTAGGGGTACGCTTACTACTAATTGAGAAACACTGTTCTAGAACATTCTGGCCTACGTTTAAACACGCATGTCCAGATGCTTCCACGCATGTCCAGAGATTCTCAACATAGCAGCATGTTTTTTTTGTCGCCAACACTGTGTCAATGACGTTAGTAAGTTTACAGGAATGATGGGAAATTAAACACTTTGTCGCCTTTGTTTGTTCGTAGGACTTGCGGCAAGGGCTTTGTGAAGAAGTGCAACCTGACTTTACACGAGCGGGTCCACAGCGGGGAGAAACCGCATGTCTGTTCGCACTGCGGGAAAGCCTTCTCGCAGAGGTCTACGCTAGTCATACACGAGA
Organism: Hesperophylax consimilis; assembly: GCF_061612785.1. Classification (NCBI taxonomy): domain Eukaryota; kingdom Metazoa; phylum Arthropoda; class Insecta; order Trichoptera; family Limnephilidae; genus Hesperophylax; species Hesperophylax consimilis. The sequence continues at coordinate 8,264,334 of NC_142864.1, forward strand.
GGTAACATATTATTACAATACACATATTACAGTGAAACTCACTTAATAGGTTCCCACTGAGGAAGTTTTCATGGTTAAGAAGTTTGGTTTTTTCAATCCCTTGAAGACGGAATTTGAAAAATGGCCCAATTTATCGCATGTATAAGGTTTTCTTGCCAAAGAAGTTTTTTCCGGTCCCCATGTAACTAACAAACAGTTAAGCGTAGAGTCAATTTGTTCTCTTTAAGGAACAGCTCACATGGTCTCTACATAGAAATTATGATCCCTTTCTGTCATGTTGAGAAATATGATATAAATGGTGTTGAAACGAGAAAACATCACGCTTTATAGTCAAATCTAAAAGTTAACCACAGAAGAATTAAATGTACGCCTCTATGGAATCAAAGGTTCCGACCGTGCACACACATTATCTCAAAACAAAGTCACTATCTGTGTCTGTCTGTGCGCTTAGTTGTGTAACAGAGTTTGATAGGGTTTTCACTATCAATTAGAGAATTTCTTCCGGAAGGTTTAAATAGATAATACATAGATATTATATTTATTGAATGTTGACAAAAGTCAACGTCGGGTACACGTCAGCTAGTTTTTATATATTTATTTACTGAATAATGCTGAACTTCAAGCAATAGAAAACCTCTCTCTGATAGTTTATTTTGTTGAAACGCGATTAGGTTTCATTTGAATATACATACTACCGGTAGGTTTTAATGTACAGGGTTTTCCAATAAGAGGTGTTATTTTGATATTTAAAGAAAAATGCCATTTTTAAATATAAATGATCAAATGATTATTTTATTATAAAGAGGAAGGTATGCCGTTAATAGTGAAAAATAACATCAGTCAAATGACCACCACGACCACGCCTACAGGACCATATCCTTTTCATGAAATTTTCCATAACCAAATCGCTAAGTGGCTGCCTTATGTCCTCGATAGCCTCACGAATTCCATCTTTGAGGTCTTGAATCGACGCTGGGCTGTTGGCGTAGACCTTCTCTTTCACGTGGCCCTAAAGGAAGAAGTCACAAGGTGTTAAATCAAAAGATCTCGGTGGCCAATTGTGATCACCTCTTCGAGAAATAACACGGTCCGGAATCTTTTCCCGTAAAAGATCAATGGTTTCGTTGCTTGTGTGGCACGTAGCGCCGTCTTGTTGAAAGTAAACGTTGTCCAGATCAATACCATCCAATTCCGGCCATAAAAAATCATTAATTCCTTAATTAATATTCAAAATAACTCCTCTTATTGGAAAACCCCATATAAAGTTCCACGAAAAGATAGATACTTTATGCCGTAGCCAACAGGCTACTGCGGCACACCAGAGGTTAAGTGAATAGCTGACCGAATAATTTCTTATTGTGACTCAAAATATATAATAATTGTTCTATTTTTTAAATTAAATTTGTATTTGTTGTGTGTGTCTCTATTCAAAGCAATTTTTCTTTTTCAGATACCACTCTGGACTAAGGCCATATATTTGTACGCTATGTCAAAAAGGATTTGTAGCTAAAGGACTCCTCTCTGTTCATATGAAAACCTCGTGCATATAAACCAAGCTTCCATTTTACAAATAATAGTGTAATTCATACAAAATTGTCACCATTTTATGAGCTGTTTTGCAATCGTGTTGTCATAGCAAAAAAATTATTATTTTATGCGTTTAATATTCCAGAGTATGGCAACACTAGTGAAAATAAAGTAGTTCTTACATAGGGTAAGATAGAAAAGATTGCGACATGTGCTTAGTTTATTTATTTATATTTGTTTGTATCAAATTTTATGATTGTGATTTATGTACAAATCAACATACTTAATTTTGCAGTTGGGGGCGTTACCACTGTAGATATTTCACACACAGAATACATAATCAATGTTTAAAAAAAATTGTCCCCACATGAATCGCAGGGAAATGAAAACAATGAAATGTAATTCAAATAATATTTGGCTAATTTACATAGCGCCGTTTTTGTGAAAATTCACCACAAGGGTGCTGAAAACTCAACTGTAAATTTAACTGCTTTTAGTTTTTAAATGCAAATAATGCTTGCACAATATAAACATCAATTCGGTTGGTACAACAGATGTAATTCCAGATTCTTAAACAAATATATACAGGGTTTTCCAATAAGAGGTGTTATTTTGATATTCAATCGTAAAAGATCAATGGTTTCGTTGCTTGTGTGGCACGTAGCGCCGTCTTGTTGAAAGTAAACATTGTCGAGATCAATACCATCCAATTTCGGCCATAAAAAATCATTAATCATCTCTCGATAGCGCAATCCATTCACCGTAACTGTTGCTCCAGCATCATTTTCGAAAAAGTAAGGTCCAATGACTCCGCCGGACCATAAATCACACCAAACAGTCACACGTTGAGGATAGAGAGGCTTTTCAACAATAATTCTTGGGTTTTCCGAGCCCCAGATGTGACAATTTTGCTTGTTGACGAAGCCACCGAGGTGGAAATGGGCCTCATCACTCAAGATGATTTGCATTTGATTCACTCAAGTGAATTTTAATAATTTCAATGCATTGTTGAAGCGTGTATCGTTCCATTTTTATTAATGGCGTAGTTTCTACTTGTCAAATGTCAAAAAATGACAGCTTCAAAAGTAACATCTACCGAAATAGAGGGCTATTCAAAATAACACCTCTTATTGGAAAACCCTGTATATATTTCGTTTGATCTTTGGGGATATATATGTAGATAGCTCCTGTTAGCATTCAGGGCATGAGCCCATCGTGCTACCTCCCGTTTGTATCCTTATTCCTTTGACAGAAGCCCAGGGTCTTTTGAGATTTATGATTTATTTAGAAATATTCCCGTTTGACATTAATTTTAAAATGTATTCGCTGCATACTACAAACGGATATATGGGTGTCAAAGGATGCTATTACATCAAATAAGAGCCTGTTATAAAAAGGTACTTACGTTTATTTAGCCCTTTTTTAACACACATAATTAAATTTAATATTTTAACGAGAAGTTGGAGAGCGAATATAGAAGCACTTCGTGAGCTGTTGTACCGTCGGCAATCAGGAACTGATTGAATCGCTTCTGACTAGTTCTGCTTCAGTGTTAGATACTGAGAGAGCTGTTCGCTATTGGTGGACGAGCCGCCAATAAAGGTAATCTATCGTAAGTTTGCTGCTATGTTCGCTTGTCACAGACATATGCAATTAAAATTTTGATTTAAAAAAATAGAGGAATTTTTTTACGATTTTTTTTTCACTTACCGTCTCTTTCTTCTTGTAAAAAAACCTTTTTTTTTTTTAAACTAAAAAAACACAATATTTAATTTTGTACATAAATGTATTATAAAGTTGAAGTACTTCACTTTTTTCGTTTCAGATAAAAATAATTAACTTTGCCAAATCTAACGCAACATGAAAGCAATGGCGGTCGGTGTCTTTTTTGTATACATTATAATTATTTGGATTCTACGATTAATTTTTAAATGCAAATACAAAGCGTAGTGTTGCCACTTTCGAACACTGCTTAAATCATGTATCTCACAGTAGTACAGTAATAGAACGACTTTTAAAATTCCATATCAGCTTGTGCCGTAAAGTACACAAGAATACTCTACTGCTGTCGGTGATTTGTGTATAAAAGGACACAAAAACATTGACACCACAGATGAATGGGTGCTTCTTCTACTATTGTTTTCTTTTCACTCGCAACGGCTGCATTCGTCAGGACCAGCTCCTTCAACGAGTTATTGGTTTTGTTCTGCCATAAAATCACATTACAAACTTATAGACACGCTGTCAAGATTTCAAAGTGGCAAGCAACAGATACGGTAATTGCAATCCTTTCGCTTTAGTAAATATAATCTATTATCGACATATATAAATAAAAATGTAAATTATTTTTATAAGCAATAATTGTTCGCCTGAAACACTCATCCACATTGAAAAAATCTCCTGATAAAAAATACATGACGCCAACATTTATCAGGAGATTTTTTCAGGCGAACAATTATTGCTTATAAAAATAATTGTTATCCTTTGTGCTATGCATAAATAAAATCTTGTCTTAAAAACATTAATTTATCAAAAAAAATAATAATTAAAAATGTAAATGTTCGTTTGCTCAAAATCTTAAATCTCCGAAAATTCTTCACCGAGTGCTCTGAAATTATGACACAGCGTTGCATTCGAATACGCGTGTTTTTTTATGTACCTAAATTATATAGATGTCACCTCTGACAGGTAAAAACATGTAGTTTTTTAAAAAAAACAATGCCATTTGTTGGATATAAAAGCAAAACATGCTATTGTTTCTCAATCACAGCAATGCGCGGCAGGGTGTACTAGTGTCTTTTAAAATGCGTTGAAGCATAGACCCGGCTCCAAAAGTTATTTAAACTCTGCTAATTAATGTAGAATCACCAATGCTAAAATACCGAGTGCTAATACCGGTCAAAAATCACTAGATATGTCCGGTTCTATATCTATTTCATTTGTACGCACATTCTCTTAGAATGTCTATCTTTGTCACACCTGACCAATGTTTGAATTAAGAATTCACTGGAAACGTTGGTGTGTTCGTTACTCGCCACAGTTTGTGTTAATTTTATGAGACAATAACATGTCTATAAGTTTGTAAATATCTTTGCCCCTCTATGATTTTACAATCTCAAAAAGTTTTGGTAGGTAGGTAACTTTTATTTAAAATATAATTTAAGGTATAAAAGTATTTAGTCATTAAACTTAGTACTATTCTAGCATAATTTGTTGAATGTAAGATTTTGTATGCTAATAATTTTTTTAAGGAATTATATTTACAGCACTTGTGTGAAGTCAGTCACCATAAATAATATACATATTATTAATTCAGGGTGATTATTTTATTAAATATGTTTATTTATTGTTATTTTTTATTTCAAATATTATTACATAATAACATAACTGTTTACTGCTACGAATTATCCCGAACTTGGCATTCTAGATCAGTTCATTTCTACAAGTTATCTTATAGTTGGCATTCCAGACTGGTTCACTGTTATGACTTATCTCATAGTTGGCTTTCTAGAAAATTCACTAATATGAATCCAAACTGGTTTAATGCTATTTAGTTGGCATTATAGACAAATTCAATTCTACAAATCACATATTAGGCATTCCAGACTGTTTAATAGCTGTGACTTATTTCATAGTTGGCATTCTAGATAATTCACTAATATGAATTATCTCATAGTTGGCGTTCCGAACTGGTTCACTGCAATGTAGTTGGCATTCTAGACAAATTCACTTAAGCAAGTCATCTCATATTTGGCATTCGAGAGTGGTTGACTGCTATGACTTATCTCATAGTTGGCATTCTAGATAATTCACCAATATGAAATATCTCATAGTTGGCGTTCCAAACTGATTCACTGGTGTTTAGTTGGCATTCCAGACAAATTCACTTCTGCAAGTCATCTCATATTTGGCATTCATGACTGGTTGACTGCTATGACTTATCTCATAGTTGGCATTCTAGAAAATTCACTAATATTAATTATCTCACGGTTGACATTCCAAACTTGTTCACAGCTATGTAGTTGACATTCTAGACAAATTCACTTCTGCAAGTCATCTAATATTTGGCATTCAAGACTGGTTCACTGCTGTGACTTATCTCATAGTTGGCATTATAGAAAAATCACTACTACAAGTTATCTCATAGTTGACGTCCAGACTGGTTAACTTTTATGACTCATTTCTTATTTGGCGTTCCAGGCTGGTTAATTGCTACAAATTATCTTGAACTTTGTATACTAGACCGATTAATTTTTCCAAGTTATCTCATATTTGGCATTCTAGATTGCTTCAATATGGCGTCAGAGCAATTAGCAGCGAATGTGCTAAAGGATCTGATATTATTTATTTTCCTTTGTTAAAATATTCCTTACCTCTTTTATATTATTAAAATTATAGGCAATTACAGGTGTGTGATTCACTACATTATTTTTTGTACCTTTTCATTGTGCAATAATAAAACTATAGTGTGAATTAAATATTATGTTTTTTTGAATTTTTTTTCTTTTACCCTTACCTAGTTCCGAGTAAGTACTTTTGATTGCAATGACTTTCCAAAGTGAGGTTGGATATTTTCGTTGCTATTTTAATTTATATACAGCTATTTTAAAACTGATAGTTCCATAGAATGCATTGTCATCAGCAACGAGTCTATCTGTCAAGTTTCAGCTCGGTCGAATGTCGTCAAGTGGGTTAATTTCAACTTCCAAGATTTCATTTCATTCATACATTCATTCATTCATTCATTCAAGAAAACAGGCGTGAAATTCAAATGGGTGTATTTAAAAAGAGAAAAAATTTCAGATTTCATAGTTAAAAAATTCCAATGGCATAAGCTAAAAGTCGCCTATATTGCCAACTATTCTACCTACTGATATGTATACACAACGTGTTCCTTGCTCATAATGCTGTAGGGTGATTATTCATGAAAAACTTCATTAGTGCCAAAATAAAAATTAAAAATAAATTTCTTATTTTTGTACAGTTTTCAAAGCGTTCGTACAAACAAACCTTTATTATTATTTTTCCGCGCTTGGACAGCTGTCCATTGTTTATTGTTTTCGTAACTACCTAACGCCTTTCAGATACGACTCGCAAAAGTATAAGCTACAATTGCAGTAAACAATTTTTAAATTGTTGTGTAATTAGAACCACTTTGCTTAAAAAACTTCAATACAATTATGTTTTTAGATTATCATGAATAATCACCCCCCCCCCCCCCCAAAGTTTTATGGTATAACCGTAACATGTATTTTTTCATTCCCAACTCAAAATTTAGGTAAGTACCCACGGGTAACAAAAATAATACAAAATCTTAGTACCTACATTCTAAAGCATGCTAATATTGTAATATTTGTAATGACAACACTACTAACTTAAACGTCAAAAACAATGGCCAAGTCGTAAGTCGTGCGGTTGTCAAACACTTGTTTGTTTTTAATTTTAATTAAAAATGACAGACGTCTGCAGGCTATGCTTCGGCGAACTGGCAGTTCAACATCACATTTACGAGGACAGCGACATTTTAATCAAAATAGTGGCGTGTCTGCCAATTAAAGTAAGTTTAATAAATGTAATTTTTCACGTAATAATTGTCGGATGCGAATACGCGTCGCCTGTATTTTGTGTGAAAATTTAAATATCACAACTTTGAAAGTATTTGTAAATCTGTCTCTAAACTGTTTTTGATAAGTCTTAAATTAATTTAAACCCTAATAATCTATTAGGCGGCTTTTTGTAACCTATATGTGACATTTGTAATGTTTGGGTTAATTTATAAGGAACTAATTATTAGTGATCTTAGATCAATATATTATTGTGATAATATTGCAATATGAGTGCACAATTAATATTTTTGGTAATTATTCGGGATCACTGGCCACGCTTAGTACAATTTATACAAAATGAAACCATCTGTATTGGGTAAATTTTTGCATTCTAATTTTTAATTACACAAAATGAACATTCGCTTTCGTTATATAGGATGACAGCCATCTAAAATAATTTATTGATTACATTTTCTTATGTTGCTATTCCTGATACTATGCGAGTGGCTAGAAGAGACGTTATTACCATTTACTCTATGCAAATTAGGTAGGTACTATTTTGGCGAACTGTGAAAATGAAATAAAATTAAACATTTTTAAAGGTTAGTTTATTATAGGTTAGGTTAGTGTAGGTTAGGTTAGGTTAGGTTAGGTTAGGTTAACTTAGGTTAGGTTAAAATTTTCCCAAATGCAGATAGCTGCCTATTATAGTAATTGAGGTGAATCACAAGGTTTTACTTAAAAAAAATTGTATTAAGCGTGGCCAGCGATCCCGAATATTACCCAAATTTTTCTGATAAGTATTTAATTTAGTAAATATTTACTTTTGATAGCACAGATTATGGAAATTACACTTCGCAACAACATAATTACTACATGAAACAACGGTAAACGTTTGCCTACAACTATCGTTTTACGCATTACAATATGCATTCTTTTAATAAACAAACCTTTGATTCAACTGAATGACACTAGGAAACAACTATTTCTACTATAATAGTGCTATTTAATATTCATTTCGTAAATATTTACCTAAATGATTAAAATAACAAGAGGCGGCTCTAGGAGTCCAGAAGTACAGGGTTTTCCAATAAGAGGTGTTATTTTGAATAGCCCGCTATTTCGGTAGATGTTACTTTTGAAGCTGTCGTTTTTTGACATTTGACAAGTAGAAACTACGCCATTAATAAAAATGGAACGATACACGCTTCAAAAACGCATTGAAATTATTAAAATTCACTTGAGTGAATCAAATGCAAATCATTTTGGGTGATGAGGCCCATTTCCACCTCGGTGGCTTCTTCAACAAGCAAAATTGTCGCATCTGGGGCTCGGAAAACCCAAGAGTTATTGTTGAAAAGCCTCTCTATCCTCAACATGTGAGTGTTTGGTGCGATTTATGGTCCGGCGGAGTCATTGGACCTTATTTTTTCGAAAATGAGGCTGAAGCAACAGTTACGGTGAATGGATGGCGCTATCAAGAGATGATTAATGATTTTTTAATGCCGGAATTAGATGGTATTGATCTGGACAACGTTTACTTTCAACAAGACGGCGCTACGTGCCACACAAGCAACGAAACCATTGATCTTTTACGATTGAATATCAAAATAACACCTCTTATTGGAAAACCCTGTACATATTGCTAATGCGTAGTGAATATTATAAAAACCCCAATTTATGTAACTAATTTACCGGTACCCACCTATTCTGAAGCTGGTAGTACAATATTGATTAATTTAAGATTATTTACACATATAACTAATTAATTATTTTTTTCTTTTGAAAGTACTTTTCCTCCTAAAAGTTTTTAAATCACTAATTCCAACCTCAGTCCATTGTTTTTGCAGTAGATTTAAAAAGTAAACAATAAAAGCAAAAGTACCTGTACGTTCATTTTATTGCATCCGCAAAACCACTGACAAAAATTATAACTTTTCGTTTTAAAATATCGTTTTTAAACTCTTTATTTTTCTCTCTTGTAACATAAACTAATTGTCACTTTATTTCAATAAGTTTGTCATGATTCAATGCATTGTTTGCAATTTCTTTCTATATGATATCCACAGAATTGACATTTTAAATTATTCCATGCAAATTACATCAATTCGCGAACTAACATTTAAGTTCAAGATGGGTATCGTTTGTTTATATATTTTTGGAGGTCATTGCCCAAATGGCCTTCTAAGAAAAGCCGTCAGTGAAGATAACCCAAACTTAGAACCTAATAACCTATTTTGTGAATGTTTTGTTGTTTCTGGTAGTAATTAAGTTGAAACCAAGTTTTATTTTATAATTTTTTTTGTATTAAGCGTGCAGTGGAGGAACGCATTTTTTTATTATTGTGCAACATAATATTTTATTCCAGTTACAGTACCTTGAGGTGATTTTTCACAAAAACGGCGCTCTACAAATTATCCAATTATTATTATTATTATTAGTATAATTTTAGATAGTCATATCAGCATTTAGCTAGATGACTCTTCAATAATTGTTTTAAGTCATTTAGAGAAAAGTAACTTACATCTAAATTTTTTGCTAGTTTGTTTAACAACACCACTCCCCTCGTCATGCTATGCTTTACCTTTTGATACTCTGAATAAGTCATGGTATCGACTTCGGCTGTAGTGGTCTGGTACATATAAATCATAGCATCCCAAGAGGAATGGGCTATCGATAAAATTGTTACAAATTTTGAAAGGCAAAATAGCTAGACTTACTTTCCGCCTAGTTTCCAGACTCACAGAATTAGTTTCCTAAAGTAAGTCGATATGGTGCATGAACCTATGATAGGTTTCATGCGTCCGCATATAGACATACCTGAGGAATTTCTTCTGGATTTGCTCTAACATATCAATGTACTTCTGGTGGTACGGTGCCCAAACATCGCTCGCATACTCCAGCTTGCTTCTCAGTATAACTTATCACAAATACCGTGACAATATCTGAATTTCCACTATTACCATCATTATAAGTAGAAAATGTATATTGTGCAATGATGGAAGACTAGATGATTGAACCTGCGGGTGAGAACCCATAGAAACTATAATATATTGGGTTAAGTTGAATTCCGCCTCACGCTGAAATGCGAAAATTTAAAATATAACGCTATCAATGTATCGTGCGAAACCAGGTATTTAATGTTGGACAGTCTCAAAATAAAAATTCGGTGTCCCGTTTCCAGTGATATAATTATTTATTTTACAGGTTTCACAATCCGACAACTTGCCAAGAAAGATTTGCAATGGATGCCTCTTTAAATTAAATGAAACTTACGCTTTTTGCGAGATAGTAATCGATGTGGAAAGGCGTCTACTTCAAAGGTATTCATTTTTTATTTTTATGCATCTCTGTTAATTTCAAATAATATTTTCACTAACCCTCTCGCGCTGGAGGTGGGGTGACACACATCCCCCAAACGAGAGTTTTATGCATTATCTAAGTTTTTTTTTACATCATATACTCTATAATTTAGGTAATCCTAGAAAAAGTAGTCGGCAATCGATCTACATTAAAAAAAAAAATTATCCTGTTACTTTTTTAAAAGAAATTAACTATCTCGCAGCCAAGTGGTGGAGTAGGTAGTACCCAAAATTACTATCCTCCTTATATTAGCTTAAATACTTGACATATCATTTTAGTAATTTACGTATTCCTGCGCAAATACATAAGTTACCATTAATAATTGACTGAATAATTGGGATTTCTATATTTTAAAAGCCCATAAGACAGAAAAATGCATGGGGTAGTCTGAAGACCCACTTGGTTACTGACGTTTTGTTTGGTATCTTGGCCTGTCAAGAGTTAAATCACTTCTATCCAATTTTGACGAAATATTACTCTCCCTTACCCCCCCCCCCTTAATGCTGGGCGATGTCCAGTTAAATTGGTAGGTATAAAAAAATAGTAACTAATATCTGAGTGTTACCGGGAAGGGTAAAAAGAGTATTAAGAGACACGATTGCTCCGCAGTATGTGGGGGACCCTAGTGACCCCCCTTTGTGTTATAGATGATTTTACCTTTGGTTACGTAAAGGTTAACTTAATGGATATTAAATATTATTTGCTGATAGACCACCATCCCGAATAGAAATGTTGCTTTGAATCGACTTTGACTATGTTTAGTGAACTGATCTTATTTTCTTCCCCAGATTAGATTCAGATTAAATTAGATTCTTATTTCCTTTCCCAGCTTTCTTCAGCAACACAACATTCCCAAATTGGGGACGTTACAGTTCTACTGACTCTTGGCAGTTGATGTTATTTAAACATTCACTATTTTATCTCCATTTTGACTCTCTTTACTTAAAACACACAAACATTTACAGTTATTCAAAAAAACATTTAAAAAAAAAATAATCATCACTGACTGTGGTCTCATCGCCTCCAGTCCTCAGTCCTTCCTGTTCTGCTCCAATTCTGTTCCACATTGTCTACCCACCTCTTCCTCGGGCCAACTTCAGGTCCCTTACACTGGGACACACACACCGTCATGATTTTTGGTTTTCTTGTTACTATTGTTATTTTTTTACAGTATTAATGGACACCAAACAGTCTTGAAATCTCCTCAAAAAAGTCCTCAGATCGAATGGCGTGTTGGAATCAAAGACGAACCGAAAGAATCGATAAACTCTCGGTCAAACGAAGAAAGTGTTATAGTATTAAACAATAACTCCTCGTTAAAACAATCCTACACATGTCCCAAAACAAACTACGCAACACAATGTACGCAAACAGAATTGTGTATGTCAGATATACCGCAGGCAGCAGCGGAAATAGCCCACATACAATTAGACGGCAAATTCGATGACAGTTTAAAAATCAAAGAAGAAACCGATTTCGAAGACTATGTCGATAATTTCGCTGTCGATCACGCCGATCAATACAGCTCTGACGACGATTTGACGCTGAACAAAATAGTCAAAACTTCGCCGTTAAAGATCAAAATTGAAAAAGAGTCATTAGACGATGTCGTGTATAAAAAAAAGAAAGCCAAAAAGAAAAAGAAAGAAAGCAAACGGGATAGAAAAGAAAATATCGAAGGAATCGTTGAAAAAAAGAAAAGAGGACGTCCTAAAGGTTCTACGAATAAATTGATTAATAAGATTACTAAAGTAGTTGATGGGTTGATTAAATTAGAAGGTGAAGAAAAGAGATTGAAGTTGGACTGTGATGGGGACAAGAGATTCTATCCGGAGGGAACAGCAGAAGAAGCGAAGAAATGGCAATGTTTAACGTGCTTTTTGTACCAAAACTCGAGAACAGGCCTGCTTCAGCATTATAAAGACCATGTAAGATGATATTTGAGTATTTTTTGGAATATCTTAGTGAGTAAAACTTCAAATTGTAATATTTAATTATTGAAGACAATATAAGCGATTTCTAAACGAAAATCAGAAACAGAAAAATCAGAAAACGATACGGTCACATCTAGGACTCGAACCCAGGACCCTTGCCCTGCCGGGGCACCGCTCTACCACCTGAGCTAATGGGACCCTATCTCCTTCGGTCATATTTAACTTTATCATACTTTGAATAAGAACTACCAACATTGTCTTTAGATAAACATATCTTATTTTTATTTTAATGTGCAACATCTATTGACTTTTCTGCAAGTCTAGGATGAATATTTATTTTTTGGAATAACTTAGTGAGCAAAACCTCAAATTGTAATAGTTAATTATTGATGACAATATTTTTTCTAGTCCTAGATGTGACCATATCTTTTTATGATTTTTCTGTTTCAAATTTTCGTTTAGGAATCACTAATATTGTCTTCAATAATTAAATTTTTTGTTTAATTTGAATTAGCAATAGTGAAAGTCCAACATGTTTAGTAATCAGATCTGATTAGCCAGGTGCTTCCTAACCTTTCTCTTCCCATCTCTTTCCCATTCCCACTCCCATAGCCATAGTCCTGGGCAATTGGGACTTTTGTGCTGTATTCGCAGCACATTTTATACCCAGCTTTGCATTTGTTTTATTCCCAGTTACATTGTACTCCACTTTTATTATTGTGACAAAAAATTTTCAACGAAAGACGCCACAAAAATTTCTATCGCCTTCAGTTACTATTCTCGTGGCTCTGGTGAGAAACCTTCATTCAGAATCGAAATATTGCTTGAAATTGCTTTAGCTATGTTAAGTGACTAGTTATGAATAGTCAAGACACTTCCAAACCTTCTTCATTCACATCTCCTTTTCTTCATCACATCCTTCATCCTCACAATATGGTTCTGGGCTGTTAGAACTCTTATCTCAATTTTATGGCATTTTGAATATTAAAAAATGCTCCTAGCTTACTAAAATAAAATATATTTGCTTGGCAAGAAAATAATGTACAGGGTTTTCCAATAAGAGGTGTTATTTTGATATTCAATCGTAAAAGATCAATGGTTTCGTTGCTTGTGTGGCACGTAGCGCCGTCTTGTTGAAAGTAAACGTTGTCCAGATCAATACCATCCAATTCCGGCCATAAAAAATCATTAATCATCTCTCGATAGCGCAATCCATTCACCGTAACTGTTGCTCCAGCCTCATTTTCGAAAAAGTAAGGTCCAATGACTCCGCCGGACGATAAACCGCACCAGTCACACGTTTAGGATAGAGAGGCTTTTGAACAATAACTCTTGGGTTTTCCGAGCCCCAGATGCGACAATTTTGCTTGTTGACGAAGCCACCGAGGTGGAAATGAGCCTCATCACTCAAGATGTTTGCGTTTGATTCACTCAAGTGAATTTTAATAATTTCAATGCGTTGTTGAAGCGTGTATCGTTCCATTTTTATTAAAATAATAATCTGAATTACTTGATCTGGTTTTACCCGTATTTAGTGACCAAATCTTAATAGCCAAATTCTTGCCAACCTTCCCAAACCCCTCCCCACTTCCTTCTACCTCAGTAGACATGCTATGCATATATGCTACAGGGGTTAAGCTGGTACACTAAGGGTTAATAATATAATTTTGTTTGATAGGTAGAAAATCCCGCATCGTTAATTCCAATGGTGTCAGAAAATGGTGCCAATGATTCGTCGCAGTCTGTTGATGTCAAATATAAAGACGAAGATATTTCCAAGACTGATCTACCCGCTGCCACAAAGGACAAGACTGAAGATTATTTAATCATTAACGCTGACAGTAAAGAAGAAAAAGGTTTGTTTATGTTTCTTCTTATTGCGGTGGCGCCACCATCGCCCCTAGAGAAACAATTTCACCCACTTTTGGAAATACAAATGATAATAAATAAAATATATCGTCGTTGCTTTTTGACGGCCTCCATGGTCAAGGGGTAAGGCTCTCGACTAGCAAGCTGGAGGTCGCAAATTCAAATCACGGCATGCGCAAGTAACAAATTACTCATTTAAAATAATACATTGTATATTTGCAGCACGTTTCAGAGTGGAAGATACTATGAGTATCGGCCTGGTGTAAGACCACCATTCAGAATTGAAACGTTGCTTGAAATGGCTTTGGCCGTGTTTGGTGACCAGATCTGAATAGCCAGGCACTTTCTCACATTCCTCTTCCCCTCCCTACTACCTTCAGCCTCACAACGTACCCCAATTGGGGATGCCATTTTTTTTTTTTTTTAAAGCGGAGACGGTTTACACGTAGTTCCCGTAAGCACTTAGGCCATAGGCCCATTGTGCTATCTCCCATTTTACCTCATTCCTTTAACAACAACCCAGTCCCTTTAATAAAGTTCACCAGGGTTGTTATTGGGTATGTGGCTATGTCTTCTGGTTCTACTGTATGTCTCCCCAGGTGTCTGAGCCTAGTTCCCACCAGGACAGGACATTAGCACCATAGGTGAAGTGGAGTCTCTTCATCCTCTTCACATTTCCTTCATCTATTGGTGTTTTCCACTCCCAATATCTGCATGTGTCTCCTGAGATGGCAGTGTCCCGTTAGTAGTTCTACCAGTTCCCTCAGCGAGTTTCTGTCCATATCGAGTAGTTTCTTGGTTCGTCTAGGGTCTGGTCCTTTTATGAGTACTTTGGATTGTCTCATTCCAGGTGCCCTCTCCCGTTCTTTGCAGTGCTGGGATTTGACCCACCTATCAATATGTAATTTAGTGTGGCAAGCTGCTACTCCTACGGCCGGCTCGGATCCTACAAGTGGTGTTTTTACCCCTTTCCTTGCTAGTTAGTCAGCCCGCTCGTTGCCCTCAATACCTTTATGTCCTGGTACCCAGATTAGGGTTATTTTATTGATGGTAGCGAGTTCTGTAAGAACAGTCCTGCATTCCATCACCAGTCTGTAGTCGCATCGGTTACTTCCCAGTGCCATTAGGGCTGCCTGGCTATCAGAAAATATGCTTATGTTTTTATTCCTGTACCCAATACGTATATTCTCCTGTGCGCAGGCCAAGATGGCTTTCATCTCAGCTTGAAACACAGTACAGTGTGTTCCTAGATGTATACTGAGTTCGCTCTTGGATCGCTGCAGACAGACTCCGGCCCCTGTTCCCTCCTCCATCTTGGACCCATCTGTGAACCAGATTAGTTCCTGTTTGGAGGTAGGACCTGGAACCGTGTACCATTCCTCCCTTGTGGGGTAGGTCACCACAAACTGCCGTCTGAAGAAGTATTCGGCTTGTTTGTTGTCCCGCTTCATTCCAGCTGTCGGGTTAATTGCCCTCAGTCTTGTTCCAATCTATAGGGATGCCATAGTCTCACTGGCTCTAGACGGTTGGGAGCAGTTGGGACTCTGCAGTTTCACATTAAAAAAAGTAACTAAAATATGTGAGTTTTACCCACAGACATAGGAATTAATAGACGAGAAGATAATGGCGAGGGGTAAAATCAACTGTTGAAGAACGAAGGGAGTGAAGCTGACTGTGATTCGTCAATAAATCAATCTGACAGTAAATAGGCATCTCGCATTATAATATCACCATTTACTTCTTAAAAGTAAAATCTGCTTTTGAATGAATAGACATTTTTACATGGGAGCGCAAATTACTCGCCACGTTATGAACAAATTTGCGAAGTCCAAATTCGGCAAAAAAATTCGGTTCTATTTTCAGAGTCGAATATTTCATATAAGTATTTAGTTAAGACACTTTTATAAATGTTCATAATTTACTTCCCAGCAACCAACCAGCTTTGTGTTTCGCGTCCAGACGTTTCTCGATGTGATAGTAACAACTGATTCATATTATACGATGTGAATATGCTTAAAATAAAGTAAAATAATGCTTATAAATGGAATGTAATACGACAATTGGGTTTATTCTCTTTTTCACATCTATTTTTACAAGTTTTCATAGTACAAGTCAACATTTTGCCGTGTTATTTCGTAAAATGAACCGATGATGCCTCGACCATAGTTCGCACAAGAATGATGACGTCACGTTTTCAAATTTCACTTGAGGCCATACGCGAGCACAGCCGGCTCCAATGGAACCGGTATGGGGAGTGGGGAATAATACGCTTTTAATCACTTAGGGCAGGTCTACTAATATTCATATGTCTATGGTTTTACCAAATTTTACAGGGAAAGCAAAAAACAGTTTCGTATTCAAATGTGTCCACAAACAACGTTTGAATGAGTATTGTGGACAATGGTAAAAATTATGCGCATAGCCGGGATCGGACTCGATCCCTTGATTAATCAGCTGGTGGACGGTGAAAAATAGTACTATTTTTTGTTACTACAAATAATTTTATATGTTGATATTTTCATTTTTTCCCTACTAAAATTTAAATTACTAAAATTAAAAAAACAATTGTTTCGTTAATATTTTTAAATGCAATCTTTAACTTACTTTTTATGTTAATTTCTACCACATACCTTACTTTTTCTTTTAACCTCTCAGGCCTCTGGCATATTCTGTCAGAAGGTCAGAGTATTTCCGCTTTGAAATAAAATCCAAATAAATGGTATAGTTCTGAATGTATCCGGATACTAAAACAATTTTTGAAAGGTGATAAGTGCACCTTTAAATTTTATTATTAGAAATAAACATATCATTTTTGAAATATTAAAATTTTGAATGCAAACATAAAGCGGGTTGGAAATAAGCCGACATAGCTCAGTGGTTTCAGAGCACCTGACCGGACATCAGAAGGTACGGGTTCAATTCTCGTCGGCGGCATTTATTTTTACTCTGGAGATATTTTCAATTTGTATTGATATTTCAGGCGACTAATTATTGCTTATAATTATTTGTTATCCTTTGTGTTATGCATAAAACCCTGTCTTATAAACATTAGTTTATCATAATAATATAAAATTTAACTAAAAATACTGATAGCAAAAAAGCACACCAATGAATCATAAACATTATTTTCACCTCACCTTTTTCGTTTCATATGTATAAAAGAATTCACTATGTTTCATAAATTTTTTCTCAAATTGCAGTTGGAATAATATCAATGGTGTAAATTTTAATTCTTCTATGGTTAATTTCTAGATTGGAATATAAAGCGTGGTGCTTTCTCTTTCTAACACAGTTTAGATCATATTTCTAAATATGACGGTAAGGGAGACAACGATTTCTATGAACAAATTGACCCTATGGGTAATAGCTGTTTGTTCGCTTAGCCAAACAAATTATCTTGAGTGTTATTAATATTTTAAAGTGTATCTCATCCCCTTTCATAAACAGTTTTTTAATTGGATTTTATTGCAAATCGAAATAATTTGCCTAGGTCTTAAATTTTAATTTTTTGGTTTCAGGCTACCAATGCACGCATTGTTCCAAGATACTACCGAATAAGAGAGCCATCAGCAGGCATCTCATATCCCACGATACTGCAAGACCCTTTTCTTGTAATCTTTGCGGTAAGTTTATTTTTATTTAATAACTAGTTGACGTGTAACCGGCGTTCTCGACTTTTCTCTACTTTCAATAATTATAATATCCATGTATTATATATATACAGGGTGTATCGGCACGTACCCGACAAACTTTAACCAGCTTTTCCTTAGCACATTTGGAATAAAAAATGTTACGGGCACTTTGCTGTCCAGTAACATTTTTTTTCAATTAAAAACAAAAAATTACAAAAAAATCCATACTCCGTCACTGTCATTGGCATTGTTTCTTGTGTTCAACAGCTGTTATTAGCAAGTGTGTCAAAAAGGGTGTTCGCTCTTTCATACACACTAAATAATAATAGCTAAAAATGAGACGAATGGTGCCATGCCATTTCGTTGTGATCGTAAAAGCGCGCTAATGTAGGTACGTACGTATATTATTCAACGAAACTCGAATAAAATATTGCCAGGTGGGTTTTCAAACTTTGACAAAGGATAAAACAGTGGTGACATGTGGTGAAAATATGAATAGTAAATTTTTTATTAAAAAAAAATGTTACCGAACAGCAAAGTGCCTATAACATTTTTTACTCCAAATGTGCTAAGGAATAGCTGGTTAAAGTTTGTCGGGTACGTGCCGATACACCCTGTATAAACCTGCCGGAAGAAATTCTCTAAATGATAGTGAAAACTCTATCAAACTCCGTTGCATAATTTAGAAGAACTAAGCGCATAAACAGACAGACGCAGCTACTTTGTTTTATACTATTTAGAGATACTTTGGTGAGACACTTTCGGCTGTCGTATCCAATTTTTTCTTCTGGTGACCTCTTCTGTCGTAAGTTGGTTATCATGTTTGTAAGTTACATTCCGCGCAACAACTCTTCGGAATAGCACCTGTACCAGTTATATAGATTAGGCATCTCCCATCGATCTTTGTATTTTTCGTTCTTCATAATGTGACCAATATATTGGATTTTTTTGTTTAGCTTATTTATAATGTATTTATCCTGGCAAATGAATAGCACAACTCCGTCTTTGTATATTCTATCTCAAATAATTTAGTTTATTCTCCGTAGGTCGTTCCTACAAAAGGGCCTATGAGATACTGCTGCACGGGCGGGCCCATAATGGGGTGAAGACCCTGTTCTGCCGCTTCGAGGAGTGCAACTACAGCACTGTGTACCGGGGGGCCCTCATCTCTCACCACAAGCGACACGAGCCTGACTACAAGGTAAGCCAGACTTTTTTTTTTCTTTATTTTTCCCATTATTTTTACAAGATTTGTACTTACGTACATACATTTAAAAAAAAATTACTTATTTATAAAATTTAAAAATATGTATAAAGCAAATGTGAATATGTAATTGGAATGCACTAAGGCAGCGGTCAGGGAACCGGGGTAAATTACCCCAAATGGGGTAAAAATGTTTTTTTTGGGGTAATAAGGAAATTTTTCTAGTTTGCTATTTTGGATGACTGTGAAAATATTACTTTTGATGACATCAAGGATACAGTTATAAAACATCTTACCAAACTCAGAGAGTGGTTCTCTGACTGCTTTCCAGATCTTGATATATGTAATGTTCTTGCTGTTTTAATAAAAAAAAGGTTCTATTATATGAAGTATTGTCTATTGTTAACTCAGTTGTTAAAAGTACAATCCAGTCCAGCTGCATGGAAGGAATCGAATGCCCGCGCCTCCCGTCCATCCCACTGCCCGCGTTCCCCGAACAGTGTCGGAAGCGTTCGTCAAACCTCGGCTGTCTCCGGCCGTGCACGATCGCCTATATGATACACTACAATATACATACTTTCAATTGGGTTGTAGATCCTTTTATATGTGAAATTGCTAACATACCAGAAGAACCTCCAGGTTTGGCAGAAACAATACTTGAACTTCGATCTAATACTGAAGCACTTATTCAATTTGAGAGCAAAGCCAATTTGTCGTCTTTTTGGATATCAAAAGCTACGAAGGCTTTCAAAATTGCACATGAGGAGGGGGTAAAGAAAATGCTGTCATTTGCAACAACTTATCTTTGTGAACAAGGCTTTTCCACTCTAATGAACATAAAAACGAAGAACAGAAATCGATTAAACGCCGATGACTGTATTCAAATTGCTCTTACATCAAAAAGTCCCAATTTTGAAGTAATTGTGTCAAACATGAAGCAACATCATTTCTCGAAAAACTGAAAGGGAAACTTGAAAATCTGAATTTTTGTTTGATCCAATTTGAGAATTTTATTTTGTTTGTCTATTACATACTTACTATTTTCATGTAACTTTTTTTTCCGTGTAAATTAATTCAATAAATAATGTTTATTTAAATATAGATTGATTGTCTTCTTTTCAAAATGGGGGGAAGGGGTAATAACGACTTACGCAAAAATATTTTGGGGTAATGGTTAAAAAAGTTCCCCGACCGCTGCACTAAGGCATGCCTGCGTGTGGGCAATGTATCAAAAAAATTAGCATTTTGTCAGATCAATTGTTAAGTTATAATATACTAGTTCTAATGTATTTATAAGTAGAGTTAAGACCGCTTTACCTATTACTCGTAGTTAATGAATTATGTGAATGTGGATATTTATTTTTATTTATAATGTGACACCTCACAAGAGCGCCCCTGTCTGTACAGTTTACAGGCAGAAGAACTATATCTCACCCCTGGTTGGGTAGCGTTGTCAGGCGATTCAAGGCAGGGGCTGTAGGAAGCGATTTATTAATGTGGGTCTTGAAGGGGTCCGGATTACATGAAGGGAGGAAAAACAGATACCCGAAGCTCGTTCCACATACGAGCCTACTTACACAAAAACCAGTTGAAGAAACAACCCATTCTCATGAAGCCAACATCAACTGAGAACGAGTGTTACGCTCGAGTCCATCGAGTTTCAGGGAATCAATGCTGCTATTTCTTCTAAGCAGGCTCATTTAAATACCCTTAGAACAGATTCAAAATGCCTACATTGTGTATAGACGCATTAGAGATGGCATTTGATCTGTTAATCTGTTAACGACAGATTGTCAATCAGACGGACCGCTCTCCTTTGCACAGGTTCAAGTAGGTTTTTCAATATTTTGGACTCCAGCTCAGTGACAACAGAACAGAACATATCTTAGAAGAATGTCCCCTTCATCAGTTTCCCTATGGCACATGATGAACCAAGTGACTCCTGATGCCGTCCACTGGCTAAATAACCTCAGCATCCACCATACGAAGAAGAAGAACTACGTGATGGCTTTGAAAATTATGTTGCAAACTGAAAATTGTTTGCTTGATATAAGGAAAGGACAGTCGGACGACCGAGCCTTTCGATGTGGTGGCTTCAGTTAGCACCGGCGATGACAGTAGAATGTTGTCACTCCATTTAAGTCTCATCTATGTGAAATGAAATGCCGTGTTTGCCACCGAATCAACACATGTAACAAAATTGTTTATGTTTTTAATTTCAGTACATCTGCGACATCTGTAAGAAGGGATTCGATGTGCTGACTTGGTTCAACGAACACAAGAACATCCACACCGGAATCAAACCGTTCAGCTGTGATCTTTGTGGGAAGAACTTTGTGTATTCCAGGTATGTTATTGGTACACTGTTCTATCTCTATCTCTATCCAGACTAAATGAATCCACTACAAGGCGAGTATGTTTATTGACAGAATATTATCAATTGAACTATATTAACTAAATTTACACCTTATATACCTACTACAAATACATTGTCCCACTCTACAGCTGATGATTTGAAATAGAATTTATTCCAAGTTTCATCGCCCTCTGTTCAACTCGATCACTACGTCAGCGGTCTTTTAATTCCTTCTACTAGGTGTAGGCAGCCGTTGATCATCAACCCAGTGAATTCTACAAATCAACATATTAGTGGACTTTGGCTTTTTGATTTCGCTACAATGTTATAGACTTCACTTATTAAATCTTCATTACTTAATTCCAGATACCTGGCTTCTCACCGCAAGACCGTGCACCCGCAGACCTCCCTACAGCTGTGTAAGCACCGCTGCCCGCACTGCGCGATGACCTTTCCACACCGCAAAACTCTGCGCGCGCACGCCGCCCGGGAGCACAACGCTCGCAGCGAGGGCGCCCAGGTGCTCTGTGATATCTGCGGGAAGGAGCTCAGTTCCAGGGAGCATCTTAAGTTTCATAGGAGGACGCATACGGGGGAGAAGCCTTATGTTTGCAGGTGATGTTCTTCATATTTTCTATGATTACACTGAATGTCCTTAATTTTTTTCTGTGTTTGCATTAAATGTTCTTCAAAGCTTCTATTTTTGCATGAAATGTCCTTCATAGTTGCTATATTAGCACTAATTGTTTCTATATTGCACAAAATGTTCTTAATAATTTCTATGTTTGCATGGGAATGTCCATTGTTTCTATGTTTACATTACATATTACTATTTGCTCCTGGTGTGCTATATTTGTCTGGATGAATAAATTATTGGTTGCATGGGAAGTACTCTGTGACATTTGTGGAAAATGTCCTTCATTATTGCTGTTTTTGCACAAAGTGACCTTCATTTTATGTAGGTATACAACATAAACATATTTGCAAGCAATGTCTTTATTTTTGTAAGTATTTACACACAATGTCCTTTATTTTATGTGTTTGCATAAGATATTCTTCATCAATAAAATTGGGCATTTGCATATGTTTGCAAATGCTGTGTGAATATCTTTAATTTCCTATTACGACAAGTACATAATGTAAGCTGCACTTCACATTTACACATAATTTCTTTTCTTTTCTATTTGGTAATGTTCTTCTGAACAAATTATTGGATAAAGTAATGCTAAGACATGTTGTTTGCACAGATGCCTATTTATTTAAGTTTAAAACTTATTTATATCTTTTGTTGGTAGAACTTGCGGCAAAGGATTTGTGAAGAAATGCAATCTCACCTTACACGAGCGGGTTCACAGTGGGGAGAGGCCGCACGTCTGCTCGCATTGCGGGAAGGCATTCTCACAGCGATCTACACTAGTTATACACGAAAGGTAATTATTATCAACAGTGGAAAATAATTTAACCTGTCAGCCACAAATATATTTGTTCCCATTTAACGCTGTCGTGACCGTTGGGCACAATCAAAACATACTTTCTTTTCATGGGATTTGCATCCTAAAAAATGTTTATAGCTTTCCGAAATAAATCTTATTGGACTGGCAACAAAATGAACAACGAATTCTTGCTTTTCGCTTCGTGAAGAAGTTGAGATCTCAAACTTTCTACGGCGTCATTCTACAAAATTTGATTTTCAATGCCATGGTACTGTATTTATTTCTGGGAGATTATTTTTTTATTGTAAAAATATTTATTTAATTCAAAGAATGTTTACATTGGATGATGCATTTTGAATGTTATTTCAACCACCATGCTAGGAATGTAGGGATGTCCCTGTGTTATGGCGGGTGAAGCTTACAGATTGAAGAATTTAATAATGTTCATAATAGTTAGTAAATTAAATTATACAATTCCGATTCAATTTATATTTTATGTGATAAATAATTTATCATACATTGACAAGTTCTATTTTTTATATGAATGAAATCAATTGAGGAATGTGAGAGATGTGTGGAGGGAGATTAGGGGGTTTAAGTGTAGAATGTTTGGGTGTTGTAGTTGAAATGTATCGCAGATGTTAGGATCCAAGAGTTATTTGTGTTTCAAAAGTATGGAACGGTGTTTATGTTTTTAGGATATCAGGGAGAAGGTTGAAGGTTTTGGGAGCTAGGTAGCTGAATTATCTTTATGCTGATGTAGTATAAGGTTTAGGTACATTGTAGTGTCGTTTGGTTATATTTCTGGTCGTATAATTGTGTTGTAAGAGTGTTTTTTTATCACATTTGTACAAGAAATGTGTTATGTGAATGTGTCGTAACTTCGGACATTCCCCATACATTTTGATGGCAGTATGCTACACTAGTGCCTCATAGAGGCACGAGTTGTGAGGCTTGGTTTACTTTTGTACATTTTAATGAATTTTATGCCTGATTAATGCAATGCTACACTAACGCCTCTAGCGGCCAGAATTGCCAGCCAGTACAAGTAAATACTGCCAAATTTTACTGGAGTTGGACGTATTATTACTGTTCTAGGGTATTTGATTGCACAAATCATCTTTAATGCCCGCTGCATGACAGAAGTCGTAACTCGGGTGAATCCGGCATTCCAAAGGTTGAAGCCCGAATGTAATATCTACTACCTTAGACATTTTATATTATCAATAAATCTTCAGTATTTTTCCAAAATGTTTATTTAAATTTTTTTGTTATTGTTATGTTTTGAATATTCCTTAAAAGTAAAGGTCAGAATTTTAAATCACATAGTATTTTATTGGATTATATCCTGATGTATCCTTTGCTTGCAAGACTTTAATTACATTTTTCTCAAAACATCAAATTTGGACTTAAAAATAGTAGTGAAGCATAGAAGCCCGAGTAAATCAGGCCTCCAAGAAGTTGGGCGTCTTGTACAGGGCTAGGAGATTCTTCAACAGTGACCAGCTGCTGACCCTGTACAAGTCTCAAGTCCGCCCAACTATTGAATTTGGGAGCCACCTTTGGGCTGGTGCCCCAAAATACTTGATAAACCTGCTTGAATCTGTGCAAAGGAGAGCGATCCGTCTGATTGACAATCCGTTGTTAACAGACCGATTGCCTTCTCTAATGCATAGACGCAATGTAGGCATGCTGTGTCTGTTCTACAGGTATTTCAATGGAGCCTGCTCCAAGGAGCTAGCAGCATTGATTCCTGATGCACCGGTGCACGCGCGCGAAACTCGACGGACACGAGGTGAACACCCGTTCACGGTTGACGTTGGCTTCATGAGAACGGGCCGTTTTTACGACTCGTTTTTGTGTAAGTCGGCTCGTATGTGGAACGAGCTACCGGCATATGTTTTTCATCCCTCCTATAATCTGAGCCTCTTCAAGGCCCGCATTAACAAATCCCTTCCTACAGCCCCTACCTTATTCCGCCTCACAACGCCGCCCAACCGGGTGGTGACATAGTTCCCCTGTCTGTACACTGCACAGGCAGGGACGCTCTTGTGAGGTGTAAGTGAGAACAAAGTGGTTATTAATTATTTATCTTTTAATATTACACATATTAAATAGGTTCTTGTTCCCCAGGTACCACTCCGGCTCCCGCCCGTACCAGTGTCCCATCTGTCACAAGGGGTTTGTGGCCAAGGGACTGCTCTCCATGCACGCCAAGGGATGTCTGTGACAACAGCAAGCAGCTCTTTCACACGCCACCTGTAAAAACCACAACAATAATGATGAAGCCCCTTGTTTTCAGCTTTGCAGAAACCTTGATTAATCATTTTTGGTTGGTTTCTGTA
Source organism: Hesperophylax consimilis (assembly GCF_061612785.1). Lineage (NCBI taxonomy): Eukaryota > Metazoa > Arthropoda > Insecta > Trichoptera > Limnephilidae > Hesperophylax > Hesperophylax consimilis. The sequence continues at coordinate 8,289,543 of NC_142864.1, forward strand.
TTTTAATTCATTTATCCCAGTGCTCCGCAACCGGCATACCACAGCACGCCGGTGTGCATACCGAATTATAATACTGAGTAACGAACGGGAAGCGTCGCATTATCAAGTGTTAGTCTAAATTTGACTTTTGTGTACAAGAACAGCTGCAATAAGAACACTGGAATGGTTTTTCTACTGTGGATTCGAAAGTACGTTTGCAAATACAACTATTTTCAACATGAATAATTGCAATCAGAAAGCAAGAATGGGTTTTTCTAGCACGAGTCGGCCGTGTTTGTCGTGATAACAAATATTAAAATAGCTTTGGCAGGCCTAAGTATAGATCATATAAAATTTTTTTAAATGTGTTCGATGTGGATATCCAATTTTTTATACATTTTTAATTGTGTTGTGTTTATCTTATGGTATGTAATTAATAAATTTACGGATTTTGTGTTATTGTTTTAATGCGATTAAAACAGGTATATCGTAAAAACAAACAAACACTGCTGTCGATCATTCGTAAAATTTCCATTTTTTTGTTAAAAGCTATGTTTTATTGTGTTATGTTTACACTTCAGCGCTACGCGAGAAGACTCTACTTTGTAGACTTATTCAATCAAAATACGTGATAGAACGAAATGAACAGTAACACACACGACAGTTGCTACAATACAGAGGACCAACCTAAATATCCAAAAACAGAAATAATTAACCCTGGTGACCTGGTAAAATGATCAGCTCTAGCAAGCTAGACGGCGTTATAGTAACTGAGTGTTTCGAAGTAAGATAACCTGATCCGTCGGTGTCGGTGTATGCTCGAGTCCAGGTACGCAGCAGACTACTGAATTTAAAACGAATACCGGTGAATTATAGAGCTTATAAAATAACGGCGGATTATATCAGTTGTGTGCGGCGAATTACTGAGAGAGTACTGTAATTATTGCATGTTTTTAAAACGCCAAATTAAATCAGAATACATATTTTGATAAAGTCGTTGATTAGGAATTTATTTTGCACTGTATACCAAATATGTATTGGGCGATGCTATCAACTGCAAAGTTAACCTTGCTGTACAATGAATGATGTGCAGTAGATATTGCCATAGTGTGACGAATTTTGGAGAAGATTTTTGCAAACGTGCCTTGTAATAATGGTACCTTTAGTTCCAGGTGAGAGCAGTCAAAACCTCTATAGTAGAGCTGTAAGATCCTTGACTCTTTATCCCGGGGGTCAGGTACAAAGCCCGGGGTGGGCAAATAAACATTAACTGAACATTTATATAATAAAATAAAATAATCCATAATCCATCGCATATTTTCACTTTATTCCAGAGTGGAACATGGTTAAAAATAGATTTAGCTATATTTATTGATCAGATTTCAATAGTCGCATACTTCCTAACTTACTTTTCTCAGCATCAAAATATTCCCCAAATGGGGTTGCCGTAATTCCACAGGCTGTTTGAATTTCTAGTGTGAATTATTATTTTGATGGATATTTCGCCTTTTAGCAACATTCCCAAAATATGTAGATTTTATAAATTGATGTAGAAAACATATGCACATGTTTTTTCCGTTGCACAATTTTTATTAAAATAAATCTAAGATGTTTTTTAGTGTTGAAAATGAAATAGAATTGTTTGTATATAAAGTGAACTTGTATATAAAGGGAACTTGTATATAAAGTGAACTTGTATATAAAGGGAACTTGTATATAAAGGGAACTTGTATATAAAGGGAACTGTATATAAAGTGAACTTGTATATAAAGTGAACTGTATATAAAGGGAACTCGTATGTAAAGGGAACTTGTATATAAAGGGAACTTGTATATAAAGGTAACTTGTATATAAAGTGAACTTGTAAATATTTTATAAATATTATTATGTTAATATTCTGACTGTACAATTTTATAATAAATTAAATTGATTTGGACACTTTTAAAATCCATTTGATATTTACTTTTATTTTATGGAATGAATGAATGCAAATATTGGAAGCAAAAATTAACCTACTTCCAGACTTACGATCCGGCTGAAACTCGGCAGATAGATTCGTTGTCGATGACAATGTGTTCTATCAACTTTTGGTGGCAATGACATACACACAGGCGGACATATACGCACAAGACAAACATTCCCGGGTTACGAATGACCTGACAATATTTGAAAATCTCCTTCTACAGCCACAGTAAGCGGAAAATGTTGCTTGTGTTGTGACGGTGGACTTAGCCAGCCGAGGAATTGAACACATTACACTTGGGTGGGACCCAAAGGCAATGTCAACTCAGCCTCCGACCGGTCAATGTATGATAATTGCCTTCCTGTACCAACCTTAGAAGGCTTCGGTATATTAATTAATTTATTTATTTTTCATGGCCTCCATAAAACAGATGTATACCAATACAGGGTGTATCGGCACGTACCCGACAAACTTTAACCAGCTATTCCTCAGCACATTTGGAGTAAAAAATGTTATCGGCACTTTGCTGTCCGGTAACATTTTTTTTTAATAAAAAATTTATCATTCTTATTTTCACCACATGTCACCAATGTTTTATCCTTTGTCAAAGTTTGAAAATCCGTCTGGCAATATTTTGTTCGAGTTTTAGTTGAATAATGTACGTACGTACCTACGTTGGCGCGCTTTTACAATCACAACGAAATGGCACGGCAAAATTCGTCTTATTTTTAACTATTATTATTTAGTCTGTACGAAAGAGCGAGGACACTTTTTGACACACTTGCTAATAACAGCTGTTGAACACGAGAAACAATGCAAATGACAGTGACGGAGTGTGGATTTTTTTATTTATTTTTTGTTTTTAATGGAAAAAAAATGTTACCGGACAGCAAAGTGCCCATAACATTTTTTACTCCAAATGTGCTGAGGAATAGCTGGTTAAATTTTGTCGGGTACGTGCCGATACACCCTGTATATTACAGCGAAAAAAAGAAGAAAATACGCATAAATAGCACACACCTGAAGGATTTTAACCAACAATTCCTGAGTATATTTTGAGTGAAAAATGTTAATGTCATTTTGCTGTCCAATTAAATTCTATTTAGCTTATCAGTAAAAAATAAAAAAATAAAATTTTTCTATCATATCGCAACTCAGTAGTTGGGTGCCTAGTGGATCACATGATACGCACTCCATCTCATTCCAGCAGCACTGTAACAGACGAGGCAGAGCGCGAATCAAGTGATCCCGTTGCGACGTGCGGCAGTGTCATCAATGGCGACATGTGATGGAAAATGACATCTTAGTCTTATACTCCAAATATGCTCAGAAATCACTGGTTAAAATCCTTTTGGGTGCGTGCCGTTACACCCTGTATAAACAAGTACATAGTACCAATAACAAATAGTATAAGTAAGTAAGTAAACAACATTCATATAAATTATTATTGCTTATAATAATTAATTATCCTTTGTGGTATGCATAAAAACCTTGTCTTATAAACATTAGTTATTCATTAAAAAATAATAACATTCATATATTGAAGATTTAAAAATACCAATGACAATAAACGAACATGCATAATAATAATGGTGACATTATTGTGTTTCGGTAATTCCATTATCATATTTATTAGTGACACGAAGCTCAATCTCGTACATAGAGCCGTTTAAGAGATACAGTTGGGCATATCTAAGACTAACTATTGAATTGTTCGTGAAGGACGTGTTCTTATCAGTGCTCTGAATATTAACTGTATAACAGTGTTGATATGGCGACAAGATCGACCCAAGCCTGGGAAACGGTCACCGCTGCCATTAAGGACCTCACGGACCAGATTAGTGGCCTAAAAAACATCATAACAGAGCTACATAACAAGGTTAGTGATCAATCGAACCTTATTGTTGCACAAAATACTACCGTCGCCAAACTGTCGGCGAAGATAGTTGCACTGGAAGCCGTCAGCACCTACGGCACGAGGGAGCACGCAACCAGTGGGCCGTCTACCTCGGGTAATTCTACGGAAGGATCAATCCCGATCAAGTCTTCATCTAGCGGGCCATCGGCCTTGGACGAATCGGCAGAAGGTACAAACTCATCAGCATCTCCGACAAATGAGGAATATCTCGGGAAATCTAACCCGGACGAAAAAATAAAGAAAAGGAAACCAAGAAAAAATAAAGCTAAGCCACTGAATGAACCAATCAATTCTAAACACGTTGATGATCAGAGTGAGTGGCAGGTGCAAGCACGAAAGCCGCGACATCGTACATCCCTCATAATAACGGGCACTAAAAAAGAAACGGCGTTGCGAGCAATAGAGCGAAAGCATTATATCCACGCTTGGCGCTTTAGCCTAGATACCGATAGCACACACGTGCACGCATTTCTCAAAACCATTGAACCGGACTCCGAATTCGATATTGTCTCATTGAAGGCAAAAGGGAACTACACCTCCTTCAAAATAGGTGTCCCGGAAGAAAAGAAAGATACATTCCTAGATGCCACCAACTGGCCGGCAGGTATCGCTGTGTCTAAATTTAAATTCTTATCACCATCAAATAAAGAAGGTGGCACACAATCAGGTAAATCTTTACCTACCTAAAAATGGCAAAACTAGCGTTGAAATACCAAAATGTGCGTGGTCTAAATACGAAAATAGGTGAATTTTCGAACAACGTTATTTCACAAAATTCTGAAGTTATTGCTCTAACTGAAACATGGTTGCAAACCTCTGTATTCGACGCAGAACTGTTGTCCACCAGCCAGTACACAGTACATCGCCGGGACCGAGAGGGGCAACGAGGGGGAGGGGTACTGCTCGCAGTACGTAAACCGTTAAATTCAATAAGAGTAAGGGAGCTAGAAACAGATGGCGAACACCTCTGGGTAAAAGTGTGTAAAGATAACTTTACTGTGTTTATATGTGTAGTGTACTTCTACTGCACAGATGACAGCGAAAATAGACGTATTTTCTATGAACATTTAGACAATAAAGCCAATATATTATTAAATAAGAACATAATAATTTTGGGTGATTTTAACTTAAATAATAAACCCGAAGACGTCTTAACTGATTTTTCGTATTTCACAAACTCGAATGGACTGACGCAGTACAATAAAGTGAAGAACAGTAGCGATAACATTCTCGATCTTATCCTTAGCAATATAAATGTGTGTGACGTGATGAGAAGCGAGGAACCACTGGTGAATGAAGACCAGCATCACCCGACGCTGGACATTTCCGCGCGCCTATCAAGAGCGGTTCGGTGCAGACGAAGACCCCGCCAAAACGATCGCCGCGCCCCCCGCGGGCCCCCGCCTTCGCTCCACAATTATAATTTCCACCAATTTAATTATAAGCGAGCAAACATAGAACTGTGCAATAATATTCTTTCGCATTTTGATTGGACATTTTTGTACACCATAAAATCTGTAGACGAAGCAGTGAAATATTTAAACAATGTACTGTTTAGTATTTTTGAATTATGTATACCAAATAACAAACCCAACATCACAAACGATGTATATCCGATATGGTTCAATAAGAGCATTATAGATAAACTGAAAAGAAAGGAATCGCTCAGAAAAAGATATCTATTGCACAAAAAGCAATCCGATTATCTGATATTTTCAGCCAGTAGATCCGAGCTAAAATCTGAAATAAAATTTGCTAAAAAACAATACATGGAAAATGTTCAGAATGGGATCAAAGACGACATAAAGTTTTTCTGGAACTATATTAGGTCACAAAAAGTTAACCCAACCTCACCAACATGCTTGATTGAGGAAGGCGTAACTTTTACTAACCCTAACACAATTGTAAATAAGTTTGCTGACTATTTTCATTCCGTCTATAGTCAAGTAACCCCTAAACTTGAAACCAATTTCCCAACAGCATCACCCTGGAACGTTGGAGATATCTCACTCGGATTGACCAACATCCAGGAAATAGAAACTTGTATCCGGAATCTCCGACCTGATAAGGCTACTGGTCCGGACGGTATTCCTCCTTCAATAATTATAAAAATCTCTCCAAATATCTGTGTTCCCCTTGCGTACATATTTAATCTCTGCATCATGTCTTCCACATTTCCACAGTGTTGGAAACTAACGAGGGTCAGCCCCATTCACAAAGCTGATGAAAAGACTGACGTCAGAAATTATAGACCAGTTGCAGTACTGTCAACAATTCCAAAAATTTTTGAAATGATTATCTGTGATAAAATCAGTCCACAAATCACGCCTTTCTTAAGAGGTAATCAACATGGCTTCTTACCGAAGAAATCAACGGTAACCAACTTACTCTCTTTCTCTCGACGGGTAGCACAAGGCCTAGACTGTAGGCATCAGACGGACGTAATTTACACGGACTTCGCAAAGGCATTTGACCGAGTAGATCACGATATTCTAATAAAAAAGATGCATAAAATAGGTTTTAATCAACCCTTACTGACATTTTTTGCGTCATATTTAAAAGATAGAAGTCAGTATGTAAATATAAATGGATACGACTCCCATAAGTTCGCAGCTCTGTCAGGAATTCCTCAAGGATCGAATCTCGGTCCCATGTTATTCCTCATTCTGATTGATGACATTCAGGATTGTATACGTCACAGCTCATGTCTACTATTCGCAGATGACATGAAACTGATGAAGGAAATCGAATCAGATTATGATTATTCGAAACTGCAGGCCGACCTCGATTCAATCATGATATGGTCGGTAGAAAATAAACTTAACTTCAATATTAAAAAATGCGTTGTTATGACTTATAGTCGTTCACAAAATCCGGTATTCTGCCAGTATAGAATGAATGGTGAAGTACTTACACGCGTAAACATCATCAAGGACCTTGGGGTGATCTTTGATCCCAAGCTGACATTTTCAAACCACATAGTCCAGCTTACCTCGGCTTGCTCCAAAACTCTTGGTTTTGTAATTAGAACTTGCAAACAATTCAATAACAAAGAAGCAATGACCTCCATGTTCAACGGAGTGGTCAGAAGCAAGCTGGAGTACGCCAGTACTGTCTGGATACCTTATCAACTTAAATACATAAATATGATTGAACAAATTCAAAAAAAATTCCTAAGGTATGTTTACATGCGATCATACGGAATATATCCGAAATTCATGCATCACGTGGAACTGCTAAAGGAGACAAATTACCAAAGCCTGGAGACTAGGCGTAATGCCGGACTCATGGTATTTGAATTAAAGTTACTAAAAAACCTTATCGATTGCCCATATCTCCTGTCATGCTGTGGATTATTCGTTCCTGATAAATACTGTCGAAATCGTAGCCACGACCTATTCTGTATACCGCAGGGTCGGACAGATGTCATTGCCCGACATAGCATGACAAGAGGTATGACCTTACTAAATGCCCTACCAGCGGATATAGATGTGTTTAATATCACTATACCATGTTTTAAAAAATATATGTACATGTATTGTTAGTTTTAATAAAATTGTACCATAATTGGACTTACCTGTCTGTCGTACAATAATTAAAAAAAAAAAAAAAAAAAAAAAAAAAAAATATCAGTTGGGCATTCAGTTGGGTATATGATCATGCCAATCTTTACTTGTGTTTATCTCAAAACTATGTTTTTGTAGACAGACCCCTGTGATCCTAAACCCCTGAAATGTCATTGATCAATGTAGCAACGTTAAGCAATTGAGTCGCTCTGTTGAATGGCGCATTCTGATAGGCCAAAGGTCTTATAATATAAGTGTGCAGAATATTACAGGATGAATTTTCAGGGTGGAAACTGCACTGATGATAGCCAACCTCCGATAAGAAAGACCAGAAAAAGATATTCCAAATGCCTTTGAACTTTTGGGACTCTGTAAGTAAAAAGTTAACTTGCCACTCCTAGATATATTCAAGCCAAGTTCAATTATTATCTATCTGTATATATACAAATGTAAATGTTCCTTTCTTCAAAATCTTAAATCTTTGAAAGTTCTTCATCGATTGCTTTGAAATTTTGACACACGTTGCATTCGAATATGTGTGTGTTTTATATTATATATTATAGTATATAGATGTCACCTGTAACAGGTAAAAACATTATTTTTTTAAAAACAGCGTCATCTGTTGGACGTAAAAGCAACACACGCTTTTGTTTCTCTATCTGCACAGACAGACTGGGCCACTGCAACGTGTGGCGGGGTACAGCTCGTATAAAATAAAAAGTAAAATGGAGTCTTCCAAATTTAACTTGATAAGAATAACAAAAAAAATTATAAAATTTGTGTGAATATTATAAAATTTTAGTACCTACCTATAAGATAAATGAATTTATTAAGTGTAACCAGTTAAAAAAACTCATAAAACTTTAAAAGAAACAACAAAAATATACATCAATCGGTGACCGGGTATGTCATCAAAATGACAATTCCATAAACCTCCAAAAAGTGATACAAAGTCATGAAAAAATATGAAACAAAAACTAGGTTTAATAGTTGTCTATGTATCACTAATATATTAATGACTCTTTACCACTTTTTAAAGGTGTGTTGAATTTTAATTTTGATCATTTCTGACTATTGAAAATAGGAAGGATTACAGTAGAAAAAAAATTATAACGGAAACAGAAAACAGAAAAACGAAAATAAAAAAGAATAATGAAGAATAAGACATGCGTTTTCTAGTTGTGTATGTGTGCATGCATGCATAAGCGCGTAAATACACGTATACACACATACATCCACAAACACACATATTCATATGCATAGACGCATACATATTCATACGCATATATGTACACACACATATATACACATACATATATATACATACTTATTTATTCACACATATATTTTACCGACATTTACAACATTATCTGAGTATGAGAAACAGTCTTTACTAACAATATCACATTTACTCATCAAAAAGTCGGCAAGCTTCTTTCTGAAAGTGTGATAATGTCATCCGGGAATATTTTATGACATGATATTTTTTCGTCAACCGGTTTAAACACCATTCAGTTTAAAAACCATTGTTGCACAGTACGAAAACCATTACCATCTTACTAAAACACGTGTTTTAAGTGATAAACAAGTATTTACGATACAATATTGGTTGCATATCGGTTGAGTAAAATTTTAAACACTTTTATTATTAGAATAAAAATCGCAAAAATTACCAATAAAATTATATCTGACAGTATTTAGAATCATCGTAATTAACAAAGAAATAACCAATAAAACATATAGTTTTTAATAATATTAAACATCGTATTGTACATCCAGTATAATAGAATGTAAATTTAAAAAAATAATTCGAATTAGAAAGATCGTTTCAATGGATTCGATTTTTATTATTTTAGTTTGGGGCCGCGGACGAGGGTTGGATACGCCTGATTTAAACCAATAGAATATAAAGCGCAATTATGTAAAAAAATGTGTTTAAAACCGTTGAGATGAAACGTGAAATTTATTCAGTTGGAAATTAGATAGGTATACCGAATTTAATTGTCAGTAACAATAATAAAAATTATTCCATTTGATTTTGGCGGCACCCAGCCAAAATCAAATGGATTGCGAGATTGTAAAAATATTATTAGAAAATCGAATAAAAATAATTAGAAAAGTTGTGTTTAAAAAGAATAAAAAAGATATGCATTTGAAAATCATAAGAAGAGAAATATAGAACCAATTTAAAATCACACAAACAGATTAAAAATACAGAACGAGTTTGAAAATCATAAAAATAGATATAGAATGAATTTGTAAATCATCGGAATCGATATAGAATCTAATTGAAAATCATAATAATAGAATAGATACATATCTAGTTTGAAAATCATAAGAATAGATAATGAACGTATTTGAAAACCGCGCGCTTTGTTCTCGTACGCCCTGCGTGACGTCACGGAGTGTACGGGGCTCTCGCCGGAAGCTCACCGCACCCTATCCTGTGGTTCGTTCGCTTCACACTTCCTCTGCGTTCTCGAGCAGAGACCAACTAGCAATAGTGTTTCATTTGATCGAAATATTGCGTAATCGAGAGATTTTATTATTTGTGCAAATTAAATAAAATGATTATTTCACTGAAAAGTCAGATGTGCTGGTTAAAAAAACCTGGGCATTTTAAAAATATATTTTACTTTAATGGCTTCATCAGATACTGGAGCTTATATGTAACAATAATACACCCAAATTGACATCTTTTAAAATGGTCTACAATAATTTGAGTATATATATCCACATATTCGATTAATGGACTAAATTATTTTCGAAAACCAAAAACCAACTTATAGTTTTCATGTTGCGTTAGTATTATTTACATTAAAAATGACCGCTTAAATAATAAACAATTTATAAAATAAAGCTAAAAATGAATTTGAAATTTTATTTTTATATTCTAAATTTGAATTATTATAAGAAAAGGAAACGAAAGCGTTAGCATAAAAAGGTTGTCGCATATAATTGCAGTGAATCCTTTTTTCCCAAATAACACATTATTGTTTTAGTCATCTGCTCATTTAATAAAAAAAAATTTAAAAACTTTAAATAAATTAATTCATAATGTACTGCGGATAGTGATTAATCAAATACTCGAATTTATCGATAATATTGTCTCAGCCACCCATCCCTAGAATGCACCTCGCCGGTCGCACGTAATGTTCCGCTAGACTCTATTTCTATTTTGCACAAAGTTTATAATTGCGCAATTTCATTCATAAACATAAGCCGTTTTGGTTTTACAGCAGTTTTTCAGCCGGCCAATCAGAGCACGTTCGATTCGCCTCAGTTTGCAAATGGCCGTGGAAAAAGTCGAGCCCGGCAGAAGGCGTAGGGATAGGTTGACGGTGTCTAAAACCTTTTAAAATTGTGAAAAGTGACCGAATTTCCGTTTAATGGTTAACCTACAACACCAGAGAATGTACGAAACAGTGAAAATGGAGTCTGTCTGACTGTTGTGAAGGTGAAAAACTCGAAAGAAAATCTGTTGGGAGTGGTGTGCAACACAGCAGTTCTCCGGCTGACAGAAGGGTAATGTACCGACGGCATTTCTTGATTAAACCATTAAAGGATTTGACAGGCGGTCTGTCGTGCTCACGTCACGACGATACATCTTTAATTCGCGTCCTGGCACACCATTTGAGTCCTTTAAATCGCTAATTGTTGTGTTTGTCCAAGCAGTTTAGTCGCGCCTCTATCGAACATTTCAGACCACCATCGGTAGTTTTACAATCTGCACTAGACGTGTTTCATTTTGCAATTTACTCGCCTTAAACCAAAGCAGATCCTTCCCAAAGAATCAATCTTACGTTTTACAAACATTATCAATGTGTAGCTAATTGTTTTTTTGGCAAATTTACCGATTTATGTTTATCGGTATGAAAATCATCGGGTAGGTATATCCAAATACTATAGATGACAACACATGAAGCTCTTCGATTCGCATACATTTTAAAGTCAACAATTTATTAGCAATGTCTTCTAGCAGAATAGATACGAACTAACAATTTTTCCATATATATAATTTATAAATTAATAACATGACACATTTTTTTACGAATATAAAAAAAAATGTGTCAATATCGGAAAAAAATAAATATTAATAATTTTCAAAAATATAAGATTGATAAAAATGACAGTATTTAAATGTGTTTCGGTAGCACAGTAGATAGATGCTTTGCTCCCGGATAGAGATTCCGAGTTCGAATCAACCTAATATTTCATCAACAAAAATTCCGTATTGATACATCTAATAATACATTTAGATATCAATATTGACTAGATCTGAATTACTCACATCCTGACACTATCCCCTTTTCATGCCTCTCCCCTATTTTCAATTCCGCGAAACAAAACTATAACATCTTGTGTTGAAATAGAACCACTTGCTCCACCCAGTAAAACTGTTGTGTATTTGTATTCAATAAAAAAACACCGCCCTCTTTTCTAAATGCATGATTTAAAAAAAATATATAAAATTAGTTTTTATGAGTAGAATTCATAGTATTTTTTATTGAATTAGCACATGTAAAAGTGCGATACCTTTCTTTAGTTGCCTTTACTTATCGAAAGTCGGTTATCATCACCGTTAAATGTAGTATATATATTTGCGGCACGTTCAAGAGTGGAAGTTACTGTCAGTATTGCCTAAGTGAAATACCACAAGTTAGAATCGTAACGTTGCTTGAAATGGCTTTAGCCGCGTTTCGTGACCAGATCTGAATAGCCAGGTACTTCCCAACTCTCCACTTACCAATCGTCCCCCACCCCTCTGCCTTTAGCCTCACAACATACTAAAATTGGGGATGCCATAGTCCTACCAGCTCAAACGTTAAAAACGTTATCTTCAATTTGGAGATATCCACTCACAATACGTTTTTCTGGCTGATGTACGATATATTTTCTGGTACCATCAGGAGTAATCTTCATCCTTGAACAACCTTCCCCGATTGATCTGATAACACGATACGGCTAAAGCCACTTCAAGCAACGCCAATGTTTCTATCCTGAAAAGTGTGTTTCATCGGGGCGATGTATTATTAGTTCGATATTAAAACACATATTTTTTAAATTCTGTTATACACCTACAGTAGAATACCAAAAAAATGATGTTTGCCAAAAATAGTCACCCATTTAACTCAACGTTTTTCGCTAATTAACTTAATCAAGACGTAATTTTCGCTGGTGTAGGCAGAGAGGACCTACCGCCTTATAACCCTGCCCTTGGTACACAATCTTTGCTTCATTCACTTTGTTATATTATCTATTTTTGCTGATCTCTAATTATCTCTAAATTATCTTCTTTTCAATTGACACATCTTTGTATCTAAGATTAGTTTTCCTTATGTCTGCCGATCGCTTTTTAAATACATTTTTAACACATTTCTCGTTTTCCTGCATACAAATACGACATTAGATGTCCGACAAATAGCTCCAGGTTGGAAGATACTCTCAGTATCGCCCTGTTGAGAGAGACTCCATTCAGAACATCTAAAATTAATAATTACTTTAAATATGTTTATTTACCAGATCTGAATATCTGAGCAATTCGTGGCCTTTCCAATATTATTCCTCTCTACTTTAGTTCTGTATTATACTCTCAGTATCGCCCTGGTGAGTGGTTAAAAACTAAAAGTTTCGTGAAATAGCGTTTGTATTTCTTTAGTGACCTAATAATTTTCTGCGCCTTTTAGAATTATTTGCGATAATTTTTTCTTCTTCACTAAAAACATTTCCATTATTGACGCCACTGAGGTGTGATATTATTTCACAAAAACTGTGCTATATAAATTTATTCCAGTATTATTTCTATAGTAATAATTCCGGCCGCCAGGATCGCTGGCGTATGGCGCTTCACTTTCGCGCACAAAGCTTCCCTGAAATAATTCATCATCCTTAGTATCAACTCGCCTACAGCTACTTACAGCAGTATAGAACATGTCACCTGGTTTCGACTCGATTTCGTTTTTGCCGGACGTTTTTAGTTAAGAATTAATTATATTTTCACCATTTTATTTATCTATTAAGTTAGATTGACTGTTTATCTATGCGTTTCTGTAAAATTTGTTCAGTTTTATCTTGAAATATAGGCGCTAGACGGATTCTTATTAAGTATGTGCTATAATATAATTTTGTTTAATGAATTTGAGATTTCTTTCGATGGGTTTGTCACTTCCTTCTGCCTAATATGAACAAATTAACAGTTCGCAACTAAAATACATAGTGATACGCATGACGTATGCCATTGAATTTGGTATTGAGAAATCGTAAAAAACAGTTGTAACAGTGCTAATATAAATAATTATCAATTAATTATTCCATGAACCCATTTTTACACATCGAATTAGTGCTTCTAAAATTTTACCAATTGTGTTAATCAACCCAACCTAACTGACTAGTCAATTATCATAACTTTAACGGAAGGGGTAGGCAGATAGGATGGAAATACACACAATTCTGTCTTAAATTCTCTTCTGTTATGGCGACTTTTGAAAACGTAATCTTTTAAAATCGTCGTCCTTATCAGAAACTGTCCATTTGTAGAAAAGGGCCTCCAAGCTAATTTTATTCTGATGTCTATATATAGCTCATGATGGAAATAACGTTGCCAGCTGAAATTAATCATATTGATCACTGACCTAGACATTTCCAACTGAGAAAGACAATATACCTACTAATTTCGTGACGCCAGAACTCACCATTTAAAAAAATATTGTTTTTGCCAAGACAAACAGATTTTCCGCTTTATGGTGATGAATTTATGGAATATATAATATTTTTTAAAGTCCTAACAATTGTGTGTTTCCTGGTTTTCTTTTTTATAATAGTCCCAACTGGTTCCAACCGTCTTGTATTCCCAATTGGGGTATGTTGTGAGACTGTAGGTAGCGGGAAGGGGAAAAAGATGAGGGAGCATCTGATTATTTAGATCTGGTCACCAAACATGGCTAAAGCCATTTCAAGCGACATTTTATTTCGGTGGCCTTTCACCAGGGCATTACTGAAGGTATCTACCACCTGGTGTATCTGTCCCACCGGAACAGCAGTACTCCTTACTGGGAATGCTACACTTGTATCATATATTGTCCTTGACTTGATCTTTACAGGTTTTGTGCGTTGAACGTTATTGTGTTTTGTTACAATTTTGATGTTGTCATATTGACTGTCAAATCTGACAACCGTCACGCTGCACGGGTAAGCAGAGAAACACTCCTCGCTTCATTCACATTCGTATTATACTGTCTCGTATTATATCGTTTCGTATTATATCGTTTCGTTTTATATCGTCTCGTATTATATCGTCTCGTATTATATCGTCTCGTATTATATCGTCTCGTATTATATTGTCATCACTCTTCACATGTACTCAAGTGTATGATTCACTTGATCGTGTCATGTTTTCCTTGGGTGTCCCCAACTTTGTCGACCCTTCACTGCCGCGTCATATATTCTCCTTACGCTTCTTCGTTCATCTGCTCAACATGCCAAACCCATCAAACGTCCATTTCTAAATCTTATCCATTATGCTTACATCCGCCTGGCACTCTTTCAAGAGATCCTCATTTGTAACAGTCATACATGGTTTTATCACACACCCCCTCAGGGATCTCATTTGCACAGCATTCAGTCTACTTTCATCCTTCCTCTGCCATATATCAGACTGATATAAGTTTCAAATCTTATAAACTTTACCAAATTAGGTTCAGATCTGTCAGTGAATTGCGTTGTTTGCAATTTTCCCCGTTTTAAACATTTTTACAAGTTTCTTGAAAGCGTTGTTTAAAATGAACACATTTTCCCAGACCACATTGTGCGTATGTCAGTCTGTGCAGGTACCTAAATCTTATCTGCCAGTATTTTTTTTATGCTTTAAACTGATAACAGACTTGTACATGTGTGGAATGTTATGTCTACGAGATATTCAGATAATATTATTTGTTTTTTAAGTCACACTGTTTCTGCTATCGTGGTACGAGAACACGCCGTCAGATGGAATGCAGGAAAACACTTCTTCTTCTTGACATATAAATTTATTAATTCACAATATAATTGCAGAGGATCTTATTTTCCTCTGCTAAAACTTAAACTGAAAGAAATAAAGGTCTAGTTTCCTTTATTCTTCAGTTTTCCCTAGGTTTACATAAACCTAGTAATTATCTCACGACTGACTGCCTAGGTACGCATGTACCTACCAGTTATAGCAACACTCTAATACTGTCTTTTTTCTGGGAGGTATCTGTATTTAAACTAAATTCTGAAGGACATTTTACCAAAATAAAGATGTTCCACCCGCTCGTTGGCAAACAACATTCTTAACATAAATAAAATGCACTTTAACTATTCTTAATGATACAAACGTGACTTAAACAATACAAATATTTTAAAGAAATTATTGGGAGATGAAACTTTATTTGGGGTTTTTATTACTATGGGACAGGGGTGGGAAAGGTATTGGCAAATATTTTTAGGCATAATGGTTTAACTAGGGTGATCATAAAATATAAAACGAATAGCTCTATTTGAAAGCCGCCGCCGCTTGCAGTAAAATGTCACTAATTCTTAAATCATAAATGATACAAACAAGGCAATATGTTTATAAAAATACCAGGCCAATGAATTGTTTTATTGTAGGGTCGAATCTGCAAATGTGGGAAGCTACACTATCTTTAAAAATACGAACTGTGAGAACTGGCCTGAAGGTTAAATTTTACTGAGCAATATGTAATAGTCGCATTCTGGAAGATACATACCTCCTCCCGTGAAGTACTTCACAAAATAGGCTAAGAATGCGACTGTTATCTTTATTAGGTACCTACTGCATGTCTACGAAAATTACCAGTTAAATTTATTAAAATGTCTAAAATACAAATATTTATGCTACTCTTAAAACTAGAAATTCCGTGAAATATGTAAATCTTATGACTAAAAATTGTGTAATAGGTAATGTCTTAAAACTAGACATTCCGTAAAAAATGTAAATCTTACGACTAAAAATTGTGTAGTAGGTAATGTATTAAAACTAGAAATCCCGTAAAAATGTATATCTTACTGACTGACTAAATGGTTGTAGTAGGTAATTTCGCATTCACCTCCACCCTTAAACCCGCCTTGAGCATGTATGTATGTAATATTTTGTATTAATTTCTTCGCACTTTCTACTGAATTTACACTATCTAAATAGTCGTTCATGTAATGTTTTGTTTTTATTGCTTCGAAGGCCTGGGGATACTGAGATAAAAATTGATCCGCGTTTTTATTTTTTACGAATTGCGCCGAACAATGTGATGATTTTGCGCCAAAAATTATAAGAAGGGAAGAAACCGCGTCACGCGCCTCTCTTTTTAACGCTTTTTGTAATGTATATAAATTTTTGCTGTCAGATACTTTTAAGAAGTCTGTGGTATGATGGAATATTAATTTGAACGCAATCCATTCAATTGGATTGCCGTTAAATGTGGGAAGATCATTAACTTTGGGCCTGGTATTATATAAAGACATTGCCTTACCAATTGATTCCGCGAGACGGTCTTCAGTTATAGCAGGTGTTGGTCCCTGGAATCGGCCCTGCGACTCTGGCCACTGTTGCCCGTCGCGTTGCTCTGCTAAGTTGACTGGCTGCTCTGATGTAGGCAGCTCCCAGCAGCTACTGCTTGGCTGCTGATGCTGCATCGACTGCAGCTGAAGAGATTGCCCTACCAAGGGCGGCTGATGCGATGTTCCTCTGGGTGGGAGTAGCTCGTACCGCCCGCCCTGCTGCTGCTGCTCCAACCGCTGTCCCAAGTGCAGCGGAAGAGTCTGCTCTGCCCGAGGCTCCAATTGCGATGGGAGAGTCTGCCCTGCCAAGGGCTGCTGCTCTGAGGATCCTTTTGGTGGGAGTAATGCGTACCGCCCACCCTTGTGCTGCTCCACCCGCTGTTCCAATTGCAGCGGATGAGCCTGCTCTACCCGAGGTTCCATTTGCGACGGGAGAGTCTGCCCTTCCAAGGGCTGCTGCTCTGAGGATCCTTTTGGTGAGAGTAATGCGTACCGCCCACCCTTGTGCTGCTCCAACCGCTGTTCCAATTGCAGCGGATGAGCCTGCTCTACCCGAGGCTCCATTTGCGACGGGAGAATCTGCCCTGCCAAGGGCTGTTGCTGTGCAGTTATTGTGGGCGGTTGTAGTGATAACCGCCCATCATGGAGCAGTTCCTGTTGCTGCTCCATTTGAACTCGAAGAGGCTGTTCATTGTGATCTCCAAGTTCTGATGATGAACTGTGATGTGACTGGTCCACCCACTCATTGACTCTATCCTCGAGAGTCCGTTGCGAAGTCCTTGATGCAGCTTCTAAAACGAGCGCCGCATGTTGCTCCTCTGCTTCCAAGATTGACATTGCTGCAGCCATCTTTGCTTCGGAAGCAGCCATCTTTGCTTCGGCCATCTCCGTAAGTAGGCGGGCCTTTTGTCTCGTGATGTGCACCTTGGTTGCTGAAGCTTTTATTTGAGCCTCCATCCAGCTCCTGCTGGTTTGCGCCTTGCTGCCGCAGACAGATGACGTCTTTGTGTGTTGTCCCGCTTCCATGATGCTGCTGTTCCCGATGCGGCTCGAAGGACCATATGTTTCTGCTATCGTGGTACGAGAACACGCCGTCAGATGGAATGCAGGAAAACACTTCTTCTTCTTGACATATAAATTTATTAATTCACAATATAATTGCAGAGGATCTTATTTTCCTCTGCTAAAACTTAAACTGAAAGAAATAAAGGTCTAGTTTCCTTTATTCTTCAGTTTTCCCTAGGTTTACATAAACCTAGTAATTATCTCACGACTGACTGCCTAGGTACGCATGTACCTACCAGTTATAGCAACACTCTAATACTGTCTTTTTTCTGGGAGGTATCTGTATTTAAACTAAATTCTGAAGGACATTTTACCAAAATAAAGATGTTCCACCCGCTCGTTGGCAAACAACATTCTTAACATAAATAAAATGCACTTTAACTATTCTTAATGATACAAACGTGACTTAAACAATACAAATATTTTAAAGGAATTATTGGGAGATGAAACTTTATTTGGGGTTTTTATTACTATGGGACAGGGGTGGGAAAGGTATTGGCAAATATTTTTAGGCATAATGGTTTAACTAGGGTGATCATAAAATATAAAACGAATAGCTCTATTTGAAAGCCGCCGCCGCTTGCAGTAAAATGTCACTAATTCTTAAATCATAAATGATACAAACAAGGCAATATGTTTATAAAAATACCAGGCCAATGAATTGTTTTATTGTAGGGTCGAATCTGCAAATGTGGGAAGCTACACTATCTTTAAAAATACGAACTGTGAGAACTGGCCTGAAGGTTAAATTTTACTGAGCAATATGTAATAGTCGCATTCTGGAAGATACACACACTACATATTATTATTATTATTGATTTAGTGGTAATACTATTGTCCTTATGTTTGGAGATTCCAGGGTTAAATACCAGTTGAGTTATTGATAATCTCAGTATCGCCCTGGTAAGACCATCTCAGAATCTTAACATTGCCTGAAATGGTAGCAGCCATGTTTGGTAACCATGTCTGAATTGTCAGGTACTTTACCAACCTTACTCTTGACCATTTTCTTCTCCCCACTCCCTCTCCACCTCCCCACCACTCCTCCCCACTCCCTCTCCACCTCCCCACTACTCCTCCCCACTCCCTCTCCACCTCCCCACTACTCCTCCCCACTCCCTCGCCACCTCCCCACTACTCCTCCCCACTCCCTCGCCACCTCCCCACTCCCTCGCCTCCTCCCCACTCCCTCGACAACTCAATACGATGACAACTCAATACGATGACAACTCAACACAATGACAATTCAACACAATGACAATTCAACACAATGTTGTCATTGTTGAATTGTTTCAACACAATGACAATTCAATACAATGACAATTCAACACAATGACAATTCAACACAATGACAATTCAACACAATGACAATTCAACACAATGACAATTCAACACACCTTTTAAAAAGTGACATTAGGTCATACAAAGTGTTGGAACAAAAACTAGGTTTGGTTTGTAGGTTAGTTTTGTGTCCATCGCTTTAATAATAATAATTGGATGACTTGTATAGCGCCGTTTTTGTGCAAAATCACCTCAAGGGCGCTGTACAAACTTATAATACATTTCTACAGTGATCTATGTTATTACTTAACTATTTATGGAGAAAATATACAGTACAATACTTACCTGGTAGGTCACTTGAGATTAACACTTAATTAACATTATCTAATTGTTTATTGGCGAAATTTAGATACAGGATTTAGGACTTAATTGAAAAATTAAATATAACTGGACTTTCTCTTAGGAATGGTATATTTAATCTAAGGGCTTTAAATGACTTCATGCAACTTTTGTGTTTAGTGATTGTGGAACCCCTCGCAATATACCCCGATTGGGGATGCCGTAGTTCCACTGGCTCCGAACAGTTGCGAGTAGTTGAGATTTGTGCGGTATTCACATTTAAAAAAACAATTCTCTGTTATAATCGATCTTTTTACCTTTATTCACCGGACAGAGATGACCCATTCCTTTTAATACAGTTCACCAGTGGTATAATTAGTGTTTTAGCTCCTGTTATGGTATTCTGTGGTATTTTGGTATCCTATTTGCGGCTCCTGGTTCCACAACTTGGTATTCATCTCCACAGATATATGAGCCTTGTTCACATTTCCTTTAGCTATTAGTATATGCTTTCAACTCTCAACAGCTGCGTGTATCAGGTGTGTGTGAATGGCAGTGTCCTGTATAAAGTCATATTAACTTCCTCATGATCACTCCATTTATTATGGACGGAGAGAGGCTCCTCCGTTTTGCTCTCACTCCAGAAGATAGGTGGAAACTCGAGTGACAATCGGCTGACGTGAGAAATGCCAATCTCATGCGTGACCCCACTGAGAGACAGCCTGGCTTCTCTAAACATGGCCTCGTAAACTCTGGTCCTCCTTCTATAGGATAAGGTGTCCCCACAGCTGTTGTGCCCGCTTGAGGCACAGGTGGGGCCTTAAAGAGTCAGCGATGAGTGAATGACAATAGAAAGTTAGACAAAAGAAAAAAACTTTAAATCTTCCACACATTTTTAACTGTATTCATAGTTTGTGGAAATAACTTATTGAAATCCACAAAAACGCCGTTAATATTAATAGAGACTAGGGGCTAAGCTTAATAGTTCATGGTATCCGGTACTTGAATGCTACTTCAAAACTAAAAGCAAAAAACCACATTAAATACTGGTCCTGAGAGGATTGACACGTGCGACACTGTATCACTTCTACATACATAATCATGCACTTCACCGCGATCTACACATCTGCCCTGATCATGGGGCACCCTAACGCTGTCCAAAACGTTGCTAAAGAAGGAGGAAGCGCAATATGGCATAATAACCCAAAAATAAATCGCAATTATACTTTTTGCCTGTGAAAATCTCAAATCATGGCAATTTTTTTCCCCAGTTCTGCTTTCAAGAATTTTCATATTACTTGATCATTACTTCGCTTCTAGTACGGCTGTATGCGTAGAGGATAGGACACCACACACCTTTTTTGTTGCACGCACTCCTTGCTTCATTAACATTCATACATCTTCTATTATTTCGTCCCTTGACATGATTCAATTCACTCGATCGATCGTGCCATTACATTCGATCAACCCTATTAATTATATTTTCACGTAGACTTCACGCAAGAGTGCTATGGCAACCGCTATTGGGGAATATTGTAAAGCGAAAGAAATAGGTAGTAAAGAAGTGCCTAATATGCTTATAGAAAAATAGCGGATTTAAGTGGTAATCTTTCATGTTTTGTATGATAACCGATCAGATCTCAATTGCCAGGTGCTTCCGACACAACTATTCTTCGTACTTTGCGCTGTCTCGTCTGTGAAAATTATAATAATACGTCTTTTGTTTTGTATGCAAATTTAGTTTCAATATCCTTTCCTCCTAAGACAATGTCAATTATTATAATTTTTAACATTATTCATATGCCATTCAAATTTATTTATACCGGCGCTAGACAGTCTTAGGACGGGTTGTTTCGGAGAATTTGAACAATTCATCAAATTTTAACGTTCGTTTTCAAGTTCTGTGAAAGATATTTTCAAGTTCTATTTTTATTTCAGTTCTGTCAAGCAACTAGCCTATAATGATATAATAACAGTACTTGAATAGGACTTTCACAGAACCCGAAAATGAACATTGAAATTTGATGAATTATTCAAATTCTCTGAAACTACCCGTCCTTATGTAGTTATCAACTTGATTTCATCTCCATTTGTCTTTTAAATTTAGTTTTTTCACTTTCAAATCACCCGTAAGTTAATCCAAAGCTTTCGTTTTTATTTTTATGTGAATACAAGAGTCCCAACTGTTTCGGAAAGTCCAGATCCAACGGTGCTACGACATCCTTAATTGGGGTATGTTGGGAAGATGAAGGGAGTCGGGAAGGGAAAGCTCTGGGAAAGAGGAAGATTGGGAAGTAACGGGCTATTCGGATCTAGTCACCAAACATGGCTAAAACCATTTCATGCAACGTTTAAATGTTCAGTTTCTTACTTTGTGGAATTTATTTAGGTATATTCGTGGGAGCAGATCTTAATGACTACCATGTAACTGATGATAAATAACTTGATGATAATAATGTTTTCTCCCACCAGGGTGATACTGAGAGTATGGATTAACACCAATATTTTTTGTTGCCGTCTAGTTAAGATGCGTCTGTATTGCATTGTCTTAGCTGGCTGGAATGACCCATCAACTGGGACTAATTAAAATCAATAACATCCAATCAGCTCCTTCGTATATCAATTATTTTCATCTCCATTGTTATATATTTATATATATATACAGTGCATTAGTATTGTATACAAATTATTATATGGGGTGTTCGGTACTTGATGCCAAATATCGAAAAATGTAATAATGGCAAGTTAAAAAGTGTCAATTCTCAACATGTGTTTTGTTTGTGTATTTGGATAATTTATATACTGCCATTTTATACGAATATTTTCTTACTAGGCTCTCTCTTCTCGCGATTGCAATAGTTACAAGTTAATTTTAGATGTGACATGAAGCGGAAAATGGTTTGAATTTCTGATCTCCCCATTTTTTCTATCCAGCTATTACTAACTATTGATAATCTATTTCAACAACTTTTGATTTAAGGCGATGCCATACATAGTAATGCAAAATCATGTGTTTTTGGTTTGAAAATTTGGTCACCTAGAAATGTTTGAGATGCTTTAATTAAATACTGCGAGTAGAATACATCTTGGCCTTTGAAATGATCGAGTAT
The DNA here is from genome assembly GCF_061612785.1 of Hesperophylax consimilis. Lineage (NCBI taxonomy): Eukaryota > Metazoa > Arthropoda > Insecta > Trichoptera > Limnephilidae > Hesperophylax > Hesperophylax consimilis. Next base: position 8,312,292 of record NC_142864.1, read on the forward strand.
TTTTTAGATAAGTCTTTTTATAAGCCCAAAAAAAAATAATGTATAAGGCCTATGAAAACTGCTTTAAAGTTCAAAATTTTCTACTTACGAACCTATTTTCGGTTATGATTTTATTGTATAATATGGTAAATTAAGTCATCTATAAAATGATCGAAAAAAAATTAAATATTTATGCCTGAACATCCACAGTATAAAATAAAAGGCACTTTTTGGCCATGTTTTTTTCTTGCATAAATCAAAACAGGCGGATGGTGTTAAGCGGGAATTTAAACCTTATCGCCATCTACGTAAGGGCTGTTATTGATAGCGGATCATTTTAAAATATTACACGACGTAGTGCATCGCCTTAACTGTATGGTTTAATAGGCACAACTTATCTAGTCGAAGGCAGCCGCACATTCATTTGACATTTTGAATTGTCCGTTTGTAGGCAGAGACATAAAATGAAGTATTTCGTTTTTCATATTCACAGTCCTGCTATTTTATATCTATTTATTGGAATACCGCACAAGAATCGCAACTGTTGGGTATGTTGTGAGGCTGAAGGTAGTGCGAGGGGGAGGAGAAGGTTGGTAATTACCGGTTAAAGCCATTTCTGATTCGAAGCTAGCAGCATTGAACTCCTGCGCACTTGGTGCACGTACGTAAACACCCATTCACATTTGATGTTGGCCTCATGAGAATGGGTCGTTTCTTCGACTTGTTTTTGTGTAAGTTGACTCGAACGTGGAATAAGCAGCATCTGTTTTACCTCCTTCATATAATCCGGGCCTCATCAAGATCCGCATTATTAATCCCTTCCTACAGTACCTACCTTGAATCGCCTCCCCTCTCTCTACGTTACTTCGTTACTAATAACACTGTACTGACAGTACCTACCTTGAATCGCCTCCCCTCTCTCTACGTTACTTCGTTACTAATAACACTGTACTGACAGTACCTACCTTGAATCGCCTCCCCTCTCTCTACGTTACTTCGTTACTAATAACACTGTACTGACAGTACCTACCTTGAATCGCCTCCCCTCTCTACGTTACTTCGTTACTAATAACACTGTACTGACAGTACCTACCTTGAATCGCCTCCCCTCTCTCTAAGTTACTTCGTTACTAATAACACTGTACTGACAGTACCTACCTTGAATCGCCTCCCCTCTCTCTACGTTACTTCGTTACTAATAACACTGTACTGACATGGGTACTCTTGTGAGGTGTCACAGAAAAATAAAAATGAATGTACATTAAATACAATTGTTCGATGTATTCTTCTTTTTGAAAGATGGCCCATCCAATTCTTCTTCTTCTCTCAATTTTATCCTTAAATATTTAGTAAGAATTACCAGTCACTCTATATGTACACAGCGTTTGACTGAATTTGATTGAATTGTGATTAACTTGAGTGCAATATGTAAACGATTATTAAGCAAGTCACTGTTCTCCTAAACACTTCTATGGACATGTAAAATTATCCAAGGATGTTATATTGTATGCAAATATTATTGCTGAAGAGAGGTTAGAGATCTGAGGTTATATTGCTGGTAGAGGTTAGAGGGCCACAAATAAATTTACCGCGCAAACCTTTTTCATGTACATGTTTTTTACATGTTCCATATTCGCAGCGGCAAATGGTTTTTACGGCATTATTATTATTTTAGGTTACGGCCGCTTTCGCCAAACAAACTGAGCGACTGCTGTGTGTAAATTTGACTCATTTAACCACCCATGTCAACTAACTGTCAAAGTGACTTCTAAGTAGTTTTTTTTGCGGGTCAAAATCATAAATATGTGATAAAAATGTAACACTATTGATTTATGCACTGTAGTGATAAACCGACAGAAGTGTATTGTGGGTGTGTCTGTCTGTCCGAAGAAAACTCTATTTTTTTCTTCTGTTGTAATTGATCAAATCATTTTCAAATATTGAAATTTTTTCTTGAGGAGAACGATTTCACTGGCTTGTTTTGAACCTGGGAGTTGAAAGGCCTTGTGTAAATTGCCTACATCAGCATCAGCATCTTAAACTTTAAACTCCTGAAGGTAAAAATTATGTATCATCCGAAAGGAGGTTCGCAAGGGTCTCCCGTATATCGCGGAGTGGTCGTGTCGCTTAATATTCCTTTCGCCCTTTTCAGTAACACTCAAATACTAGTTACTACCTACCGTTTTAACCGGACATTGCCCATCTTTGCCCAGCAGTCAATCATTAAGTAAAGCAAAATTGTAAAAGCGATATGGATAATACAAAACCTAGCAACAGATATTTAATCAAACCAAACATGCACTCACCGAGAATCCCACTCTATCAACTTCAACAAATCTTATGAATCTCACCACCTATAAATTTTGTACATGTCGATCTGACTTTTACAGACTTCGAGAAAGCATTTGACAAAGTTGACCACAATACTTTATTAAAATAGAGTGCCTGTTGAGATGCCACATAAAAAAATATTATTTAACTGATTTCTGATTAACAAATTATTATAAGCGATAATTAGTCGCCTGAAATATCCATACAAATTGAAAATATCTCCCGAGTAAAAATAAATGCCGCCGACGGGAATTGAACCTGTACCTTCTGATTTCCTGTCAGGTGCTCTGGACCACTGAGCTACGTCGGTTTATTCCCGACACGCCAAATAATTCAATATGTAGTAGTACTTTAATCGACAATTACTGCTTATTATATTTTTTTCACCTCTAAACAACCAACTTTATTTTGTAGGAAAGGCTTTGTTAGTGCTAAATTTCGCACTAGATGGCGTCGAGACATATTATATCTACATTTGTTGGTGAAATATTTTGACTTTGTTTATAGGACTAGGTTTTTTTTGTGCATAGCACAAAGGATAACAAATTATTATAAGCAATAATTAGTCTCCTGAAATATCCATACAAATTGAAAATATAAATGTCGCCGATGGGAATTTATTTTTATTTATTTATTTCTGATTAAAAAGTTGTCAAAATATTACCAAGTATATAACATTTTGTATCAATTCATTCCCCTTAGTGGTTAATTTTATTATTGTTGCATTGTTAGGAATTGTGTAACCCGATATTTCCCTTGGGTACTATTCAAACTCCTTCTCTCTTCTGTTATAAAAAGCACTCCACGTATTAAATATTTTTTTATAACATTTTTGTACATGTAACTCTACATAATATTTTGTTTATGTGTTGTTTGGTAAAATAATGTATTGATCCAGAGTACACATTTATTTTCTTATGTTCACACTGTAAAAGCGTTTTGTCAGTGAGAGGTGGTGGTTCTATTGCGTCTTGTGTTTAGTGCAACGGAAGTAATGATGCTGCAAAATATGTGGGAGTATGATTCAAAATATTCATAGTAAATATGCACCTCTTTCCAGATATCGCAATGCTGGATGTGTTGATTTTATTTATTTATATATTAATATCCTTTATAGGGGAATGTGAATCTCAGAACCTTCAGTGGTCATTCTCCATTATTTTGCGCAGTGGAAATTACATATGAATAGTAAAGATTATACAGTATTTCTTATACATAACTGAACTGCCTCAGTATGTGAATCTCAGAACCTTCATTGGTCATTCTCCATTATTTTGCGCAGTGGAAATTACATATGAATAGTAAAGATTATACAGTATTTCTTATACATAACTGAACTGCCTCAGTATGTGAATCTCAGAACCTTCAGTGGTCATTCTCCATTATTTTTCGCAGTGGAAATTACACATGAATAGTAAAGATTATACAGTATTTCTTTTACATAACTGAACTGCCTCAGTAATAATCTTTTATGTTTCTTTAGTGATGAATTGAAGATGTCCACTGACTCATTAGTATTCTGGGCAATACGTATGATAAATATTACGGTAGTTAGTCCCAGAATTTGTGCACTGAAATAAATCCCGACTTCTAGTATTTCCTTGTGGAATCTGAAAGCTTATCGATGCAAGCAATTCTGGACTATCGAATGCATCATTTAGAATTTTATTTAGAAATACAAATTTAGTGAGACTCCTTCTGTTTGATAATTTAAGCATATTCATGTCATTCAAAAGAGTGTCGTAGTTCAACAAAATTGTTGGAATACCCATTTTAAAACTTAATTTATTTTGTATTATTTCAATTACAACATTAATTAATTATTTATCAATTGCATCTAATAACACTGTCTGATAGGAGAATTATGTCAAACCTGGTTGTGTTACACCAAAAATTGATAGTCCTGCCATCGTTGCCACTATTAAATTCCATGTGCATACTAGGAATACAAGACAAAATATATCATTCTTCTGCAATACATACACAACCAACTATCTGACACACTCACTGACCAATAGGATGCATGATCTGGGCAACAAGTATGGGGGTACTATTGATATATTTATTGACTCCGTTTATAGAATTAAGCGTAATCTATACCAGCACTAGAATCCTACAAATTAGAGTAGCGTTGGTAATGTAGTTTGGTAAATATTTGGAATCGCTGGCCACGGATAATACGAAATATTTTTAAACAAAAACTTTAAAAATATTTAAATATATTTATATTAAATATTTAAATATATTTACCTTAATTACTATAAAAAGAAACTGGACTGCATTTGGAAAATTTTTAATTTTAATTTTTAATTACATAAAATGAAAATTCGCTTTCGTTGTATGGGATGACAGCCGGAATAATTTCTGTCGATGACATTTTCTTTTGTTGGTATTCCTGATATGAGTGGCTAGAATTTTTACCATTTACTGTATGCCCAGAAAATTCTATGGTCATTTGTTGACGTTTAATTTTGTAGCCATTTTTGTAGTTGCAATAATAATAATAAAAGAAAGACATACATTCCCGGGTTACTAATAACCTGACAATATTTCAAAATCTCCTACTACTACCACAGTAAGCAGAAAATGTTGCTTGTGTTGTGATGTAGTACTTTACAGTCGGGGAATTGAACACATTGCGGCTGGGTGGGACCCAAACACAATGTGAACAAATTCTGTTATGTATTGTATATCAATAAATTCGTTATTGAATTCTCTGCTTATATAAAGTTATAATCTTCAGCGCTCAACGCATATCTTAGCACTACAGTGATTATTACTCATATCTACATAATTAGTAAGGGTTAAGAACAATGATTTTCATCTCAGTTGTTTTAAGGACTTACGTAATAGGTATATTAACTGTGTATAATTTAATATTTAGTACCTTATAACTTGTAGTAAAATGTGCTGTGAATGTACAAATAAAATAAATAAATAAGAACTGGTTGACAATGTATGTGTTGGGCAGAAAAATAGTAATTGATGTGTAAATATTATCCGTCGGAAAGACATGAGTAATTAGCACCCAGGAACGAGGCGCCCTGTTAATTAACACTACGATACCACAGGCTCAAGTCTAATAAGACAATTTTCCATTTTTTTTTATTTGTAAGGATGGTTTTTATCCAAATATTTATGGCATTCAGCTTTCAAATTATGGAGAGGGATAGGTGAATTTGGTTACCGGATAACTCATCAAAATGACAATTCAACACACCTAGAAATAGTGTTCAGTGTTAGGTTACATATTTTTATTTATTAAACGCCCAGAGGGCTTTTAAAACATGTAGGTGGTACAATTTTGATGACAGACAATTTTGAAACATGAGAAAGAAATAATAAAAATAAAATTACATTAAAAAATAATATACGCAAGAAACAAAATTAAAAATAACAAGAACATAAATTAAAAAAATACAGCGATTTAACTGGTTTACAAAAAACCACTTCCATTTAGGAATAGTGTTGAAATAAGTCTTTTACGTGATCCACAAAATTCGCAAAGTTAATATTAAATATATCGACATCACCTAAGAATTGGTTTCCCATAGTGTGAAACCGTTGTATTGGGGAGTTCGCAATGTAATTGCGCTTATGTGTGTTGCATTGGAATAGTGTATTTTGTCGTGTTGTTAACATATGTAACTATATAACCTAGTTTTTTCATCACTTTTCATAACTTTATAACACTTTGTATAGGTGTGTTGAATTGTCACTTTGACGAGTTTTCATGGAACCGTTCCCTAATAATTATGAGTGGAAAATGTTGCTTGTAGAACTTAGTTACCTAGCAGAGGATTGAACTCGCGACATCGACATGTCAGCTACTACTGACCTGTCACACTCTACGTAATATATAATAATTCTACGCTTTAAAAGGGCGATTCCGGTTTTACTTAAGTTTGACATGACTTGCCCCCCTCTCGTCATGCATCTCAAACAGAAGCGTTAGATAGATCCATCGTTTTATTTGCGTAGTTAATATAAGTCGTTTAGCATCGCCTGAATATTTCTTTGCAAGAACCAGAACATTATATTATTCACCTCGCTACTGTTTTTCATATACTTCATGCTTACACATGCCACTAAATAAATGTCCTTTATACACTGCGCCTGGGAACTCGTAGCACAAACGGGAAACTGGTGAGTCTACATCACAGAGAATCCAAAAAAGTTTGAGATTTTAGTTGAGTTGGGTCTAAGCTTTGACGAATTTAAAAAAACACTAGTGCACACACCCACAACGCTTCGCTAGTGCTAATGTCTTTTCCGGGGGTCTCCGACTTCTTCCATCATTCACTACTGTATACCACAATGTTACTGTTAAAAAACTACATTACATTTACTTTTATTCAACACCGTATCTCATTCCAGTGCAGAGATATTGCGTTAAGTATTCCTCGGGCATCCCCGACTTCGTCTACCGTTAAAACCACACTATAAACACACCTGGCATGCTGAATTTTTATGTATTACTAGCTAACGTGAACCCGGCGTTGTTTATAGACTTTTCTCTACTTTCTACAAATATAATATGCATGTATTATATGTATAAACTATAAACCTTCCAGAAGAAATTCTTTAACACGTTCACGGGCAGTGAGACATCCTACTTTGGCACTATTTTTTTGTATTAGATTTTTGCGATTGCTCTAGCATTTCCGTCATGATACGTACCATCCAACACCATCAAGAGCGACGCGAATGCTCTAGCAGACGTATCTCAATACATTTGACGCATGCTATAGCATGCGTACCACGCGGGGTACGCCGGGCGAGCTGTAGGGGAAGGGGTAAACACTGTTTTATCTTTGTGTGCAGAAAAGGTCTCATGTGGCAGTAAGCGATCTGTGGTTGTGTCAGCAGTGACAGTAAGAAATAGACTACCTATATTTTATAAGGATAAAGCAACTGCTCAAGCATATCTGACAAAAAACTCAATAAACTTCGAATGCTATAGCATCCGCGACATAATTAAACTATCCAATGCGAATGCTATAGCATGCTCGTCCGGGAACGTGTTAAATGATGGTGAAAACCCTATCAAAATCCATTGGGTAGTTTAGAAGAACTATGTGCACAAACACAAGACAGACGCGGATAGCTACTTTGTTTTATACTATTTAGAGAAGATTGGGAATTGATATTAAACCACTAGTGACCTAAAAATTTTCAACTTTCAACAATGACAATTCTAATTTCAAACCAACAAATCTACTCCATATGTATATTCACCCAGTTTTTTTTTGTTTGTATAATGAGTTTCCGGACACTGTATATATACAAACGTTCCTCGATTACGAATATCCTTACAATGTTTGAATTCCTCTTGACCATTGGGTGGGAACCGACGCATCTGTCAATCCAACTACCGACCAGTATTTCTGTGTAGATTGAATGCAGTACAAATAAGATCCCTGAGGCGTGTGTTTGTAAATATCATGTATAATTGTATTATGAATCACTGAACAAAGTTAAGAGACGTCGCATGTAAGTTTTGAACATGTGGAGCACGTGAACAGAGAAAGGAGTTTCAGGAGAATTAATGACATGCAAGTGAATGGATAATGTCGTGACTCCCAGGAAGACAGAATATGATCAAATTATGTAATCAAATTTGTATTTATTTTCCGACATTATGTCCGGGTTAAATCTTCCCACAGGAAAAACTAAACCCTTCACACACTTTTCCACAAATGTAGTCAGTCAGATCATCTAGTCAATCCACATTATGCAAGTGCATTATATAAGCATAATAAATAAAACAAACACGTCAACTCACCAGAGATCAAATGGGAAAATAATTTACTGACTCCAGATATTTTCATATCTGAGGGTTCGGCACGGTAGAACTCTTGGACTGATCCGATCAAACCTACTGATCCATCAATATGAATATTTAAAAAATCTTTCGTAATCCTACATGTATTTAAAATGATTGATTTTTGCATTTTTATATATAAATTCTTTGACAGATCTAATACGCCTAAATTTATAATGAGAGAGCTAGGTATAAAATGGCAGTAGCCGAAATAACAAATGGTAATATTTTTATAGTCTGATTTATGCCAAATTCTTTTAATCTCATTTCCTAAATCTGTATTATTATTATTTATCTTATTATTATTATTTAATTTAAGCGTATACATTGTCCATACGCCATCATTATTATTTAAATACATATTTAATTGGGTTATGTCAAGAGTCGGAATAACAGAAGCTTATGTATACATCTGCATAAATACAACAGTACATGTGAGAGCAGAGTTGGGTGACGTTCCAGCCTATCTGCTTACCCCTGCGGAGAAATGGCACGATGATTATTAGTCAGTTACGTATGTAAATATTATTACAATAGTATCTTATACTGTTCTGATGACTGAATGCTTAAAATCATGTTTTGTTTTTTTATGAAGTGATTTTGTTTGATATAAAAGACTGATAAAACAGTGATGGGATTACGTCCCAGCATTCTGATTATATAATCTTATCTCGAGGTTAGAAGAAAGTATTCATAATTAATATAGATTAAGTGTATTGTATCTGATAAAAAATAAAAACAATAATAGTGCTCATTATTATGTCTTGCACTGCAGCTGACAAGAAATAACATTTATTTAACTCTTGACAGGCCAAGATGCCAAACAAAACGTCTGTAAACAAAGTGGGTCTTCGGACTACCGCATGATGGGCTTTTAAACTATAGAAATCCCAATTATTCAGTCAATTATTAATGGTAACTTGTCTATTTGCGCAGAAATACGTGAAATACTAAAATGATATGTCAAGTATTTAAGCTAATATAAGGATTATAGTAATTTTGGGTACTACCTGCTCCCCCACTTGGTTGCGGGATAGTTAATGTGATTATCACACAGAAGTCCCAACTGTCTAGAGCCAAAGGGACCATAGCATGTTTACTGAGGTAGAAGGAAGTGGGGAGGGGTTTGGGAAGATTGGCAAGAATTTGGCTGTTAATATTTGGTTACTAAATACGGGTAAAACCAGATCAAGCAATTCAGATTATTATTTTAATACAGGGTTTTCCAATAAGATGTGTTATTTTGATATTCAATCGTAAAAGATCAATGGTTTCGTTGCTTGTGTGGCACGTAGCGCCGTCTTGTTGAAAGTAAACGTTGTCCAGATCAATACCATCCAATTTCGCCCATAAAAAATCTTTAATCATCTCTCGATAGCGCAATCCATTCACCGTAACTGTTGCTCCAGCCTCATTTTCGAAATAGTAAGGTCCAATGACTCCGCCGGACCATAAACCGCACCAAACAGTCATACGTTGAGGATAGAGAGGCTTTTCAACAATAACTCTTGGTATTATAAAAGTGTTCATTTTAGTGCATTTTTAAATACATTTGTAAAGAAGAATTACATAAATTTAAACAGTGGGTATTTATTATTTACTAGTAGTAACAGAGCTTGCCTTTTAACCACTATAGCTGGCTACATTTGCAGTCCAGTGAAATTATGACCACTTTGAGGTGCACTGCAGTATGCAGTATGTTAAGCTAAGTTTTAAATGTTTTTTAATGTATTTCAATGAAAATTCAATCAAAAAAATGAAAAGTCAATGAAAATTCCAAAATATAAAAGTTGACATTGTAGAAATGTGTCCATTATTTCTATTAAAATTTACAATATTATATTTGGATTTGAGAAATTTACTAAATTTCATCTGTCTCATAGGGGTTGAAGGCAGCTTCATTGGTGCTATACAGAGATGTGCTTTATTTCAAATAAATCCATTTCAAATGGAAATGCAAAATGCAAAATGGGTATTTTCCATTTTGCATTTTAAATGCTTTTCTAAAAACCATTTTGCATTTTCCATTTTAAATGCTTTTTAGCAACATTCTTCCTACTATCTCCACTCATTTTTTTTCATAAGCCCCAAATATCAGTCGGTCCTTAACCTCGCTATGGGAGATAATTTACATTTGTCAAGTTACCTTGACAAGAGAGAGGAGCCCTGGCAATTGAGTGATACCATTACAAAAAATACTGATTCAAATACTGGTCATTACGCTGTAATATTAAATGTTAGATAGCAGTTTCTATGTTTTTACGTTGGCAACATTAGTCCCGCGCTGTTTTTTGTGGTTTCATAATCTGTAGTGGTGGTGTTTTTTGATTTACCATCATGTAATATGTTTGTTCTACATTGATGTCCATTATTAAATGACAAAATTGTTAAAAATTCTATAATTATTTCAATTGTTTGACCTGAGAAACCATTTTGCATTTTCAATGCATTTTGAAAATAGGCATTTTGCATTTGAAATGCTTTTCTAAAAACCATTTTGCATTTTCAAATGGAAAAGTTTTGACCCATTTCCATTTTGCATTTCAAATGGTTTTGGGTACCTATTTTGCACATCTCTGGTGCTATATGACGATATCCGAATTGATTCTGTTCAACAGCAAGTTTACCCTCCCCACCGGAATAACCATTGGCAATTAGTTAGTCCTGCAGTCTATGCTGTCGGTGACAGAGACAACCATCGGGAACCGAATTGATTCTGTTCAACAGCAAGTTTACCCTCCCCACCGGAATAACCATTGGCAATTAGTTAGTCCTGCAGTCTATGCTGTCGGTGACAGAGACAACCATCGGGAACCGAATTGATTCTGTTCAACAGCAAGTTTACCCTCCCCACCGGAATAACCATTGGCAATTAGTTAGTCCTGCAGTCTATGCTGTCGGTGACAGAGACAACCATCGGGAACCGAATTGATTCTGTTCAACAGCAAGTTTACCCTCCCCACCGGAATAACCATTGGCAATTAGTTAGTCCTGCAGTCTATGCTGTCGGTGACAGAGACAACCATCGGGAACCGAATTGATTCTGTTCAACAGCAAGTTTACCCTCCCCACCGGAATAACCATTGGCAATTAGTTAGTCCTGCAGCCTATGCTGTCGGTGACAGAGACAACCATCGGGAACGTACAAATGAATGCTCTCCATGATGAGTTTTCAAACCATCCATGAATCAGTCTGAAGAATTGTGCTGCAATGTGTACATCCCTTATGATTCGTAGATGGTTCACATAGATGGCAATGTTTCGATTTGATCGATGCAATCTTACACCAGATATCTTACACCTATACATAGATAATAGTTAATGATGATGATGACAATATAGTTTATATATCGACAAAAGCTATTTAATTAAGAGCGGGCCCGGCAATGCTTCGCTATTGCAAATATCTTCCTCGGGTGTCTGGACTTCTTCCACCATTAACCGCTGTATACTGCAATGTTACTATTAACAAAAAAACTACATTATATCGACATTAATTCGACTTAACGTGTCTCATTCCAGTGCAAAGATATTGTGTTAAGTATTCCTCGGGCGTCCCCAATTTCTTCTATCATTCAAACAACTCTGTATATACAACTTTGAAATTTTCATCCAAATCCGTTGACTACTTTTGAGTTTTACGAGAACAAACATACTTAAGTTGAATTTTTATATGTATATATAGATTATAGTTTTTTGAATCAGTACAAAATGCAAGTAAGACATATTACAACTACAAAATTATTTAAATTCAAACAGAATTATATTATTATATTCCCCAAGGCCAAAGTAATTACCGTAAACGGTAAAGAAAATCTGTTATTATTATTCCTTTATGCGTTTGCTGTTTCTGACATGCAATAGAAATACAATAGACAGATTGAGTAAACACTGTATTTTTATGCCTAAAGAGTAAAAATGTTCAACTGTATTGGGTGTATTTAGCACGGTAGGTATTCAGCTCAACATAATATTATAAATTAATAGAAAACTGCATTTCAGAGTTTTAGCTAGTGAAATTGTTTTAGCCGTGTTTAGTGAGTAATTGTAAGATACTTCCCCATATTACAACTCTCAGAAAGAAGACTCGTTTCCGAATTTTGAATTTTTTAATGGAGTTATAGACAGCCCTGATTTATTGAGTCCAATCATCTTCAACATACCAACTAGAAGTACTCGATCGAAAATTTATTTTTAATTGCAACAATAATATCAAGACCGAGTCATTTAGGTACTCGCTTGTACCTAGATTGCTTGGAGTTGGCAACACTTGCCGAGAAATTGTAGATATGTTCAATTGCACGGGCTATAGTTACAAGAAGGCTATAATAACATATCTCGGCAATAATTGTAATTAAGGTTAGCATAGTTACTATTCTTCTGCATGGGTTCTTTATAATTTTAAAAGAAAATTCCACTTTTGATTACTGTTCTACTTAATTATTATGTACATGTTTGTAGAAGCCCACATGGGCGTAGAATATACAGGGTTTATCGGCACTAACCCGACAAACTTTAACCAGCTATTCCTTAGCACATTTGGAGTAAAAAATGTTATGGGCACTTTGCTGTCCGGTAGCATTTTTTTTTAAATAAAAACAAAAAAAAATAAAATTTCCACACTACATCACTGTCATTGGCATTGCGTTTCGTGTTCAACAGCTGTTATAAGCAAGTATGTCAAAAAGCGTCTTCGCTCTTTCGCACACACTAAATAATAATAGTTAAAAATGAGACGAATGGTGCCGTGCCATTTCGCTGTGCTTGTAAAAGTGCGCCAATATAGGTACACACGTGCATTATTCAACGGAATTCGAATAAAATATTTGCCAGATGGGTTTTCAAACTTTGACAAAGGATAAAACAGTGGTGACATGTGGTGAAAATATGAATAATAAATTTTTATTAAAAAAAAACGTTACCGGACAGCAAAGTGCACATACGATTTTTTACTCCAAATATGCTAAGGAATAGCTGGTTAAAGTTTGTCGGGTACGTGCCGATACACCCTGTATAAATAAATTTCATTCCCCTCTCCACTCAGACCTTCAACACACCTCAATCGGGGATACCATAAGTCCCACTCGCTCCTTTGGGAAGTTAATTTCAGTATCACCCCGGTGAGAGATCACCGGTTTGAAATGGTTTTAGCTATGTTTAGTGATCTGAATAGCTAGGTACTTGTCACTCTTTATCTTCCCCACTTCATTCGGCTTAACAATTTGAAACTGGCTGTACCAATATTGATGTGAATTGAACCAATGAAGAGTTCTAAACATGGAAGTCGTTACGACTAAGTCCATTTTCTCTAGAACTAGAGTTAGAAAAGTCCTTATTCCTTCAATGTAGAATCCATACTAGGCCTTGTGGTGTCATATTTCAAGGGATTACTTGAAATTTAAACCCTTTATTTGAAAGTACTGTATGCAGTGGCTTAGAAACAAACTTCTGTGCCCAGTGTCGTCTTAAACTAGGCTGGGGCCCTTGGGCACACAAGAATTTGGGGCCCTTTTGTAAAGTAAAAAAGCAAATTATAATACCATTTCGTCATGGGTCGGGCCTGATGGGGCCCCCTTCCCTTCCCCTAACAAAGCACCACTTTGAATTTTAAATTGAATGTTTTGTGGATTAATTTTGAGCTATCATATATTTTTTTGACCGAAACACATTCCTAGAACAATAAAATATGTACCAAAACAACATTAATTGCGTTAATTTGATAAATTGATAGGTTTTACGATGTTTTCGTCAAGTATCACGCATCAGATTTGCATCGCGGCAAATTTGAAATTTCGATTCCAAAGATAAATTATTTAAAAATATTCTGGTGTTGCCAGGTGAAAGAAAGTAGTGGCTATATCATCAATGATGTTGGCGCAAGCGATTCCGACCTTGTTCTTTATACAAATTCTGTACATAGAAGGGTCAAAATCGCATTCAAAATTTTTTCCGCGCGCATGCGCACACACCGCCCGCATTATCGCGTTTTGCGAGAGAAATTGTCAGTCCTTCGGGGCCCCCTGAGAATGGGGGCCCTGGGCACGGGCCCCGTGTGCCCTTATGGTGAAGACGGTATTGTCTGTGCCCCTGGCAAACTATTGCATAAATCTTTTATGAGGTAATTAATTTTACTTTTTTTTTTTTTTTGTAAAGACACAAACATTCCCAGGTTGCGAATAATCTAATAATGTTTGATTTCCTCCGGACTACTCTCATCATTATCTCGGAAAAATGTCACTTGTGCAATGATGGAGGACTAGCATGTGGAATGATAGCCCGCCACCGTATTGTTTCCTACCTTCTGTCTCTTGCAAGATCCAGATTCCACGAAAAAGCCATCCGCACAGCATCAATGATGACATGAGTTCCGTGGAAAATGCTTTCCAGGGCCCCCTGTGTGGAGTTAGAGGAACGGCTGCGCTGCCTTTTTTTATACAAAACTTAATTTTGGATTTCAGGCTAAAATACCCAACCAAACTGAATGATCTTTGTTTTAAATCAGAAGGTGGATATAGCAAATAATATCTAGTACTGCTCAGAAGTAATTGATTTATTTTTAATGAGATTATCCCCTAAACCCTCTGACATTATGCAATGTATTTCTCTTAGAAGAACTGTCGAGATAAATTCGCTAATTTTGAACGTATTTCAAAGTAAAATACTGTTATTGAAAGCAAATGAAAGACTCTTTCAGATTTTAGTATTAGAAATCGACATATGCAATTGAAAATTTTAATATTTTGAACGCAAAGATATATACATATATCTCCCAAAGAGACGGTTGTTTTTTTTATGTGAAGATATTGCGCAATCAAGTGGAGCTAATACCGAATGTGATAAAGCAAGGTGTGTGTGCCAAATCAGAGTTGTGTGGTGGTTCATCCTCTCTGCCTAACCCTGCGGTGAGAGGGTTAGTTAGTTAATAATTTCCATGCATTTTAACCATTAGAAGACAAATATTTTGTATTTTGTAAATATCTTAAAGCCAAATATAATATTGAAAATTATATTTGAAATAATTGACAAGCATCTACAATACCAACGTTTTACTTAGGAATTTTCATGAACATTATTGAAATGCGTTTAAAACTTCTAAAACCTAGCTCTATACACTGCACATTGAAGTGCACCTGAAGGTTCTCATTCATGATTTCACTGAACTGCTATTGTAGTTAGTCATATCCTGGGTTAACATCATGGTTTGGCCCCCTTTGTGACCAAACCCCCCAGGCGACTGCTCAGGCCATCGCTACCCCACTGACAGACAATATGACTGAGTAATCCAGTCACTGTGGAAAATCCCTATTGAAAAGGTTTCACTACTCATCTTTTAGTAGATATACAGGGTGTATCGGCAAGTACCCGACAAACTTTAACCAGCTATTCCTCAACACATTTGGAGTAAAAAATGTTATGGGCGCTTTGTTGTCCGGTAACATTTTTTTTTTATTAAAAACAAAAAATAAATAAAAAAAATCCACACTCCGTCACTGTCATTTGCATTGTTTCTCGTGTTCAACAGCTGTTATTAGCAAGTGTGTCAAAAAGTGTCCTCGCTCTTTCGTACACACTAAATAATAATAGTTAAAAATGAGACGAATTTTGCCGTGCCATTTCGTTGTGATTGTAAAAGCGCGCCAACGTAGGTACGTACGTACATTATTCAACTAAAACTCGAACAAAATATTGCCAGATAGGTTTTCAAACTTTGACAAAGGATAAAACATTGGTGACATGTGGTGAAAATATGAATGATAAATTTTTTATTGAAAAAAATGTTACCGGACAGCAAAGTGCCCATAACATTTTTTACTCCAAATGTGCTAAGGAATAGCTGGTTAAAGTTTGTCGGGTACGTGCCGATACACCCTGTATATATACTGGAATAATACCACACCCACTATTTCACCATGAAAGTGTTCACATTTAGAAAAAGCTTGTCTGATAAGAAACAGTTTTCTGGAATTTTGTATTCATTCATATTATTGGTTAACTCACTTATCTCTGGATCCGAAGATTGTGAATTCAAATGCATTAATGTTTTTAATAATATTTGGTGTGGATTGTTGACATCAGAAGATATAGACTTGCCCTCATATGAAATCCGGGTAGCATTTTGACGAACTGGAGACAAACCACGTGATCATATTTTTGGCACCGTGATGGTTCGAGAATGCTTTGAATAATTTACGACATCAGTCGTACGTTTGAACGCCGAAGAGCACACATTAAAATAACCAGACCCGGCGCAGAAAAGTACAGTTGACAAAGTAAGGCAATTGCTTGCAGCACAGTCTTGCAGCACAGTCTTGCAGCACAGTCTTCGCAAGGTGAAGCGACGCTTAAGTTGAGTGCGGCGGGTAAGATATGACACGTTTATAAAAGTGTCTTAACTAAACAGTATAACTAAATACAAAATTTTGCAAACAAGCCCGAACTTTTGTTGATATGTAGTTAAGTTTTTTACGCAGCCAGGAATTTGTGTGCCATTGTAAAAAGAATTAGTATTTCGCAAGCAGATTTTGTTTTCGCGCACTAAATTGTGATATTACAATGCGAGGTGCCTGTATACTGTCAGATTCCTTTATTGACAGGGATACGCCCAAGCCACGTGGTTTGTTCCCCTCGCCTTTACGGGCAGCTCTGTTTATTCTTACTCTGCTGTGTGGATAAAATGTATTTTATTATCCCTTTTACATCAGGAATATAATATAATAGTGATATTGATTCTTAAGCCCATTCTACATATGTGCTAAGGTAATGGTCAGAATTTGTGCATTATATAAAATATTTGTACATTATTTTTCTATTCAGAATTTCATATAACTGTTTTATAAGGACAGGTTGTTTCACAAAATTTGAACAATTCATCAAATTTCAAAGTTAATATTCAAGTTCTGTGAAAGTCCTATTCATGTTATCATATCTTGTGTTATCATACACTCTACGATATTACTTTTTACTCCTACACCAAACTCAAGAGCGTACTCTTCATTGGTGCAAAAATACTAAAAAACTTATTTTGTTCTTATGCCATTCACTATGTATTTTTGGAACAATATTATAATTTTTTTATATGTTATATATTTTAAAAGAATACTTTTTTGCAAAAAAAAATGTTCTTCTATTATCCAAGTACTGAAAATAGTACCAAGTACTAAATAATAACTAAATTTCAAATAATAAATGAAGACCCCAAGGCAAGAAGTTGTTAACTTACATTGAAGGCATTCTGAGATATTTAGACTTTTGCGTTTTGCCTTATAATTTTTTATTTGAATGTCATATACAATGTACTGATCCTTCATGGTGTAGTAAACAAACCAAATTTACATTACATCTAGTAATATTAAGTAGTTTTGCAGTCTAAAAGTTAAAATAAACATGTTTTCTACAAAAAAATGTAGTTAACATGTTCATGCCATCTTCAGGGATAGGTGAGGAAGATACAGAATTGAAAGGCAAGAACATGTTAAATTCTTGTTGTTTTATTTAATCAAACAAATTAAACATTTTTTTTATATAAAGTAACTAAATAATAATTATTATTGAAAAGAAAAGGTAGCAGAGCATGTGTCAATTTTTTTTTGAGACTTAAGTCTATCAATCCACGAAAAACCTCATCCAGGTATGGTAACAATTTTTGGATATCATTCCATTTGGCCGCATCGATTTCTTTGTTATCTCTCACTTTTGATGACAGCATTGGCGGGGAAGATAATGTTTCACACCTTTTTTTAAGATCCACTTCTTTCCAAGGCTCTTCTTCGGAGAGTGATTCGCGATATTTATAAATCCCGAATTCCTCCACTCTTATCCAGCGAATTCCTTTTTGAAAGTTAACCTTTTTTCCGATAGTGTTTTTTGTATTGTGTATAAAGTTCAATTGCTGCCCTAATTCTTTAATATTAACAAACTTATCAGCCATCATTGTCACGATGGGTATATTTTTTGTGTTAGCCGAAATCATTAAATTTACATATTGGTCCACTGATTGAATGGACTGGCATCTATTAATTTTTTTTCTACCAATGCAAAATCTCTATCAGAGTCCATATATGAGTGACCAACCTCAGGAAATTTATGGTCAATTATTTTGAATTTTTTTGCTAGAATTAAATATTTCCAAAACATAATAAATTATATTTTGACCGGCACAAGAGTCACTCCTCGCAATAAGGTGAGACTTGTTGCTCTGAAGTTGCATGGTGTTGACAAAGGCCATTAAACAACTGGCAATTTCCTCGCTCCCTCTGCCCCCTTCGTTTTCACTCCAAACATGGAAATATGACCTATTTAACTCCTTTGTCACACAATGTAATCCCAAATTATAGAGCCACAGTTTTCTTAAATAGAAAGCCACTTTGTGGATATCTTTGGGAGAGGTAGCGTCTTTTCCAAATCAAATGTGATGAAACAAGTTTCATCACATTCAGATGCCTTTTTCTTATCATGTTTTTGCATTTCAAATGCAGCTTTGTACATATTTACATGAATTTGGTCAGATTTTTTGCTAACGCAAGTCCCACAAGTGTCTGTCTTAGGCACACCAAACGACAAGTTGAAATCCTCTGTAAAGATTCTAGTGTAACGATTCAACGAAAGAGGGCATACTCTTTTTCTCCACAAAACATATTATAGAGCTCATACAGTTTTGGGATTGACAAATCGGATGCGAGGTACAATTTACTCAATACTTTAAATCAAACTCACCAGTGATTTAAAGTATTGAGTATCTCATCTTGTTGTACGTATTCCAAAATTATATCTCCTGTACCAGTGGTAGTAGCGATATACTCTAGACTACTCTGATTATCTTCTGAAAATACAAAGTACAATAAAATAATCATTTTTAGTTCAATGTTCAAAAGAATTTAGTGTCACAATAAAGTATGTTTAAGTTTACCTACCATTAACATGACATCATATTGAGATATTCCTAATAATATCCCAAACTCAACACCAGTCAAAGAGTCTTGAACACTTTCTGAAACGAAATATTGTAAAGCATTAATGAAGGAATTTAAAACATAAGAAAACATAAAAGAATATTCAGAGTCACAGAGTAAAACATTTTTTTTGCATTTACCATCCATTAAAATTACATTATTTTGGGGTATTTCTAAATGCTTCTCAGGTTGTACTAAATTAGTGGACTCTTGAACACTTCCTGAAACAAATTAATAAGCATTACAATAAAAAAATTGTTGACTTTTAGACAGAAAAACACCAAAACAAAAATGATTCACCCATTTTAAAACTACTTTAAGGATAAATTAAGATGAACAATAATGTTTTATACAGCTTACCTGATTCCCTGATCATCTTTTGACACATCTTCACCATTTTTTCACCTCTGGAACTCATTTTCAATGATTTTTAAATAAAAAAACACCCACTGCAAAACTTTTTAAAACCACCAAAGTAAACGTTAAAGTGAGTGAATAACATGTTAACCATAGAAATCTAAACCAATGTAGATGGGAAGAAGTTGTTAATTACAGAATTACGGCAAGAACTTGCTAACTTAGTAGTTAACAAGTTCTTGCCCTGATTTTATCAACTTAATGTCACAGAAACACGTAGTTAACATGTTCATCACATTGATTTAAGCATGTTCTTGACGTTTTTAAGCTCTGGCATGGTGTTCATTGGGAAGAGCGTATGCGAATTAGTTTAGAGAGCATTCTAACTCATTTTTTACGAAAATGTAAGTTAACAACTTCTTGCCTTGGGGTCTTCAAATAACTTCCACAGAAATTGATTTAAAAATTTGAAACTTGATAAATCATTCAAATTCTGTAAAACAACCCACCTTATTTTCCACCTTGACTTTGAAAGGTTTTCAAAAACTATCATTCAATAATAGTTAAAAAAATGATAGATACAATAGAAAAATTCAATAATAATCAGAATAGATGATACCGTAGAAAAATTCAATAATAATCAGAACAGATGATAACTATAGAAAAATTCAATAATAATCAGAACAAATGATACTATAGAAAAATTCGATAATAATCAGAGATACCATAGAAAAATTCAATAATAATCCGAACAGCTGTTATACTATAGAAAAATTCAATAACTATCAGAACAGGTAATACTATAGAAAAATTCAATAACTATCAGAACAGGTGATACTGTAGAAAAATTCAATAACTATCAGAACAGATGATACCATAGAAAAATTCAATAATAATCAGCACAGATTGGTACCATAGAAAAATTCAATAATTATCAGAACAGATGATGAAATAGAAAAAAATCACCATACATTACTATTTTATGTAATATTAGGTAACTACACAGTGAACACATAAAAACGAAAGTGTGCATCTTTTGCAGTCTGCTTTCTTGACTTCTTTCTTCCGTTGTCCCACAGCTGTTAAAAAAACATGCAGGTAGAGAGACCCCTTTCAAATTATATAGCTACTTCAACTTGGCAGGTGCTAGACCATCTGCCAGAGTAGAGCAAGAGCACCTGCTTGTTTTGCTTGCCTCCACCCAAAGTAAACTGCACACAATCTAATTCAAGAACAAATTAGAGAACCTTTAATATTTGACTTCAATATTATCCAACTCCATGTTGAAGCTGTTTGCACGGTTTGACTTAGAATCGGAAATTGATTGCATGTTTTTCGATTTTGATGTTCTAGGTCAACATTTCAAATTATGGATAGAGAGGGAAGGTGAATTTATATATTCATTTTGTTTAAATGGGAAAATTTCAAAATTATATAGAAGATTGGAGTCATGTTCAGACTTAGAAGACATGAGATGATAGGCAGGAGGCAATTTTAGATACGGCTTGATAGAAAAGAGGATATTTGTTTAGAGAAGGACAGCAAAAAAAATATGTGATCTAAAGTTCCCACTTTTAGACCGCAGAATGTGCAATCTAATCTGGGTCAATCTGGTCAAGCACTTGAATTTTATAAAGCTGAGAAAGAAAGAACCGAACATTGTCCAATTCTCTTTCGAATATGTGGGGAAATTTATTATTTTTTTAAATGGGGGAATTGTTGAAAACACGGTTTTGATGGGATAGTCCTTTGTATTGAGGCATAGCAGGCTCCCTTGGATTGACTAGCAATGTGCCAATACAATGTGCCGAAATAGGAGGTTATCATTGAAAGGGATAAGTGCCTTATTGACATTATATTTATAAAGTTGACAAGTGTCTAATTATGTAGTATGTTTTTGTTAACAGATATCTCTGCATCTTCAAGAGTGCCGAGCAGCGAGAGTAGCGCTTGGGGTTCGAGACATCGATCGAGCGGGATCAAGTAGGTCTAGGCGGTGTCAGTGGCGCCGTACTTTGTTGGCGTCAACCGGCTCGCGGACTGGACTGACACGGGAGCTCTAAGTACCCCACGCACGGATAACTCCACAGTCTGTAAGTGATGCATTTGATTTGTCAGTTATTATTAGACATACAGTCGAATCATTTTAACCTTTCCTTATCTGTGATTTGTATTTACTACACATTGCTTCTAATAACTTTAATAACTCTATAAATATTATATATTCTGGGTTCAGATTTTAGGTATTCCTCCGTTATACATTTATGCACTGAATTAAAAAATAATATATTACATACTTTTCAAATTCAATTAAAAATCAGAGTTTTTTGTTAAAAATCAGGAACAAATACATCAATACAATCAACCGTGTGACAATGATACGCAAAGAGTGTGCGAGGAAATGAAACGCTATTGATGTCCCGCTTTAATTCGCTATGCGGGAACATGAGACATCCACACTTCTGCAGTTGTAGTTTTTGATTTAGACCATCGATACCTACGACCGCACAGCTGTGTTTGTGCCAGCAGCGCCGCTAGCCAGTTGGCCGCGAACCGTCGTTAGATGTGGACCCCTCGCACGTTTCTTTAGCATCTGCCGATGGTTTTTTCATGTTTTCAGCAATTAAATTACTATTATTATCACTTTTGATATAAAATATAATAAACATAATCGATTAGCTAAGAATATTCATATTTTTCTGATATTAAATCGCTTATTTTGAGATGTGTATTGACTACACAGCACCGGAACGCGTGTATTTTTTTAGCACAGTAAGGGAAAGGTTAAAGGAATTTTAGCTTGTTTAGTAGTGTACTACGTTCCAAACCAATTGGAACCACTATCGGTGTGCACAAATATATTCAAACATGCGCTTTTTCTAATGATTTAGGTATTATTTAAGTAAATTTACGGGCCTCAACATTTTGCTTGCAATAAATCGTATCAAACGTGTGATACGATCGCGTGCATTAGCCTTCGTGTGCTGCCGTATCACGCCTATGTTTGAACTAGCAACATTGATTAAAAATTAATTATTTTAATACCACCCAACTGCTCCCAACTGTCTGGAGCCAGTGAGACTATGGCATCCCCTATTGGGGTATGTTGTGAGGCTGACGGTAGCGGGAAGGGGAATGATATCTGGTCAGAGATTCAACCAATCAACTGAATGTGGTGGTTGTAAGATGGACAGATAGCTTATGTTTTGTTGTCGTAGATGGCATAAATGAAGGTTGTCACTATCTGCATCCCAGCCCTTTAAATCAGCATTATCCCCGAGCTGATTTAAAGATACATCCAGTAGTTTCTTATCTTCTTTTACATGCACTTTTTTTTAAATTAGAGATGAGTCCTTATTGTGTCGATCAGTTTGGGGTTTAGGATCACAGGGGCCTGTCTACAAAAACATAGTTTTGAGATAAACGCAAATAAAGATTGGCATGCTTATATGTCCAACTGATATGCCCAACTGTATCTCTTAAATGGCTGTATATACGAGATAGAGCTTTGTGTCACTAATGAATATGATTATGGCATTACCGAAACCAAGCTTAACTCAAAACACCAGGCCCCTGTGATCCTAAGCCCCCGAGTTAATGCTTCTATATTCATTCACCTGTTCTAAAAATTTCTCTTTGCAAGCATAATAATTAGTTGTCGGCGCAAATGTGGGACATTCATTTGCATGGATTAGAACCCTTGTGTGCAAACGTCGGATGTCCAATAAATCAATAATATTACAATATTGCCGCAGCAGCTGTAAAATTGAAGGATGTACAGATGGCGTTATCTATGCAATATTTTTGATAATATATCAACTGTGGGCACTTATTCAGCTGTTCCATTTGTCTTATTAAAATGCGTGGAAGCATAGATCCCGCTCTAGTAGTTTCTTATCCCGCTTGTACCACTAGTTTCTGGACACCGTGTATAATAGAAACAAAGAGAGATATGATACGGAACATGGAGACATTATTGTGCTACGACAAAACTACATGGACGATAGTCCAATTTGATAAAATGGGCTATGCATTTGGTGTGTAGGTGGAAAAAAAAGGCGGGGCGCCGCCGTGCGTAGTGCGATTTGATTGGGTGAATGATGTTGGTAACTCGTATTGTGCGCCCGGTGCAATACTGATAATGGTTCATGACCAACTCCCTTCTTTCTATTTGTTTGTGTTTTGACTAATGTTCCTGTTTGTGTGTGTGTGTGTGTGTGTTGCAGCTTAGCAGGCGTGTGTGGGTGTATCCCGTCCCAGTGGTTGGTTGCAGCAGATTGAGAGAGGGAGACTGACCTATCCACCGCCACCATGAATGAGCTAGACAGCCTGAGGCAAGAGGCAGAGACGTTGAAGAATGCCATCCGAGTAAGTCATCTGTTGTTTTTTAAAAATAGAATAAGAAGAAATAATAAATAATTAATTTAACCATTTTAGATAACTATGCACAAAAGACGATGTAAATATACCGCTGCGCATAAGGTCGGATCAGTGCAAAAGTGACTTGTTACTTTTGTATGGCTAAATGGCCTTAAACCAGACTCAAGGTCGACTTTACCATAGCAAAGTTGAACTGGTGTTAAAGAATCTAATTAGTAACATAGCTAATTTATAACAAATATTTAGTTACACCAATTTTTTATGAAAAGTGGTTACATAACTTGTATATATCTGAAAGATTACAGAATAACAGTAAAATTCCAACATTGAAACACTTTTCAAAATACCTTCCTCTATCTAGGAATAATTTACTTTAACCATCTTCCTTTACATCTAGTAAATATGGAAATTATTTGTGAATTTCAGCTTAAATTGAAAAATTACCTCAAACATTAATTAGTATCAAGTCCTTTATTGATATACCACGCACACAGACTACTGTTCTAGTAGTCTCCATCTCGGTAATGTAGGTAGCTTAAAAAATACTCCAAATAATACAGAATTTTGACAAATTTTGAAGTGTAATAAATATAAACCAATGCAGAAAATGCTTAAGACAGACTACATTACAGTAAGGACTTCCACACACACCACTGTCTTGTAAAACAGACTTCGTATTTTTCACTATCGTGCCTCAAACACTCGATATAATGCCTAGATAACATGAGGACAGTACAATATTTTTCTGTCTCTGCTCCGTGAACAGATCAACCGCGCAGGGTAGGACAATACAACAATTCTACTATAGTTCCAAGTGGGACGCTCCGAAAAATGGATATACGATGTTGCGTATTACGAGAAATATGAGATTCAAGCCAAGATACGTACGCGTGGAGCTACTTGTTATTGTCCTACTGTCTTGTCAAAATACGTTTACATGCGAAAAATGCGGCAAGGCGCGGTTGAGGGGGTAAGACACTATCCTGCGGAGATAGCTTACCCGTCTATTTCTTGGATAATGTCTTGATTCACTGTCCTGTCCTCCAAAATACTGTTCACACTAAGATAATGGAGCTGGAAAAAGACAGAATTGTACTGTCCTCGTGTGATCCTTGCATTAGTCATAGAAATCTCAAAGGACAATTAGTTTTAGCAGCGTTATAATGTTGTGTTGTGTTGTTTTCAGGATGCGCGCAAGGCGGCCTGCGACACCTCGCTGGTACAGGCCACGGTCAGCCTGGAGCCCATCGGCCGCATCCAGATGCGCACACGCCGCACTCTGCGTGGACACCTAGCCAAGATATACGCCATGCACTGGGGGAGCGATTCTAGGTACACACTAAGTTCCTAAACATATTACAGACTGGCCTCTGAGACTCTAATTTATCATTCAGTTAATCACCTTACATTGCGACGTAACCTGACTCTTGAAGATCCTTTAAGCCCTCAAATAGCTAAATGACATGTTATATTTACAGTGGAATAACTTATCGATTAAAATCTCTCTAAAAGATTAATATTTAATCGTTAAGGACAATATTAACCATTCTCAAATGAAAAAAATGTGAAACAGAAAAGACTAACGGATTCGGTCACATCTGTGTATTGACCAGGTCTACTGATTGTTGGGGAATTGCTCTGACTACTGGGCTAATTCGACTACATCAATTTCTTCATAGTTTTTGCTATGGAAATGCGAAATTTGTTGAATTTTTAATGCTTTGGATTTTCGACAATATTCGAAGTTTTGTGAAATTAATTTTAATATTTAATAATTGTATGCAACAAGTGTGGCAAATTGGTTTGTAGCCGATTAAATAAGTATGATGCTGGTTAAAGCTAAGTCCTTCATTCTTGCAACTTCAGTCTTTTACAGTGGGACAAAGGATAAATTAAATATTGTCAGGTTATCTGTAACCTTTGAATGTCCTTGTTTTAGAAAACACCGTCCCACAAGCATAGGATTCAGGACAGATCATTGTGCTACCTCCCATGTTACGCCTTATTTCTTTGAGAATAATTTCATTTGGTATAAGCTAGTATGAATGTTGTCTAATCTCTGTGATTGTTTGACAAGTGTTGATGCAATATTCTCCGTCGAACTTGATGTAGTAGTCCCAGAGAAAGCTTATACGTATGTCATCGACGATTGTCCTCATCCTTCTCAAACGTCTTGTACGAAAACGAAAAAGATAGAAGATACTTGATCAATGACGTCATGTACGACCTCCCTCTGGGACTTGCATACCTTAATGTTTTTAAGACGATTTCATAAAGACAATATAAACTCTCTTTATTAAAATGTTCCGATACTAAATTTGGATAAATTCGAAGTTCCTGACTTCAGACAAGAAACATGTTCAAAAACCACACTGTTTCCACTTTGAAGTTTGTTCTTCAGTCATTACTGTAAGCTTGAAATTACCAACATGACCTAGCTATTCAGAGTTAGTCACTATAA
The DNA here is from genome assembly GCF_061612785.1 of Hesperophylax consimilis. Taxonomy (NCBI): domain Eukaryota; kingdom Metazoa; phylum Arthropoda; class Insecta; order Trichoptera; family Limnephilidae; genus Hesperophylax; species Hesperophylax consimilis. The sequence continues at coordinate 8,338,573 of NC_142864.1, forward strand.
ATATAAACTTTGATGTAACATCCAAGTGAAACATTTTGTAGACAAATCTCCAACCCTTTTTTCTATATTATTTTTTTATTATATTTGAATGCTTACGCCGCAATGTAAAGTGAGGTTATGTATAATGAGACGTGAAACGTACAACGCACATAGAGCCAGCGGCCAATCTCCATATAATATCGAACCGTGTGACTCAGAATGTTTACCCTTCATTTCTTACTCTTGTAGTGTTGTGTATTATCCTTTTCTTATTATTTTATTTCTTTTCGGGTTTAAAATAAAAAGTTTAATATTAACTTTTTGTATGAAAAAAAGTTATATCCCTACAAAAGGTTAATTTAACTTATTGTATGAAAAAAAGTTTTATTTTCTCACAAAAGTATAATTTAACTTATTGTATGAAAAAAGTTTTATTTTCCCCACAAAACTTTAATTTAACTTATTGTATGAAAAAAAGTTTCATTTTCACTACAAATGTTTATTTTAACTTTTTGTATGAAAAAAGTTTTATTTTCTTCACAAATGTTTAATTTTAACTTTTTGTATGAAAAAAACTTTGAACTGTTCATACTAAATGTTAGAATTAGGGAGAAAAAAAAATTACGTTCTGGATATATAAATAAAACTTATACATATTTGACTTAAAACTAAGGTTGTGGGTCAAATTCCCACTGCAGAGAATTTTTTTTTGTGCTATCTGAATGTTGTAGTTGTGTTGAATTTGATGAAATTAACATAAATTTCTATATATAAATAATTATAGAATTCATGTCAAATAAACAGACATTACATCTTATTTGACAATATCAATCTTTTCCCAAAGATATTGCTCTCGAGTTATTTCTTCACATTTATGATAAAATAAACTTGACAAAATTTTTAGATAATTAAAAAATATAGTTGAATCAAAATGAAATACTGAAGAATGGGGTGAATTATAATAACAATAATATAATTTTCATCAATAATTCTTTCTGCACTAAGGACGGGATGTTTCACAGAATTTCATCAATTTTCAAAGCTGATTTTCAATTTCTGTGAAGGTTTTTTTCAAGTTCTGTTATTATATCATAATTTTCCGGTTGTTTCTTAAACCTGAAATATTAAAATGACTTGGATAGATCCTTCATAGAACTTCAAAATTTACTTAAAATTTTTAAGAATTGTTCAAATTTCAAACTTAATTTTCAAGTTCTGTGAAAGTTCTATTCAAATTGTTATTATGTCATTATAGGCCAGTTGCTTCACATAACTGAAATAATAACAGAACTTGGAAATTGACTTTCGAATTCTGTGAAATAACTGGCCCTGATAATTTATGTTAACTTATTATAAAATTCATGTTCACTCACAAAAATATTTTCTTCTTTGATTTCAATATTTTGTTAAAATGGAATTTAAAAAAAAAATGATATTGGGTTCTAATATTCATATCAAAATGTATATCACCTTTTTTGTACCGAAAGTTGGTGGTTTGTAAAAAGAAATTAGTTTAATTAATTACTGCGAACGGGTGTTCCATATTATATTGTGTCCGGGAGTGTTCATTCCATATAGGCAGGAAGCGCTGCCCATTTTAGCTTTTCGCATTTAAATATCAAATAATATTAATATTTATTTGTTCCAACAAATTTTCCAAATTATTCCTAGCAATATTTTGGAAAATTTCTCCAAATTATTCCTAGCAATAGTTTCGAAAATTTGTCCAAATTATTCCTAGCAATAGTTTCGAAAATTTGTCCGATAGTGTAATGTTTGATGTTAGCTGAAGTCCCCGGCATTGCCAGGGCTTAAAGCATTTTTACGAAATCTCATGTAGACTGTGACATTCCTCTTGTTTTGAAGGTCAAGTGTGCAAATTTTCACCAATCTCTGAATAAAACTGTAGATTTGTATTAAAATCAAATTACTCTTATATAAATAGATTTTCATGCGAAAATGGTAAATTCGGCTTGTCTCAATGCCAGTATTGAATTGACGCGCCTGATTCTATCATCTACATCATCATGCTACATCTCTTGGAGAGTCCTGGTCCTCTGCTGTCTCCCTCCAGTTCCTTACGCCTAACCCTGCAGTATCCAGCCTCCTATGTTTAGGTCTCCAAAATTTCTTAGTCCTGCAGGCTTATTTTAAAGAAGCCTATTTGCTTGCCAGTTATCTTCAATTCTTGCTATTTGTTGGTGATAAATAAAATACAAACACCTGTATTGTAAATTTTGTACAATTTATAAACAACCGTGTATGTAAAAACCTTACTAATAAACTAAAGTTGACTAAATTCATATTTAACAGCCATAACAAGTTATATACCACAAAATACCATTTTAGAAAGTAGCTACTCCAGCGATTTTTGGCATATTGTGCCAAGTTTAATGTGCCTAATTTATATGTTTACATGTTTTTACTCCTAATGTAGACGATACGAAATTTACAAAACCCATTGCTCTTTTGTTTAGGGAATCTGCAAGAAAACCTTCATTTCACTTTTTATCTTGTTTATACAATAAAAAAATTATAATTAATTTACATAGACATGTAAATTTTACATTTAATTCCCATAGAATAATCAAAAGAATTTGACATTTTGGATTCATTGTTTGCAAAATATAAATGTTGATTTCTTGGGTTTATATTTACGGAATTTATGTTATTTTTTTTTTTTTAATGATAAACTTAACGTTTATAAGACAAGGTTTTATGCATAGCATAAAGGATAACAAATAATTATAAGCAATAATTAGTCATCCGAAATACTAATACAAATTGAAAATATCTCCCGAGTAAAAATAAATGCCGCCAACGGGAATTGAACCCGTGCCTTCTGATGTCCGGTCAGGTGCTCTGAACCACTGAGCTATGTCGGCTTATTTCCAACCCGCCAAATGATTCAATATGTACTAGTACCTCAATCAACAATTACTGCTTATTATTATTTGTTGGCATTTATGTTATTAAAAAACATCACTTTCATAGAATTATTATTAAATTCACGCTGTAACAGTCGATTAAAGAATAATACTTCTGAAATATCTTCCCTTTTTCAAGGTGGTAATCTCGTGCGTCAGTTCATTCGCAGCACTGTAAAGGACATTATATTTTTAGTAGGAATTCTAAACATAATTGTACAGTATTCAATATGTAACTAAAACGCCGTTTAGCGATTGTAATGTGTTTTTTTTTGTTTTATTAGTAAGACTGCAAATTTTTCATCAAATATATTCAGTCAGCATGAATACAGCATTTATGTTTAAAAAAAACAAATATATTTAGGTTTATAGTAATTGTTTTAAGTAACATTTTTAAATTAATTATCTTCATAGTTCAAAAAATTATACTAATTTTGTAAAAATCCGTTTTGTTAAATAACGAAAAATTAATAATCAATATTATTGTAAAAGGTTCCTATTTTTATAATTTTGTAATTACCTCTTTACAGGCCAATATGCCAAACAAAACGTCTGCAACCAAGTGGGTCTTCCAATGACCCCATGCATTTTTCTGTCTTATGGGCTTTTAAACTATAGAAATCCCAATTATTCATGGTAACTTATGTATTTGCGCAGAAATACGTAAAATACTAAAATGATATGTCAAGTATTTAAGCTAACATAAGGAGGATAGTAATTTTGGGATCTACCTACTCTCCCCCTTGGCGGCGCGATAGTTAACTGCATTTGGTTCATAGACCACTGTTTAGTAAAATGTATGTTTGCAATTAATATACAGTAGAACCCCGTTAATTCGAACCCCGATAATTCGAAAAAACGCGTAATTCGAAATTTTCGCCAAAAAAATTTCCGCTGAAAATTTTTTTCATACAAAATTTTTTTTAATTCGAAATTCGTTAATTCGTAATTCGAAATTTATTTTTGTCCGCGCACGAAAATTTGTTCGTGTAATTCGAAAAAAATTGATTTTTGCGAAAATAAATCATAATATTTCGTAAATCTGTATCTAAAAGTCAGCCGTGGCGGTAAAACGCCGAAAAATGTATTTTTACGTGGTTATACATCGTCCTAATTGGTATTATTATTTTGTAAATCTGAATCGATTTACACTGGAATGTAGAACTTTTTCAAATTTATTTCGAATATCCGAGTTTGAAGGGCCGAGAAAATAAGTTTTACGCGGATATATGTCGTAGTTTTACGAGTTTACACCAAATATCTGAATTTAAAGGGTCGGCCGCGACGAAACTCGGCCGCGAAATTTCGTTTTACGCGTAAATGTATTGTATTTTTACGAATTTATTTCGAATATCTGAATTTTAAAGGGCCCGCCGCGACGGAAATCGGACGCAAAATTTCTATTTACGCGGAAATATATAGTATTTTTACTAACTTTACTTCGAATATCCGAGTTAAAAAATACGGCGCGACAAAAATCGGCCGAAAAATTTCGATTCACGCCGAAATATGATATATTTTTACGAATTTACTTCAAATATCGAAACTTAAAAAGCCGGCCGCAACGAAAAACTGCCGATAAAATTCGATTTACGCGGAAATATTTCATATTTTTACGAATTTACATCAAATATCTGAATTTAAAGGGTCGGCCGCGACGGAAATCGGCTGCGCATTCTCGATTTACAAGGAAATATATCGTATTTTTGGGAATTTATTACGAATATCTGAATTTAAAGAGCCGGCCGCGACGGAATACGGCCGCGAATTCCCGTTTTACGCGGAAATATATCGTATTTTTACGAATTTAAATTCAGATATTTGAAATAAAGGGCCGGCCGCGACGGAAAATTACCGCGAATTCTCGATTTACGCGGAAATATATAGTATTTTTACGAATATCTTAATTTAAAGGATAGGCCGCGACCGAAATCGGCAGCGAAATCACGATTTACGCGGAAATATATAGTATTTTTACGAATATCTTAATTTAAAGGGTAGGCCGCGACCGAAATCGGCAGCGAAATCTCGATTTACGCGGAAATATATGGTATTTTTACGAATATCTTAATTTAAAGGGTAGGCCGCGACCGAAATCGGCAGCGAAATCTCGATTTACGCGTAAATATATAGCATTTTTACGAATTTATTGCGAATATCTGAATTTAAAGGGCCCGCCGCTATGGTAATCGGCCGCGAAAATAAAGAAATAATTGGTTTTAATACGAATTTACAACTAAAATACCACCTGGATTTGAAGAAGCGGCCGAGAAAATCGATTTTCGGCGTTTTTTTTTTTTTCATAAAATTTCGAATTACGTGGGAATTCGTTAATTCGAAATTTGATTTTTGATGTCCCGTGGATTTCGAATTAACGAGGTTCTACTGTATTTTGAAATGTTACCCTGGAGATTTGAATGCGTAGAATAAAGAAGAAAACTAAAAGTGCCTTCAATACAAATTTGAATGGAAGCAAATCTGCCACAGACTTGTACCTTTTTGTTCTAGACCATTTAGCTTGCGGTCTGTCTCTCTTACACTTCCCATTTCGCGGTCCCATTTTAATTTAGAATTGTGGCAAAACACAGTTTATATTTGGATAGCAAACACCCCCCACTTCTTGTTATTCTACATTTGAATGCATCATTTTCTGTTACATTGTTTTCAACTTTATTGATTCGAAAACATTCTGCATAACTCCCGTAAGTTTATTCTCAAGAGGTTGGTCACAATCATCGAATAAAGAATTGGATAACAAAACACCCCCCACTTCTGGTGTTATTCTATGTTTGTATGCATCATTTTCTGCTACATTGTTTTCAACTTTATTGATTCGAAAACATTCTGCATAACTCCCGTAAGTTTATTCTCAAGAGGTTGGTCACAATCATCGAATAAAGAATTGGATAACAAAACACCCCCCACTTCTGGTGTTATTCTATGTTTGTATGCATCATTTTCTGCTACATTGTTTTCAACTTTATTGATTCGAAAACATTCTCCATAACTCCCGTAAGTTTATTCTTAAGAGGTTGGTCACAATCATCGAATAAAGAATTGGATAACAAAACACCCCCCACTTCTTATGTTATTCTACATTTGAATGCATCTTTTTCTGCTACATTGTTTTCAACTTTATTGATTTGAAAACATTCTGCATAACTCCCGAAAGGTTGGTCACAATTATTGAATAAAGAATAATGCAAGAAGTGCCTTGTGGTCCAATTCAAAACTGTTTACGAAATACAAATGGTATGGAGATGTACAATGTCAGGTGAGTGTAAGTCAGACAGAGCGCTAGGCTATTGGGTTAAATGAAAAATTTGTTTCCATTCAAATATGTATGAAATGCAATTGTAGTGTTATTCTTTATTCTATGGCCACATGTATCATAAAATTCTTTTTATATTTAAGGTGTTCTAATCAGTTTTTTGTGACTCCATATTTCCAAAAATTTCCATAGCGGGTTTTGCAACTCCACCATTCAAATATATCATAGTCATATTTTAGTGTCTGTTCCCCCCCCTCCTCCCATTCTCATGTATTTTATGGACTGCCCTAACGCTAGTTAATTTGCATTACGGAACCAATTTAAGAAGTCACTGCTTTAAATTATTTCTGTAGTGCGTTCCTTCCAATATCATGTTTGTGTTGCCATATTATAGGAACTTAGTGTCGGCCAGTCAGGACGGCAAGCTGATAGTCTGGGACAGCCACACCACCAACAAGGTGCACGCCATCCCGCTGCGCTCCTCCTGGGTCATGACCTGCGCGTACGCACCCTCGGGGTCCTACGTCGCCTGCGGGGGGCTGGACAACATCTGCTCCATCTATAGGTAAAATACACCATAATTCAACCAACACACATGACTTAGCGGCAGCAGTGAGAGGGAGGGTTCCCTTCCACCCAGATCTCCAGTTCTTCTGTGGTCCTGTCAGCAGGAGTGAGTTACTTGGTTCCCTAAGTTCTTCAGAATTCTCTTCACCACCCCACTGTCTTCATTGAGGTCGCATATGGCCACTTGTTGCCGGAGTTGATGTGTAGGGTTAGAAGGACCACCTTCCCCCCCCCACGACTCACTGCCTCTCGTCGGGACTTCCCGTGGTGCGCCAGAGCTGCCGTTCTTGTGTTGTTCGCTGCCATGGAAACATGTTTGAGTTTGTTTTTCCTTTCCATTTTCCTCTTCTAATGTATGTTTCTCTTTATAAATGTTGTATCTCCACTAGCTTCAAGAATAAAATATATGTGTGTTGTGCCGTGTAGGGATAGTCTGCTGCTTTGAGAATCATTTAATATTAGCTTCGTTAAAACAAATAGAGTCTTGTCCTGAGAACCGATACAAGGATCTGGTCCTTCAAACGGTTCAGGAACGCGGTGGATGCCCTCGACACCACATACGATGCAATAAGAACTTATTATCGGCTAGACTGGGCGGCAAGCTGATAGTATTTGTTGGTGCGAAGTGTATTACTAATGAGCTTATTTTGTGTGATGCTGTTTAGCCTGAAGACGCGCGAAGGAAACGTGCGAGTTTCCCGGGAACTACCCGGCCACACGGGCTACCTGTCGTGCTGCCGCTTCCTGGACGACAACCAGATCCTGACCAGCTCCGGAGACATGTCCTGGTGAGTCCTCGATTATCCAATCTCTATCAACAAATAAGATCAAGTAGGATCAATTAAATTGGATACACAAGCAAACAAGGTGAAGAGATTCAGTTTGTCAAAGTCGAGAGTTCCGAATGCCATTGTTTTTGGATAACAGCGTCCGGGACATTTTACACCAGTGGCGATAGTGTACTGTAAGTTTGGTGTTTTTGTCTGTGTCTAGGAGTGACTTTAGTTGCATAGGAATCTTGTTGAAGTAAAATGAACTAATAGTATTTGGTCTGTATAATTCCAGCGCCCTGTGGGACATAGAGACAGGTCAGCAGTGCGGCTCGTTTGTGGGGCACACGGGCGACGTGATGTCTCTGTCTTTGGCACCCGACATGCGCACCTTCGTGTCGGGGGCCTGCGATGCCAGCGCCAAGCTGTGGGACGTGCGCGATGGCATGTGTCGCCAGACCTTCCCGGGACACGAGAGCGACATCAACGCTGTCACGGTCAGTCCAACACACACATACATCATACAATCCATCAAGTCAACAACACAATTCACCAAATCCATCACACAATCCATCAAATTTATTAAATCCATAACACAAATCATCAAAACCATCACACAATCACACTGTCATACAAACCATTGAATCCATCACACAAACCATCAAATTCATCACACAATCCATTGAATCATCACACAAACCATTAAATCAATCACACAATTCATCAAATCCATCACATAATCCACTACATACATCGCACAATCCATCACACAATCTATCACAAATCCATTACACAATCCATCACACAATCTATCACAAATCCATTACGCAATCCATCACACGATCTATCACAAATCCATTACGCAATCCATCACACGATCTATCACAAATCCATCGCACAATCTATCAAATCCATCACACACCATCACCTTATTTATTTGCGATTATTCTTGAGTCACTGTTTAGGATTGTAACCCCCACTCCAATAACCCTGATGAACAAGGATCTTCCGCTCCTCACGGACCTGCCCTATATGGAAAGCATTGAAGCTGTGACACTTGATCAGTCCAACTCATCAGGGATCGTCATTTGCTGCTACTCCTGCCTTCCACTTTGTCAGTCACTGTGACCTTTCAAGTCAAGTCTCAGGCAATAATGTTCATATTATTTGTGACTTGTGTAATGACTTGTAGAAGTGTTTCAACGGGCTTTCAGGGTGTTCAAGTTGAGCATCTCAGTATGATTAATATAAACTTTGCGCGCTTGTGATATATCCCCTGGTGATTGGTGAAATTGATGGACATTTCAATTGTGTTATCTTCTTGTACTGACTTGTTTTGTTTCAGTTCTTCCCGAGCGGTTTTGCTTTTGCCACCGGTTCGGATGACGCCACGTGCCGCGTATTCGACATCCGCTCTGACCAGGAGCTGGCTATGTACTCGCACGACAACATCATCTGCGGCATCACGTCGGTGGCGTTCTCCCGGAGCGGCCGCCTGCTGCTCGCCGGCTACGACGACTTCAACTGCAACGTCTGGGACTCGATGAAGACGGAGAGGGCTGGTGAGTAACACACGCACACATACTGACATGGATACAGTCGTAAACTTAGGCACATACGCAGACCCAGACATAGACCCTGACGCAAACCCAAATGTGATACAGACCTGGGTCAGATGCGAATACTGACCCAGTTGCAAACTCAAATGCAGACTCAGACGCGACACACTCTCAGATCCAGACGCAACCCAGACACAATCCAGACATAGTATCAGACGCAGACCCAGACATAGACCCAGACGCAAATCCATACATAACCCAGACATAAGCTGACACAGACGCAAACCCAGACACAATGCAGAGACAGATACTGACCCTGATGCTAATGCAGACAGTGACTCAGACGTGACCCAGACACAGACGCTGACAAATGTTTTCCTGGCAACCTAATATTTAATTCATTACCCAAAACCCTGCACATGATTACATTTACATTGTCCAATAATTAATAACACATATTTTTTTTAAAATCTTTGTTAATGTGATTTATTTTATTGTAGGTATCTTGGCGGGCCACGACAACAGGGTGTCCTGCCTGGGCGTGACTGAAAACGGCATGGCCGTCGCCACCGGCTCCTGGGATTCGTTCCTGCGCATCTGGAACTAGGCTTCGCCACCCGCCACCCCAACAACCACCCTCCCTAATCCCGCCCACCAATCCAACACAACAACCAACCAACCAATACCTAGGTACTGTCGCAACTGTGACGCTCACTCTCTATGTTACGCCCTGTATCATCACGATCGCAATGACCATTTGATCTTTAATGTTGTATTACAATGCTTTTTAATACAATGTCAAATAGATTGATGTTGACTTAAATACATTTGAGCAATTTGTCGAATTTACTTCATACATACTATATAATGTCAAATAAATCGATATTAACTTAATAAGTTTGAGCATATTGTCAATATTGTCATAATGTGTTTAAATACAATGTCAAATAAATTGATATTGACGTAGCACGAAAAGTCAAAATAAGCATTGATAACTTGATATTCTTTTACAACTTGTCAAATGCATCAATGTTTAGTTAATACTTTTCAATAATATGTCAAATGTATCAAAGTTAACTTAATATGTCTTAATAAAATGTTAAATGCATCAACGTCGACTTAATACATTTCCACAAATGTCAAATAAATCAATGTTGATTTGATTTTGGCTGATAAAATCTGTTGTACTAATGATAAAAGTACCATAGTAGAAATGAAAGGTTGTTTTATAACTTGATCACAATATGTAATTATTGGAAGTCTCTACTTTGGTTGTCTTGTATATCTTTGAATCATACTTTTTTAAAAGAACTGTTGTAGTCTTTCAAAACTGTAACCAAAATCAACATTGGTACTTTTAGAACTAGGTCGCAGAAACATTTTCAATTTTGTCAATCATAAGAGCGTTGTTGATTTTGTCCTATATTACCGATTTTCACTATCTCGTCAATGTCAACGATCCACGTTGAGAGCGTCAACAATTTCGGTTGAATCGTCGACATTTTGTCATTTGTTTCATCTTTGCGACAATCTCGGGCGACGCATGGGGTAACTCGGGCTGGGATGCATTTTCTTTATATAAAACTAGAGAGTAAATATGAATAACGAAGAAGAAGATAAAAAATCACATGTCTGAAAGCAAACAGATAATTGTTTCGAGGGACGGTCGGTAGTAAAAATAAACTGTCGGTTGAAAAATCAGCTTTCGGTTGAAAATAAACTGTCGGTCGATAACTGAGCCGTCGGTTGAATGATTAACCGGCGGTCAATCTATTCATAAAATATGTAAAACTCTCAAAGGGCCGCAGCCATAAGCTTGCGTTCATTCAAATACTGCTCTTTTCTCAGCGTTTTACGTTCTATTTTTATCATTATTATATTATTAGTTTCGTAACACACCAGTGTGAGTGCGGACGGACGCCTGCGTTAGCGAGAAAGATGGTTATGATATGTTGTGAATGACGCCCTATGTGCTTTGTACGGGATACATCAAGTGCGTGCGCGCTGATTTCCAAGCACTTTGCACAATTCCATGTGTTCAGATAGTAACAAAAATAAAAATACAGCCCATTCAAATATTGAGATGTGTTGAGTAATAAATGCTTGGTAAATTAAAATTTTATTCAAAAGAGTTTAACGAATCAATGTAATTTTATTTTATTTATCACTCGTAATGTTTCTCAATGTAATATTATAAAATTAAGTATAAACGACAATGGAAAGTCTGCAATCCAAACTTTTTTCAAATGATGTATGTACAAATTTTTTTTTTTTTTTTACGACAAGTCAAACGAACTTCTTATTGATGTTGCAACCGAATTTCATATATCGCCGAATTTTGTGGTTGTTTTTTCTTCTTTTTTTTTTGCGTATCCCGAACTTGTTCCCGTACGCACGCAAAGTTAGTGTGGTTGTAGAAGCGCGCTTGAAAAGTGGTTTTCGATTTGACGCCAAAGCTTGTATTACGTGTGCTTGTTTCATCAGAATGGGGGCGGAACACTGCGAAAGCCATCATCCATAGGATTTCATGACTTTCATAGTGTTGAACCCTGCATATTAAAAAATAATTTATATGATATCGTATATATATTTTTAAGTATCGCAGATGTACACTTATTTAAAATAATACATTTTTTCTCAAAATCAAAATTTTCAAAATAAAAATTCATTTATAAAAATGTGCCATTGTGATGACCTTATTTATTTTTTTTATTGATTGTTCCGCATTGCTCGAGTATGCTTCAGTTTTGGAGGGAATGACGTTATTCACATAACCGCAAATTATGCATTTCTGTTTAAAACAAGGTCGTTTTGTGGGGGAACTGGAGTATATTCTCCGCGCAAACCTAGTGGCATCTGTCATTATTGCTTTCATATTTTGTTAATTGATAATGAAAATATGTTTTAACTTATTGTATCTTCATTATTAAATCTTTTTTTGTAACTAGTCTTCTGTGTAAAGTATTTTTAGGATTTAAATTTAATATCAATATTTGAAGAACTGTAAATTATTGGTTTATATTATTATTATTATTACTACCTTTATTCCTTGAAATCTGCAAAATGGAACTATTTTGTGTTGTTATTTTCGTTTATTTGTTTTTTTGCAATTTCATCTTATTTGTAAAAAAAATTGTTAAATTTCGCAGCAAATATATAACCCCAGTTTAAAATAAACTATATTATAAACAAATCAAAATGCTGGATTGAAAAAATGGCCCTAAGTATTATTTTTGGGTGCCGAGTACGTTTTTTTTTCTATTTTAATGTTATTTTAATTATTTATTACTTGCATAATAACTAACATTCGAAATACTGCGCGAGTCAAAATGGAGAGTTCAGATTCCATTTTCAAGTGTCATCCTTCCAAAGTTGCCATAAAATTGTTTTTAAATATTTGTCTATGGCTGTCGTTTTTTTTAAATTTGGAATCTTTCTTAAAAATTGACATTTCTTTTCCATAGAGATGGACTTGTCTGCAGTATTCACTTCTGAGCATTTAATTAAGTTTATTATTTAAAAATAAGTTGATTTAATGATTGTTTAGCCGGTATTTGTTACAAAGATAATATTGAAAAAGTAGACACAGAAATGCATAAATTTTACAAACAAAAAAAATTGCACATTTTCCTTTTTTTAGTCAATTTTTTTTCTTTCTTTAATTTGGATTAGCACTGTATATTAAAAATTAAACGTATTTTTATTTGTTTGCTCTAAGATGCATTATAGGTTTAAAATTATATTATTATAATATTTTAGGATCGCAAGTGAAAAAGAGGTATGTAGAATATTACAAAAAAATGGCGCACAACCTTTTTCCTCTTCATCTTTTTGTAAGCACTGAGCATTTAAGAAGGGTGACAGGAAAAAACACTGTACACCCAAATTCCTTATATAATTTATTTTGTAGTACTTTTGCGTAGACGCGCTTTTAACAATTGGCAAAACTTCGATCTACATTTTTGAGAAAGAAAAAATAACATTTCCATAGAATAAAAATATTTATATAAATTTTTATTGTCTATGGTGATTTAATTTTTTTTTCTGAATTTAAAATGGAGGTTTACTTCTCTGCAATGTTGCCATTGTTAAAAAGCTATTTAAAGAATTTATTATTGTCGCATTGTAATTAATTTATGTTTATTTTTATATCTTAAGTGCTTTAATTCTTATTTCTACAGCACTGCCGTCGTAAGTAAAAACGCAGTATCTTCCTTGACTCTCAATGAGGGTGTTGTGTTTTTACCTATAACTGCAGAGCAGTTGGTACGTCGTTGGTTTCAAATTATTATCATCTCACACAAAACAGTTTTTTTGTCAGAATAAACATTATTATTGTATATTATTTTTGTTTTATTTTTTTACTCATTCTTTATACTTTCCTCGCCTTCTATTCTCATCTTTCCTTTAATCAATATCAATTAATTATGTATGAATGAAGAGACTACTATCCGAGAACTTTTGTTTTCGTCCTACGAAGAAGTCCTCCACACCTTTGTCTCCTCCACATCTGGCCCTTGACAAATTGATATTTTTCAACAATGAAAAACACTTTCACCCTTTTGGCTTCAAACACTTGTTCATCGGATTATAAAAATGCATATTGCATATTGATGCCTAAAATACCAGCTGGTCAATATTCTTGAATTTTCTTACAACCGGTTTATAGGAACTGGAAAATTTTGGAATTGCTTGCCAGTCACTTCCCAGAGAACCGGTTCCAAAAGATATATTCCTGTTCTTTATTCTGTATGATTTTAGATATATACTTTGACATTGATAGTCATTGAATAGATAATGCACACTAGAAATGCCTTCCATGTAGATTTGAATGGAAATCAATGTTGCAATTGATTTTAGCATGCGCATTGTCTATCTTACAATTGTCTAACATTGTCTATCACCATCCCAATTGAATTTCATAATGTGTTTGAAATTTAAGCAAACAACAATAATTGCAACATTGTTTTCCGTTCAAATCTACATGGAAGGCATTATCTATTCAATGGAAATCAATGTTGCAATTGATTTTAGCATGTGCATTGTCTATCTTACAGTTGTCTAACATTGTCTATCACCATCCCAATTGAATTTCATAATGTGTTTGAAATTTAAGCAAACAACAATAATTGTCAGACTTTTAAATCACAAACACGCCCGCATAGATTTTCTTGTGTTCTTATTTATTCCGTGTTGATTGTGCATTTTGATAGTGCATATAATATAATCCGCGCGCCTGCCGTGCGCTCTAGTGCAAGTTTGTACACACCTCATTGATAACAAGATAAAGCAAGCGGACAGGTTGTGCGGTTTTCTGAGTGAGCGTCATGTCATTGTTCAAGACAAAGAAGAGAAAATCAGTGTTTCGGTAATAGTACACATATTAACGATTCAAAGTTTGCAACAGGTGTGATTATAAAACAACCGCACGGCGCACAGAAACAGCGCGTGTTGAGAAGCACTTGCCATAACTAGCACCCATGCATTCATGATGATATTGATCTTGAAAAAACAATTCACATGATAATTTGTAGAACCAGAGTTATGTTGAGAACCCATTCATTTTGCATTTTCTATCTGCACAAAAATATTCCTTACCCTTATAAGTTTGACAACACAAAAATAGTCATTTAGATCCTGTTTTTCAACCCCACTGCCAGTACGCACGCATAATATAAAAGGGATTTACGAATTGTGGTGGATATCTTTAAACTAAGGTCGACTTCATTTAATTAATTTCTACAATAATGTTTATTACAGACCGTGGATTATAGGCGATTTGCGCACCGTATCGAGAAAAAACATTGTCTGACTAGTCGATTTACACATTCAAATTTAATTTCTGTTATAATTCATATTGGTTTATTTTACCGAGTGAATTTTGAATATGAAACAATACAATATATGCATCTGACTCCTAACTGAAATAGATTACGATTATATTATGCTTCTCGGCTGACTTCAGTGAATTTGTGCATTAACGTTAAACGGAACACAGATTATAATCTATGCATTCATAGATGGTGCTAATTTAATTATTTTAGGAAAATACACTTATGTAAAAATACAAAGTTATGCTAATATCAAGATTAATAATAATTTGTGTGCGCATGTACATAAGGAATATGAATGTGACTAAATAGTTTTGTCAGCATAAAAACTATTCATATTCTGTATACACATATATGCGCAAACAAACAAAAGCACCATCTATGAATGCCTAGATTATAGCGTATGTTCGTTTATCCTCAAATAGTTATGTTTTTTGCAGACCGTGGATTATAGGCGATTTATCAATTGAAACGGGAAACAAAATTGTGTGACGACTAGTCGCATTTACTCATTCGACTTTAATTTTTAATAATTCATTTTTATTGAGTGGATTTTGAATATGAAACAATATAATATGTGCATCTGATTGTTAATTTAATTAAATTCGGTTAATATTATCCTTCTTAATTTGCCAGTTAAAAAGCACATTGAAACAAGATGAAGGAATGAAAGATAAGGTGTGTTGTATTAATTTTATCTAATATAATTATTTTAACTATTCAATATTTAATTACAGATTATTAAAACTTTTCCACAGGCTTACCTATCACCTACTCTTAAAATAGTAATTACTTCAAAATATATTTGTTTGCTGCCAAACTACAAGTCAAATCTAATTAATTAATAATTTATCTTTCAAAATAATATCATCAAATAATGCGTAATTTTTTACTAAGTATAAAAAAATATTGTAAGGTTTAACAAAAGGCATGATAATTTTTTGATAAATTAATATAATTTAAGATTTACGTCAACTAAAAATAAATTTAAAGAAATACCCGTTTTTTGTCAAAGTATGTATGTATTACATGTACATTGTCAGTGCTGATTTTCACAAAATTACAAATTATTAAATTAAAATATGAATTATTACTCCTAAATATTTTTAAAACTTTTTTCTACTTGACCAAACTGCAGATTATATAAAATATGCGTAATCTACCTATAATAATAAGTTTTTTAAATTCACTTAAACGGCAAACATTGATCAATTTATGTTTTTGAAAATGTTATTATTTTTGCAGAAATACTTAAATTTTTCCTGACTCATTGAAATTCCTATGTCGAAATTTGGTTTCAAAAATCATGATTTCCTATTATTAAAATTAAAATGTGTTTTCTCCTAATTTTTGTCTCATTATCACCAATTTTAAATTAAGCCTTTCAATATTGCAATTGGATTCCAATGTTATTAAAAAAACACTGAAAACCCAAGAAAATTGATTGTTATAAATAACTCAAGACACTTAATCTGTATTAAAATTAACGCAAGAAACTTGATTGTTTATTGTAATCAATGACTTGAGGAATTTGTTTGTTTTTTAGTAATATAAATAACTCAAGATATTTATTAGTAATTATAAATAACTCGAGATAGATTGTTCTTATAAATAAACTCACTAAATTTGTTATCACAAATAACTCAATATACAATGCGAACTTGATTGTGTGTTATCCATAACTCGAGAAATTTGATTATTTATTATAAATAACTCGGTTAAATTGTTTGCCATAAATTAATGATACAACAATATTGAAGGTTTAATATAAATAACTCAAAAAAGTTGATTATTTATTTCACTTAACTCAAGAAAATTGATTTTTTATTTCACTTAACTCAAGACAATTGATTATTTATTTCACTTAACTCAAGAAAATTAATTTTTTATTTCACTTAACTCAAGACAATTGATTATTTTTTTCACTTAACTCAAGAAAATTGGTGATTAATACGACAACTCATGAACAATTAGATTATTTTTAAAATGATCAAATAAAGAAACAATTATTATTTATGGGAATTTGAGAAAGAAAAGGCCGAAGTTTGTGGTTTTGGCATCTGGTTTTAATGCTCTGAGTTTTCATTGCACAATTTTCTACCCCCATAAAAGAATGGGTTTGTTCCGCTATTGCGCAACATTCAGCGTACATTAATATATAGAGTGTACATCTACCATGTGTATTTGATTAAATTTAATATCATATTTTATACTGTTTACTACAAAATATTAGAATGTGTACGATTAATAGATAAAATTCTAATATAAAAAGCAAATTGAACATTTCAAAACGTACGAAATCTCATTCCGTTTGAAAGATTCAGTTTCTAGATAGTCAATCCCACAGTGAAAATTATGAGATTTCTCGGAGAACTTTCGGGAAATTCTCTCTCTGACTTTGACAAAAACAACTCGTCTCAGAGATCTGGCAAAGATCTTGCAAGCTCTCAAAAGCGCTTGTAACAAACTCAGAGATCTCGAGAACATCTGCAATGAAACTATAAAACAACTAGAGCAACTATAAAACACTGGCAGGTTCTTGAAAGCGCCTGTAACGAACTCTGACAAACTCTCTGAGATCTTATTAGTGTTTGTAACAAACTCTGGGGATGACCTTAAGATGTTTCAGGTTCTTGAGAGCGCATGCTATGAACTCTGAGGACCTCCCAGAGATCTTACAAGCTCTGAGAAGGCACCAGATGTCTTGAGAGTGCATGTAAGTAACTCTGGGGATCTCTCGGGAGATCTCACAGGCTATTACGAGCGCCGGTCGCAAACTCCGACAGTCTCCCAGGGATCACTAGAGCACATGTAACGAACTCTTGGTATTATCCAAAGATCTCTCAAAATCTTTAGAGCTCCTGTGACGAACTCTAAAGACTTACCATGGATCTTACAATCTCTTGAGAGCGGCTGTAACGGCTCTAAAGATATCCTAGAGATCCTGCTGGCTCCCGGTAGCGCCTGTAACAAACTCTACAAGCCTCCCAGAGATCTTGCAATCTCTTGAGAGTACTTGCAATGAACTTTATAAACATTCTAGAGATCTTACAGGTTCCTGTGAGCGCCTGTAACAAACTCTCAAACCTCCCAGAGATCTTGCAATCTCTTGAGTGCCCCTGTAACAAACTCTTAGACCTTAAAGGGGTCTGTCGCATGTAACAAACTCTCGCTGTAAGCGAATACGTAGGTAATGATGTTTTGAAATGATCAATTACGTGCAGAAGCGCACGAATAACCATAATGTATGTAGTTTTGCTGAATTACTGAGTGTGTGTATTACTGTTTTTAAATAATTCTTTGGCCGACGGACGACAGTTCGCAATTCACAATATTGGAAATACATATTATATGATGCCATTTTATGTGAATACTTAGCATGTATGAATAGAAGGACTTGTTTTGGTGGAACCGAAAGGTGACAAGACTTGTTAGTCTAATATTTATTACTCTACAGACTTCTTTAACGATTAAAAAAAAAAAAACATAGTCTTTAAGTTATTGAATGCCTGTTAACTTAAATGTGTACTTGTAGTTCTTGTTGTTCACATTTCGTGAGACACGATGATCTAAATGTGGAGATATGCAAATATTTACAACTTTCACGCCGCCACTGTCTAATTTTTTCAGCTTACCTCAGCCACTTATTTAAAAAAAAAAACCATGGGGCGATAAAATTCATTGTAAAAAAATATTTAATTATTATTTCACCATGACGAAAGTTGGCATAGTGTAAATATATTGATGACTTTTTGATGACACTATATTATTATTATTGTAATAATTGATAAGTATAAGTTTTAATATTAAATCCTTAAATGTAATTAAACCAAACATAATCTGTTGGACAGAAAGCGAGAGTCACAAACTAAGTTTTAAAATGAGGTTTTGTTGTAACAGTTCAAGGAATACCACTGGTAAAAGAATGCATGTGATAATTTGAACTTATAATGGATCAACCTTTAACTAGGGCAATAGAGAATTTAAGGTTCAATTAAAATTCAATGCGCTGGCGATGTTCAAAGGACATCTTGGAGATGTTGCTCAGACGTTGATACATGTCCTAGAAATGTTTCACATACATTAGCATCATGTTGTATTGATGTTGCACAGACGTTGACTTCTGTGCTAGAGATGTTTCACAGACATTAATTAGCTTCACGTAAAACATGAAGAATTTTAGATGTTGCATAGTTATTGAATTCTTGTTCTACAAATGTTTCACAGATATTGGCTTCACATCCTATTGATGTTGCACAGATATTGACTTCTTGGCACATTAACTTGTATCCTAGGGATGTCGCACAAACATCACATGAGAATGTTTCACAGATGTTAAACTCATATCTCTCAATATATTTTCGCAGACATTAGCTCCTACACATCCTATTAATGTTGCACAGACATTGACTTCTTGTCACATTAACTTGTATCCTAGGGATGTCGCACAAACATCACATGAGAATGTTTCACAGATGTTAAACTCATATCTCTCAATATATTTTCGCAGACATTAGCTCCTACACATCCTATTGATGTTGCACTGACATTAAACTCGTGTCTTAACTGCTCTTAAATATCACACGTCTTAGAGATTTCACATGATAGTGTGAGAAATGTATCACTGAAGTTCCAGAGATGTTGCACAGCCCTTAAATTCACATCCTGCAAATGTTACACAAATATTCAATTCATGTTCTAACGATGATTAAATTCATGTTTTGGATACATTGTAGATAAGAACATCAATATCTTGGAGATGTCTCACATTAAACGTTCAATATCATGTCCCGTGAACTTGTTACGTTAGATACAAAGATTTCACGTCTTAGCATGTCTCACAGATGTCCTAGAGCTGTCGCCTCTTTAAGGGTTTGCTTTGAACACGCTTTTTCAGTGTTTTGTCATAATATTCGCCTATGAATTTTAACGCTAAGACTTACGCTGAATAAATTCATTAATTTCACAGCAAATGTACACTAATCATTTGCAATAAAAATTCAAACATACAAAAATACGTAGAAAAGATGTACTTTTTGGAAAGATCGAAATGATCTAATTTATTTGTAAAGGAATGGAACGAAAAATAGGAATTTGCAACTATTGATAATATCGGAGAATATTATAATCTTTTTCATCTAAATTTATTTGAAATTCTCATTTATAACTGGAAAATTTGTGTTCAGTTTACAGGGAATGATAATGAAAATTGAAATTGTGTTTTAAAGTGTAAAAAACTAGTGCTGGGACACATTCATATAATTTTATCAAAACTTAGGTCTAATATTACGACGATTTGTCTATGAGATAAGAGTGAGGTTATAAGAAATACAACGCTTTTGAAAGCTGTAAACTATCTGGAATGAACTGTTAAGGGAACATTAAATGATTAGAAATGATCATTTTTACAATTGATTTTAAGGTAACTTAGACCGATCTAATACATTTTTACAATTGATTTTAAGGTAACTTAGACCGATCTAATACATTTTTACAGTTGATTTTAAGGTAACTTAGACCGATCTAATACATTTTGGAACTGTTGCAAAAAAAAGGAAATTTCGTATAAGAAAAGCTGGTCTGAAAATGTTAGAATTATAATTAAGTATTTTATTGTATGACTCCACTTTTGCAAAAGCATTTCACAGTGTCGCTGTCATCAACACTTATTTAACGTATGGAATATTAATTGTATATCCTGATTAGCGATGTGGGTCCGCGTCGCTGATCGGTGGTATTGTTTCCCGCCTATGATTTCTGAATGGAAGCGACTTTTTGGTTCATCGCTTTCTGAAATAATATAATTGTACTGTGTAAGAGTACGTCGTAAGTAGGTGAGTTAATTTTATCATTAAAAATAATATTGTCAATAAAAATGATGGAAAAATAACAACTTGTGTTTTATTTATTTTTATTTGATTTTATTACTTAAAACCAAGAATAATATTATAACTCCCACACAAAAGTATGTACGTTATAACATATTTTCAATTTGTTAAAATAACTTTTGAATCAATGTAATTTTTAACCCTTAACTACCTACCCCCTATTTATATACTCTCGGTCTGTGAGACATCGCGGTCAGTGGCCGAGTTGATATCGCGTTTGGGTCCCACCCAGGCGTAGTGTGTTCAATTCCTCGGCTGGCTAAGTCCTCCATCACAACACAAGCAACATTTTCAGCTTACTGTGGTGGTAGTAGGAGATTTTCAAATATTGTCAGGTTATTCGTAACCCGGGAATGTTTGTCTTTCTTTTAAAAAAAAAAATATATATAGATCACTCGCAAAAAATCAAATCAAATCAAAAAAGGCAGTGGGAGATAATTTATAGTAAAACTTTTTATTTCAGGGGTTTTTGCTATGTATTTTAATTTTGGGGACATAAAACAATAAATGTGGGAACAGCATTTCTTATAAAAATCAAAATCTCTTCGTAAACTCAAGAAAAAAAGCAAAAAATCTAAATATTTGGAGAGTGAGATTTATGTTCATAGGAACATCAATTATTACGAACTGTTGTTACAATTTTCATAAATTCAATAGTAAACTTATACATAAACTCAATTTCAATAAAAAAATTGTTATTTTTACAAAACTTTCTACCTGCCCCCGGTCTCTCAGATTGGTGAAGGAAGTTTCTTACTCAACATGTAAAGATGCATGCACGCTTAGTTTTTCGTAAAAATAATATTCAATGGTGTCTGTGAGACCGGGGGTAGGTAGTTAAGGGTTAATCATAGAAGAAGATAATATTAATAGAATAAATGTAAAATATTTATTGTGTACAATGTTAGCAATATTAATGATGAAAAATGAGATTGATAAAACTAATGGAAAATAATAATATAAATAGAAAATAAGTCTCAATAGCTCAGCGGTTAGAATGTTATCCCGGTAAGAAAAGTATCACATGATTTTGTATTAGGTACTTCGTAGTGCTTCACCTTAAAGCTGCTGCCACACGCAAAGCTCACATCAACAGATAATATAAAGCACAATAGCGCTCGCCATACAATCCCATACAGACCCGACACACGTAAAAAGATAACGCGCTATAAGTGTGGTTCTGAACTTCGCTAACCGAATTTATTTTACGTAACCGCTCCCGACGCGATATTTGAAAAGTTATGCGTCCCCCTCTCCGCCGTAAAAAGGAGAGGGGGTCATTTTAATTACGGAGCTACCAACTAAGTTCCGTGTTCCCTTTGACAGCCATGACATAAGCAGCCTAATAATGCATTTCTTATTTATTATGTTAGCTCATATCGTCATGTGTGCTAGTAAATTTAGAAACATAAAAAAAAACTTTATTTGGCAAACATACTTAACATATATTTAAAATATAAATATAATCTATATTTGAATTTGAAGTAAACAAATTTTCGCCCTTTCAAAATTAATCATATTTTTAATCTCAGTAGGTATGTTTATATGGTAATATCATTCGGTTTTTTGATAAAGTTGGACGGCCTGATACCTACATAGAGAAGCTTCTACTTTGTTCGTTTGTTGATTGTTTTCAATTTTTTTCCTGGGTAATCTGGTTTGCTCTCGTCAGCTCTCGTGCTCTCTTCTCGTTCCCTGCCCTGGTGTTGGTCGAGCTGTCCAACAGATCCAGCAATAGGCAACAAGTATCATCCATTTCGAAAACGTGCTCAAGCTGTCAGTAAGTAAAGTTGTCACTTTGACAGATGAAATTATGTTCCTCGGCCGCTCTCGAATTCAACTGACCCCCTCTCCTACCATAGGAAGAAATATTTGATAGCGTCGTGTGTCGGTAGAAAAGATGATGCGCTGTACATTAACTTTTGATGTGAGCTTTGCGTGTGGCAGCAGCTTAAGGCTCGTAGTAAGCGTTCAAAGATGGTTTGAAAGGGAGATATGTAAATAAAAATGTTAGAGGGAGCGCGCTAATATTAGAAAACGATAATGATTAAGCGAAAATGGTGAAAATATATAATAAATTACGACTCGTTTGAAATAGAGCAAAAATATCTCGTTTAATGCTTTAGTGGCATTTAAAGATACACTGTGAATTTTTTCATGCCTATAACATATTAAATAACAGAACAAAACGTGTTTTTAATAACAGTTGAAAATTTAAAAATTTGGAAATTAAAAACTTAAAAAGTTAACGAGAAAGTTGTTATAAATCGGTAGAAATTGGGTATGTAGGGGCTTAAGATTAAGAACCGTTCTCATCCCAGGCGAAATAAAAAATATTGCATAGACCTACGTAATAAATATTTTATTATTTTTTTCTTATTCCGCTTCACTCTTAATACGCAATATTTCAATTTCAAACAAATGGATTTAGCTTTATTAATTCAAAACATGATTTATTATGTCGGGGGAGACGGAAAAATACGCACTTTTAATTTTAATTTCGTTTATTAAGTCACTTACGCGATATGTCAATTAGTATGCGGCGCCGTTATAGTCGCAGCCGACGGCGACTATGTTCATATCAAGAGTTGGATTATATTCATAATATCGTATTAGAATTAAATCACAAACCAGTCTGAGTCTATACAAACCTAGCGTAGCCTACAAACTTCTTGAAAACTGGGATATAACTCTAAAGGGGACGCGAGCAGGCGTTATTAAAGGTTCCCCAACATTTATAGTAACTTTTAGTAATAATATAACTAAATTCAAGTATTAATTCAATGTAAACATTCCATATTTACCGTGAAGCGGAATTCGTAATATTACCGATATTTTAACCATATATAATTTAGTATATCGTATCAGTCGTGACCATATACGGATACATCTTATTTTTTAATTTTCCATAAAAATAAATACTGTTTTAGAAACTTGATAAAATTATCTCCCCGATATATGCATTTTAAATAAACAAATGAAATAATAAAATTTGAATATCAAATGTAAAAAATGCTAACCACATTTTTACCTAATGTTTTACTCCAATCGTAAAAAATTTGAGAGAAGTCGATAATTCGAAAACACATTTGTGTTGTTTGGGGAATTTGTAAGAAAACTGTGACTTCACTTTTATCGCGTTCATATAATAAAATAAAATAACTTAAAGGTAAACCGATTGTTACGATATCGACGAAAGATATGAATTATTCAATTTGGCTATATTTTGGATTTTATTAATGGATTCCAGTCACAGACATAGGAATTAATAGACGAGAAGATAATGGCGAGGGGTAAAATCAACTGTTGAAGAACGAAGGGAGTGAAGCTGACTGTGATTCGTCAATAAATCAATCTGACAGTAAATAGGCATCTCGCATTATAATATCACCATTTACTTCTTAAAAGTAAAATCTGCTTTTGAATGAATAGACATTTTTACATGGGAGCGCAAATTACTCGCCACGTTATGAACAAATTTGCGAAGTCCAAATTCGGCAAAAAAATTCGGTTCTATT
Organism: Hesperophylax consimilis; assembly: GCF_061612785.1. NCBI lineage: Eukaryota > Metazoa > Arthropoda > Insecta > Trichoptera > Limnephilidae > Hesperophylax > Hesperophylax consimilis. The sequence goes on from NC_142864.1 coordinate 8,362,883, forward strand.
TTCAGAGTCGAATATTTCGTTTAAGTATTTAGTTAAGACACTTTTATAAATGTTCATAATTTACTTCCCAGCAACCAACCAGCTTTGTGTTTCGCGTCCAGACGTTTCTCGATGTGATAGTAACAACTGATTCATATTATACGATGTGAATATGCTTAAAATAAAGTAAAATAATGCTTATATATGGAATGTAATACGACAATTGGGTTTATTCTCTTTTTCACATCTATTTTTACAAGTTTTCATAGTACAAGTCAACATTTTGCCGTGTTATTTCGTAAAATGAACCGATGATGCCTCGACCATAGTTCGCACAAGAATGATGACGTCACGTTTTCAAATTTCACTTGAGGCCATACGCGAGCACAGCCGGCTCCAATGGAACCGGTATGGGGAGTGGGGATAATACGCTTTTAATCACTTAGGGCAGGTCTACTAATATTCATATATCTATGATTCCAGTATAAATATTTGAGGCAAACTGGAAAGAATTATTATTTCTCTTTCTAACGTCAAAAAATTACGTTTTTTCGCATGATAGAAAAAAAGATAAAATTACCTTTATAAAATAATAATTATGCTTTCTGTGAAGAGTATGCTGAAGAAACAAATATGTTGTATAAACCCACTAAAACGGCTCTATTGGTCATAAGCAGAGATGTGCTTTATTTCAAATAAATCCATTTCAAATGGAAATGCAAAATGGGTATTTTCCATTTTGCATTTTAAATGCTTTTCTAAAAACCATTTTGAATTTTGCATTTTAAATGCTTTTCTCAATGCATTTTCCATTTTAAATGTTTTTTTGAAACATTCTTCCTACTATCTCCACTCATCTTTTTTTCATAAGCCCCAAATATCAGTCGTTCCTCAACCTCGCTATAAGAGATAATTTACATTTGTCAAGTTGCTCCCTGGTAGGAGCCCTGGCAATTGAGTGATAACATTACAAAAAATACTGATTCAAATACTGAACATGATGCTGTAATATTAAATGTTAGATAGCAGTTTCTATGTTTTTACGTTAGCAACATTAGTCCCGCGCAAATTTTTTGTGGTTTCATAATCTGCAGTCGTGGTGTTTTTGGATTTACCACCATGTAATATGTTTGTTCTACATTGATGTCCATTATTAAATGACAAAATTGTTTAATAATTCTATAATTATTTTAATTGTTTGACCTGAGAAACCATTTTGCATTTTCAATGCATTATGAAAATAGGTATTTTGCATTTTGCATTTGAAATGCTTTTCTAAAAACCATTTTGCATTTTCAAATGGAAAAGTTTTGACCCATTTCCATTTTGCATTTCAAATGGTTTTGGGTACCCATTTTGCACATCTCTGGTCATAAGACATGGGCAATGCCCGAAAAATATTCCTCCAGCTACCCTGAACGGTGTGAACTTGAAGGTGACCGAAGGAACTAAATACCTTGGACACATAATCACCAGTAATCTGATGGACGATGATGATATCGATAGACAAAGACGAGCTCTCAGCGTTAAAGCAAACATGCTTAGTAGAAGATTTCGCCTTTGCAGTAGGTACTACAATAAAAAGGACGCTCTTCCTTTCCTTCTGCGCAACGTTGTACACGTGCAAACTATGGGCAAACTACAAAAAGAGTAGTATAGAAAGACTACGGGTCCAATACAATAACACCTTCCGCACAATGTTTTGTCTCCCCAGATACTGCAGCGCTTCCCGTATGTTCACGGAGGGGCGAGTTCCCGGATATGCAGCCCTTATTAGATCCAGGGTGGCGGGAATGAGGGAAAGGATAAGAAGCTCTGGAAATATCCTCACGATGGAAGCCCGCCTCACTCCATCCTCCAACATTGACGCACACTGGAGAAAAATACTAGCGCCTAATATAGTCTACGGCTCCCTAAAGGCTTAAACTTTCTATTATTCTATTATTTTTATCATTTTATTCTATTTTATGTTCAATCTGTTTATTTTTCTTCTTTGTTTTCCTGTTCTATTTTTTGTTTTCGATCATATTTTTTGCATCTCTATATGGAATGTGTGGGACTGCACTAACCTCGCCACATACCGGAATAAATATATATTTATTTATAAAACATGGACGCACGGTCATATATGACCCTAAAACGCTTCAGGGGGTAATCTAAGCCAGAGGGTTTTTAAATAATATCATTTAAAAATTTGCAAATTCATTTTATGGCCCAGTCCCTGTTTTCAAATGTCAAACGACAAAAAAAGCGGGATAAAAAAAAACATCTCCGCCATTTTGGTTTGGGTTTGCGCGCGCAGGTCAATCCCGTGACGTCACCGGGCCAAGTTTAAAATACCCGCGCTCTTCGCCGCCGTTCGACTCCAGGCAAATAGTTAATTTTAGTGTCAAATTCGCGCCGTGCCATCTACTCGTGTCGGGACTCGAACTTATTCTGGAAAATCGCGGTACCTACATAACTAGATTACTAGCAAAACGTTTAATTACTTGTCTAATATGCGGTAGATAAATTTGCTATAATAATATATTAAACTTAATGTCAAATTAGCGCCGCGCAATCTTCCCGTGTGGAGTCGGACATATTCTAATTAAGACGCGGTACATACTACCCACTAAATACTAGTAAAAATTACATTTAATTGTTTTATTTAACACAATCTAGATTAATTAGTTTCAATAATAATAATTACACGATAACACATCGTCGCGAGAGGAGAGCAATAACGAAAATAGTTACCTAAAAGTTTTTTTTTTAAATTTAAATTTGAATTGCTTGGTGACTAGATCAAATATTGAGGTACATCCTAACCTTCCTCTGCCCATCTCCTTCATCAACCTAGCAACATAATATAATTATCCCATTAGTCGAAATTATTTTATCGTGATTTATTTTTGAGGTATCATGCCATGTTGTGCTTTTTCATTCTTTAGCCAAATTTTTGGACAGAGTTACAATGTCCATCATCAGGGCAAAAATGTGTTACGCTTTCCGGAAATCTGGCTAAATGAGGAAGCGCAACACGGCATAATACCCCAAAAACAAATCAAGATAATACTTTTGACCGTGAAAATCTCAAATCACTTCAATCAGACATTGTGACTAGATCTGAATATCTGGGTGCTACATATTTTTTTTACTTTCGTTAACCTACCCACCTAGTATCTATTTATATAATGCATTTAATATTTAACTCGACCGAGAGTAATAGTAAGGAACCCGGTGAAAGACTACCATCTTTAGCCGTGTTTAGTGACCAGGTCTGAATAGCCAGGTACTTCCCAACCTCCCTCTTCCCCTCCCCGCTCCCTCCAACCTCACAATATATCGCACTGCACTGAAATGAAAATGCCTTACAACAAGACTAACTGACTTAGTACCTTTTGGTTCTAGCCTATATATCACGGGCTCTGTCTCTCTTTGTCTTGCCTGATATTGTATATCGCCATCCCATTTGAATTTCACAACGATTATGAAACACAATTCTGTATTAATTTGAAATTTAAGGCCAGTTTGGACAAACTTTTGGATTTTGGAACACGCAAACATCGCTTTTATTTTGTTTTTTTTCCTTCTATGTCACCCTGCTCCAGACAGTTTAAACTCTTGTGTGGTATATCTATTAAAAAAATATTCTTAATACAAAGGGCATTCTCTGAGAGAAACGTTCGTTGGTGTTTGTTGGCGATCTGAACGTTAACTGGCATTTAACATAAATTAACAATGGTTGTTTATCAGTTGTGTAAAATTTAAAACACAATTTTTTTATTAAGGCGATGCACTACGTAGTAATGTAAAATCATGTGTTTTTGGTTTGAAAATTTGGTCGCCTAGAAATGTTTCAGATGCTTTAATTAAATACTGCGAGTAGAATACATCTTGGCCTTTGAAATAATCGAGTATATTTTGGATAAGTCTTTTTATAAGCCCAGAAAAATATAATGTATAAAAATATAATGATCGAAAAAAAATTAAATATTTATGACTGAACATGCACAAAATAAAATAAAAGGATCTTTTTGGCCATGTTTTTTTCTTGCATAAATCAAAACAGGCGGATGGTGTTAAGCGGGAATTTAAACCTTTTCGCCATCTACGTAAGGGTTGTTATTGAAGGGGCTCAATTTAAAATATTACACGACGTAGTGCATCGCCTTAAGGCTCATTATCGGTAAACCTTTATCGATTGCGTATACTAGGGGCCTTGTAATCTTGTATTATTTGTCGCTTCGAAGACACAAAAAGAAACGTAAATATAATTCTCTTAATATAATATGTACGTATTTTATATATACATATTTATATATAAAATGGGAAGAAAATTACTTCTGGAAGAAAATTACTAAATGATAGTGAAAACCCTATTAAAATCCGTTGCATAGTTTAGAAGCACTAAGCGCACAAACAGACAGACGGTGTACCCGGCTTTGTTCGGGGATTTATGAATAGTTTGGAGTAAAGATGTCGGGTTATGATGATCTCACAGGGTTTAGCCAGAGCGTTAGCAATGTAAGCACCCGAAAATATTTATTTTTATGACTTGATTACAAAAGATAGATTTTTCTCTATTTTCTATAATTATAGTATGCATGTATTTTATATATAAACCTTCCGGAAGAAATTCTCTAAATGTTAGTCAAAACCTTATCAAAATCTGTTGCGTAGTTTAGTAGAACTAAGAGTACAAACACACAGACGCGGTACGTGATTTTGCCTTACATTATTTAGAGATAAAAAGATAGATTTTCGCCTACACAGCAAAAATATGCTAAATAATTTGTGATCTTTTTCGGTAACCGGACAACTCACCACATTATAATACCCAATTGGTGATATAAAGTCATGAAAAGTGATGAAACAAAAACTAAGTTAAAAAGGTTAGATTTTTTTTGATCATCACTTTTATTGACTTTAAATCACTTTTTAAAGGTGTGTTTACTTGTCGTTGTATTGAGTCGTCATGGAATCATTTTTTTTCACAAATTAGCACATAATACCTATAGCTACAGTCAAACCCGCAGAGGGCCGTCGTGTAATGGAAAAATAATGTTGTTTGGTTTCTATAAATAGTATAAAATAAAGTCGCTATCCGCGTCTGTCTGTTTGTGCGCTTAGTTCTTCTAAACTACGCAACGGATTTAAATAAGGTTTGCACTAGCATTTAGAAAATTTCTTCTGCAAGGTTTATATATAAAAATACATGCATATTTGCTTGTAGAAAGTAGAGATAAGTCGATGTTTTATAATCGAGTCGTAAATTTTTTTCGGGCGCTTACATTGCTAATGCTGGCTAAACCTTATCAGATACACCAAAATGATGTACTACGGAATTGTATATCTTAAAAATACCTACAGAAAAGTCCTGCATGACATATTTCTATCTCCTAAAGATAACCCCCAGTAACGCCGGGTACCCGTCAGCTATTTCGGTTTAAATCCTTCTCACACATCTTGCATGAAAACTAAAAAACAGCATATATCAGAATGTCGAATGTTTTAAATTGATACCTGTTGAAATTGAAGAACGAACTGAATCCTAGGTACACGTAATGCTACGTATACATACGCGAGCCAAACTGCCGAACTGAACCTCAACTTATGGGAAAGGTATGAAGCAAACGCAAATGGCGCGAAACGCCGCTTGCAGTTGCTTCGTTCCTTTCCCGTAATTCGTGGCTCGGTTCGCGTTTCGGTTCGCAAATGTATACTTACCATTAGGTAGGCAAAGGTTATGATAAGCATGACATAGTTAACTGTACAGAAAATGTGAATAAAATCTCTAGAAATTGATAGCAGGGTTTCTAAGAAAATTCATATTTATATCATTTCCTAAATCGTGTAGGAAGTTGAGTTCGTTTCCTAATGATGTAAATTTAATGACGTTCTAAACGGGAGATTTAAATTTAGAACGAATCAATCAGCCAATGAGGGAAGGCAAACTGTAAACGTATTGAAATAATGTTATGTGTATGGTAAAAACAAATTATATTAAAATACTTAAATTATGTGGTTTGACTGAAGATTAAACCATCCTCCCAAAGACACTAAGGGCGGGTTGTTTCGGAGAATTTGAACAATTCATCAAATTTAAACTTTCATTTCCGGGTTCTGTGAAAGTCCTATTCAAGTTCTGTTAATATATCATTATAGGCTATATGCTTGACAGAACTGAAATAAAAACAGAACTTGAAAAAATCTTTCGCATAACTGGAAACTGAACGTTGAAATTTGATGAATTGTTCAAATTCTTCGAAACAACCCGTCCTTAATTTAACCGCGCTAACAACTAAGCCAAATCTCGATTGGATATAATCGATGTTTAATTCGTATTCTTTACTATCTACTATTGTACTCTCATTTTTTAATAAAAAAATGTCTCTATTGAAACTTTCAGAAAGAAGAATAAGGACAGATTTAATACTGTTACAAAGAATACTACATTTTAAAATTGACTGTCCCGAATTACTTCAATGTATCAATATCCATGACATTTCTTACCTTTTTACTTCAATAACACCGCGACACTAGCTTACTCCGATTCCGAAACTTCACAATCTCGGAAACAAATATTCTGATCTGGGTGATATATTTCATTTGAAAACTAATCAGTATAAATGTTGTATATTCTATCAATTTTATTTTTCTAGACACAAATAGACCTATGTACCCATATAACTTCTCCGCTTCTACTATTTTGTTTTGTTGAATCTTTTAAACTCAATTATATTCGTGAGGATTCATTTTTGCCATTATGTTTACATTCTTCTTTAGGGTATTAATTTTTAAGTGTTTACTCTGATACAAAATGCTTGTATTTTTTTTTTTAAGAAAAGCCGCCTAGGGCGTGTAATAAATAAATAAATAAATTTTATCTAAGGCAGCATTATGAAATAACGCAATATCATGTGTTTTTGGTTTGAAAATTTGATCTGCTAGAACTATTGTAGAGATGCTTTAATCAAGTTCTGAGAGTAGAACACATCTTGGTCTTTGCTGTAATGGATCATTTTATAAGCCCTGAAAAAAAATCAGGCCTATAAAAACTGCTTTAAAGTTCAAAATCTCCTACTTACAAAACCTTTTTCATTATGGTTTTATAATGTGGCAAATAAGTGATCGTAAAAAATATTTGTGCCTGAACTTTTGGCGATGTTTTTTTCTTGCATAAATCAAAACGGATGGGTTGTGTTAAGGCCCCGTAGTAAGCGTTCAATAATGATTTAAAAGGGAAAATGTCCAAACGAATGTTGGAGGGAGCGCGCTAATATTTAAAAACGATAAACATTAAGCGAAAATGGTGAAAATATTTATTAAAACACGACCCGTTTGAAATAGAGAAAAAAATTCTCGACAGATGTTTTAGTTGCATTTAAAGATACACTGTGATTTTCATGCCTATAACATATTAAATAACAGAGAAAAACGTTTTTAAATAATTTTCGAAGCTTACTTTGCGATTTTTTTCTATTGAGGGAATTTCATATAATGAACGTTTCGGTATAACAAATATACAAACGTACTTGTTATAAATTCGTAAAAATTGGGAATGCGGGAGTTTAAAACTTATCGCCATCTACATAGAGAGTGTTATTGTTAGCGGCCTGGTTCCAAAATGTTGAAATCCAAATTCTGGCATATCAAATGCATCATTTAGAATTTTATATAGAAATACCAACTCAGTGAGAATCATTATCATTTAAAATAGTGTTAGATTGTGTAGAGTTTTACGTTTTATGGAACACATGAAAGATTTTCATTTCCAAAAGTATTAATTTTTTGCGGCGAAGCTTAATGCTAAATCACTATTTTGATTAATCTTTATAACGAATTGGTGTACATTATGAATACCAAAAAATATGCTTTAGATAAATTGAAGGTTTTCCTATCGTTTCGCTTAAGTAGAATGCAAATAAACAAATAAATTACTCAATAAAACATATAAATGTAAACTATAATTTTTTTCTCTCAATTGAAATGTATGAACGCGTAAAGGAAACAACTTAAAAAAAACAGTATTATAGCTAAGATTATCTGTGACAGTTTCACTTGATTAACTTTTTTGCTTTCTTATAAAATTATTTACAAAATAAATAAAAACCAGTTTTGTGCTTGAAATTTAACGTTTCTAGACTCCGTTTGACAAGCGATTTTAATGCCTATTACCAACAATACAAGGTATACCAAGAATATACATACTTTTTGCTTGTAGCTTTTTCTTAATGTCTCAATAGCATTGTTATCAATGCTGTAATTAAAGATCACTGGATTTTTTAGCAACTTAACAATTTGTTGCTATTTATTATCTTGAACAATACAGTTCGGTGTATCATAAGATAAACAAATCATGAAATATATATTTGATTACGTAGAATTATCTCCTGAATTAGTTCACTTGATTCCCGGACACCTTAATAATGTAATCTAACGTTTAAACAAAGCAAATAACCTACTTTCCAACTATCGAAAGAAACTACACCGCAGCTGTACACAAAAATGCGTATTTTTAAATGTGTTATTCTTGTAGTACGCAGTTTTATTTCTATCATCGAAGATTTGGTTTAGTCATGTTAATTTTTACAAAATAAGTTTACACACGCCTTCGATTAACAACAGAATTACGATATTATTAAAATTAGACACGTTATTTGCTCGACAGATTTACGCTCTTAAATCTATCGATCTTCCAGGGAAATCCATCACTAGTCGACCGAAAAATTGACGAAGTTATTTTCAAATTCTGCGAGTTTTTCAGTCAGTCTAAAATTAAATTTGTTACGTAGCTGCCAACTCTAGCCCTCAGTGCAGTGTTACGTTATATTAAACGGGGAAAACTTAACTTTTCTTGAAACACCTAACTTTCCATAGAAGTGTGATATATACTTAATTCAATATATGATATTCTGATGTCACCGATTTTGGGAGGCGGGTTTGGTTACTGTTGTGTTCGTACAAACAGGTCTCCAACTCTTCTTGAAAGGAGTTTTATAATAAAATGGTTCTTTTATATTAATCAGGGATTTATTAATACTCCATGTATTATAATGGTGACTCGATAGTCGACCTAACTAGAAGCTTGCTAATTGGAATCTGAAACAGTGAGTTTCTCCGAGAGCCTTCCCACTGGCCCTGGCGACTACTGGCCGCTGGTTCCATCTTGCGGACTTCCACGCAAGCTCTATGCACTGCCATCTGTGCTTGCATCTATAAAGCTTTTACTTCCCAACAGTTACCGTCGCCCAGGAAGCATTACTTGGATAACCAAAACTTCTACCCCAAGTGGTTCCCTATGTTTGGCGAATTAGCAGGGGTGCCTGGGTTTATCGGGTGAGGTGTGTTTTGCTGTGTGAGGTGCCTGATCGGGAAAACTGGTTTGGGGAGACCTTTTGATCTCTCCAACTGATCTCTCGACCTTGCGTCGCAAGGATGGAAATTCATATGTCCGTCACTCCTGGATAGACTGATCCCTAGATTCCTACCCAACCATCATACCTATTACCTTCTCAGAACTTCCTCTCCTTCCTTTCCTTAAAAAGACCCTTCACACAGCATCCCAAAAGATGACAGGCCTTGAGCAAAATTATTTTCCCAGGGCCTCCTGTAAAAAAAAAGAAATTTTAGCCTCAATATGAAATTGATAAAATTGTCTTTACTTATGGCGCACTGACACGCCCACAACACATTTAGGTCAGTTCATATCTTCAGTTCTTTTTCCTAACCAGAACGGTTTTATTCTATAATTAATTTCACTCGGTTTCTGATAAAAAAACTTTACACCTAATTATTTTTTCCGATAAAAACCGAAGAACTCTATTAAGGCGATGCACTACGTCGTGTAGTATTTTAAATTGAGCCGCTATCAATAACACACCTTACGTAGATGGCGATAAGGTTTAAATTCCCGCTTAACACCATCCGCCTGTTTTGATTTATGCAAGAAAAAAACATGGCCAAAAAGTGCCTTTTATTTTATTTTGTGGATGTTCAGGCATAAATATTTTTTGATCATTTTATAGATGACTTAATTTGCCACATTATACAATAAAATCATAACCGAAAATTTGTTTGTAAGTAGAAGATTCTGAACTTTAAAGCAGTTTTCATAGGCCTTATACATTATTTTTTTTCTGGGCTTATAAAAAGACTTATCTAAAATATACTCGATTATTTCAAAGGCCAAAATGTATTCTACTCGCGGTATTTAATCAAAGCATCTGAAACATTTCTAGGCGACCAAATTTTCAAACCAAAAACACATGATTTTGCATTACTACGTACGGCATCGCCTTAAGTCTATCGGCAAGTTGAAATTTAACAGCAAATAATTTTATAAATCGGGTCGTAGCCTTGAACGATATTTTAATTAAATTCCTAGCGCCCAACTCTCTTGTGTTTTATAACACCGGCGTGGGAGGAGTGCTGAAAGCGTAAACACCGGGCTGTACGATTCTAGTCATTTATTATTTACACTATTTATTTAAAATTAATTTATATTTTATATAATTGGTTACAGGTTTGTTTGGATTTCAAAAATGAATTAATCAGTTTATATTTTCTAACCTCAAATATTTTTACAACTCATCATCTTTCTTAAATCGTTTTGCATACAAAATGTATTTTCCCGCCAACAATCCATCTGTCAAAACAACTCGTCTGCTTTTGTTTATTTCACCTTAAAAATAGAACAAATTCAAATATTATAATCAACTGAAAAATTTTAAATTTTAATTGTCAATGTTGACAATTAAAATATTTTACCAACAATTATCGGTAATTTGTCGACTTTCGCCAGTATTTATTTTGTATGAATACCGCACAAGTGTTCTAACTCCTCCCAAACGTCCGGAACGAGTGAGACTATGGCATCCCCAATTGGGGGATGTTGTAAGGCTGAAGGCTGTGGGGAGGGGAGGGAGATGGAGAAGAGGAAGGTAGGAGAGTACCTGGTTATTCAGATCTGGTCACCAAACACGATTAAAGTCATTTCTAGAAACGCTTCAATTTTGAATTGTGGTCTTGCACCAGGGCGATACTGACAATATGTTCCACTCTAAAAAGTGCCGAAAATATACTATATTTTATTCTTAATGAATAAATTGTTAAATAACACAAATCTCTGATCTCTAAATAGTATAGTCGCTATCCGCGTCTGTCTGTTTGTGCGCTTAGTTCTTCTAAAATACGCAACAGATTTTGATAAGATTTTCATTATCATTTAGAGAATTTCTTCCGGAAGGTTTATGTATATAATACATGCATATTATATTTGTAGAAAGTAGAGAAAACATCGATGTTTTGTAATCAAGTCGTAAAATTATGTTTTCGGGCGCTTACATTGCCAACGTTGGCTAAACCTTATGAGATACATCAAAATAATGTAGTACGGAATTGTATATCTTAAAAAGACCTACAGAAAAGTCCACTATGGTATATGTCTATTTCCTAAGGTTAACCCCCAGCAACGACGGGTAAACGTCAGCTATAAATTAAATAATTATTTAAAAATAGTGAACAATGTCTGAATACAGTGACACCAACTGCAGTAATTAATATATTTCTAATTTAATGTTCCTTGGCGCAAGTTGGCAACCTGACAAAACTATGTCGGCCGACAAAATGTATAAATATTTAAAATAAGAGTTTTGTTATTTGAGTACATAACTTGTGTTTGCCTCATTGAACTTGCGTTATATCACGTTTTTTCTTAATGTTATCTAATAACAAGGTTAATCCTGTGAAAAAATGCGGGTATATTTCTGTGTAAGAAAGTGGACATTTAAAATTAGCTATAACGTGATAGTAGTGGAATAATCTCGGTATCGCTCTAGGTCAGAGGTTCCCAAAGTGGTCTATATTGACTCCCTGTGGTCGATATCGGCTTGCTAAGGGTCTATGTCAGTGAGAAAAAAAATTGGGGGTCCACGAGATTCAAATGGGGGTACATACGAGCGGACCCCCATTTACCTCAAGTCAACATTTAGAAGTTCCGTAAATGAAACAATAGACCTAACACAAATATAATAATCTGAGAAATCTCTTCTTTGATATTTGTATTTTTATATTTCGTAAAGTTGTTAATTGAGGTATATAAATAGAGTCTATGTTCCTTTTCTCGTCAGAATTAATATATTCAAGCAAAACATTGCACATTGGAAGCCGCGAATTTTCCTAGTTCCCCAACTTGTTTTTGAAAAACTTCCATGGTAATAATGACGTTAACATTTAAATGCACTTCACACAGACTTCAAAACTAAGTTTGAGGACATTTTGACTGTGGAAATGGAACGTTGAAGAATCGGATATCATATGACAAGAAGAACTGAACGGAATAAGCACTGACAAAGAACTTAAGAGGCAGTTCTGTAGGGCCAGCTACAGAAAGAAATTCCCGTTGCTTATCCTGCTTCATTTTTATTTGGTGTAATACCTCAGAAGGGTGCCCCTGTCTGCACAATGTAAAGACAGAGCAACTATACCGCCACCCGGTTGTTGGGCAGGCAAGGGAAGGGAATATTTTTACTAAAAAAATAAATGATTATCACATGGGACGTTGATAGTTTTAGGAAAATTCAATATTCGGCAGGCAGGGGGTCGACGGAAAAAAAAATGGCAAGTGGTCTACGGGGCAAAAAATTTTGAGAACTTCTGCTCTAGGTTATAACCACGGTTGATCGATAAAGGATTTATCGATAGTCTCGATAACTTGTCTTCGTTCCCGAGCACGATTGCAAATCGTTAACGTACTAACAACAGTTCACCTCGAATGAATTAAGAACTGTTAGTAATTGTTGTTGGTTCGTTGGCGATCTGCAGTCATGTTCGGGAACGATAACAAGTTACCGACATTATCGATAAAATCTTTATCGATTGATTGTGCTTGATACCCTGGTGAAAGTCCACCATTCAGATTCCAAACCGTCTATTATATTTCGTCATATTATATTTAAAAAAAATATAGAAAAGTCGATGTTTTGTAATCAAGTAAAATGTATTTTTTTGGGTGCTTACATTGCTCACGCTGTTTAAACTTATGAGATACATCAAAATAATGTACTACGGAATTGTATATCTTAAAAAGGCCTACAGAAAAGTATGCCATGATATATGTCTACCTCCTAAGGATAACCCCTAGCAACGCCGGGCAGATATCAGCTAGTTGATTCATAATATTAAGACAAATTATTTGTTTGCGCCCGTACATACGCAATATGAATATGAATAAACAGTTTTGTCCGTAAAAAAACACAATTCTTTCAAGAAAGGCATACAAATACAATATTGGATTGAATCATCGGTACAATATTGGATTCAATCATCGATACAATATTGGATTGAATCATCGGTTCAATATTGGATGCAATCATCGGTACAATATTGGATTGAATCATCGGTACAATATTGGATTGAATCATCGGTACAATATTGGATTGAATCATCGGTACAATATTGTATTGAAACATCGGTACAATATTGGATTGAATCATCGGTACAATATTGGATTGAATCATCGGTACAATATTGGATTGAATCATCGGTACAATATTGGATTGAATCATCGGTACAATATTGTATTGAATCATCGGTTCAATATTGGATGGAATCATCGGTATAATATTGGATTCAATCATCGGTACAATATTGGATTGAATCATCGGTTCAATATTGGATGGAATCATCGGTATAATATTGGATTTAATCATCGGCACAATATTGGACGGAATCATCGGTACAATATTGTATTGAAACATCGGTACAATATTGGATTGAATCATCGGTACAATATTGGATTGAATCATCGGTACAATATTGGATTGAATCATCGGTACAATATTGGATTGAATCATCGGTTCAATATTGGATGGAATCATCGGTATAATATTGGATTCAATCATCGGTACAATATTGGATTGAATCATCGGTTCAATATTGGATGGAATCATCGGTATAATATTGGATTTAATCATCGGCACAATATTGGACGGAATCATCGGTACAATATTGTATTGAAACATCGGTACAATATTGGATTGAATCATCGGTACAATATTGGATTGAATCATCGGTACAATATTGGATTGAATCATCGGTACAATATTGGATTGAATCATCGGTACAATATTGGATTGAATCATCGGTACAATATTAGATTGAATCATCGGTACAATATTGGATTGAATCATCGGTACAATATTAGATTGAATCATCGATACAATATTGTATTTGTATGCCTTTCTCGTAAGAATTGACTTTAAAAAAAAAAAAAATAACTAACTCCATCTATGAACACATAGAATATGCGCCAATTCAAGCGCCCTTGAGGTGATTTTCTCACGAAAACGGCGCTATATAAATAATCCAATCATTATTATTAATATGAGGAGCGTCGCGTTTAAAAGTCCCAAAATGGACAGCGCAGCAAACTTTAGCCTTACTTCAGCGAACTTTTACTTTTCTACGCACGGCTTGGTTATTTCAATGTGCGCTCTTAGGTGGTCAATGTACGACTGATGTCGTAGTTTATTCAAAGCTTTTTCGAACCCCCCTGGTGCCAAAAATATGGTCACGTGGTTCGACTACAGCTAGTCAAAAAGATACCCAGATTTCGTTTTAGGGCAAGTCTATTATCAATTTGGGTGTATTCACATGTTTTATGGCAGTTTTTTTCTTGTCTCATTTAACCTAAAATATAAATCTAAGAACCTGAAATAGGATCTTAGTTTGCGTTTAATTCAAAAAATAAATTTAAGTGGCCTAAAAAAACTATTTTGATATTGTCAAAACGTGGCGTAAAGAAAATATGTCAAATTATTATTTTTTAACGAAATAGCTATTAAAATGCGTTATTTTCTATTTTCGATTACTTACTTATGGCGATGCACTACGTCGTGTAATATTTTAAATCGAGCCGCTATCAATAACAATCCTTACGTAGATGGCGATAAGGCTTAAATTCCTGCTTAACACCATCCAGCTGTTTTGATTTAGGCAAGAAAAAAACATGGCAAAAAAGTGCCTTTTATTTTATTTTGTGGATGTTCAGGCACAAATATTTAAATGTTTTTCGATAATTTTATAAATAACTTAATTTTCCACATTATACAATAAAACCATAACTGAAAATAGGTTCGTAAGTAGGAGATTTTGAACTTTAAAGCAGATTTCATAGGCCTATACATTATTTTTTTCTGGGCTTATAAAAGACTTATTCAAAAAATACTCGATTATTTCAAAGGCCAAGATGTATTCTACTCGCAGTATTTAATTAAAGCGTCTGAACCATTTCTAGGCGACCAAATTTTCAAACCAAAAACACAAGATTTTAAATTACTACGTAGTGCATCGCCTTAAGTTAAAACATGGCGTAAAGAAAAGTTTTCAATTTTTTTTTTCTTACGAAATACCTATTAAAATGCGTTATTTTCTATTTTAGATCAAATTACTTACTAAAACACTCGTAGTTGTTTCTCGTTATATAACTAAATTTATAAGAAAATTCTTAAATTATAAGAAAATTCTTACTCTCCCAAACTAAAAAATTCGCCAGAGAAAATAACTACAAATACTCTTGGTCATCTTTGGGGCGCATTCTGCTAAGACATACGGATACATCCAAAATTATTACGATTAAAAACATCACTGATCTTGATCGAGAAAAACGCCAACAACTATGACAGATGATAAAAAGTACCTCAACATTTACTGCACTGCTAAACAAAAATAATCCGGATAATATCATATTCATCGCAAGTTTTCTCATGAGTTATTTCTTTGTCTTTATAAATAATAATGTTTTAATTGAAAATAATGCATTCCTACTCTTTTTAGGAGTTTTTTCATGTAGCAACAATATCAGTGTGAAAATTGTTTATATCAGTATTCACTATTTTTATTATACTTTACCTCCTTCGACTGTATCTCACGTTTCGTTAGCTCTCTCTAAAAAAAAATTATATATCTCCATAAATAATACTTTCACTTCAAGTTTTTATTTGAATATTACCGCTATATACTTTTCACACACCCTAAGCGTAATACCTAATTTTTATCAAAATAATTCATTCTTACTTTCATTAGTAGCTTTCCCTAGTAACATCAAAATTATTATAAAAATTGCGAATCTTACAATTAAAAATTCTAACCATACTCTTCCTCTAAGCAACAAAAACCACGCTGTTTTAGTATTCTTTAAAATATCTGTTTACTGGGTAAATATTATTCTTCCTTCATGTTCTCGTAGGAATCAGAGTAGTAATATCTTATTTACTCACTATATGACGCTCTTATTTTCTTCAATAATCTTTTTATTTTGGCTAACTTTTATTATATTCACTTGTATTTACAGAATTTACATTAACTACAAATGCTCGAGCTCTGTCAAAATAATGTTTTTGTATTTCTCAAAAACCTTTACTACTGTTTTATTTACATATTTTATTCGCACATTTTTAATCATTCTTTTGCATTTTTCACATGTTAATAAATTTAATTATTGTCCTTTATCATACCTAACAATTACAATCAGAAGCATTATACACTATAGTATGCACTTTACAGTTAAAATATATTTTAAGTTGGAATACTATGTATCAACATTATCATTCATGTTATATAATGTTCTCTCATTATCTCATAATAATGCACTCTCTCTATTCCCTCTCTCTGTGCTTCAATCAAACTCATATGTACGTATCACAAGCAGCGAGAGTCTTTGTAAGATTATGTTCCCAACAAATCTATGTAAATCTGGAAAAAATCTTAATTTACATAAATATGTCCTAGTATTGGTTCTTCTTTGCATTTTTCGCATGTTATGGTATTTAATTATTGTTTTTTGGCATTTTTTTTCGCATCAACTCCTCTACAGAATCAGCACATACTTTGCATTTGGCCATTTTATTGATTTTATTGTTTTCATATTTTTTGTATTTGCAGCCTTCACGACAGATATCTACATAATCATCAACTGCTTAGATTGCTCTATACGAAACATACCAACACCATCATCTTTTATAACATCTTTTACATCTAATATAATTAGTGGATTCAACTTTCATCTCGAAGTAAAATACGCATCATACTCGAATAATCAGAACTCACATTCTACTATACAATATATTAATAAAACACTGATTAACAACACAGTAATTTACACTTTCGCTTTTAACTTTTTGTTTGCAGACTTTTCGCAAAAGAACTACGGGTTCACCACCACACATCATAGTAAATTTAATCATAATTATGTTTCAGTTACCTTCGGATAATTACAATGATTCTGTAATTAGCATTAATATGAATATAATTCGAGATCTGGAGAATTTAAACAACTATAACTGGGACTCATATAGTCTAAAAATCATACACCAGAATATTAGAAGCATATCAAATCTCGATGACTTTACAATTTTTCTTGATCAATTTAATTCATCTTTCGATGTTATAATATTAACCGAATGCTGGTTAAATAAATACTACACCGTAAAATCAATCCACAATTACTCTGAATATCACACCACAACCAACCTCAATAAATCCAGTGGAATTGTTATCTACATCAAGGACGGAATTAAAGCTCATGTAGAGGAAATTACTTTAGCACAATCAAACTGTATGAAAATAGTATTGAATAATAACATATGCATATTTGCCATTTACAGATCTCCTTCCTTCATCAATATTGACCCCTTCCTTTCTTCATTGCAAGCAATTTTAAACAATGCGAAAAAATTTGAACAGCAAATTATAATGGGAGATTTAAACATTAACACTATCCCTGACTACCACCGTCAATCAATCGATTATCTATGTCTACTCGCGGAAAATGGTTTCACACAGACTATTAACAGCTTTACTCGTGAACAGGGCTCGAGTAAATCCTGTCTTGATCACATCAATGTAAAAAATATTAACTTTATTGACACTTTTGTTATACACTCAACTATTTCAGACCACTATACAACATCTCTTTGTCTTAAAAACAAGCCTCCCACTTCTTCGAAAATTAAATACGTTGCTAAAACTAATTTCAACAAGTTAATTGAGGACTTGAGCGCAGAAAACTGGCTAAATGTTCTAGATAAATCAGATACTGACTTAGCAATGAAAGAATTTATTATCAAACTACACGAGTATATATCAAAACACACAAGTAATACAACCGTATCTAATAAACAAATTAAATTCACACCATGGATCACCCTGGGGCTAGTTAAATCGATTCACAGAAGAAATCATCTTCATGAAAAGGCAAAAACATATCCTGAGAATTTGGTATTACAATGTTATTATAAAAAATATAGGAATTTGTGTAAGAAATTAATTACATCGGCGAAAGAAAATTATTATAAAAAACTCATTTACGAAAACAACTGCAATCCAAAACGTTTTTGGGATACCTTTCGCAACATAACCAAATCCAAAATCAATAAATCTTCTGAAATAAAATCGCTATACATTAACACATCAAACTCTGAAGTCCCCAAAGATATGGCAAACTTTGCAAACAGTTACTTTTCATCTGTGGGTGACACACTTGCGAAAAAAATTCTCGATAAGTGTAAGAAATCAGAAACCGCTCTCGCCAATTTAACTATCCCTAGGATAGGTCACAAAATAGACTCAATCACAACTTCAACTAAAGAAGTCATGAAGATAATTGACGACCTTAAGTCATCAAAAGCATGTGGTCCCGATAAGATTTCATCAAATCTTCTAAAAATCATTAAAGTATACATAGCCATACCGATTGCGTTCATTGCGAATCTTAGCTTTAATTCAGGGAAATTCCCTAACCATTTAAAACAGTCAATCGTCATTTTACTGCATAAAAGTGGGGACAAATCACTGATACATAATTACCGGCCTGTTTCCTTGCTCAACTCTGTCTCTAAAATTATGGAGAAAATTGTAAAGAACCGTCTCATCCTCTATCTCGAAAATAACAACATCCTTTCTAGTAGACAATTCGGCTTTCGCAAAGGTTTAAGCACTGAAAACGCCATCGCTAATTTGACAAAAATCATCTCTAATAATCTAGATAAAGGTAATAAATGCATTGCACTTTTTTTAGATCTAGCTAAAGCGTTCGACACTATCTCGCACAAAATTCTGCTGAATAAACTACAGCGAATTGGGATACAGGGTCAAATTTTCAAGTGGTTTGTTAGTTACCTAGAAAACAGGAGCCAAAGAGTGGATATTAACGGTACTCTGAGTGATCCAGCCAATATTAAATATGGCGTACCGCAAGGAAGTACACTAGGTCCCATATTGTTTAATGTTTATATAAATGACTTATGTAATACTTCATTTGCAGACCACATTATTACATTTGCTGACGATACAGTACTTTTATTCGAAGGCAAAACCTGGAATGAGTCTTGCATTAAAGCTGAATTTGGCATAAACAAAGTTAAACAGTGGCTAGATAGTAATCTCCTCACTCTAAACTCGGATAAAACGAAATTCATCTGCTTCAGTTCAACTCAAGCGGGTCAACCACAAGAAATTATTAACATTAGAATACACCATTGTTACGACACTATTACATGTAAATGCAATACCTTAGAATGTGTGGACAATATAAGATACCTAGGAATTATCATTGATAAATTTCTGAGATGGGACAAACACATAGCCTTTACTTCCACAAAGGTCAGGAAACTTACACATCTGTTTATAGCAATAAGAAATATTCTATGTCTAAATGATTTGAAACGAATTTACTTTGCAATGTGCAATTCCATACTAGACTATGCTTCCTTAGGTTGGGGAGGTTGTGCTAAAACCATACTCGATCCCTTAGCTAAATCCCAGAAATCGCTTATAAGAGTCATACTGAAAAAACCTTTCAGGTACCCCAGCGATTCATTGTTCGCAGAGTTTCGTGTTCTTGATGTAAGACAATTATACATGAGGAAAATCATTTTACATACTCAAAAACAGAGGCACTACTTAGCTTCCGTAAACCACTGTCATAATACAAGACATGCAAAAAAAAACCCAACAGTTCCGCCCACCACTTCCTCATCTTTAGCACAGAGACAATTCTCATACTTAGGCCCTAAACTGCTCAATCTCATACCTGATGCATGGAAGGCAAAGAGTACTAATATTCTGCGTATGCAGGTAAACAATTGGCTTCTGGTCTTGGGGAGAGTTGAATGCGAGAATATGCTAAAAAACAGTAATTAAATGGTAAATTTTGTTTTTCTTTACATTCTTCTTTACATTTTAACTTATATTGGTATTATATTAGCATTACAGGAACTGTATTTTTACATAAAGAAAGTTCGAAAATTGTTCAATTCTTCGTGATATTTCTCCTTAAAGGAAAAGTTCCTTCTTTACTTTCATTTTTTATTTTTTGTTATTTTTCATTTCCTTTTTTTATATATTAATATTTCTTTAGTTTAATATATCAGCTAAACAATAGTAAAAAAAAAAAATGAATGTACATTTGTATTACTTTACCAACAGAATTTCTTCAATTCAGTTTCATTTTCAAATTCATTTTCTTGTTTTTATCTATTAATTCAGCTTATGTTATGTTAATTCAGTTATTATGTCAGCTAAATAATAGTAAAATATGTCGTGATATAACTGGAAGTATTCTAGAATATGAATATACATATGTATTTTTTTTAACAACAGAATAGTCAACACTATAATGTACCATAATTTACATGTAAAAACATTATCATATTGGAATGTCCTAAAACGGGCAATCGCCTAGTTGGACATTTTAAGTTCATTAATTGTATTATGTAATATTTACAAACAAACAATAAATAAAATAAAATAAAATAAATAAAACTGGTACAAAGGTTTTAAAAATAAAATGTGGATATTAAAATTGTGCCATTTTTCTGTACATTTACCGAAATGGCTTCAGTCGTGTTGGGTGACTAGATCTGAACAGCCTAGTACCTTTTGATTAAATTAATCATTTTTCACTTTGTTTAAGTATTTTGGTCTCAAATCCAAATTTAATTTTTTATATGCCGTTACTAGTATATACGATGATCAATTCCATGCATCTCTTTGGAGCCCAGGAGGCAAAATGTCTTGTGTAAACTTAAGTTTTATTTTTATTTGGTATAAATTACAAATCCTGAAACAGGATTACGAAATTACAAATATTATATTATAGTAAAAAAAAAAAAATTCCACTTTGAAATTACAAATCACAGAGAACGTGTGTTTATCGGAGATTGTTCAAATGTCCAATCAAAACGGTGCTGATCGACGATTTCATTAACGCATTACGTCATTTTCTTTATTGGTGTGGAAATTTTTGAGAAAGCGCAAACATATTACCATCAAATTGAAATAGAATCCAATAAGACACAACACGATAATATTTACGCTTTTTGATTCGTAAACATCTTGTTCCGCATACGAGTTGCATCCGACTATTCAATGTTAATATCCTAACAACATAATGTATGCATAAAGTTATCAACAAGTTTTAAAATTGCTTCGTAAATTTGCTATTAAATTTTATTTGCTTCAAGATTCATTTGTCAATTTTCTTTGGCCATCATTTAAATGATAAGCTTAACATTGAAGTTTTCGTCTGTTCCAAAATGGTTTCTTCCGGCAAATAATATTTTAATTATTGAAGACAATATTAGCGATTTCTAAACGAAAATCTGAAACAGAAAAATCAGAAAAGGATACGGTCACATCTAGGACTCGAACCCAGGACCCTTGTCTTTCCGGGACAGTGCTCTACCAACTGAGCTAATGGGACCCTATCCCCTTCGGTCACATTTTACTGTATCATACCTACTTCGAATAAGAACATTACAAAGCACATTTTTTATTCAATATATGTTTTTCTAAAAACACTATCTTCATTGCATTTAGTTCGGGTTGAATCTTATGAAGACAATGTTGGTAATTCTAATTCGAAGTATGACACAGTTAAAAGTGACCGAGGGGGATAGGGTCCCATTAGCTCAGTGGTAGAGCGGTGTCCCGGAAAGACAAGGGTCCTGGGTTCGAGTCCTAGATGTGACCGTATCCTTTTCTGATTTTTCTGTTTCAGATTT
Source organism: Hesperophylax consimilis (assembly GCF_061612785.1). Lineage (NCBI taxonomy): Eukaryota > Metazoa > Arthropoda > Insecta > Trichoptera > Limnephilidae > Hesperophylax > Hesperophylax consimilis. The sequence goes on from NC_142864.1 coordinate 8,384,911, forward strand.
TCGTTTAGAAATCGCTAACATTGTCTTCAATATTTAGAAATTACAATTTGAGGTTTTACCCAATAAAGTTATTCCGAAAAAATAAATAATATTTTATTAATTTAAACGCCCTGATAGGCTTTAACATGATAAATATTTTACTGCATAATACAGTGCCAACTTCAATGTTTTTATTTTTAAAACACCAACAGCAAAATAAATAACAGAAAACACAAAAAAATAACATAATACATGGTACTAATAATTTTCCATTTAGATGTACTTAATATAAGAAAAAAGAAAAAAAATAAAGCTGTTTTAATAGTGCAGATGGCATAAAAATAATTTAAATTAATAGAACAGGTTGGTAACATGTAATTTACAATAAGAAGTAAATGAAAAAAAATGTAATCGCTCCTACGCAATATACGTAAATAATATTACGAGCTTCATAAAAACATCATTCAGGTATTTCTTATATAATGATAAACTTATATTAATTATTAATAATATAGTATAATTAAGTCAGTTTAGAATCCACTTGTGGTAATCAAATAGAAAAAGATTTAATTATTGAAGACAATATTAGCGATTTCTAAACGAAAATCGGAAACAGAAAAATCAGAAAAGGATACGGTCACATCTAGGACTCGAACCCAGGACCCTTGTCTTTCCGGGGCACCACTCTACCAACTGAGCTAATGGGACCCTATCTCCTTCGGTCACATTTAACAGTATCATACTTCGAATAAGAACTACCAACATTGTCTTCATAAGATTCAACCCGAACTAAATGCAATGAAGATAGTGTTTTTAGAAAAAACATATATTGAATAAAAAATGTGCTTTGTAATGTTCTTATTCGAAGTAGGTATGATACAGTTAAATGTGACCGAAGGGGATAGGGTCCCATTAGCTATTGTACACAGTTGACATTGTTCACACGAGAACGGATCGTTTCTACGACTCGTTCTTGAGTTCAACAGCTCCTGTGGTTTTTTTTGTATGTTTTTATTTAGTTTTAATTTTTATTACATGTAAAACCTTTTAACTTATTTCTATTACATTAAGGACACTTTACAATACATCTAAAACTTATTCTTTATAGTACATATTACTTATTCATTCAGAATTGAAACGTTGCCCCAAATGGCTTTAGCCGTGTCTAGTGACTAGATCTGAATAGCCAGGTACTTACCCACCTTCCTCTTTCCCTTCCCCACTTACCCTTCAGTCTCACAACATCCCCCAATTGGGGATGCCATAGTCTCACTGGCTCCAGACGGGAGCAGTTGGGACTCTTGTGCCCACGAAAGGCAGCAAGACTTAGCTTCCTTAACATATGTCGGTAATGCATTAAAAATCTAAAATCCTTTAAAATAGAGATTATTTTGGCTTCCCGACAAATAAAACCTCCACAGTTTCTCGTTGGGTAGCCATGTAGCGAAATTAAAATTAACATTCTTAAATATGCATTTTGGGAGTATCTTATTTTTTAGCTTAAATATAAATATTAGACTATTGTAAATTATTCGCTGTCCCACACTTAACATTCCTAAACATTAACATTGTTTAGGGGTGCTCCAGCAACTCTTCAAGGCCTATGTTCACTCCTTGCTCTACTCAAGAATCTTTCCACAAAGCAACCCAAAAGGTGACATAATGACAGTAAAAAATTTCACTCAGTGCCTCCTATGCGGAGTTATTGTAAAAAAACTATAAATTGTGAAAATCGTACTACAAATCCGCCATTTTAAAATATGGCAACCCATTGCACTTTCCCGCGTCAACGGAACGATAATTTTCCCGCCAACAGCTCAGTGTTGCCAACTTGGCCACTAAAAACCCACATAAACTATTGCTCAAATGAAAATACAACAATAAATTTGCTAACACGTCGCCTCGGGCAAACAGACGGGAAACGAAATTGTATTTACAAAAATAAATAGAAAAAATACTTCCGTATTGCCAGAATTAAAAACATATCATTTGAATTTAATTTACTTATTATTAGTGGAGCCCGCAATGCTTCGCTATTACTAATGTCTTTCTCGAGCGTCTTCAACTTCTTTCACCATTCACTACTGTATATCACAATTTTACTGTTAAAAAACTACATTACATTAACTTTAATTCGACTCTGTATTTCATTCCAGTGCAGAGATTTTGCGTTAAGTATTAACACTTTTGTCACTAATCCTGTTATTTTGTGTATCCCAGGGTATATTTTTGCTTTAAGAGGTAAGAATAGGGGACGAGGGTGGTTTTCATAAATCTCATGTAGACAGTGAACCTTGAAGGTCAAGTGTGCAAAATTTCATCAATCTCGTAATAAAACTGTGGATTTGTATAAAAAACCAAAACCACACCGGGACACTCTTCGGTATATATTTATATACCGTGTTCCATGGGGTGGTTATTCATGATAATCTAAGAAAAAAATCTTAATAAAGTTTTCTACAAAGCAATTATAATTGCCAAAAAAATAATAAAACTGTGCTGTGTAATCTTAGCTTTACTTTTGAGCAGTTGCGGCTCGTGATTTTTCGGAGTAATTGTGTGCTAATATTAAAATAAAATGGTATTATTAACGTTGTTGTAGCCGAAAAAGTTTTTTTTCCGAAATTAGATTTTTTTATGAAGATTTTCAGGAAATCGGTGCAGTGCACTGCCAAACTTAAATTTCCCGAATATCTTTTTATATTCGACAAAAATCGAATTTTAGAAAAACAAAAACTTTTCAGGCAAAACATCAATAATACAATTTTATTTAATATTAGCACTCTAGTACACCCAGAAGTCACGAGCAGCTACTGCTTATGAGCAGAGATGTGCAAAATGGGTACCCAAAACCATTTGAAATGCAAAATGGAAATGGGTCAAAACTTTTCCATTTGAAAATGCAAAATGGTTTTTAGAAAAGCATTTCAAATGCAAAATGCAAAATACCTATTTTCAAAATGCATTGAAAATGCAAAATGGTTTCTCATGTCAAACAATTAAAATAATTATAAAATTTTTAAACAATTTTGTCATTTAATAATGGACATCAATGTAGAACAAACATTATACATGATGGTAAATCCAAAAACACCACGACTACAGATTATGAAACCACAAAAAAATTGCGCGGGACTAATGTTGCCAACGTAAAAACATAGAAACTGCTATCTAACATTTAATATTACAGCGTCATGGCCCCATGTTCAGTATTTTTTGTAATGGATCACTCAATTGCCAGGGCTCCTACCAGGGAGCAACTTGACAAATGGAAATGATCTCTCATAGCGAGTTTGAGGACCGACTGATATTTGGGGCTTATGAAAAAAAGATGAGTGGAGATAGTAAGAAGAATGTTGCAAAAAAGCATTTAAAATGGAAAATGCATTGAGAAAAGCATTTAAAATGCAAAATGCAAAATGGTTTTTAGAAAAGCATTTAAAATGCAAAATGGAAAATACCCATTTTGCATTTTGCATTTCCATTTGAAATGGATTTATTTGAAATAAAGCACATCTCTGCTTATGAGTGCTTACAGTGTTCGGATGACAAAATGGCCATCACCACATTTCAAATCTTGAATAGAACAACTGACCAAGAACGAAGAAATAATAATTATAAAGGTGTGTTTATATGAACTCCTTGTAAAACACACAAAATAAGAACTTCTTTATTTGGGCACTAATAAAGTTTTTCATTTACCTCTTTTGAATTAAAAAAAAAATACATACACCTTTGTAATTGTTTTCATTTTAAACACAGAAATTTTATGAAATCAGCCTGCAATTCAGATCTAGTTACTGAATCGTAAAATTTGTGCTCTTTCGCACTCAGATCACGACAATCTGAAAGTATTTTAATTTCTCACTTTCGTCCAGAAATCACTCGTTAAATCTCCCGTGAAAACCTGTCAACATAAAAATAATAAAAATTATTCATGGAATATTAATAATATTGAAACAATACGAAAGATAAATAAGACAAGGTGTCAACAGTGACACAATAAAGGTTTTTTTATCAATATTATCGGTGATTAGTCGACTTTCGCTTGTACGCCTGCGATCTACAATAACGTTTGACAGTTTTAATCGACTGAAAGCTGCTTAGCTTATCGATACTGTGCGCACTCTAGATAAAGTTGTCAATTGTTTAAAATATTATTAAGTTAGATATTAGTCGCTAGATTTGAACACGGAAACTTTCTTTATCCTGGAGAGACGCACTCAAATTATTTTTTCTTATCTCAGAGTAAAAGCTTTCTTCTTGATAAGCAAGTTATTTTGCTCTATAACTTTAATGACGCTCATTATTTCAGGTAAAAAGAGTCAAACTTGACAAGTTAACCACTTAAAATCAACTGTAAATAAACAGTAAATAACCAACAACAACGACAAAGACAAAGTTTAGTGCTTCGTAAAAGAAGGCGACCAACCGATCAGCAACGATGTTGACCATCAGCGAGAGCAACTACTCGTCCAACAAGATGTCGACAATCCACAAGGTCAACGATAAGGTTGTCCACCAAGACAACTTCAACGACGTTCAACAATCAACGTCTACCAACAGCGCGTTGATCACCAAGCGCGGGTTCAAACCCTCCGACATGTTTGACCCCCAGAAGAAGGAGTTTCTGACCAATCTCAGTTATAAGCTTTTTCCCGTAAGTTGGGTAAGTGTTCTGTTGCTTTTACTAACCACAACATCTCGTTGCGTATTACATGTTTGTGTTGTCCGTCTGTTGTGTCAACTACTGCTGTTAGAAATATTATTAATTGAAACATCGAAAAATTTAACTAAATTTGTCACAAATCCATCAGAAATACACAATTTTTCGTAGAATAGTTCCTTCTAAAGATAAGTTTTTACTTTGTCAAGACACAATTTATGACTTAAATTCAAATTACTTTGTTTACACCATTTTATTAGATACGAATGCGTTTGTTCTGAAGAGTGGATTTTGTATCTAATAAAGTAATAAAATTAAAGTAATTTTGTAACAAACCAAATTAGTAATTTATAGATTTCTTGAGTTGATTGATTGGTTCTTCGATCTTGAACACCTTCTCGTTCCAGCATCGCTTCATCTCTTACTAACTAGGACTAGGGGTGATATTTATTAACTTTTTCATCCCCGCCGCTCAGGCTTACATATGTGATTCCTGAAAGGGATGTAACAGCTGTATAATGTCATGATTCATCTCCAGAGAGCAAGTTGATTCTCAGTGCCCAAAGCACAACTTCTGCCTCATCTGGCAGGTCTGAACCAAGAGACGCTTGGTTAACCGTCTGCTTGGGATTTCAGCTAACCCAGAGTAAGAGAAAAAATTTTGTGCCTCACGCGCCATCAGTCACCTCTGGCAGGTCTGACTCCAGAGACGCATAGTTAACCGTCCGCGTAGGAGTTCAGCCAACCCATAGAGATAATCTCATTGGAATCTTTTTAGAAAAACAAAAGGTGAAGGGAACATATAACGTTTCCTTTTGAAGGACCGCGACAATTGTAAATTGTTTCGTGTTTCTCCGTGAACCCTTAAAAGTGGTTGTTAAAGTTTATTACACTGTATTATTATAAATACCTGCCATTATACTTGCAAATTGATTATACCCAAAATAAAGACTAACCCGCTACAATTTGACTTTATTTCATTACCTATGTCAGTTTATATAAATTCGTCCAGCAGTTCAGCCATACATATATGGATCTGTGATACTTATGGATTGGAATTCACCGAGGGACTAGGTCTATTAAAAGGACCTGACACATGGAGGATTGGAAAGTACACACTAATAGCTTTAGGAAATGTGAAGAAGATGAAGAATTGACCATTTATCTATGCTGCCAATGTACCGCCTTGATGGGAAGAAGGCTAATGAGAAATGGCCAACCACAGTTATTTAGTCAGAGTTTGATGATTTTAAGTTTCCACTCGCAATAAAACCGATTCGAAAAACAATTCACGAGTAAGACATCACAAAGATCAAAGCAGTTTTCTGGGGCTGATAATTTATGTTTTTCTGGACTTATGAAAACATATAATAAAAATTGCTAGATCAGAATGTAGGTCAAGATATGCTCTGTCCGTAATACACGTATTTTATTTCAAAATTCTAGAATAATCATTTATTCTTGGCATTATTTCGGACTATTAAAAAATAAAGGTTTTGAAGTCATCTAAAAATCAATCGTCTCAAAAGAGAAGCGGTTTAAAGATCCACCTAAAGATCAATTAGGCATCTCTGATATGATACCATTAAAAATTGGTCGTTCCTTTTTTGGCCGCCTGCATACAAAATCTTGGAGGTCTGTTGAAAGTGTCTTGGGTTCCATTCAAATACATATTTTAAAGTTATTCGTAACTTGTTTGTCTTTCTTTTGAAGAAAAAACTTTAGGAAGATCAATGATGCCATATTTTTATTAATATTTCGGACAGCAGTACTCACAACAAACGGACAACACTATCATTAGCGCTAAATTTGGATGACAACACTAAACTGTATTTGACAGAATTGACAACAATTGACTCACCAGTTACCCGATGTTTGCAGGAATGTATTACCTAGTTTTGGGCTTTTATCTTGAATATTTAGCACTTAATATATTTTTATTTTCATCACCGTTTGGCATTTCCTAATAAATTTCTGCTTTGTGTGATAACATATATTATCTACCTGTAAAATAGTTAACCTTTGTATTATATTGTTTGCTTGTTCGTTAGGTACCTATAGTATGATTTAAGACTATCGTGGCTACTAAATATAGTTGTTACGGCTATGCGTGTGGTCCCAGTTTTTTTTTAAAATGAAAATGAAGACGGTACACTGATAGTTCCCGCGAGCGCTCAGGCCATGGGCCCATTATGCTATCTCCCATTTCACCTCATTCCTTTCAGTTTGTTTCCAGGTCCCGGTGAGGAGCTCTGCTTTCTTATCGGAAGACCCTCTTTGTTTAGGTTTCCTGTAGGATCCACGAGAGAAGACTCCACCGATGTGGTTTCAACTCTCCTCTCCACTCCCCATGGGGGGAGACTACACCTAGGTGGTCTAAGCTCTCCTCTCTTGGTTCCCCTCGACCCCTAGTATTTTGGTTTGAATGCCATGGTCCATTTTTGGTCCCATGTATGTCTGGGGAAATAGAAGGCCCACTCCTGCAGAGTCCCGAGTGCTAGGGTAACGTCCAAATACTCTTAGATGCGACCCCCTATCTCGGAGGCACCGTTCTTAACACTGTTTTCCAGAGTCATTCAGCCTGAGCAGGATAGCTCACGCATTGACTTGGGATGGATATAGTAGGACTTTTTTCCATTCCCCGTACGATGGGTTCGCCACACTCCCTACGCTACTGTTGCCTTTTTAATTTAACCCACACTTAACAAAATGGTTAATAAATAAATGTGTTCTTCACCGAACAGACAAGCTGTGGCCATTTTATACTTCTCAGGATGCTGAGACGGCAGGAGGCCGCATCACACCCACACACCAATAATTCTTCTTTCGTAAGATGGGGGTCAGATGCGAACATAAGGGCCAGTGATCCAATCTAGGGCCTCAGGCGTCGCCCTGTGGACCTCGTCAATCCCGTTTGGGAATTAATGGAGCGGGCATTTGTTGACTACAATACGTTATGTGGTCTGCACTGCACCGCATTCACACATCGCCGAGTATTTAAGGCCCCACCTATGCATCATGTGGGCACAGCGGATGTGGAAGGACCTTATCCTATTGATGACTGACCAGAATTTACTCAGGCTGTTTCTCGATGGGGTCGTGCACGAGACGAGCATATCCCACGTGGGCCGATCGCGACTCAAGGTTCTACCTATCTTCTGATAGACCAATGAGAATTATTACCTAATGAATTCATAAATCTAGTTTTCTGACAGCTTTGCAGTATCTATTATCCATCATAAATGTGCATTCATGTTTAGTTTACTGGATTCTTGAATGATAATACCTATAACATATTACAAAGTACAGGGTTTTCCAATAAGAGGTGTTATTTCGAATAGCCCGTTATTTCGGTAGATGTTACTTTTGAAGCTGTCATTTTTTGACATTTGACAAGTAATAACTACGCCATTAATAAAAATACAACGATACACGCTTCAACAACGATTTAAAATTATTAAAATTCACTTAAGTGAATCAAATGCAAATCATCTTGAGTGATGAGGCCCATTTCCACCCCGGTGGCTTCGTCAACAAACAAAATCGTCGCATCTGGGGCTCGGAAAACCCAAGAGTTATTGTTGAAAAGCCTCTCTATCTTCAACGTGTGACTTTTTGGTGCGGTTTATGGTCCGGCGGAGTCATTGGACCTTACTTTTTCGAAAATGAGGCTGGAGCAATAGTTACGATGAATGGATCGCTATCGAGAGATGATTAATGATTTTTTATGGCCGAAATTAGATGGTATTGATCTAAACAACGATTACTTTCAACAAAACGGCGCTACGTGTTACACAAGCAACGAAACCATTGAACTTTTACGGGAAAAGTTTCTTTGAATATCAAAATAACACATCTTATTGGAAAACCCTGTAGATATCATATTATATAAGAAAACAAGTAATTTATTTCCTCTCATCTCAAAACATTCAATTAGTTGTGACATAATCCGCTTAGCTTCGAGCAGCTGAACTCTTGTGTGGTGTCACAAATCAAAAACATCAAAATCGTTCATTTACATCTCGCGTGCATTCAGGCTCATTAGGAAATCGTTAGAGTAATTAAGAATATTTAAAGAACTGAAGCAGCTACCGCACTTAAAAAGTAGGTCAAGAAGCTCAATCCGTCAGTGCACCAATCCTCAAGCTACAATCCTCAGTCCACATTGCATCCATCTTCCACGACTGTGGGCTGAAGCCACAGTCAAGATTTAGCCAGTAAAAATAAGTAGAGTTTTGTTATATTGTGTAAAACAGGTGAAAGCAACTTGTGGTTTCGTAACCCATTTAATTTTGAGTATGGTATACCTAGTATACAGTAAAAGATTACCTTTCAAGAGTGCTTGGTTATTGCTATCTCGGAGGAAGTTTAGTTGTATGTTACAACAGGATTGTAATACCTAAGTATTTTATTTTAAACTATCATCTGTATCTTGCTGTGGCTCATTCTGTATGTGCATATATGTAAACAATGGCGTGTATTGCTTTACGTTCGACAGATGACGTTGTTTAAAATAAACATGTTTCTACAATAGATGGCGCTGTTTTTCAAAATCTCACGTTTTTACCTGTCACAGGTTACGTCTATATAATATAGGTATATAAAAACACACGCGTATTTGAATGCAAAGTTGTGTCAAAATTTCAAAGCAATCGGTGTAGAACTTTCCAAGATTTAAGATTTTGAAAAAAGCGAACATTTACGTTTTTATTTATATTGACTAGAAACTAGCGCACTTTGAAAAATTGGCAATTAAAATAAATTTCTGTTAAAAATATTACATTATAGGTAGGTACTTTATCGCTTGTCTTAATTCTTCAAACACTACCAATTTTGAAAATGATGACACTTAAATTGAAAGCAAAAGATCTATAGTTTATTGAACCGGATTTACAGACAGATTCACCATCGAAATTAGTATTTTGAATTACTTTGAGAAGGAATTATTTTACTGGAGGAAGCAATTTTTCTCTCCTAGGTATAACACGCGTATCTTGAAGACCTAGGTTTATTTCTTACTTTCCTCAGAACGACTCTCGACACAGCATCTCTAGAGTTGAGTATAGGCTATAAGCTCTGAGGTAAACGTCAGGGTCTTTTTTATTTTTTAATATTTACCAAAATTTTTACCAAGATTTTTGTGAGTGTTGCAAAAAAAAAATCTTTTACTGAATTTGATTAGCATTAGAAAAAGTGCTATACTAACAGTTATCGTCAGACACATAAATAATTAAATTATATCATTTTCTGGTACCTACCCTGATGTATGGAAGTGAGGCATGGAACTGGCAAAGAAAGGATGAAAGTAGATTGAATGCTGTTGAAATGAGATCCCTGGGGCGTATGTGTGGTAAAACCATGTATGATCGTGTGAGGAATGTGGAGATCCGCAAAGAGTGCAAGGCTGATGTAAGCGTAATGAGTAAGATCAAGAAAGGGACGCTTAGATGGTTTGGGCATGTAGAGCGAATGAGCGAAGAAAGGAGCGAAGAATATACGATGCAAATGTGAATGGTAGCACAGGTCGGGGACGCCCGAGGAAGACATGGCACGACCAAGTGAATCAGATACTTTAGTCGGGCCATGTCAAGAGTCAGAACAATAGAAGAGTATGTATGAGACGATATATGAATGTGAATGAGGCAAGGAGTATGTGCCAAGACCGAGTTGTTTGGCGGTCCGTCCTCTCTGCCTACCCCTGCGGAAACGGCGTGATGGTTAGTTAGTTAGTTAGTTAGTTTATATCATTTGATATTTTTCATTCCAAAACGGCGAAGAAAATGGTTGCTCACCCCTGGAGTAGACTGTTGCATGCAAAATAGAATAACGCTCAAAGTAGCTACTAGAAAAAAACACATGGCAAAGAATCCTTACCTATTTTCTGGCTCCCTAAAGAACTGCTGTTTTGTTGGAGTTGTTTTATTAGACCAGGATAATTTATTAGAATTGCCAATTTAAATGTCAACTGAAATTCGATACATGATTTTAGTGGTGCGTCACATAGATTAAATTTGGTATTTGTATAAATATGTACTTAGTATAAAACCGTCAAAAAATTTTTTGATAGAAAACTCCTTTTTGAACAATTTAATTGCATTATTATTTATTTGCCAGCTGACGTGTTCCCGGGTTTGCTCGGGGGTTATGAATGGTTTTTATTAAAGTTTTGAGGTTATGAGTTCTGATGTGAATCTGAAAACTGGGTCCCTTTTGAAGGTGTAAACAGTATATTTCCTTATTAAGGCGATGCACTACGTAGTAATTTAAAATCATGTGTTTTTGGTTTGGAAATTTGGTCGCCTAGAAATGTTTTAGATGCTTTAAATAAATACTGTGAGTAGAATACATCCTGGCCTTTGACATAATCGAGTATTTTTTAGATAAGTCTTTTTATAAACCCAGAAAAAAATAATGTATACGCCCATGAAAACTGCTTTAAAGTTCAAAATCTCCTACTTACGAACCCATTTTCGGTTATGGTTATATTGTATAATGTGGCAAATTAAGTTATTTTTAAAATGATAGAAAAACATTTAAATGAACATCCGCATTCAGGCACAAATATTTAAATAAAAGGCACTTTTTGGCCATGTTTTTTTCTTGCATAAATCAAAACAGGTGGATGGTGTTAAGCGGGAATTTAAGCCTTATCGCCATCTACGTAAGGTGTGTTATTGATAGCGGCTCGATTCAAAATATTGCACGACGTAGTGAATCGCCTTAATTTTAATGATAAATTAACGTTTATAAGACAAGGTTTTATACATAGCATAAAGAATAACAAATAATTATTAGCAATAATTAGTCGCCTGAAATAAGCTGACATAGCTCAGTGGTTTCAGATCGATCGGATGTTGGAAAGTGGGTTATTACCTAACAATACCTAACAGTGCTAACACATCATCCTTGAGAGTATTTTTCATGAAAACGGCACTACACAAAAACAAAAATCATCCGAATGTTATTGATTACAGTGATCATTTATCTACCTAGGCGTCTAACGGTTTTGACAAGAGGCGCAAAAAATTTACTCGCGCCAGGCGCCGTTTGGCTAAGGGCCGGTCCTGACCGTTATCATAAAACGTCATCACTAAATGCTCGTTGTTGGCAAGTCTTCCTTGGAAAGTCATTGGATACAACATTGTAATGTTAATATGGCAAGGTCTGCTACTAAAACCTTATAAATAATTTTCCTTAATTTAATTTAGTTTTCTTGAAAATTAGATGTTTTTAAATAAATCTGTTTGAATTTCACTTTTGTTTTTGGTAATCAATGAATGCACATTTTGGAAGCGGAAATTAAGTCACTTCCCGATATCCGATCGAGCTGGAACTCGTTGTCGATAACAATTTTATTTTATTGATACATGATTTAGAGACTACATATAATTTTTTTTGTGATATTTCACCCTCCATGCTAGGGATGACCTTGTGTTATGGCGGGTGAATTTTACAGTTTGCGGACATAGAATCTATACATTACTGTAATATAAATAAGAAAAATGATGTATAGCTAGTTTGGGTTGCAAGAAGAGGATGGAGAAGTTATAGAATTATAAGAAGATGAAAAATTTGAGAAATTATTAGTAAATAGATCACACTAATTAATTATGTACATACTATACCGCTAAGTTAGGGAATAAGGATATGTTATGTTTTGTCTGAAAGGTGATTAACTTGATAGAGTGTAGAATTAATGGGTATTGCAGTTTATTCCGTGTGTAAGAATCCATATCGTAATTTGTTTTTTAAAGGAATGGGTTTGACTCACGGTTTTTAGGTTTAATGTTGGTCTCGATCGATATTTGGCGAGGTGGGTAGAGTTGTCGACTAATAAAATAGATTAAGGCGATGCACTACGGTGTGTAATATTTTAAAATGAGCCGCTATCAATAACAACCCTTACGTAGATGGCGATAAGGTTTAAATTCCCGCTTAACACCATCCGCCTGTTTTGATTTATGCAAGAAAAAAACATGGCCAAAAAGTGCCTTTTATTTTATTTTGTGGAAGTTCAGGCATAAATATTTAATTTTTTTTCGATCATCTTATAGATGACTTAATTTGCCACATTATACAATAAAATCATAACCGAAAATGGGTTCGTAAGAAGATTTTGAACTTTACAGCAGTTAATATACGATCCAAATATAGGTCCCAATCGACAATAGGCGAGGTGATTAGAGTTGTCGACTAAGAAAATAGATTAATGTAAAAAATTTGGTTTTTTACGGGTCGATTTTTTAATCAAAATATATTTAAAAAAATTAGGAGACAATGAATGAGTTATGATGAATGTAAGTAAGTCTAAAGTAATGGTGTTTGAAAGAGAGAGTACGAAAACAGTGTGCAATATAGTTGTGAATGAGGAATACTTGGAACAGGTGGATGAGTTTGTGTATTTAGGAAGTATGTTCTAGAGAGATGGGAAGGCTGACAAAGATATTGAAAGAATGGTAAATGCAGGTAACTCCATTAATGGAGTACTGAACGCAGTTGGCGCTAACAAAAAATTGTCTAAAGAAGCGAAGTTGGCAGTCCACAATGGAGTGCTGGTACCTACCCTGATGTATGGAAGTGAGGCATGGAACTGGCAAAGGATGAAAGTAGATTGAATGCTGTTGAAATGAGATCCCTGAGTCGTATGTGTGGTAAAACCATGTATGATCGTGTGAGGAATGTGGATATCCGCTAAGAGTGCAAGGCTGATGTAAGCGTAATGAGTAAGATCAAGAAAGGGATGCTTAGATGGTTTGGGCATGTAGAGCGAATGAGCAAAGAAAGGAGTGTAAGGAAAATATCCGATGCAAATGTGAATGGTAGCAGAAGTCGGGGACGCCCGAGGAAGACATGGCACGACCAAGTGAATCAGATACTTGAGTCGGGCCATGTCAAGAGTCAGAACAATAGAAGAGTATGTATGAGACGATGTATGAATGTGAATGAGGTAAGGAGTGTGTGCCAAGACCGAGTTGTTTGGTGGTCCGTCCTCTCTGCCTACCCCTGCGGAGAAACGGCGTGATGGTTAGTTAGTTAGTTTATTAGGAGACAATCTCATCGTTGATCATAGAATGTATGTGATCTGATGTATATATATAGATGCTGGTGATAAGTACCGATTTATCGTGTGAAAAGTGTAATTCGTATGTCTCCGTGGTCCAGTGGGGAGTGGGCCGTGGGCGTGGTGCTGTGGGATGCCGTCTTGGCTCTGGGCCAGGGTTCTAATCCCAGAACAGACAATAACACCACGGTCTACTAAACCACACACTCGCTGATTCTTATAGTTTTTAGACTAGGGAAAACAATGGCATCAAAAGATCTAAAATTACTCTCAGAAGATTGATGTGAAATTAGTTCAAATGTAGGGTAAATTGGACTATGATTGCCGGCAACTAGTAATTGCCCACTCTCACTTTGATTGTCCTTTTCACCGGAAGATTCCGGTGAAATATTAACGGATTTCTCTACGAGTGCAATGTGAATCGACAAACTGCCGTTTTTAATATTGTGGATTAGAGATTTATGTAATCCTATTACAATACACACGACATAATTTACATAACTTTAAAACTCTTGCCTAAAATGACCCTTGAAATCTTCAATGCCAGTGTTAAAAGTGTCAAAGGACCTAGAGATATCATATCATTAAGATATCTCTTGTCACACTATGCTGGACCAGAACGTCTTTTTCTGTCATGCCAATTGCAGGTCGTGGTGTCGACCCAGGCGTTAGTTGTTCGGTACGAACATTTTATAAAATTGCAGGAGGTATGGGCTGTAAATAAAATAGTTTATTATTTTTAATGCTGTTACCGAAAGGGCCCATTCCTCTTAGATTAGACACTTATGTAGCGCGTTACAGAGAGCACATCCATTATGCATAAATAGTGGGTGATATCCATGCATTCTCATGTAAAGATACCTTAGATTTTTTTAAATTTGTTTCAGTAATTCTTTGTATTTTTTCTGGTATGGGACTCAGAGGGACATCAGAAGCGTATTCTAGTTTTGATCTTCAATGCAGTTGAATATTGATGTCATTACTTCGGGCTTGGAAATGTTGTACTTGTTTTTATCAAAAATCCAATATCGACAAAAACAGACACAGAAAAGCGTGTCGAAGTTTTTAAATTTTGCAGGCACTTCTTAGTCTTAACATTATACCTATTATTTATATTAATCTTCTTGTTGTTTTAATAACGATGTTTATCGAATCACTAAGGTGGGCAATCACTGTCATTATTATGTGAATTACTATAAACAAGTGGGCAATCATTGTACGATTTACACTAAGCTGTGTTCTTTTTTACTAAAAAAATGTATTTTATGGTTTTTATCACAAATCCAATATCGACAAAAACAGACACAGAAAAGCGCGTCGAAGTTTTTAAATTTTGCAGGCACTTCTTAGTCTTAACATTATACCTATTATTTATATTAATCTTCTTGTTGTTATAATAACGATGTTTATCGAATCACTAAGGTGGGCAATCACTGTCATTATTATGTGAATTACTATAAACAAGTGGGCAATCATTGTACGATGTACACTAAGCTATATTCTTGTTTATTAAAAAAATGTCATTTAGGGTAATATAAACGATAAAAGGATTTGATAGAAAATTAATTAAATATTTTGTTAAACTATTTATTATGTTGTAATACGATGGGTAGGATCAAACCTATACATCGATCAACATTAAATTTATTTTGGTATGTATACATTTGCGAACCGAAACTCGAGCCGAGCCACGAATTACAGGAGAGGAACGAAGCAACTGCAAGCGGCGACGTTTCGCGCCTTTTCCCGTTGCTTCGTTCCTTTCCCACAAGTTGAGATTCAGCTCGGCAGTTCGGCTCGCGTATGTATCCAGGCCATTAGATTCATTATTAATTAGGTACGTTGTTACTACCATGTTACCCCGTGTTTGAACAAATCCAAAATACATATACAGGGTTTTCCAATAAGAGGTGTTATTTTGAATAGCCAGCTATGTCGGTAGATGATACTTTTGAAGCTGTCATTTTTTGACATTTGACAAGTAGAAACTACGCCATTAGTAAAAAATGGAACGATACACGCTTCAACAACGCATTGAAATTATTAAAATTCACTTGAGTGAATCAAATGAAAATCATCTTGCGTGATGAGGCCCATTTCCACCTCGGTGGCTTCGTCAACAAGCAAAATTGTCGCATCTGGGGATCGGAAAACCTAAGAGTTATTGTTGAAAAGCCTCTCTATCCTCAACGTGTGACTGTTTGGTGCGGTTTATGGTCCGGCGGAGTCATTGGACCTTACTTTTTCGAAAATGAGGCTGGAGCAACAGTTACTGTGAATGGATTGCGCTATCGAGAGATGATTAATATTTTTTTATGGCCGAAATTAGATGGTATTGATCTGGACAACGTTTGCTTTCAACAAGACGGCGCAACGTGCCACACAAGCAACGAAACTATTGATATTTTACGATTGAATATCAAAATAACATCTCTTATTGGAAAACCCTGTAGAACTAATCTTTTCTGCTTCTGCAATAAAATTAATAAATTACAACTTCAATTAGGAACGTGAAGCAGTAGGTACTATTCTATATGCGTTTGCTAATGCCGCTACCTGTTTGTTGAACATGAACATAAGTATATGAGCTCACCCATAGATTAGTCTATTAGTTACCCATAGACGGCCGGCGTTAGTTGTCAAGAATAATAGATAAGGTGAGGTTCAGATAATTCCAATCGCCTTCTATTTAAGATATCAGAGCACGTCATTCTTTCACACTAAAGTGTTTGGTTGAGGTCGGAGTTTTAGTTGCGAGTTTGAGATAACCCCGGAGATATAACAGCTTTCATTTGCGGTTTTTATTAAAATTTGACATAGCATTTTGTTTGACAAGCCTTCGAAGGGTACAGAAACTCCAACAGCTGGTAAGGCTTTGAAGGAGAGAATGACAGTTACCTCGAAACGGTTTCCTCTTGGGTTAAGAATAACCTCGGCGAATTTAATGTTCCAAAGACCCAATCATATCTTATTACTTCAAAAAGGGATCGAAAAGAAAATCTAGTCTCATCTTTGATATCTTTATGCTGTAGTGGGATTTGAACCCGAAACCTCCGGGATAAAATTCAACGCGTCTAAAATGCGTGGTTTCGTCAGTCGTGTTCCGAGCGACAGGAATGTTGTAGTTTGTCGTCGGATGTGCTTCGTAAAATTGCATTCGTAATGAAACAGAATTTTTGGCAAACGAACCCATTTAATTCTGGATGTGAGCCATTTTTTCCTGTTGCCGTCCTGTTTACTACTTCATATTGTGATTTAGGATAATATATGAAAGATTATTAGAAAGACTTTGTGAGTTTGAGAGGTTTTGGTAAAGAATCTATAGTTTTAGGGATTCTTTGCGAGACTCTATGAGTTTGAGAGATCGTTGGTGGAATAATAATAATAATATTTGCGCCGTTTTTGTGCAAAATCACCTCAAGGGCGCTGTACAAATATATAATACATTTCTACAATGATCTATGTTATTACTAACTATATATGGAGATAATGCACAGTACAATACTTACCTGGTAGGTCACTTGAGATTAACACTTAATTAACATTATCTAATTTTTTATTAGCGAAATTTAGAAACAGGATTTAGGACATAATTGGAAAATTGGATATAATTGGACTTTCTCTCAGAAATGGTATATTTAATTTAAGGGTATGACAGCTTAAAAAGGTAAGTTTTTAGTTTAGACCTGATTTCTGTTGGACCTGTTATGGATCTTAGTTCCTGAGAAAGTTTATTCCAAGCATTCGGCTCAGATACTCCGAAAGCGCGATCACCAAACTTAGTATTTGGCTTGCGCTTAGGTTCCATCAGTCTGCCTACAGCTGATGATGTTGCTGACGCACTGCTCTTTGACCGTCGATATATAATAAACTTTAGCAATATCATACTTAATTTCCCCGCTAAATATACTTGGCAAATCTACTCTCATAGTAATAACAATCTAAATAGTATAAAATAAAGTCAATATCCGTGTCTGTCTGTTTGTGCGATTAATTCTTCCAAACTACGTAACGGATTGTGATAGAGTTTTCACTATCATTTAGAAAATTTCTTCCAGAAGGTTAATGTATATAATACATGCATATTATATTTGTAGAAAGTAGAGAAAAGTCGAAGTTTTTCAATCAAGTCAAAATATATTTTTTCGGGTGCTTACATTGCTAACGCTGGCTAAACCTTATGAGATAAATCAAAACAATGTAGTACGGAATTGTATATCTTAAAAAGTTCTACAGAAAAGTACACGATGGTATATGTCTATCTCCTAAGGTTAACCCCCAACAACGCCCGGTACACGTCAGCTAATTTCTTAATAAAACAACTTGTTGTACAAGATTTTGTGATAACAGTGCTGTTGTAATTTGTTGAAATAAATATAAGATTTCTATCAATTATTGTTAGGTACTTTAATCGATACGCCCTCGCGGCCACGAAGCTATTACAAGGTATCTATATGTTTTATAAATATTAAGTCCGCGAGAGCTTCTAATGAAAACATTTCTAACTTCCTCAAATTCGTGTTTGATAAATGATGTTCACAGCTGCTCATTGATCGTTGGGATTAAATTGCTTAGCATACAACTTTGCTCCGTGAAGACCAACACAAGGTAAAAAGCGATGCTTCTTCCAATTCAATCCTTTGACTGCGGGATAATGCACTTTCTTTGAATGTCGTTTGGTTTCGGTGTTAATTTTAATGTTCACATGCCCTGTCTAAACAAAACTTGGTCGATGTCTTTAATCAAAGATAGGCTGTGTCGCTGTGTGTAGTTTGTTTTACACCATAACAAGGGCGTGCGCCTAGCTTGGTGGTCTTAACATACCCAATCATTGTAATAACCAAAAAAAACTGAAAAATGAAAAACTAAAAAAAAACGATTCCGAAATGTGCATTAAATGTTTGAAAATGGCCCCTTACTACGGAGCCTTACGAAGGACTCCATCCAGGCAGCCATAGCAGTGATGATGGTATTTTTAGATTGGCGTAGTCTGCACCATAAGCTTCCCATGCGATGGGGGAAGAAGTGCCCAGAAATAGTGCACTCGTCTCTCAGGAATATTTCCTTAGATCTGTAGCGCTGCAGTATGTCGGTAGGCGGAATAATTGGGGGCATTATTTAGCTTGTCCCAACGGGATGCAGTGTAATCTACTCACAGTTCTGACGCATACAGTGATGTGCAGAATGCGTTAAAATGTATTCTTTTGACATTTGAAAGACCTAATGTATTTGAAGATATTGTGAGAAACTTTATGACTTTGAGAGCTTTTGGGGGACACTTTATGATTTTGTATGCGATTCCTGTTTGTACAAGATCAATATAGTTAACAGTAAGCATTTATAGTAGTGGTATGTGCAGAGGCGGCTCTAGGGGTCCAGAAGTGGGAGCTCAATCGAAAAAATAAAGAATATGAAATGTTAATACATATGGGTAGTTAATATCATAAAAACGCAAATGAATGTAATTAATTTGCCTGTACTCACCTATTCTGAAGCCGGTAGTACAAAATTGTTAAATTCAAGATTATTTATGTAATTTTTTACATTTGTAAATAATTAACGTTTCTTTTTCCCTTAAAAAAATATTTTTCTATTAAGGCGATGCACTACGTACCTAGTAATTCCAAATCATGTGTTTGGAAATTTGGTCGCCTAGAAATGTTTCAGATGCTTTAATTAAATACTGCGAGTAGAATACATCTTGGCCTTTGAAATAATCGAGTACTTTTTAGATAAGTCTTTTTATGAGCCCAGAAAAAAATAATGTATAAGGCCTATGAATACTGCTTCAAAGTTCAAAATTTCCTACTTACGAACCCATTTTCAGTTATGATTTTATTGTATAGTGTGGCAAATTAAGTTATTTATAAAATGATCGGAAAAAAATTAAATATTTATGCCTGAACATCCACAAAATAAAATAAAAGGAACTTTTTGGCCATGTTTTTTTCTTGCATAACTCAAAACAGGCGGATGGTGTTAAGCGGGAATTTTAACCTTATCGCCATCTACGTAAGAGCTGTTATTGATAGCGGCTCGATTTAAAATATTACACTACGTAGTGCATCGCCTTAAAATGTTTTTAAAACACTAACTCCAATCTCAGTCCAATGTTTATCAGTTGAGTTGAAAAGTAAACAATGAAAACAAAAGTACCTGTACGTCAATTTTATAGCACACAACAACACATCACAACAAATTATAACTTTTCGTTTGAAAATATAATTTTTATTTAAATATCTTTATTTTTATCTCCCTTAACGGAACCTAATTGACACTTCACTTAAAATATCTATCTAGTGTAATTTTTTTTTCAGTTAGCATTTTTTAATTATTAGAATGTAAAGCCAACAACCCTTTTATTCCAGTATTTTGAACATCTACGTTGTCTGCTGTAAGTTTTTTGAACTGTACAAAAATAAAATTATGAATCTGTAAACATCAAAACACAAATGTATCTACTGAAAAGAAAACTGAGCCATCCACATCTGGTAGTATTAAAAGCTCTGGTCTGACTCGTAAATCCGCAAACAAAGTATCAAATATATCCCCAAAATACCCCCAAACAAAGCTGGACTGTAAGTATTTCCACGTGTTTTATATTTTTGTGTGTTGTACTAAACATGCTGACATTCCGATCATTAGTCATTTAGTTGCGAGTTTTCAAACAATCCTCAAAGCTTAAAATGGTAGGACATAACATTTTATTTGTAGGTGATTTGTAAGTTGTAAGAATATGGACTGAAATAGATTCCCAAAGTTGGTTAAAGTTCTTATGTATCAAAATGCACGTTTTTTCTGTTTTGTGAAATTCAGGCACAAATATTAAAATATTTTCCAACCATAATCTGAAGAACTAAATTTTCCGCATTATAAAATAGAATAGTGTTCGAAAAGGGGTTCGTAAGTAAGTGATTTTTCACTTTAAAGCAATTGTTACAGGCCTGATATTTAATTATTTCTAAGCGATCAAAATGTCAAACTAAAAACAGGTGGAAAAAAACAGAAAGAGAAACAACGGAATTTACAGATCCAATAAAACATTTAATCCATTCCTGGCTAGAACATTCCGACGTTTAGTAGACAGGTTTAAAACAGTCGGAACAATGTCGTATATTGGAATATGATTCAACACTCTTATATATTTAGTGCGTGAATCATCTCGGATAGAGAATGATCTTCTGTTATAATAATATACAAATAGATTGGCTAGAGTACAAAAAATGATTGTCTGAATTCTTCCCACTAGGCCGGTGCGAGGGAGGTTGAATAATTTAACTAATTAATTTCGCCGTTTCTTTTGCTTTTTAGTAATTGTTTTTATGCTTCTGTCAAGAGTCATTTGTCTATTTGTTAGAGACTTTTTTAATATGGTTGTATCACTATGGAATCCCCGATTGAGGTATGTCATGGAAAGAGGATTTATTTATTTATTTAATATCAACGGTATAAATATATCATAATTCATGCAACAGAATGATCATAAAATGACGACAGAAAGTCTAAAATTAATACTAGAAGGAGATACAAGTACATACAAAATATTATCAACAAGTATGAGTAGACTTACGTTATATTAGTAATGATTTAGAAGATATGATAATATAGCCTTCTTGTACCTAGCTTCTGTGCAGTTAAACAGATCCGCTACATCTGCGTACCTATTACTAACTTCATGTAATCTAGGTACAAGCGAGTGTTTGAAATGCTCAGTCTTGGAATTGTTACAATTTAACAGGGTTTTAGAACGAGTAGCTCTAATGAGTACATGAAATTTAATGAGGTTAATTAAATCATGGTTGTCTACACTACCATTTACAATTTTAAACATAGTAAACATAGTCAGACATAATTCTTCGATCTGAGAGATTTAATAAATTTAATTTTTTCACTAAGTAGGTAATTATAGTTTATACTTTCAATGGGAATACAGAGTTTAAAATTAATGTGTTTTAGGAATTTGTGTTGAATTTTTTCTATTGTATCTGAATGTATTTTTTAATAGGGGGACCATATCGAGGAGTTATATTCGACTTCAAACTAAAGATGTATACAAAATTTTCAAGGTTGAAATATTTCAGAAGCCTCTGGAGTTTCGAAGAATGAACCCAAGCATTTTCATTCCCTTATTGTTAATTACGTTTATGTGAGATATAAAGTTTAATTTAGAGTAAAAAAATATGCCCAGGTAATTAATTTCTTCGACAGAGGTAAGGGTTGAGTTATTAAGTTCATATGAATATACAATTGGTTGACCTTATTGAATGTTGATGGTGTGGAAGTACCTGCTTATATTCTGATATGGTCACTAAATAAATCTAAAGCTACTTAGACAACATTTTGATTTCTGATTGGCAATATTTCACCAGGGTGATGCTGAGAGTATCTACCACCCTTTTTGTAACTTTATTAAGATTTTAATTTTTTTTCTAATTATTTGAGTTGAATGGATTAAAGCCGATTTTATGTTGGCCTTATTTTAGTGACAAGGATCAATGTTAATTGAAATTAAACAACAAGAAATATTGGATGCAATGTCAAGAAAACCAACGACATGAACCACCAAATTCACCGGCAAGAGAACTCCATCCTTAGAAAATGTACGCCGATGTATTGGCACGTATATTTGTTGCATGTATTTGTTTATACCAAAGAAATTGTTGACGGTATTCTTGGGACAATTAGTACGTATCTACAATCCGAGGAGTCAACATTTTTTCGTGCAATTGTTCGCTTGTATACTTGTACGTGGAATTATATTTTCTTTTTAAGTTTTAGCTATTGATGGAACCATGTATTTGGTGTATGTAAGAACTCTTTTTCATTTTTGAGGCATATATGTCTTTCTGTATAGATTCTTTAGAAGCTTTTTGTGCCTACCCCATGGCCCGTTTTTCAACAATATTCAGAAGATAGACACGTTTCTATCAGTGTTCTTGTATTCCCTTAGAAGAAGGCACTGCAAATAGATAAATAGATAGATAAATACCTTTGCACGATGATGTCGTCTCTCACCCTGAATGACGTATAAAGTCCCGAAAACTTTCTGAATGGAAGGAGATAGGTTTCTTCGGTCTCTAGATAGCTCTAACTCCAGAAGATAGGTGGAAAATTGAGTGGCAATTGATCCCACTGAGAGATAGCTTAGGTTCCCACTGCCTCGAAACTCTGTTCCTCCAAGAATAGGATAAGGTGCTCCCACAGCCGTTGTGACCACATGAAGCATAGGTGTTATCTTAAATACTCTGCTCGGTGTGAATACGATGCGGTGAAGACCATGGACCATGTGGTCAACGAATGTCCGCTCCATTCCTTCCCCAGCAGGATTGATGAAGTCCACATGGCATCTCCTGAGGCCTTAGATTAGCTCGCAGACTTAGATGTCTCCCACTTTGACCTACACCAACTAGTAGTAACTACACGTTGGTGTAGGTCAAAGTGGGATGCTGCGATTATCCAGCCAGTCGATGGCAGTCACTTGGTCAACACAGATAAGCACATAATCATAAGTTGGTAACTTTCTTATGAAGGTGATAAGTTGGTCAGTTCTTTCACACCTTACGTTATATCTGCGCTACATTTTCTCTTTCATCCAGTCTCTAGACGCGGCGAGGTATTTAATTAGTCACCTAGTGTTGATTCAAAAACGTCTTGGCTGTCACAATATTATACACAGGTGTTTGCCCTGTCGCAAGAATAATTATTCAACTAATTAACACTGCATACAGTGGTGGTTGTTCTGTAGCGCAGTTATAGATGCGTTTGAGTCTTACCACATGATAACAGAACTGTAATAACTTTGTGTATTTTTGGCCATCGTTCAGGGTATATTTCTAGTTGATGGGCAACGTAGTTTTCTAGGCCCATTGATCTAGATATTCAAATTTTGGTTGTGCAACCAATCAAATATAGTTTTATTGGTTGGGTGAGTTCATTGTGCGCTGATTGTTATGAAATATGAAGGGTGGGAATTCAATTATGAATCAGACATGTGTTTATCATATTGTAGACAAGTGGAAATAAGAATATTCTTGGAAACCATTAAAATAAAATTGATTATGTCAATGTTGGGATGGTAATTTTCGCATTTCCTAGTCAGGTCGGGGCCATTTCTTTGATAAGGAGTTTCGGTAAATATTGAAAATCAATTATTTATTGGACACGGATTAACAAATTATTTATATATACAGTTTAATAACAATGATGAACAGCTATTTCAGTCACCAAAAGTGAAAAAAATATCATGCATTAAAATAGCTATACCCAAAAAGTCAAAATTAAAATTATTCTATAAGAACTAGCACTGACGAAATCTTCAATATCATGTCAATTAAACAACTCTATTCTAAAAAAAATCTCCTTTGTATTCATAAATACAAAACACAAGAAAATACGTATATTAGAAACACCTATTTCAGGGTCATAAACATATCCAACAATGTAAAACATTTTTTTTAAACATGTACAATATTTGTTCATAAAATATTATATTACAAAATATTATAACAATTAAATAGCTGTAACCGAAACTACTCAACTGCACCAAAAACACCATGCAATATATTTATAATTATTTCAGAAAAAACACTTTTTAATATATTTATAATTACTCATACTAATACATTTTATTAACAATTAATCCTTGAGGAAGATCCCAGTGAGGACATAATAAAACATAAAAGGAAGATAATAAAACACAAAAGAAAGATAGTAAAACACAAAAGGAATATAATAAAACACAAAAGGAACATAATAAAACCTTTATTTTAAAAATATTTTATTATTATTATTTTTATTATTTCATTCCAAATTGGGATAATTGTTCTCGCTTTGTTTTGACATAAGTGATAATATGGGTTTTTAAGCTATTTTTAGTTATTTCATTAAAATTAAAATTGATTATTCACTTGGCGACCATTCATATTGTCGGTTTTAAGGTAACATTTTTTTCTTTTAATTTGTATAATTTAATTTAAACCAATTTTATTATTATCACATACTTATTTGCTTATACAAATTTATTTATTATTACTTACCTGATAGTATTTACCTATTGTTCTCTAATTATTATTACTTACCTATTTAGTATTCACCTATTTTTATTTTCATTTATTTATTATTATTTATCTTTGTAATACTTATTTAGTCAGTAGCATAAATGAACCACTCATGCATCACTCATGTCAGTAGACTGTCTGTTAGTGTTGCCAACTTAAAACGTACTCCACAGCTGCAATTTTAGTTAACTGTAGTGTTTATTTTTGTTACAATTTCGTTGGTTAGCGTTCTCAATTTTAGTATTTTTGTCGTTACTAACTATAATAGTATTGCTGCACATCTCGACACAGAAAATATTCCCTATTGAGACATTGCTGTAATATACCATTTTATAATATAAATAAATAAATTCAAATTCATTTTACAATCGAAATAACTAGTTATAATAAAGTACGTCAAATTATCCAAATATTTCATTAAATACATAAATGGATTATTTTTCATTAAATTATTATAAGCAATTATTAGTCGTCTGAAATATCAATAAAAATTGAAAATATCTCGTAAAAATAAATGCTGCCGACGGGAATTGAACCCGTACCTTCTGATGTCCCGTTAGGTGCTATGTACCACTGAGCTACGTCACTACGAGCTACACGCCAAATAATTCAATATGTACTTGTACTTCAATTAATTATTGTTTTTAATAATTTGTTACCCTTCGTGCTATGCATAAAAAAACCTTGTCTTATAAACATTAGTTTTTCATATAAAAAAATAATGTTTTCTCATTATTTTTAAACTGATAAAAGTTTGTTTTTCAAATAGTTTATGCGTGTACTGCGTAGTAATTCTGGATATTTACCCGAGTTTCCAGGCGTCCCTCTTTTACGCTTTTTCGCTGTGACCTAAGTCAATTATCTCTTTGCAAAGCTTCTTCATTTTAAAATCTTAATTAACCTGATAGACGCCACTGTATCGTATATGGGATCTTAACAGGCTGTTGCAAATGTGATCCATGAAGTTTCATACAATTCTATTTATCATGGATACAATTTTAACGTATAGGGGAACGGAATATTGCTAAAGAAGCCGGGACTTGTCAATAATTTATACAAAATAACCTTTGAAATGTATAAATATATTTGTTTAGTATTGAAACAGTTTTGGATAATATCTACTATTTTCCCATCATATACCTACTATACATTTCTTTTCTTAAAAACAGCCTTACCCACACTTGAAAAGAAGAAGATGATTTGTTGCATTGTAAATTGTCGCAAGTACAACATTCGAATTCGTGTCGTGTAGCAAGAAGGTGCAATCGTATTGTCCTCGTCGTATTATTCACATGCTTTGTGCTCGGTTTGCAAATATCATAATCGTATTAAATATTATCTCGTTTCGGAGGAAATTTCACCCCTTGAACAGTGCAAGTTTCTTCGAGAGCCCTATTGCCGGGACTCTTGGGAATTCAAGGTAGGCTGTTCCTTCATTCCACTTTTCCCGTGATTTTTCAAAACCAATTGAAGAGCTTTACATTGTCGTTTTATTGTGGATTTGATTTATAGTTCATTTACATGTAAAATAACACGTTACAATATTATTAATTTAATTTCCAATATTCGTTTGTTATTCAGAATTTTAACCGATTTGTACCATATTTTTATTGAACACGTTATTATTGAAGATAAATCGATTATAGAGCCGAACGGTAATTATATAAAATTCCCTCGATAGAAAAAAATTGCAAAGTATGCTCCTAAAATTGTTAAAAACACGTTTTTTCTGTTATTTAATGTTACAGGTATGAACAAATTCACAGTATATCTTCAAATACAACTGAGACAAGAGATTTTTGCTCTATTTTAAACAAGTCTTGTTTGAATAAATATTTTCACAATTTTCATTTATTTACGGTTTATTTTAAATATTAGTCCCTTTCAAACCATCTTCTTCTTCTTTTTGAACGCTTACTACGGAGCCATAATAGCCACACATCTTCGTAAATACAATATAGGCAAAAGTTTAGAATTATTTATAGTCGGGTGAATTCAGTTTCAGTTTCAGTGCCGGCAACCCGGACGTTTATTTAAGGTTGGTTCTGTACAGATGTTTTTTTTTCATTACCCTCCTCACTAGACAAAGTCTGTTCTGAGGCTGGTAATTAATAATTTATGTTTAAACCAAATGTTAAGTAAAAAATAGTAAAATAAAAATAATAAGAAAAATAGTAGTAAAAAAATGAGTAATTGTTTAAATAACTTTAAAAAAACATGTCATGGTAATGGAACCAGACTTATACAAATATCAATTATTACCTACCATGGCAAGAAAAGTATAATTACCCTATGATTGTGTTACATTACACTGTTGCCAGATTATCTTGAAAGCTTACGACAGCTGCTGTCTCGTTTGTGGGTGTAAAGGATATCTGCACGGAGAGTCGAAAGCTTGCTTTATATTTCACTACACAAGCAGTGTACTACTTCATTAATTTAACCAACGTTGCTTTGAACCCCATCGCTTTGATAAGGCATCAAAATGTATCCCTATGACAACCCCAGACGCTCCCTTGGGCTTCCAACACATAATTTTTAACCACCGCATTCCCAATTTCTACCGATTTATAACAAGTTTATCGTTAACACTCTAAATTTTTAAGTTAAAAAAAATTTATGTTATTTTTTTAAGATAATATCAATAAATTTGTTATGGCAAGCCGTTAATTACATGAAATTCCTTTGAGGGAAAAAAATCACAAAGTAAGCTCCGAAAATTATTAAAAACACGTTTTGTTCTGTAATTTAATATGTTATAGGCATGAAAAAATTCACAGTGTATCTTTAAATGCAACTAAAGCATTTGTCGAGAGATTTTTGCTCTATTTCAAACGAGTCGTGTTTTATTAAATATTCTCACCATTTTCGCTTAATTATTATAGTTTTTTAATATTAGCGCGCTCCCTCTACATTCGTATTTACATATCTCCTTTTTAAACCATCTTTGAACGCTTACTACGGGGCCTTAAGATGGTATCAAGCGATTTTTGAGCATTTTTGGAGTGAAAAATATAAATGTTATTTTGCTGTCACACTGCTAAACGGATCACGTGATACGCACTCTCATCTGTTGGAATTTTTCATCGGACAACAAAATGACATCTACATTTCTTACTTCAATGTTTAGGAACCGCTGGTTAAAATCCTTCAGTCGCTTGCAGTTAAATCTGTATATAAGAAAAGTTTCGTATAATTTTAGGCTATTAGTCTGTTAGTGATTAGTTTGACTTATTTCTGTATTAACGTTGTCTTTTTCTATAAATAATATCTAGAATGACCACCCGAAGTCCAGAGATCTGTCGCCGACTGAGTTTCTCGTAGACGTCGACCAGGAAATCTCTAATCTGGTAAAGCTCAATCAAACGCCATCTATCAATCGAAACTAAAAGCAAATTCCGCCATCGCATTTCTCATTCAACAAATCGTTAACTAAACGATTCTCGTGTAAAATTGTCATTTTATCGAACCATTTCGTCATTTTTTAATAATTTTATTACTTTTCACAACATTATCGTGTAAAACTGTTCATGTTTCCAGTCATTTCGCCATTGTTTGAGGAAATTTTCTTACATACTTTTCATTTCACCTTTTTTGGGTAAATGTTTAAACCTTTGTCAATGTTTGTGCGGAAAGATTCATTTTTGAGTGCCAATATCTTAAAGTGTAAAATATAACCCGATAATTTCCATCTCTCAAAAGTGTAAAATGCCCCATAATTTCCATCTCTCAAAAGTTAAAAATGCCCCATAATTTCAATTTCTTAAAAGTGTAAAATGTCCCATAGTTTCCTTTATATTTATGGTTTGAAATGCCCTACAATTTCCATGTCTCAAAAGTGTGAAATTCCCCATAATTTCCATCTCTCAAAAGTGAAAAATGCCCCATAATTTCCATTTTTTAAAAGTGTTAAATGCCCTAAGTTTCCTTCTATCAAACGTTTGAAATGTCCCACAATTTCCATCTCTCAAAAGTGAAAAATGTCCCATAATTTCATAATTTCCATCTCTCAAAAGTGTAAAGTTCCCCATAATTTCGATCTATCAAAACTGTTCATTGTCCATAATCCATTTCTCAAAAAGTGTAAAATTTCCTTAATATTCAACATTCAAAAGCGAATTATTTATACACTTACTTTAAAAAATGTGAACACTCATAATCTCAAAAGTGTAAAATGTTGTCTATAATCTCATCTCTCAAATGCAAAAATGCTTCATAATTCTGCCATTTTCGAGTTCCTAATACCAATACCCTGTTTGAGCAGTAAACAATTGACGTTTTGAAATGTAAATATGGCTTTGGCGATTTTTGTGTGATTTCACCGATTTCTTTGAGTGCGATCTTTTTAACACATTAAACATTTTACATTACATCACCGTGTATAAGAACTAAGCGCATAAACAGACAGACGCGGATAGCAACTTTATTTTGTATTATTTAGAGATAAAATACCGTTCTTCAAAGTAGAACAAAGAATCTTTCAGATTCTAGAATTATAAATACATTAATATACAATTAAAAATATTAAAATTATGAACGCAAACGCAAAAATAAAGGTTTTTAAGTAGCTTACCCGTGGTTTTTATCGTATATCTAAACTGTAATTATTAGTTTTCAGGAATATAAAAAAAGTGTAATTAGACAATGGTATTATAAAAGTTAATGCCACTTTACTTTTTTCGTTTAAAAAATATATATTTAAAAATTTGCTTACCTTGATAAATATTATTCAAATGTTAAATGTTTCATAGTAATTTAAATGTTTCATAGAATTAATTCAAATGTTTCAAGGAATTAATTTTCGGGAGGGCTTATGGTATTTTTTTTAATTAAAACTAAAAGCGCAGTATTCGCTCTCTTTAACACCGTAACTTTTTCTAACCCTTCAGAACTTTCATCAATTTTGTTCAGTTTGCAATGTTTTCTGTGTATTTCATGTGCGATATATACATCTTATTTTTCAATTTTCAGTAAAACAAATACTGTTTTACAAACTAGACAAAGTTATCTTTCCGGTATACGCATTTAAAACAAACATTACTGTTTCTAAATAATAAAATTAGAAGATCAAACGTTAAAAACCACATTTCAATTAATTTTTTACTCCAATCGTAGAAAAATTGAGAGAACTCGATATTTCGAAAACACGTTCGTTTTGTTTGGGGAATCTGTAAGAAAACTCTACCTTCTCTTTTATCTCGTTTATATAATAAAAAATAGTAAATAGTTTTTTAAATTTAAACCGATTGTTACGATTGTTAATTATTCATTTTGGCTATTTTTAGAATTTAATTAATTGGATCTAGTATATATATTTGAGACAAACTGAAAATAATAATTATTTCTCTTTATAACGCCAAAAAATACGTATTTCCTAATAATAGAAAAAAAGATGAAAATTCTTTTATAGAATATGGATGCCCGGTCATATATGACCCTCAAACGCTGGACGGGTTAAATCACATTTATCACCGCGATACAAAATAATATAAATATGCATAAATTTTATGAAGAATATCTCCCAAAATTGCCCACGACAGATTTTTTCAAATTTGACTTAAAAAATTCCAACTTCGGACACAATTTACTGAAAAAAGAACGCCAAAAATCTAAAAAGTATCTATGCTAAAAATCGACTCCAAATAATGTAACGTGGATTCACCAGTTTCCCACTTATACTACGAGTTTCCGGACACCGTGTAAGTTAAAATTTTAGGCTTTTCAGATTGCTGGACCTTATCCATTTCAATTTGCGTTGAATCCAATCGTTTTGAGATGGTGTTTATATGACCTGTCAGCACTCTTCTCCATTGTCCACCTTATTGATACGGAGATGGTGTGCATATCACCTGTCAGCACTCTTCTCTATTGTACACCTTATTGATACGGAGATGGTGTGCACATCACCTGTCAGCACTCTTCTCCATTGTCCACCTTATTGATACGGAGATGGTGTGCATATAACCTGTCAGCACTCTTCTCCATTGTCCACCTTATTGATACGGAGATGGTGTGCATATAACCTGTCAGCACTCTTCTCCATTGTCCACCTTATTGATACGGAGATGGTGTGCATATAACCTGTCAGAACTCTTCTCCATTGTCCACTTTATTGATACGGAGATGGTGTGCATATAACCTGTCAGCATTCTTCTCTATTGTCCACCTTATTGATACGGAGATGGTGTGCAAATCACCTGTCAGCACTCTTCTCCATTGTCCACCTTATTGATACGGAGATGGTGTGCATATAACCTGTCAGCACTCTTCTCCATTGTCCACTTTATTGATACGGAGATGGTGTGCATATAACCTGTCACCACTCTTCTCCAGTGTCCACCTTATTCTATGAAAGTAACCCTCTAATTGATGTAGTTTTCCAGGTCTTAAAAACGACTTTCCGGCTGTCGCAACGAAACTCTGATAAAAATAAACATAGCCATTGTATTAGCCCCACGTTGGGCGCCAATTACGTAAATGGCTCATAAACAGAATGTAGTATGCGCCACATTACTTGGCAGCGGCCAGCGTAAATATTACCAGTCGTTTTGTTTGGATTGAATTCATCCGCTTGCTAGTGCGGACTAAAGGTCACTAATGTCTATTTTGGGAGCGATAAAATAATAATTCATGGTTCCTGTGTTGCCGAAAGTCATGAAATATGTATTAAATTTGTACGTTTGTACATTTACGAGCAAATTGACCCAATTATATGTATTATAAACTATTTGTTAGCGTTTACATAGGATGAAAAGACCTGATGTGTATGTCTGTGGATGAAGCAGTAGTGTGTGTCATTAGTCATAACATAGTTAGGTTAATCCCTAATGTCTACCTCGGTAAGAAATGGCATGATGGTTAGTTATGTAGTAATTTGTTAATTTTCTGGAAATCGACAGTTTATATTTTATCAGTTTGAACGTGTCGTGGGGTTACTGGCAAACCTGTTTTGAAGTATACTCAATTTTAATGTTTGATATTCATTATAAAAGTAGGGTTTTCGAAATAATGTTATTGTTAATCGTTAACAATTCTATACATAGTTGTTTTTTAAACAAACATGCTAATTTTTGTATGTGTTTTTACAATATTTTTGTTACAATGTTTTGAATTTATTAAATTTTTTTAAAAAGCAGTTCTTATTCTAGACAAAGATAAAAACACATAAACATTAAAATCATCGTTAACTCAAAAAACCAAAAGATGTAGTTACAATTTTTCGGAAATAATCCCACGATGTGTAGTATTAATATCCAAAATAAAGCCAATTATTGATTCCCTATTTTATTAACATTAATTTCTTCATATAAAAACAACAAATCTC
This sequence comes from Hesperophylax consimilis, assembly GCF_061612785.1. Taxonomy (NCBI): domain Eukaryota; kingdom Metazoa; phylum Arthropoda; class Insecta; order Trichoptera; family Limnephilidae; genus Hesperophylax; species Hesperophylax consimilis. The sequence continues at coordinate 8,416,998 of NC_142864.1, forward strand.
ATAAACAAAGTAAGAAAAGCATTTGTTTTATGGAGCTTTTTATGGTGTAATTAAGACAAGATATCATATTACAATAAATATATGACAGGATATAACGTTAATGTTCAATACAGAATTATATAAAACTACAACGACAAAAACTCACTACTGATAGTAAAAATTCAGAAAAACATTTCTTTTTCAATGTGTTAATAACATAATTAAAAATATTTAAACAAAACACAAATATTAAATTGCACAGTGGCGTAGCTATAGGATTCTCGTGGGAGGGGTTTGAAACTTATATAACCTATGTAAAATGATGGGCCATAAGTTGGTTATATGCGATTAATGCGTTTATTTCCCATTACAAATCATTGCGCATTTGCATTTTTTGTTTTTGAGCTATCATTAGATGTTTGTTAATTATCTTAGCTCAGTTTTTTGTGAAAATGTCACCTCCAGGGCGCCGTAGAAAGCTAGAAAAATATGCATTTTAAAAAGTTGTTTCTGCCAAAGTTAGGACACGGAAAATCACGGTATATTATGTTAATTAATCTGGTTAGTTAGAAAATAACGCTTTATTGAAAATTGTAAAAAGTTCAGACTCTTGAAAAATCATGAAATCTCACCTTATTTGCCAATTTATACCAAATAAATACACATTTCAAAATTATTAGGTAGGTCTTTATCGCTTGTCTGAATTCTGCAAACAAACTTTGAAAAACCAATTTTGAAAACGTTGACGCACAACTCAAAGCAAAAGTTCTGGAACAGAAATTGCAGACAGAGACACAGCCGAAATCAGTTTTTTTATAATGAATGAGTTTCAGAGAGATGTTGAATGCGCAACAAATTGAATTGTATTCATTCTGACATGCGCATACTTTCCAAGATGTGTCGCCCAGCCAGTCCATGCCAGCAGCTGTCAGTTCGCCCCTGTCAACGATTGATTGGAAGACGGAAATAAATGCAATAAATGGCATTGGGTCAACTGATCGTAAATGCCAATATCTTCTTAAATTAAAGTCGCCACAGAGATGACTTGGGAGCAATAAACTCTCCTGCAAATAAACACATAGAGATGCAAACTCAATGATACGTCATCATCAGTGGCTGTTTTCTAAGGAGCATGTGCACGTGCAGTGAACTCCCGAATAGCACCAAAGACGACAAAGACAAAACATCAATTATAATATTAGACCATATTTTGAACGGCTACTCATAAGTGCACAAGCCCAAAAATCCGTTCACCGGAGCGGAAACCAGAACGCACCTATGAACATATAATTCCTTTGGAATGTTTCATACGAACAATATTCTGTTTCGTAAAGTGAGAGGTACATACTACAAGACCAATATATTCGTATTTTGTCAAGGCACATATTCCACTAGCATTTTACTATATATTAAGCGAGATATTATAAAATTCGCCAGATGTCACTTTCGAATAATGTCATATTATTTGTGTGCGCCTCGGAAAAGCGAAGCACAGTAAAAATATAAGAAATTATTACTGTACTAGCTGTACCCCGCCACACGTTGCTGTAATTCAGTCTATCTGTGCAGACAGAGAAACAATGGCGGATGTTACTTTTACGTCTGACAGATGGCGCCGTTTCTAAAAAGCATGCTTTTACTTGTCACAGGAGACATCTATATAATATAGGTATACAGGGTGTATCGGCACGTACCCGACAAACTTTAACCAGCTTTTACTTAACACATTTGGAGTAAAAAATGTTATGTGCACTTTGCTGTCCAGTAACAATTTTTTTCAATTAAAAACAAAAAATGATAAAAAAATCCACACTCCGTCACTGTCATTGGCATTGTTTCTCGTGTTCAACAGCTGTTATTAGCAAGTGTGTCAAAAAGCGTGTTCGCTCTTTCATACACACTAAATAATAATAGCTAAGAATGAGACGAATGGTGCCATGCCATTTCGTTGTGATTGTAAAAGCGCGCTAATGTAGGTACTTAGGTATATTATTCAACGAAACTCGAATAAAATATTGCCAGGTGGGTTTTCAAACTTTGACAAAGGATAAAACAGTGGTGACATGTGGTGAAAATACGAATAGTAAATTTTTTATTAAAAAAAAATGTTACCTGACAGCAAAGTGCCCATAACATTTTTTACTCAAAATGTGCTAAGGAATAGCTGGTTAAAGTTTGTCGGGTTAGTGCCGATACACCCTGTATAAAAAGACGCGTATTCGAATGCAACGTTGTTTCAAAATTTCAAAGCAATCGTTGAAGAACTTTCGATTTTGAACAAACGAACATTAACATTTTTTTTTTTTTTTTTTTCCTTTATTCATGAAATATTAATGTGTACAGTTTTTACATGCTTTTCGACTACCACACTAGACACACGCCCGTATTATGGTAGTCGAAATTTATATACATAGGTTTATATAATTATATAAATGTAATATTTGATAACTTGTTAATCTAAGTATTTTTTTTCTTACATGCAATGTATGTGTATAATAGGTGACACTTTTACTGGTTCCCAGTTCAGTAGATTGCTCAAGTGTACATCAACCGTATTTTAAACTGTTGATATCAATGAGATAAAATGAACACAATCAGCAAATAAATAGGTTACTTTACTTGTTAAAATAATGAAAATAAAGTAGTAATTATGAAAATGAACTTGTTGAAATAATGAAAATAAAGATTAATTAATTAATTATTAAACTTTTTTCTTTACAGAATTGAATGAAAAACAAAAATGACTAATAAAGAAATAAAGAAAATGAGCTTAATTTAATGATGGCAGGCATTCCTTGAAAAAGTTCCTTCCCTTTATAAATAACCAATTTTGAACACTTATGACATACAAATTGTGAGTTTTTGATTTTCTGATATCAATACTCAGCGAGTTGAATATTTTGGGAGCAATATAAGAAAACTGCCGCTGGGCGAAAGCTGTTTTCGTTTGGGGAATTTTACATTTTAGGTGTGACGAGTAACGGGTGTTAATTTTTTGTTGTGTTTTATTCACCAAGTCATTTTTCCGTATGTATATGAGAATGGTCTTAACATATAATTGTCGAATATCTAATATTCTGAGTTTTCTAAAAAGTGGTTCTTATGGGTTTGTTGGCTTACATTTGAATATTATCCTTAGTAACAGTTTTTGAATTAAAACCATGGGATGAAGAATCGTTTTTGCACAACCTCCCCATCCCACTATACCATATGTAGTAATTGATTGAAAAAGTGCAAAGTATACACATCTTAGTGTTTGTAGGTTAAGGATAGATCTGAGAGAGTAGAAAATGTAGCATAATTTGCGAAGCCTTTTTGTTGTAGAATTTATATGGGCCTCCCATCGCAGTTGATTGTCTATAATGACCCCCAAGTACTTAATTTCGTTTGATATTATAAGGTTATCGCATGAACAATTTTTGTGAGGTGATGTAGCCATGTTGAAGTTCTGTGAACATGAATGTATGGTAAGTTTATGATAGTTTTGAGGGAGATTAGGTTTGCGTATGGAAAAAAGTAAGTATTTAGTTTTCTCAATATTTAGAGTGAGGAGGTTGGAATCTAACCAGTGTTTTATTTCATTTATACCATGATTTGCTTTTTAAAATGCTGAATTCAAATTTTCATCTGCAAATATGATAACCGTATCATCGGCAAAAGATATTATAGTGCCACCAGTATCCAAATTGCATAACGAGTTAATGTATATTAGAAACAGAAGTGGGCCCGACACACTGCCTTGGGGCACGCCATATGTGATTGGCAAACTTGTACTTCTATACTCTTTAGCGGAGTTAATAATAGTTGACTGGGACCTATTTGTTAGATAGCTCTCAAACCATTTAAGAGGAACACCTTTTATTCCTATCTGTGAGAGTTTTTTCAAAAGTATGCGGTGAGATACAGTGTCAAAGGCTTTAGCCAGATCCAAGAATACAGCGAGGGGCTTGCGACTTTTATCGAGGTTATCAGAAATTAATTTAGTAAAAGCTGCAATTGCATCTGATGCACTAAGACCTTTGCGGAAGCCGTATTGGTTTTTTGACAGGATTTTATTTTCTTCGAGCTACTACTTTCTACTTGTAGAGCCTTTGTTTTACTGTTTTTTCGATTATTTTAGAGATTGGACTCAGTAGAGATATTGGTCTATAGTTATTGACGATTGATCTGTCCCCTGATTTAAAGATAGGACTAATTGTTGAATGTTTTAGAGTGTTTGGGAAAAGGCCAGTTCGAAAACTTAGATTTGTGATGTATACAAGGGGCTTAGCAATGATTGGTTTAAGGTGTTTAATTAGTTTAGTGGATATATTGTCAACTCCCGTGGAGTGTGTATTTTTGAGTGAATTGATGATTTCAGTGATTTCTTGTTCTGTTGTTAGTGTGAGATTGAAAGGGTCATAACTCAGATTATCGAGAAAGATAGTATTTGCAAGATTATTTTCAGACTTGCTATTTCTTTTTAAAATATTATTTGCTAGATCCGATCCGATTGTAGAGAAGAATTGGTTGAAGTGATTTGCGATTGTTTCTGAATTTTCGGTTGCATTTAGTGTTTTATTTGTGATGGTTATTTTATTTATGGGTGTGGTAATTTTGTCGGTGTAGCATATTTCTTTGACAATGTTCCAGATTTTTTTATTATCATTCGCAGCTTCCTCTATCTGTTTCCTATAATAATCTTCTCTGGCCGTACAGGTTATTTTTTTACAGGCATTTCTGTATCTTTTATAAAATAAGAGAGATTCGTAATCAGTGGGGTTATTTTTACAATATTTATGAAGTTTATCACGTTTGCGGATACAGTGTAAAATACCAGTAGTTATCCAAGGTTTTAGTTTAATTGTACGACTACTTTGATTGTTGTGTGTGTGGGATGTGGCATTTTTCAGATGCTTATGTAGGATGTTGATGAGAGATTCACACGCTAAGTTTGGATCGCTAATTTTGTAGAAATTTGACCAGTTTTCATTGGAAACCAGTTTGAAGAGAGTGTCATAAGAAATTTTCTTTAGTTGTATAGTGGATGCTGGTAATTTTTGAATTTTATGAGAAATGGAGGTGATAGTAGCGTAGTGATCTGTCACAGTGCACTGATATATGAGAGATTTGATATTTAGCTTACATTTGACAAAGACGTGGTCTATGCAACTGGCGGATAACTCTGAGACACGAGTAGGGGCTGTAATAGCTGGGATAAATCCTTGAAGAGTTAATAAATTTATGTAGTCGTTTGCTTGGGGATGCATTGTATTTATAATATTAATATTTAGGTCACCAATAATAAGAACATTTTCATAATCTCTAATACATGCCAGAAACTGATTAAGCGAGTTTAAAAATGGTGTTATATTGGAAGTGCTCGGTGATCCTTATATAGTTAGAACAGTAACGCTATTTTCTATTTCAAGTTTAAGACAATTTGAGTGAGTTATTGTGATTTCCTTTATAGAGTATTGTATATGATTTTTTATGTATATAATAACGCCATCATTTTGTAATTGGTTATTCTGAGTACTGTATTGATTATAGTTTTTTTATGTTTTTAGGAATATAGTTATCTCTGATCCAGCATTCGCTCAGAATAATCAAGTCAAAGTCTGAGTCAAGTTCTGTAAGTAGTATCATTAGTTCATTGAAATTTTGTTCATGCTTCTGATATTCATGGAAAATATTTTTAGGTTGGATTTATTTAGGGTTTTTTGAACTTCTACAGAACTACTTGTTTCGATACATGGAATCTGCGACAAATTGTCTAAAATATTATTTATATTATCTTCCATTTTTTAAATTGGTGTAGGGTGTTGGTAGCTAAACTTTGGATGAAGACTAGAAGCTGAACAAAACTTGGTGAGCAATTTAGAAAACAAGTTGTATGTAGAGTTTTTACTGTTGGCAATGTTAGAAAATAATGTTGATGTTTCAAAGCAATAGAAATAGGAATAGTATCTTTTACCGGATTCTTGATTCTGACACTAGTACAATATATGTGATACCTCAAAACAAGTACAATAAAAAAATAATAATACGATACAATAAAAGTTTTACACATGATAATTTTAGAACTATAATTGTGATGAATTTGGTGAGAGTAGTGCCAGTGTCACCGCATTAGAAACAAGAATTGCAGGTGTTCCGATATCTCTACGTACGTAGATCTGCCCTGATTTGATCCACGAATACTTAAAAAAATTTTCCTTTGTAGCTTTGCGGGCCAGGTACCACAAGTGGTTAGCACGAAATGTCAGGTGTTCCGCAACGTAGACTGGTGAGCTTGGTCCGGCAATCCCTAAGTTCAGAGTGTTGAGCTTCTCCTCGGGACTGGATGCTTGTTTGTGGAAGGCTTTTATATCCGATAGTAATTGTTCTCGATCGCGATTCGAGGTCAGTTTAAAAACAATAGGTCCATTTTTGTGTTTTTGTGTCCTGTAGGACGCTTCAATGTTTGAAGTATTTACTTTTGATTGAATGGTTTGGCATATATTGTGGAATATATTTTTCAAACTTTCTCCCTTTATTTCGGGTATTCCCCTCACCTCTATATTTTTGGCTCTTGCCGACCTTTCGACATTTTCAAGCTGGCCTTCTAGTAGGTCAATTCGGGATTCTAAAGAGTATTGTATTTATATGTATATAATAACAGATAAGAAGGTTTGTCATATATTATATAGATATCACCACAGGTAAAAACATGTTTTTTAATAAAGGGTCTTTATTTAACCCTTCAAGCCTCGGAAGGACATTACTAGCCACAAACATCATATTCCATTAGAGCCTCTGAAGGACAGATCTGACCGGGCGTCGATACATTATTAAAGTATTTTAAATTTTTTTTCTATAATGCGTAGATATGTGATATGTTCGTCATTGGAAAGATAAATAATTATTCTTCACAGTTTGTATCAAATATTTATACATTATTGCAAAATTTAAAAAAAGTCAAATTACGAATTATACAGACAGTTGAAAATTAAATTAAGGAATATGTAATATGGGAAATAAACACAAAAGGAATATGTTTTATGAATATCGAATTCTTTCAAAATTACAGACGTTCCTAGTCAAAATGTCCTGGTAAGTTTTTTTATTAAAATTTTCACGTTTGATATTAAAAAATTATTTTTAGAAATACAAATATTTCAAACAAAATTTAATCTAGTTTCTAAAATAGTATTTCTTTTAACGATAACTTCAAAAATAAGTAATATGGAGCACATTTTAGATACCTCGGAAGCATTCCGAAATTCAATGAAAATTCACCATGTCGTTAAGACTTGTTGGTAAAAATATTTAAAAACCTTAAGGGTTAAAAAAAATATATATATGAATTTGTGTTGGAAGCTCACCACGAGTCCGATGCAAGATACCACGATATTATGGATTTTTTAAACTATTATTTTAATTATGTATTTATTTCATCTGTTAGTGGTATGAAAAATAAATATACAGGGTGTCCGGAAACTCGTAGTACAAGCGGGAAACTGGTGAATCTACATCACATTTGGAGTCGATTTTGTGGTATATTTTTTTTTGATTTGAGCTTTCTTTATCGAGTAAATCGAGTTAGAAGTTGATTTTTTTTAAATTTTTTAAATTTTAATTTTAATCAAATTCTAATAAATTATTACTGAAGATCGAAGTACCCAACTAATTAAAACTATTTGAAAGTAAAACAAATGAAGAAACTCGGATTTGAAGCATTATTTTGAAATCACCCTTCATTTAATCCGGTGTAATCATAAAATATTTCTGCTCTGCAGGGTTAAAACATCTGTTGTTCAACCCTAAACACCAGAAAAAACTTTAACCCTAAAATAGCCGAAAAATATATATATATATATATTTTTTTTTTTTGTGAAAATGCTCAAATCAAAAAACTTTATGTTTATTTGGGTTCCCCATGTGGTGTAGATTCTCCAGTTTCCCGCTTGTACTACGAGTTTCCGGACACCGTGTATATGTAGGAATACAATTAATATGATGCATATTTATTCACTAACTGCTTATAATGAACACTACCTTAACCTTTACTGCTAATCATACAAAATAAAACTAATATTACAGCTTTAACCTGACAAAATGACACAGACACAGTTATGCATGTATTACGTTTTATTTTATCCACTGGAGCGTTTTTGGCCAAATTTTGGACAATTTTCAAAGACCCGCGAGCGCACACTGGCCAAAATGTGGGCTATTTGAAGAGATACTCGTATATCCCAAAAACACACAAAAAATTTTAAAAAAATTATTGTAGAAATAATTTTTAAACTATTTTCCGCGATTATAGAAATACTGCATTAATAAATACATTGGCTTTGTTCAAACCATGGTTCAGACATACCTAATCTTGTGAACTGTTACCATAATCTATTCCAAAAGTTATATTGAAGAATTATTCAAACATTCTTCTTATTTGCGTGTTACTTTCAAACATTCTTTAATTTAAAATATTAGCTGACATGTCCCGGCGTTGCTAGGGGTTATCCTTAGTAGATAGACATATACCATCACAAACTTTTCTGTAGGCCTTTTTAAGATGTACAATTCCGTAGTACATTATTTTGATGTATCTCATAAGGTTTAGACAGCGTTAACAATGTAGCGCCCGAAAATATATTTTTACGACTTGATTATAAAACATCGACTTTTCTCTACTTTTTATAAATATAATGTGTGCGTATTATATATATAAATCTTCCGGAAAAAAATCTCTAAATGATAGTGAAAAATCTATCAAACTCCGGTGCGTAGTTTAAAAGAACAAAGCGCACAAACAGACAGACGCGGATAGCGAAATTTACTATTTAGAGATTGTCGAAGGAACTGTCACAACAGACCAATAACAACCGTTTAATTATTCGCCAATTATTATGAGTATTAATTTTTGTGTTGACAGCTGGTTTGTTTTTTAGATTTGTTCTGTTGATTATGATTGACATTGACTTTTAAAATCGTACACAAAAATATGAAAATCTTCTGCAAATAGTTTTCTTACATAATTCAAAGAAAAATACAAACATTATTCACTTGACAAAAGAAACAACATTTATGTAACGTTTCTTTTACACATATTTTATTTCAGCTCTAAAAGCTTTGAAGTTTTGTTTGACTAAGCAAAGTTTTGAAAAAGCTTTATTACAGCAGAAGCTTTAATTTTGTCCAACAAGACAAAACCTAGGTTTTTCACGTGTTTTACATCACTATATAATTGTTATAAATCTGTAAATTTCATCCCATCATGTACAGTAATTTCATTTGAACATATTATACACATTTTTAAATATCTGTGTTCAAAGTTAGGCTTACCCAAATGTTATATTTACACTTAGGGCCTTACTAAAATTTAAATCATGTTTATTAGTGGGGGTTGTATCAAAACTGTTGTTAAAATCAAAATGTAATATTCAAGCATTATTCAATTTACTGTCTCAATGTGGCATAGCCACAGTTTGATAATGGCTTTGAACGCCGAAACAGCTGTCATAATAATACAAAATTAAAATACATGCAGAACTACTAACTACGAAGTTCTGCGAATGAAACAAAATAACAGTAAATAAATCAAATATTATCACAATATATATTTTTTTAAATCAACGTCAAAAGTTTTTGGATTGGAGTTTTCAAAACAGGGTAAAAAAGAAGGGATGATTCTTGGGCAGCCTTTTATTGGACACAGATATGAACATTGCTAAACATATTCTATAACTGCGATGTGGGTGGTTTTCAGGAGGAGTTTGGAGACACCCGCTCTCCTATCACAGTTGGGGACAAGGAGATAGACCTCAACAAGATCTTCACTCCTGCTCCTGATGCGGAAGAGCATCTCATCAAGAAGAACAGTGAGTGTTGTCGACCCTCTCGAATAGCTCTGTTTAACCAGGCCACTCCACTCCCCCCTACTTCTCAATCCACTCCACACCCCGCTACACCACGCGCTCCACTCCCCATTCCACTTCATTCCTCGCTCCAATCCCCGCTCCACTTTACTGCTCGTTCCACTCCCTGCTCCACTCCAATCCCCGCTCTGCTCCCCGCTCCACTCCCCATTCCACTTCGCTCCCCGCTCCATTCCTCGCTCCAATACTTAATCTACTCCCCTCCCCGCTCCACTCCTTGCTCCACCGCCATTCTACTCCCTACTCCGCTCCACTTCCCTTACTCTACACCCCACACTCCGCTCCCTGCACCACTCCCCAATACATTCCCTGCTCCATTCCCCGCTCCAGTGCACTCCCCGCACCAATCCCCGCTCCATCCCACTCCACTCTCTACTCCATTTTGATTCCCCCACTCCGCTACCCTCACCACTTCCCATTCCTCTCCCCACTCCACTCCCCGCTCCATTCCCCAATCCCCCCTCCTCTCCCCACTCCAAATCCTGCACTGCTTGGAGATCCGCAGACACCGACGCTTCTACGGCGATTCTTCAACAGGGATACAGCAATTGCCGGATACTCATGTTGTGCACATACTCACATCGCAGGGACTGCAGACTGGCGTCACCGACGAGTTAAGAAAATGTCGTCGGTAATGTTTGTCTGTGTTCGAACCCCGCGCAGATATATGGTGGTGATACCCCAAGATACTTGAATCGTGGAGTATTGGGTACTTACGTTAGGGAAATTCTATCAATTTAGATGTCTATGCTCATCACATTTCTTATTGTTGGCTTTCCACTCCCAACCGTTCCATGTGTCATGTGGTTGTGTCCTGTTTAGTTTTACTAGCTCCCTCAGTGAGTCTTTATTAATATTCGGACCGTCTACGAACGTGCATGGTTCACGATTCTCATAGTAAATAGTAAATAATGTTCGGGCCTTTTTGTACTACCTCCTCTTTAGTCAACACTGTTGTTCATCATCAGAAAAGATGTTTCTTTCTTCAACCGTCCAGTTTTTTAAGTCTAACTTGCTCCGAAGGGTGCAAAGGGGTTTGCTGCGCAAAGAGGCCATAAATGGAACCCTCTAATGACTCTCTCGCTCTCTTCTTTTGATGAAACTTGCTGTTAACTTATTGATCCCAGAACGAAATCACATTATTCCAAAAATTACACAATTCCTGCAAACTCTGAAGGTTTCTTTGTTGCGTTGATTTGTTCAATATAGCCATTCAACACTTATGTAAAGTCAAACTTATCCAAGGTTTGTAAAAACTTGACCGATGTTTGTTTTCAGGTATAGCAGAGTCCGCCTTCGCCAACTCTGCCTTCTACGCCACCGGGCTGCACCCAACCGTGAAGGACCAGATAGAATTGGCTAAGAAGATCAGTAGCTCGCTGAGCGAGCCTGCCAATCAGCTCTCCAAGGGGCAGAGCATGTACGTCAACAGGAAGAAGCGCTCTGTAAAGTGGGTGCATGAAGGAAAAGGTAAATAACCAATATACATTTTATAAATATGTGCCATGTTACCTAACCTAACCTAACCCAACCGTCAAGAAACAGATCGAGTTTGAGGTTTCAAAACAGATCGAGTTTTTAAGGTCAGTAACTCGCCAAAATAGTCCGCCAACCAAAAACTTTGAAAAACTTTTATGATATCCTATGAAAGTTTTTATAAGAAGGTATTGGGCTGAAGCTGCCATGTATTGCACTGGAAAGCTCTTGAAGATATTCTCGAAAGATTCTGGTATGATATTAGGAATAACTTGTCCTCGTAAATAAAATTCATGTTCCGCTTCTTGGAGAAGTGTGGAAAATCTAGAGATTTCTTTGCACAGACACTGTAAATCCTTTGATTTGTCCTTGTATGTTATAAACTCTTGGACTGAAGCTGCTACTTATTGCATCGGTAAGCACTTTGAGTCTGGAAAGATCCTGTTACTAAAAATGTTCTCAATACTAATTGGGTTTCTGTGGATTTCAATTTCCCCCGTAATTAGGCGTGCTAGGTACGTTTTGGGTCTTCCTGTACTTCAGGAACAAACCCGAAGTAATGGCTGTGTAATGATAATACTTCTGGCCGTGAAACTCCTACATCATAATTTGTTTGTACTTCCTTCCAGGTCGCAACACCTCGAACTCCTGCATCACCCCAACACCCAGCAGCAACCACGACACGCCCTACCGCCCGCCCAACAGTCAGAAGCCTCAGCAGAATAAATACAACACCTTCCCAAGACCGAACACCCCCAAATCTGTGCCAGTCAACGTTTTGCCGATGATGGAACCCTTCCCCAGCTCCACACCAGTGCAAGCCCTCACTCCCCTGCCCGACTTGTTCATCCCTCCACATACCAAACTCAATGATAACGTGTCTTCTCCGCTCAGCAACAAGTCCAGCCAGTGGAACGGAAAGAATTACAATACTGCAGCCAGAGGATGGGGACAGATTAAAGACTTCTACAGGCCTGTGACCTTCGACGACCAGGGATATTGCAACAGTCTCCCTTACTCTGATTTTTAATTCTGTCTTTACTTTAGTCGGATTTTGATTTGCGACGTGGTTGTTTATGTTATTGTTTAGTAACTTTCTGGGTTATTTTACATTTTAAAAACATTGTTGTGAACCTATACCATAGATTATTAAGGGTGCAAACAAATAAATCATCTTAATATTTTATTGACTCCGCCAATCAATAATAGAATATGGAATTATTGCTTGGGAAGGAGCAACAAACTCGGCTATCAATTATATAGAAACCGCACAAAAAACGATCTTAAAGGTAATACTAAAAAAACATAGACTTACTGATACAGACCAAATATTCAACAGCTGTGACGTACTAGATATACGCCAATTATACGTTAAAACACTACTAAACTACATTTTTGACAAAAAAATAAAATTCAACATACACAAAATAACACTAACAGACCAGTTAGACAAACGTACAAAGAAAACATAATAACTCCGACAGTAAATTCAAGCTTTGGACAAAGACACTACCAATACCATGCTATAAAAGCTTTCAACAGTGTAATGAATTTAAAATTGAGGAAGATAAAAATAAATTTACACACAAAATTAGAAAATGGATTAAAGAACAAAAAAGACAATATTACCAAAATGTCATAGCATAAAATAAAAATACAACCTACACGTAACACACAAAACCAATATAAACACACATCACTCACAAACACACAAGATCATATTTAAAATAAATTATTTTCTCTTTAAATGTATTATGTAGATTATATTTTCATATTATAAAATAAAGTCCTCAGCACGGGCAAGCCAGTGAGGCCAAAATTACTGGAAAACTTTGAAATGTAAAAAATATTGTACCAAATAAAATTTAAAAAAACATAGATTTTAATATAATTCATCACTTTAATTTTTTCTCCCAACATAATCAAATTAGTGCCATCTATGAAAGAGCAGATTATGAATTAACTTAAGTACACCCTTAAGTTATAGACAATATAACACAAAAAATTGTGTATTTTTGTAAAGTGTTTTTATTTACAAATTCAAAATTTCACTATTTTATTAAACTATTTTCGTAATAGCAAATAAAATGATGAACTAATAGCTGCGATACTATTAAATAAATAATTTAGCAGTCAAAAGGGAAAAATAAAGTGTATGTAATCATTTGTGATCATAATATGAGTGTTTGGGCCTTTTTATCAATGTTCAAGTAATTATTAACTTACTTGTACCGTGTGTACGAAGCTATTGATTTAGGGGACGAATTTTATGCAAATATGGGGTTTTCTAATAAGAGGTGTTATTTTGAATAGCCCGCTATTTCAGTAGATATTAATTTTGAAGCTGTCATTTTTTCACATTTGACAAGTAGAAACTACGCCATTAATAAAAATGGAACGATACACGCTTCAACAACGCATTGAAATTATTAAAATTCACTTGAGTGAATCAAATGCAAATCATCTTGAGTGATGAGGCTCATTTCCACCTCGGTGGCTTCGTCAACAAGAAAAATTGTCGCATCTGGGGCTCGGAAAACCCAAGAGTTATTGTTGAAAAGCCTCCTTATCCTCAACGTGTGACTGTTTAGTGCGGTTTATGGTCTGGCGGAGTCATTGGTCCTTACTTTTTTGATAATGAGGCTGGAGCAACAGTTACGGTGAATGGATTGCGGTATCGAGAGATAATTAATGGTATTAATAATAATTAATAATTTTTTATGGCCGGAATTGGATGGTATTGATCTGGACAACGTTTACTTTCAACAAGACGGCGCTACGTGCCACAAAAGCAACGAAACCATTGATCTTTTACGATTGAATATCAAAATAACACCTCTGATTGGAAAACCCTATATAATGGTAAAACAATGATTTTTGAAAAATAACCCAGAAACGTAAAGCAGTAATGATTTTTTATGTGGTATAATAGTCCCAGCGAGAGATCGTATGTGACGTAATATTCTAGTATCTTTTGTCTTTTTCATTTTCAAACAAGACCCGTGAGTAGGAAGAGGAAAAACGTTGATAACGTCCGTCCGAGCACTGGAACTAGTTTACTTCTTATGACAATATTAAATTAAATTTGTAATTAAATAGTAATTTAATTTTACATTTTTATTTACAATTAGTTTAAAACTTTTATCATTAGTAAACTTATGGTAACTGACACACAATAAAAAAATAATATTAAATTATTAGAGTCATAAATAAATAATAAATTAGAAATATGTATAAACTTTGCACATTTATTTATTTATAATTTTGAAAAGTTGTACACGTAAATTATGAGAAAAAAGATTTTTTTGGCAATATAAAAAAATTATATCAGATTTTTCCTGCTATAAGAAAAATATGAAAAAATAAATAAATCGTTGTTGTTACCAATATTTTTACTAAGTAGCGAAAAACCTCGAACGGAGAGCTCAGGCATTATGAAATTTGCATAGCTTATTCCGTCTATAACTTCAATGATAACGCAACTATTTTCGATTAACAAAATCATTTTTGCTCTAAAAATCGAAAATACTATATACTTATGTACTTCATAAATTGTGTATTTAAAAAATGATTTGTATTACGAAAAATGTAAGTGCCTTATATAACATCATGTCTAAAGAAATTATATGGCTAGTTATTCTAAAATATTTTATATAAGTAAACAAATGTTTTTATATTCTAGTCAAAGAAATTATTAACTATTAACAGAATATCTTATTTTAAAATTTAAAAATTAATTTAGCAATATAATATATTGATGTTAAAAATTGTATATTATTCAGTTACTTAGATTTATTTAATGGCATTTTTAATTTTTAAACAAAAATTGAAATCAATGCAAAAAATACTTTCACAATAATTTTTAATAATAATTGTAATGTTAGTTTATAAGGAAATAATGTTAGTGAGTTAATTCAAATTAACCGAGCTAAAATGACGTGTGTACTTAAATATATTCATTTATTTATTTATTATTTAATGAAGATAGCTGAAGCGTTTTATGTGTTGAAAATAAAAAAAATTATTCAGTTTATTTTTTGTTTTTTTCGATTACACAAAATTTTGCACCGTAAGTTGAAAAGACACTGAACTTAGATACATTTTAATTTTAAGTAAAATTCTCTTATAGATATTGCAGCCATTGTCGGGCAAACAGAACATTCTAATTGACTAACTAAAGAACAGGTAGGTAGAGAGGACTTCTTGCCTCATTCACAATCATACATACTCTTCTATTATTCTAACTCTTAACATGGCTCGACTGGAGTATCTGATTCACTTGATTGCGCCATGTCTTCCTCGGGCGTCCCCGACTTCTGCTACCATTCACATTTGTGCATTCATATATTCTCCTTACACTCCTTTCTTCGTTCATTCGCTCCGCGCCCAAACCATCTAAGCGTCCCTTTCTTAATCTTACTCATTAGGCTTACATCAGCCTTGCACTCTTTGCGGATCTTCTCATTTCTCACACAATCATACATAGTTTTACTACACATACGCCTCAGGGATCTCATTTCAACAGCATTCAGTATACTTTAATCCTTTCTTTGCCAGTTTCATGCCTCACTTCATACATCAGGGTAGGTACCAATACTCCACTGTGGACTGCTGACTTTGCTTCTTTGGGCAATTTTTTGATAAAGCCAACTGTGTTTAGTCTTCCATTAATGGTTTAGAACGTGTTTTTCAACTTCGTAAAAGAAAAATCCATTATAACTGAAAAAGTTCATCTAGCACATAAATAAATATTTCTATGTTATAATATGCATGATACGATGTATGAATGTGAATGACTCAAGGTGGGTGTGCCAAGATTGAGTTGTTTGGCGGTCCATGGCATATTAAAACATGCAAATTTTCGCCACTCTGGCGACCATGAGCAAACAGTATGAGGAGATTCTACTCCGCGTTTGCCAACTTTGAACACAAATAAAAAAACTTGAAAAAAAAACTGTGACTTTGAAGCCTGAAGCCAAAACTAACGTCATTGAAAGTCAATTAGAACAAATTGACAGGTAAAACAGATCAAAAATGTAGAAATTAGAGGGATCCCTGAAATGAATGGGAAAGCAAAACCTACAAAATCTCATTTTTTAAATTCAAAAAAACTACTAACCCTAGTATACAACCCAAAAACATTGATGCAGCGTACCGCGTCACCCAAAAAGTCACCAACGAACAAAGGAGGCCTATTATAATAAGGTTCAAAACAAACAATGACCCTGATGACTTCCTGAATGATGTAAAAAAGTACAACAAACAAGCCACCACCAGAGAGGACAAACTCAACACCATCGCCATTGGAGTTGCAGGACCGAGCTACACCGGAACACCTGACATTTCGAGCTATACATCTATGGTTTCTTGCAAGAAAGGCTACGCGTGATAAGTTATTTAAATTTGCCTGGACCAGGGGAAGTCAAGTGTTTGTACGAAAAGACTTTGGAACTCCTGTCATTAATATTAATGGCAAAACCAAACACTTCTTATCTCCCGCACCCAACAACTTGTAGGCTGAACTTACCTATCTACATAACTTACTTTTACATATTTTTAATTTATATAAAATTCTTTATAGCAGTGAAATTCTATTAGATACTTCCAGCCCAAAGATATTCTCTATGAACACGAGAAGTAGTATGTACCTCCTGACTGTCCTAAATCTTAATCTGAATCTATTTTATAAATGTGTAGAGTCATTCAATGTTGTTTTAAATAATGTGTCAAATCTATTGACATATTTTATTCAGCTTACTATGTTGTGTTTCAAACATTATAAATGGTGGAAATAATTGATCAGTTGGATATTTTGTCTACACTTCCATGTATGGAAACAAACAATGCTCTCGTAGTTCAACAAATAAACTCAATCTGCCCTAAAAATATTTGCAATTAATGTCCGAAGCATAAGGCGAAATTTCGCAACACTGCTACTGCATCCTTACTACCAAGCAATAACAAAAAATGGAAGAATTAGCAGATTTACTAGATAATATAACACCAATACCACGTACACCAACTAATGATTCTGAATTAGTTCATCAATCATTATTAGTTAATTCTATCATAACTATATTCTCTATGAATATAACAAGTTTCTATGTTTTGTTTCAAACAATATAAATGTTGGAAATAGATGATGAATTAAATAACTTGTTTATACTTTCATATACGGAGATAAATAATGCTCTCGTAGTTGCTCTCTCAACAAATGTTAACTAAATCTGCTAAATAGTTATCATATACATAAAAAATCACATATCTCACTCAGTAAACGAAATCTCAACCAATCACTCTAACTGTCTCAAAATTGTTATAGATAAACACGTAACCATTTTTTCTATATATCGATCACCTAACACATCTAACATAACCCTTTTCTAAATTCACTAAATCACTCTAGCTCACTTATCTTGCGTGAATGATTGTGAAAATATCCTATGTACGTAAAAAAATCCCACCAAGGCGAAGCCTGAGTGTGGGTATTATATGTATTTTTATCTCATTTCTATAGTTTAAGTTGAGATATTTATATTAGAAACAACATCAAATATAAATTTAAGTAATTTGAGAAGAGTAACTATACAGATTAAATACAAGAAACAAAAGCATGAAATATATGAGAGCTTTAAAATAACACAAAAAAGGTATCTACTAGTTTAAAAGACATCTTAAAAAGTGAATTATCAAACAAAGCATTACAAATAATAAAATATATCTGCTGTTTTGTATGTATGTGAAATAATAAAAAATAAGAGTTTTTTAGCCAAGATTTGATGTAGTTTTTAAAAGATTGGCGGTTTACACATGTAGCATTTCAGATGGAATTTCTAAAAACTCGAATTTCAAGGCGCTATAAATAATCGCCTAGTAAAACACGATGCCGCAATCTTCTAAGCTTGCTTGATATCCTGTTTTAAGGCGCAATTGATTGTCGCCTTCCAAAACAGGATCCTGCAATCTACATTACTTTAAAACGAAGAAGTTTGCTTAAACTCCTGTTTTAAGGCGCAATTGACTGTCGCCTTCCAAAACAGGATCCTGTAATCTACATTACTTTAAAACGAAGAAGTTTGCTTAAACTCCTGTTTTAAGGCGCAATTGACTGTCGCCTTCCAAAACAGGATCCTGCAATCTACATTACTTTAAAACGAAGAAGTTTGCTTAAACTCCTGTTTTAAGGCGCAATTGACTGTCGGCTTCCAAAACAGGATCCTGCAATCTACATTACTTTAAAACGAAGAAGTTTGCTTAAACTCCTGTTTTAAGGCGCAATTGACTGTCGCCTTCCAAAACACGATAACGCAATCTACACTACTTAAAACGAAGAAGTTTGCTAAAAATCTTGTTTTGAGGCGCAATTGACTGTCGCCTTCCAAAACACGATCCTGCAATCTACACTACTTTAAAACGAAGAAGTTTGCTTAAACTCCTGTTTTAAGGCGCAATTGACTGTCGCCTTCAAAACTTTAAAACGAAGAAGTTTGCTTAAACTCCTGTTTTAAGGCGCAATTGACTGTCGCCTTCCAAAACAGGATCCTACAATCTACATTACTTTAAAACGAAGAAGTTTGCTTAAACTCCTGTTTTAAGGCGCAATTGACTGTCGCCTTGTAAAACAGGATCCTGCAATCAACATTACTTTAAAACGAAGAAGTTTGCTTAAACTCTTGTTTTAAGGCGCAATTGACTGTCGCCTTCCAAAACACGATCCTGCAATCTACACTACTTTAAAACGAAGAAGTTAGCTTAAACTCCTGTTTGAAGGCGCAATTGACTGTCGCCTTCCAAAACAGTATCCTGCAATCTACATTACTTTAAAACGAAGAAGTTTGCTTAAACTCCTGTTTTAAGGCGCAATTGACTGTCGCCTTGTAAAACAGGATCCTGCAATCAACATTACTTTAAAACGAAGAAGTTTGCTTAAACTCTTGTTTTAAGGCGCAATTGACTGTCGCCTTCCAAAACACGATCCTGCAATCTACACTACTTTAAAACGAAGAAGTTAGCTTAAACTCCTGTTTGAAGGCGCAATTGACTGTCGCCTTCCAAAACAGTATCCTGCAATCTACATTACTTTAAAACGAAGAAGTTTGCTTAAACTCCTGTTTTAAGGCGCAATTGACTGTCACCTTCCAAAACAGGATCCTGCAATCTACATTACTTTAAAACGAAGAAGTTTGCTTAAACTCCTGTTTTAAGGCGCAATTGACTGTCGCCTTCCAAAACAGGATCCTGCAATCGACATTACTTTAAAACGAAGAAGTTTGCTTAAACTCCTGTTTTAAGGCGTGATTGACTGTTGCCTTGTAAAACACGATACCGCAATCTACACTACTTTAAAATGAAGAAGTTTGCTTAAACTCCTGTTTAAAGGCGCAATTGACTGTCGCCTTGTAAAACAGGATCCTGCAATCTACATTACTTTAAAACGAAGAAGTTTGCTTAAACTCCTGTTTAAAGGCGCAATTGACTGTCGCCTTGTAAAACAGGATCCTGCAATCTACATTACTTAAAAACGAAGAAGTTTGCTTAAACTCCTGTTTTAAGGCGCAATTGACTGTCGCCTTCCAAAACAGGATCCTGCAATCTACATTACTTTAAAACGAAGAAAATTGCTTAAACTCCTGTTTTAAGGAGCAATTGACTGTCGCCTTCCAAAACAGGATCCTGCAATCTACATTACTTTAAAACGAAGAAGTTTGCTTAAACTCCTGTTTTAAGGCGCAATTGACTGTCGCCTTCCAAAACAGGATCCTGCAATCTACATTATTTTAAAACGAAGAAATTTGCTTAAACTCCTGTTTTAAGGCGCAATTGACTGTCGCCTTCCAAAACAGGATCCTGCAATCTACATAACTTTAAAACGAAGAAGTTTGCTTAAACTCCTGTTTTAAGGTGCAATTGACTGTCGCCTTCCAAAACACGATAACGCAATCTACACTACTTAAAACGAAGAAGTTTTCTTAAACTCTTGTTTTGAGGCGCAATTGACTGTCGCCTTCCAAAACACGATCCTGCAATCTACATTACTTTAAAACGAAGAAGTTTGCTTAAACTCCTGTTTTAAGGCGCAATTGACTGTCGCCTTGTAAAACAGGATCCTGCAATCTACATTACTTTAAAACGAAGAAGTTTGCTTAAACTCTTGTTTTAAGGCGCAATTGACTGTCGCCTTCCAAAACACGATCCTGCAATCTACACTACTTTAAAACGAAGAAGTTAGCTTAAACTCCTGTTATAAGGCGCAATTGACTGTCGCCTTCCAAAACAGGATCCTGCAATCGACATTACTTTAAAACGAAGAAGTTTGCTTAAACTCCTGTTTTAAGGCGTGATTGACTGTCGCCTTGTAAAACACGATACCGCAATCTACACTACTTTAAAATGAAGAAGTTTGCTTAAACTCCTGTTTAAAGGCGCAATTGACTGTCGCCTTGTAAAACAGGATCCTGCAATCTACATTACTTTAAAACGAAGAAGTTTGCTTAAACTCTTGTTTAAAGGCGCAATTGACTGTCGCCTTGTAAAACAGGATCCTGCAATCTACATTACTTAAAAACGAAGAAGTTTGCTTAAACTCCTGTTTTAAGGCGCAATTGACTGTCGCCTTCCAAAACAGGATCCTGCAATCTACATTACTTTAAAACGAAGAAGTTTGCTTAAACTCCTGTTTTAAGGAGCGATCGACTGTTGCCTTCCAAAACAGGATCCTGCAATCTACATTACTTTAAAACGAAGAAGTTTGCTTAAACTCCTGTTTTAAGGCGCAATTGACTGTCGCCTTCCAAAACAGGATCCTGCAATCTACATTACTTTAAAACGAAGAAGTTTGCTTAAACTTCTGTTTTAAGGTGCAATTGACTGTCGCCTTCCAAAACACGATAACGCAATCTACACTACTTAAAACGAAGAAGTTTGCTTAAACTCTTGTTTTGAGGCGCAATTGACTGTCGCCTTCCAAAACACGATCCTGCAATCTACACTACTTTAAAACGAAGAAGTTTGCTTAAACTCCTGTTTTAAGGCGCAATTGACTGTCGCCTTCAGTACTTTAAAACGAAGAAGTTTGCTTAAACTCCTGTTTTAAGGCGCAATTGACTGTCGCCTTCCAAAACAGGATCCTACAATCTACATTACTTTAAAACAAAGAAGATTGCTTAAACTCCTGTTTTAAGGAGCAATTGACTGTCGCCTTGTAAAACAGGATCCTGCAATCTACATTACTTTTAAACGAAGAAGTTTGCTTAAACTCCTGTTTTAAGGCGTAATTGACTGTCACCTTCCAAAACAGGATCCTGCAATCTACATTACTTTAAAACGAAGAAATTTGCTTAAACTCCTGTTTTAAGGCGTGATTGACTGTCGCCTTGTAAAACACGATACCGCAATCAACACTACTTTAAAATGAAGAAGTTTGCTTAAACTCCTGTTTTAAGGCGCAATTGACTGTCGCCTTCCAAAACAGGATCCTGCAATCTACATTACTTTAAAACGAAGAAGTTTGCTTAAACTCCTGTTTTAAGGCGCAATTGACTGTCGCCTTCCAAAACAGGATCCTGCAATCAACATTACTTGAAAAAGAAGAAGTTTGCTTAATCTCCTGTTTTAAGGCGCAATTGACTGTCGCCTTCCAAAACAGGATCCTGCAATCTACATTACTTTAAAACGAAGAAGTTTGCTTAAACTCCTGTTTTAAGAAGCATTTGACTGTCGCCTTCCAAAACAGGATCCTGCAATCTACATTACTTTAAAACGAAGAAGTTTGCTTAAACTCCTGTTTTAAGGCGCAATTGACTGTCGCCTTCCAAAACAGGATCCTGCAATCTACATTACTTTAAAACGAAGAAGTTTGCTTAAACTCCTGTTTTAAGGCGCAATTGACTGTCGCCTTCCAAAACACGATCCTGCAATCTACATTACTTTAAAACGAAGAAATTTTCTTAAACTCCTGTTTTAAGGTGCAATTGACTGTCGCGTTCCAAAACACGATAACGCAATCCAAACTACTTAAAATGAAGAAGTTTGCTTAAACTCTTGTTTTGAGGCGCAATTGACTGTCGCCTTCCAAAACACGATCCTGCAATCTACACTACTTTAAAACGAAGAAGTTTTCTTAAACTCCTGTTTTAAGGTGCAATTGACTGTCGCCTTCCAAAACACGATAACGCAATCTAAACTACTTAAAACGAAGAAGTTTGCTTAAACTCTTGTTTTGAGGCGCAATTGACTGTCGCCTTCCAAAACACGATCCTGCAATCTACACTACTTTAAAACGAAGAAGTTTGCTTAAACTCCTGTTTTAAGGCGCAATTGACTGTCGCCTTCCAAAACACGATAACGCAATCTACACTACTTAAAACGAAGAAGTTTGCTAAAACTCTTGTTTTGAGGCGCAATTGACTGTCGCCTTCCAAAACACGATCCTGCAATCTACACTACTTTAAAACGAAGAAGTTTGCTTAAACTCCTGTTTTAAGGCGCAATTGACTGTCGCCTTCAAAACTTTAAAACGAAGAAGTTTGCTTAAACTCCTGTTTTAAGGCGCAATTGACTGTCGCCTTCCAAAACAGGATCCTACAATCTACATTACTTTAAAACGAAGAAGTTTGCTTAAACTCCTGTTTTAAGGCGCAATTGACTGTCGCCTTGTAAAACAGGATCCTGCAATCTACATTACTTTAAAACGAAGAAGTTTGCTTAAACTCTTGTTTTAAGGCGCAATTGACTGTCGCCTTCCAAAACACGATCCTGCAATCTACATTACTTAAAAAAAAAAGAAGTTTGCTTAAACTCCTGTTTTAAGGCGTGATTGACTGTCGCCTTGTAAAACACGATACCGCAATCTACACTACTTTAAAATGAAGAAGTTTGCTTTAACTCCTGTTTTCAGGTGCAATTGACTGTCGCCTTCCAAAACAGGATCCTGCAATCTACATTACTTTAAAACGAAGAAGTTTGCTTAAACTCCTGTTTTAAGGCGCAATTGACTGTCTTCTTCCAAAACAGGATCCTGCAATCTCCATTACTTTAAAACGAGGAAGTTTGCTTAAACTCCTGTTTTAAGGCGCAATTGACTGTCGCCTTCCAAAACAGGATCCTGCAATCTTCATTACTTTAAAACGAAGAAGTTTGCTTAAACTCCTGTTTTAAGGCGTGATTGACTGTCACCTTCCAAAACAGGATCCTGCAATCTAAATTACTTTAAAACGAAGAAGTTTGCTTAAACTCCTGTTTAAAGGCGCAATCGACTGTCGCCTTCCAAAACAGGATCCTGCAATCTACATTACTTTAAAACGAAGAAATTTGCTTAAACTCCTGTTTTAAGGCGTGATTGACTGTCGCCTTGTAAAACACGATACCGCAATCTACACTACTTTAAAATGAAGAAGTTTGCTTAAACTCCTGTTTTAAGGCGCAATTGACTGTCGCCTTGTAAAACAGGATCCTGCAATCTACATTACTTGTAAACGAAGAAGTTTGCTTAAACTCCTGTTTTAAGGCGCAATTGACTGTCGCCTTCCAAAACAAGATCCTGCAATCAACATTACTTTAAAACGAAGAAGTTTGCTTAAACTCCTGGTTTAAGGCGCAATTGACTGTCGCCTTCAGTACTTTAAAACGAAGAAGTTTGCTTAAACTCCTGTTTTAAGGCGCAATTGACTGTCGCATTCCAAAACAGGATCCTACAATCTACATTACTTTAAAACAAAGAAGTTTGCTTAAACTCCTGTTTTAAGGCGCAATTGACTGTCGCCTTGTAAAACAGGATCCTGCAATCTACATTACTTTAAAACGAAGAAGTTTGCTTAAACTCCTGTTTTAAGGCGCAATTGACTGTCGCCTTCCAAAACACCATCCTGCAATCTACACTACTTTAAAACGAAGAAGTTTGCTTAAACTCCTGTTTTAAGGCGCAATTGACTGTCGCCTTGTAAAACAGGATCCTGCAATCTACATTACTTTAAAACGAAGAAGTTTGCTTAAACTCCTGTTTTAAGGCGCAATTGACTGTCGCCTTCCAAAACAGGATCCTGCAATCTACATTACTTTAAAACGAAGAAGTTTGCTTAAACTCCTGTTTTAAGGCGCAATTGACTGTCGCCTTGTAAAACAGGATCCTGCAATCTACATTACTTTAAAACGAAGAAGTTTGCTTAAACTCCTGTTTTAAGGCGCAATTGACTGTCGCCTTCCAAAACACGATCCTGCAATCTACACTACTTTAAAATGAAGAAGTTTGCTTAAACTCCTGTTTTAAGGCGCAATTGACTGTCGCCTTCAAAACTTTAAAACGAAGAAGTTTGCTTAAACTCCTGTTTTAAGGCGCAATTGACTGTCGCCTTGTAAAACAGGATCCTGCAATCTACATTAATTTAAAACGAAGAAGTTTGCTTAAACTCCTGTTTTAAGGCGCAATTGACTGTCGCCTTCCAAAACAGGATCCTGCAATCTTCATTACTTTAAAACGAAGAAGTTTTACTAAACTCCTGTTTTAAGGCGCAATTGACTGTCGCCTTCCAAAACACGATAACGCAATCTACACTACTTAAAACAAAGAAGTTTGCTTAAACTCTTGTTTTGAGGCGCAATTGACTGTCGCCTTCCAAAACACGATCCTGCAATCTACACTACTTTAAAACGAAGAAGTTTGCTTAAACTCCTGTTTTAAGGCGCAATTGACTGTCGCCTTCAAAACTTTAAAACGAAGAAGTTTGCTTAAACTCCTGTTTTAAGGCGCAATTGACTGTCGCCTTCCAAAACAGGATCCTACAATCCACATTACTTTAAAACGAAGAAGTTTGCTTAAACTCCTGTTTTAAGGCGCAATTGACTGTCGCCTTGTAAAACAGGATCCTGCAATCTACATTACTTTAAAACGAAGAAGTTTTCTTAAACTCTTGTTTTAAGGCGCAATTGACTGTCGCCTTCCAAAACACGATCCTGCAATCAACACTACTTTAAAACGAAGAAGTTAGCTTAAACTCCTATTTTAAGGCGCAATTGACTGTCGCCTTCCAAAACACGATAACGCAATCTACACTACTTAAAACGAAGAAGTTTGCTAAAACTCTTGTTTTGAGGCGCAATTGACTGTCGCCTTCCAAAACACGATCCTGAAATCTACACTACTTTAAAACGAAGAAGTTTGCTTAAACTCCTGTTTTAAGGCGCAATTGACTGTCGCCTTCAAAACTTTAAAACGAAGAAGTTTGCTCAAACTCCTGTTTTAAGGCGCAATTGACTGTCGCCTTCCAAAACAGGATCCTACAATCTACATTACTTTAAAACGAAGAAGTTTGCTTAAACTCCTGTTTTAAGGCGCAATTGACTGTCGCCTTGTAAAACAGGATCCTGCAATCTACATTACTTTAAAACGAAGAAGTTTGCTTAAACTCTTGTTTTAAGGCGCAATTGACTGTCGCCTTCCAAAACACGATCCTGCAATCAACACTACTTTAAAACGAAGAAGTTAGCTTAAACTCCTGTTATAATGCGCAATTGACTGTCGCCTTCCAAAACAGGATCCTGCAATCGACATTACTTTTGAACGAAGAAGTTTGCTTAAACTCCTGTTTTAAGGCGTGATTGACTGTCGCCTTGTAAAACACGATACCGCAATCTACACTACTTTAAAATGAAGAAGTTTGCTTAAACTCCTGTTTTAAGGCGCAATTGACTGTCGCCTTCCAAAACAGGATCCTGCAATCTACATTACTTTAAAACGAAGAAGTTTGCTTAAACTCCTGTTTTAAGGAGCGATCGACTGTTGCCTTCCAAAACAGGATCCTGCAATCTACATTACTCTAAAACGAAGAAGTTTGCTTAAACTCCTGTTTTAAGGCGCAATTGACTGTCGCCTTCCAAAACAGGATCCTGCAATCTACATTACTTTAAAACGAAGAAATTTGCTTAAACTCCTGTTTTAAGGCGCAATTGACTGTCGCCTTCCAAAACAGGATCCTGCAATCTACATTACTTTAAAACGAAGAAATTTGCTTAAACTCCTGTTTTAAGGCGCAATTGACTGTCGCCTTCCAAAACAGGATCCTGCAATCTACATTACTTTAAAACGAAGAAGTTTGCTTAAACTCCTGTTTTAAGGTGCAATTGACTGTCGCCTTCCAAAACACGATAACGCAATCTACACTACTTAAAACGAAGAAGTTTGCTTAAACTCTTGTTTTGAGGCGCATATGACTGTCGCCTTCCAAAACACGATCCTGCAATCTACACTACTTTAAAACGAAGAAGTTTGCTTAAACTCCTGTTTTAAGGCGCAATTGACTGTCGCCTTCAAAACTTTAAAACGAAGAAGTTTGCTCAAACTCCTGTTTTAAGGCGCAATTGACTGTCGCCTTCCAAAACAGGATCCTACAATCTACATTACTTTAAAACGAAGAAGTTTGCTTAAACTCCTGTTTTAAGGCGCAATAGACTGTCGCCTTCCAAAACAGGATCCTGCAATCTACATTACTTTAAAACGAAGAAATTTGCTTAAACTCCTGTTTTAAGGCGCAATTGACTGTCGCCTTCCAAAACAGGATCCTGCAATCTACATTTCTTTAAAACGAAGAAGTTTGCTTAAACTCCTGTTTTAAGGCGCAATTGACTGTCGCCTTCCAAAACAGGATCCTGCAATCTACATTACTTTAAAACGAAGAAGTTTGCTTAAACTCCTGTTTTAAGGCGCAATTGACTTTAAAACGAAGAAGTTTGCTTAAACTCCTGTTTTAAGGCGCAATTGACTGTCGCCTTGTAAAACAGGATCCTGCAATCTACATTACTTTAAAACGAAGAAGTTTGCTTAAACTCTTGTTTTAAGGCGCAATTGACTGTCGCCTTCCAAAACACGATCCTGCAATCAACACTACTTTAAAACGAAGAAGTTAGCTTAAACTCCTGTTATAAGGCGCAATTGACTGTCGCCTTCCAAAACAGGATCCTGCAATCGACATTACTTTAAAACGAAGAAGTTTGCTCAAACTCCTGTTTTAAGGCGCAATTGACTGTCGCCTTCCAAAACAGGATCCTACAATCTACATTACTTTAAAACGAAGAAGTTTGCTTAAACTCCTGTTTTAAGGCGCAATTGACTGTCGCCTTGTAAAACAGGATCCTGCAATCTACATTACTTTAAAACGAAGAAGTTTGCTTAAACTCTTGTTTTAAGGCGCAATTGACTGTCGCCTTCCAAAACACGATCCTGCAATCAACACTACTTTAAAACGAAGAAGTTAGCTTAAACTCCTGTTATAATGCGCAATTGACTGTCGCCTTCCAAAACAGGATCCTGCAATCGACATTACTTTTAAACGAAGAAGTTTGCTTAAACTCCTGTTTTAAGGCGTGATTGACTGTCGCCTTGTAAAACACGATACCGCAATCTACACTACTTTAAAATGAAGAAGTTTGCTTAAACTCCTGTTTTAAGGCGCAATTGACTGTCGCCTTCCAAAACAGGATCCTGCAATCTACATTACTTTAAAACGAAGAAGTTTGCTTAAACTCCTGTTTTAAGGAGCGATCGACTGTTGCCTTCCAAAACAGGATCCTGCAATCTACATTACTCTAAAACGAAGAAGTTTGCTTAAACTCCTGTTTTAAGGCGCAATTGACTGTCGCCTTCCAAAACAGGATCCTGCAATCTACATTACTTTAAAACGAAGAAATTTGCTTAAACTCCTGTTTTAAGGCGCAATTGACTGTCGCCTTCCAAAACAGGATCCTGCAATCTACATTACTTTAAAACGAAGAAATTTGCTTAAACTCCTGTTTTAAGGCGCAATTGACTGTCGCCTTCCAAAACAGGATCCTGCAATCTACATTACTTTAAAACGAAGAAGTTTGCTTAAACTCCTGTTTTAAGGTGCAATTGACTGTCGCCTTCCAAAACACGATAACGCAATCTACACTACTTAAAACGAAGAAGTTTGCTTAAACTCTTGTTTTGAGGCGCATATGACTGTCGCCTTCCAAAACACGATCCTGCAATCTACACTACTTTAAAACGAAGAAGTTTGCTTAAACTCCTGTTTTAAGGCGCAATTGACTGTCGCCTTCAAAACTTTAAAACGAAGAAGTTTGCTCAAACTCCTGTTTTAAGGCGCAATTGACTGTCGCCTTCCAAAACAGGATCCTACAATCTACATTACTTTAAAACGAAGAAGTTTGCTTAAACTCCTGTTTTAAGGCGCAATAGACTGTCGCCTTCCAAAACAGGATCCTGCAATCTACATTACTTTAAAACGAAGAAATTTGCTTAAACTCCTGTTTTAAGGCGCAATTGACTGTCGCCTTCCAAAACAGGATCCTGCAATCTACATTTCTTTAAAACGAAGAAGTTTGCTTAAACTCCTGTTTTAAGGCGCAATTGACTGTCGCCTTCCAAAACAGGATCCTGCAATCTACATTACTTTAAAACGAAGAAGTTTGCTTAAACTCCTGTTTTAAGGCGCAATTGACTTTAAAACGAAGAAGTTTGCTTAAACTCCTGTTTTAAGGCGCAATTGACTGTCGCCTTGTAAAACAGGATCCTGCAATCTACATTACTTTAAAACGAAGAAGTTTGCTTAAACTCTTGTTTTAAGGCGCAATTGACTGTCGCCTTCCAAAACACGATCCTGCAATCAACACTACTTTAAAACGAAGAAGTTAGCTTAAACTCCTGTTATAAGGCGCAATTGACTGTCGCCTTCCAAAACAGGATCCTGCAATCGACATTACTTTAAAACGAAGAAGTTTGCTTAAACTCCTGTTTTAAGGCGTGATTGACTGTCGCCTTGTAAAACACGATACCGCAATCTACACTACTTTAAAATGAAGAAGTTTGCTTAAACTCCTGTTTTAAGGCGCAATTGACTGTCGCCTTCCAAAACAGGATCCTGCAATCTACATTACTTTAAAACGAAGAAGTTTGCTTAAACTCCTGTTTTAAGGAGCGATCGACTGTTGCCTTCCAAAACAGGATCCTGCAATCTACATTACTCTTAAACGAAGAAGTTTGCTTAAACTCCTGTTTTAAGGCGCAATTGACTGTCGCCTTCCAAAACAGGATCCTGCAATCTACATTACTTTAAAACGAAGAAATTTGCTTAAACTCCTGTTTTAAGGCGCAATTGACTGTCGCCTTCCAAAACAGGATCCTGCAATCTACATTACTTTAAAACGAAGAAGTTTGCTTAAACTCCTGTTTTAAGGTGCAATTGACTGTCGCCTTCCAAAACACGATAACGCAATCTACACTACTTAAAACGAAGAAGTTTGCTTAAACTCTTGTTTTGAGGCGCATATGACTGTCGCCTTCCAAAACACGATCCTGCAATCTACACTACTTTAAAACGAAGAAGTTTGCTTAAACTCCTGTTTTAAGGCGCAATTGACTGTCGCCTTCCAAAACACGATCCTGCAATCTACACTACTTTAAAATGAAGAAGTTTGCTTAAACTCCTGTTTTAAGGCGCAATTGACTGTCGCCTTGTAAAAAAGGATCCTGCAATCTACATTACTTTAAAACGAAGAAGTTTGCTTAAACTCCTGTTTTAAGGCGAAATTGACTGTCGCCTTCGAAAACACGATCCTGCAATCTACATTACTTTAAAAAAAAGAAGTTTGCTTAAACTCTTGTTTTAAGGCGTGATTGACTGTCGCCTTGTAAAACACGATACCGCAATCTACACTACTTTAAAATGAAGAAGTTTGCTTAAACTCCTGTTTTCAGGCGCAATTGACTGTAGCCTTGCAAAACAGGATCCTGCAATCTACATTACTTTAAAACGAAGAAGTTTGCTTAAACTCCTGTTTTAAGGCGCAATTGACTGTCTTCTTCCAAAACAGGATCCTGCAATCTCCATTACTTTAAAACGAAGAAGTTTGCTTAAACTCCTGTTTTAAGGCGCAATTGACTGTCGCCTTCCAAAACAGGATCCTGCAATCTACATTACTTTAAAACGAAGAAGTTTGCTTAAACTCCTGGTTTAAGGCGCAATTGACTGTCGCCTTGTTAAACAGGATCCTGCAATCTACATTACTTGTAAACGAAGAAGTTTGCTTAAACTCCTGTTTTAAGGCGCAATTGACTGTCGCCTTCCAAAACAAGATCCTGCAATCAACATTACTTTAAAACGAAGAAGTTTGCTTAAACTCCTGGTTTAAGGCGCAATTGACTGTCGCCTTGTAAAACAGGATCCTGCAATCTACATTACTTTAAAACGAAGAAGTTTGCTTAAACTCCTGTTTTAAGGCGCAATTGACTGTCTTCTTCCAAAACAGGATCCTGCAATCTCCATTACTTTAAAACGAAGAAGTTTGCTTAAACTCCTATTTTAAGGCGCAATTGACTGTCGCCTTCCAAAACAGGATCCTGCAATCTACATTACTTTAAAACGAAGAAGTTTGCTTAAACTCCTGTTTTAAGGCGTGATTGACTGTCACCTTCCAAAACAGGATCCTGCAATCTAAATTACTTTAAAACGAAGAAGTTTGCTTAAACTCCTGTTTAAAGGCGCAATCGACTGTCGCCTTCCAAAACAGGATCCTGCAATCTACATTACTTTAAAACGAAGAAATTTGCTTAAACTCCTGTTTTAAGGCGTGATTGACTGTCGCCTTGTAAAACACGATACCGCAATCTACACTACTTTAAAATGAAGAAGTTTGCTTAAACTCCTGTTTTAAGGCGCAATTGACTGTCACCTTCCAAAACAGGATCCTGCAATCTACATTACTTTAAAAAAAAAAAGTTTGCTTAAACTCCTGTTTTAAGGCGTGATTGACTGTCGCCTTGTAAAACACGATACCGCAATCTACACTACTTTAAAATGAAGAAGTTTGCTTAAACTCCTGTTTTCAGGCGCAATTGACTGTCGCCTTCTAAAACAGGATCCTGCAATCTACATTACTTTAAAACGAAGAAGTTTGCTTAAACTCCTGTTTTAAGGCGCCATTGACTGTCTTCTTCCAAAACAGGATCCTGCAATCTCCATTACTTTAAAACGAAGAAGTTTGCTTAAACTCCTGTTTTAAGGCGCAATTGACTGTCGCCTTCCAAAACAGGATCCTGCAATCTACATTACTTTAAAACGAAGAAGTTTGCTTTAACTCCTGTTTTAAGGCGTGATTGACTGTCACCTTCCAAAACAGGATCCTGCAATCTAAATTACTTTAAAACGAAGAAGTTTGCTTAAACTCCTGTTTAAAGGCGCAATCGACTGTCGCCTTCCAAAACAGGATCCTGCAATCTACATTACTTTAAAACGAAGAAATTTGCTTAAACTCCTGTTTTAAGGCGTGATTGACTGTCGCCTTGTAAAACACGATACCGCAATCTACACTACTTTAAAATGAAGAAGTTTGCTTAAACTCCTGTTTTAAGGCGCAATTGACTGTCGCCTTGTAAAACAGGATCCTGCAATCTTCATTACTTGTAAACGAAGAAGTTTGCTTAAACTCCTGTTTTAAGGCACAATTGTCTGTCGCCTTCCAAAACAAGATCCTGCAATCAACATTACTTTAAAACGAAGAAGTTTGCTTAAACTCCTGGTTTAAGGCGCAATTGACTGTCGCCTTCCAAAACAGGATCCTGCAATCTACATTACTTTAAAACGAAGAAGTTTGCTTAAACTCCTGTTTTAAGGCGCACTTGACTGTCGCCTTCCAAAACAGGATCCTGCAATCTACATTACTTTAAAACGAAGAAGTTTGCTTAAACTCCTGTTTTAAGGCGCAATTGACTGTCGCCTTCCAAAACAGGATCCTGCAATAAACATAAGTTTAAAACGAAGAAGTTTGCTTAAACTCCTGTTTTAAGGCGCAATTGACTGTCGCCTTCAAAACTTTAAAACGAAGAAGTTTGCTTAAACTCCTGTTTTAAGGCGCAATTGACTGTCGCCTTGTAAAACAGGATCCTGCAATCTACATTAATTTAAAACGAAGAAGTTTGCTTAAACTCCTGTTTTAAGGCGCAATTGACTGTCGCCTTCCAAAACAGGATCCTGCAATCTTCATTACTTTAAAACGAAGAAGTTTTACTAAACTCCTGTTTTAAGGCGCAATTGACTGTCGCCTTCCAAAACACGATAACGCAATCTACACTACTTAAAACGAAGAAGTTTGCTTAAACTCTTGTTTTGAGGCGCAATTGACTGTCGCCTTCCAAAACACGATCCTGCAATCTACACTACTTTAAAACGAAGAAGTTTGCTTAAACTCCTGTTTTAAGGCGCAATTGACTGTCGCCTTCAAAACTTTAAAACGAAGAAGTTTGCTTAAACTCCTGTTTTAAGGCGCAATTGACTGTCGCCTTCCAAAACAGGATCCTACAATCCACATTACTTTAAAACGAAGAAGTTTGCTTAAACTCCTGTTTTAAGGCGCAATTGACTGTCGCCTTGTAAAACAGGATCCTGCAATCTACATTACTTTAAAACGAAGAAGTTTTCTTAGACTCCTGTTTTAAGGTGCAATTGACTGTCGCCTTCCAAAACACGATAACGCAATCTAAACTACTTTAAACGAAGAAGTTTGCTTAAACTCCTGTTTTAAGGCGCAATTGACTGTCGCCTTCCAAAACAGGATCCTGCAATCTACATTACTTTAAAACGAAGAAGTTTGCTTAAACTCCTGTTTTAAGGAGCGATCGACTGTTGCCTTCCAAAACAGGATCCTGCAATCTACATTACTCTAAAACGAAGAAGTTTGCTTAAACTCCTGTTTTAAGGCGCAATTGACTGTCGCCTTCCAAAACAGGATCCTGCAATCTACATTACTTTAAAACGAAGAAATTTGCTTAAACTCCTGTTTTAAGGCGCAATTGACTGTCGCCTTCCAAAACAGGATCCTGCAATCTACATTACTTTAAAACGAAGAAATTTGCTTAAACTCCTGTTTTAAGGCGCAATTGACTGTCGCCTTCCAAAACAGGATCCTGCAATCTACATTACTTTAAAACGAAGAAGTTTGCTTAAACTCCTGTTTTAAGGTGCAATTGACTGTCGCCTTCCAAAACACGATAACGCAATCTACACTACTTAAAACGAAGAAGTTTGCTTAAACTCTTGTTTTGAGGCGCATATGACTGTCGCCTTCCAAAACACGATCCTGCAATCTACACTACTTTAAAACGAAGCAGTTTGCTTAAACTCCTGTTTTAAGGCGCAATTGACTGTCGCCTTCAAAACTTTAAAACGAAGAAGTTTGCTCAAACTCCTGTTTTAAGGCGCAATTGACTGTCGCCTTCCAAAACAGGATCCTACAATCTACATTACTTTAAAACGAAGAAGTTTGCTTAAACTCCTGTTTTAAGGCGCAATAGACTGTCGCCTTCCAAAACAGGATCCTGCAATCTACATTACTTTAAAACGAAGAAATTTGCTTAAACTCCTGTTTTAAGGCGCAATTGACTGTCGCCTTCCAAAACAGGATCCTGCAATCTACATTTCTTTAAAACGAAGAAGTTTGCTTAAACTCCTGTTTTAAGGCGCAATTGACTGTCGCCTTCCAAAACAGGATCCTGCAATCTACATTACTTTAAAACGAAGAAGTTTGCTTAAACTCCTGTTTTAAGGCGCAATTGACTGTCACCTTCCAAAACAGGATCCTGCAATCTACATTACTTTAAAAAAAAGAAGTTTGCTTAAACTCCTGTTTTAAGGCGTGATTGACTGTCGCCTTGTAAAACACGATACCGCAATCTACACTACTTTAAAATGAAGAAGTTTGCTTAAACTCCTGTTTTCAGGGGCAATTGACTGTCGCCTTCCAAAACAGGATCCTGCAATCTGCATTACTTTAAAACGAAGAAGTTTGCTTAAACTCCTGTTTTAAGGCGCAATTGACTGTCGCCTTCCAAAACAAGATCCTGCAATCAACATTACTTTAAAACGAAGAAGTTTGCTTAAACTCCTGGTTTAAGGCGCAATTGACTGTCGCCTTCCAAAACAGGATCCTGCAATCTACATTACTTTAAAACGAAGAAATTTGCTTAAACTCCTGTTTTAAGGCGTGATTGACTGTTGCCTTGTAAAACACGATACCGCAATCTACACTACTTTAAAATGAAGAAGTTTGCTTAAACTCCTGTTTTAAGGCGCAATTGACTGTCGCCTTGTAAAACAGGATCCTGCAATCTACATTACTTGTAAACGAAGAAGTTTGCTTAAACTCCTGTTTTAAGGCGCAATTGACTGTCGCCTTCCAAAACAAGATCCTGCAATCAACATTACTTTAAAACGAAGAAGTTTGCTTAAACTCCTGGTTTAAGGCGCAATTG
This sequence comes from Hesperophylax consimilis, assembly GCF_061612785.1. NCBI lineage: Eukaryota > Metazoa > Arthropoda > Insecta > Trichoptera > Limnephilidae > Hesperophylax > Hesperophylax consimilis. Next base: position 8,451,627 of record NC_142864.1, read on the forward strand.
ACTGTCGCCTTCCATAACAGGATCCTGCAATCTACATTACTTTAAAACGAAGAAGTTTGCTTAAACTCCTGTTTTAAGGCGCAATTGACTGTCGCCTTCCAAAACAGGATCCTGCAATCTACATTACTTTAAAACGAAGAAGTTTGCTTAAACTCCTGTTTTAAGGCGCAATTGACTGTCGCCTTCCAAAACAGGATTCTGCAATCAACATAAGTTTAAAACGAAGAAGTTTGCTTAAACTCCTGTTTTAAGGCGCAATTGACTGTCGCATTGTAAAACAGGATCCTGCAATCTACATGACTTTAAAACGTAGAAGTTTGCTTAAACTCCTGTTTTAAGGTGCAATTGACTGTCGCCTTCCAAAACACGATCCTGCAATCAACATTACTTTAAAACGAAGAAGTTTGCTTAAACTCCTGTTTTAAGGAGCAATTGACTGTCGCCTTCAAAACAGGATCCTGCAATCTACATTACTTGAAAACGAAGAAGTTTGCTTAAACTCCTGTTTTAAGGCGCAATTGACTTTAAAACGAAGAAGTTTGCTTAAACTCCTGTTTTAAGGCGCAATTGACTGTCGCCTTCCAAAACAGGATCCTGCAATCTACATTACTTTAAAACGAAGAAGTTTGCTTAAACTCCTGTTTTAAGGCGCAATTGACTTTAAAACGAAGAAGTTTGCTTAAACTCCTGTTTTAAGGCGCAATTGACTGTCGCCTTGTAAAACAGGATCCTGCAATCTACATTACTTTAAAACGAAGAAGTTTGCTTAAACTCTTGTTTTAAGGCGCAATTGACTGTCGCCTTCCAAAACACGATCCTGCAATCAACACTACTTTAAAACGAAGAAGTTAGCTTAAACTCCTGTTATAAGGCGCAATTGACTGTCGCCTTCCAAAACAGGATCCTGCAATCGACATTACTTTAAAACGAAGAAGTTTGCTTAAACTCCTGTTTTAAGGCGTGATTGACTGTCGCCTTGTAAAACACGATACCGCAATCTACACTACTTTAAAATGAAGAAGTTTGCTTAAACTCCTGTTTTAAGGTGCAATTGACTGTCGCCTTCCAAAACAGGATCCTGCAATCTACATTACTTTAAAACGAAGAAGTTTGCTTAAACTCCTGTTTTAAGGAGCGATCGACTGTTGCCTTCCAAAACAGGATCCTGCAATCTACATTACTCTTAAACGAAGAAGTTTGCTTAAACTCCTGTTTTAAGGCGCAATTGACTGTCGCCTTCCAAAACAGGATCCTGCAATCTACATTACTTTAAAACGAAGAAATTTGCTTAAACTCCTGTTTTAAGGCGCAATTGACTGTCGCCTTCCAAAACAGGATCCTGCAATCTACATTACTTTAAAACGAAGAAGTTTGCTTAAACTCCTGTTTTAAGGTGCAATTGACTGTCGCCTTCCAAAACACGATAACGCAATCTACACTACTTAAAACGAAGAAGTTTGCTTAAACTCTTGTTTTGAGGCGCATATGACTGTCGCCTTCCAAAACACGATCCTGCAATCTACACTACTTTAAAACGAAGAAGTTTGCTTAAACTCCTGTTTTAAGGCGCAATTGACTGTCGCCTTCCAAAACACGATCCTGCAATCTACACTACTTTAAAATGAAGAAGTTTGCTTAAACTCCTGTTTTAAGGCGCAATTGACTGTCGCCTTGTAAAAAAGGATCCTGCAATCTACATTACTTTAAAACGAAGAAGTTTGCTTAAACTCCTGTTTTAAGGCGAAATTGACTGTCGCCTTCGAAAACACGATCCTGCAATCTACATTACTTTAAAAAAAAGAAGTTTGCTTAAACTCTTGTTTTAAGGCGTGATTGACTGTCGCCTTGTAAAACACGATACCGCAATCTACACTACTTTAAAATGAAGAAGTTTGCTTAAACTCCTGTTTTCAGGCGCAATTGACTGTAGCCTTGCAAAACAGGATCCTGCAATCTACATTACTTTAAAACGAAGAAGTTTGCTTAAACTCCTGTTTTAAGGCGCAATTGACTGTCTTCTTCCAAAACAGGATCCTGCAATCTCCATTACTTTAAAACGAAGAAGTTTGCTTAAACTCCTGTTTTAAGGCGCAATTGACTGTCGCCTTCCAAAACAGGATCCTGCAATCTACATTACTTTAAAACGAAGAAGTTTGCTTAAACTCCTGGTTTAAGGCGCAATTGACTGTCGCCTTGTTAAACAGGATCCTGCAATCTACATTACTTGTAAACGAAGAAGTTTGCTTAAACTCCTGTTTTAAGGCGCAATTGACTGTCGCCTTCCAAAACAAGATCCTGCAATCAACATTACTTTAAAACGAAGAAGTTTGCTTAAACTCCTGGTTTAAGGCGCAATTGACTGTCGCCTTGTAAAACAGGATCCTGCAATCTACATTACTTTAAAACGAAGAAGTTTGCTTAAACTCCTGTTTTAAGGCGCAATTGACTGTCTTCTTCCAAAACAGGATCCTGCAATCTCCATTACTTTAAAACGAAGAAGTTTGCTTAAACTCCTATTTTAAGGCGCAATTGACTGTCGCCTTCCAAAACAGGATCCTGCAATCTACATTACTTTAAAACGAAGAAGTTTGCTTAAACTCCTGTTTTAAGGCGTGATTGACTGTCACCTTCCAAAACAGGATCCTGCAATCTAAATTACTTTAAAACGAAGAAGTTTGCTTAAACTCCTGTTTAAAGGCGCAATCGACTGTCGCCTTCCAAAACAGGATCCTGCAATCTACATTACTTTAAAACGAAGAAATTTGCTTAAACTCCTGTTTTAAGGCGTGATTGACTGTCGCCTTGTAAAACACGATACCGCAATCTACACTACTTTAAAATGAAGAAGTTTGCTTAAACTCCTGTTTTAAGGCGCAATTGACTGTCACCTTCCAAAACAGGATCCTGCAATCTACATTACTTTAAAAAAAAAAAGTTTGCTTAAACTCCTGTTTTAAGGCGTGATTGACTGTCGCCTTGTAAAACACGATACCGCAATCTACACTACTTTAAAATGAAGAAGTTTGCTTAAACTCCTGTTTTCAGGCGCAATTGACTGTCGCCTTCTAAAACAGGATCCTGCAATCTACATTACTTTAAAACGAAGAAGTTTGCTTAAACTCCTGTTTTAAGGCGCCATTGACTGTCTTCTTCCAAAACAGGATCCTGCAATCTCCATTACTTTAAAACGAAGAAGTTTGCTTAAACTCCTGTTTTAAGGCGCAATTGACTGTCGCCTTCCAAAACAGGATCCTGCAATCTACATTACTTTAAAACGAAGAAGTTTGCTTTAACTCCTGTTTTAAGGCGTGATTGACTGTCACCTTCCAAAACAGGATCCTGCAATCTAAATTACTTTAAAACGAAGAAGTTTGCTTAAACTCCTGTTTAAAGGCGCAATCGACTGTCGCCTTCCAAAACAGGATCCTGCAATCTACATTACTTTAAAACGAAGAAATTTGCTTAAACTCCTGTTTTAAGGCGTGATTGACTGTCGCCTTGTAAAACACGATACCGCAATCTACACTACTTTAAAATGAAGAAGTTTGCTTAAACTCCTGTTTTAAGGCGCAATTGACTGTCGCCTTGTAAAACAGGATCCTGCAATCTTCATTACTTGTAAACGAAGAAGTTTGCTTAAACTCCTGTTTTAAGGCACAATTGTCTGTCGCCTTCCAAAACAAGATCCTGCAATCAACATTACTTTAAAACGAAGAAGTTTGCTTAAACTCCTGGTTTAAGGCGCAATTGACTGTCGCCTTCCAAAACAGGATCCTGCAATCTACATTACTTTAAAACGAAGAAGTTTGCTTAAACTCCTGTTTTAAGGCGCACTTGACTGTCGCCTTCCAAAACAGGATCCTGCAATCTACATTACTTTAAAACGAAGAAGTTTGCTTAAACTCCTGTTTTAAGGCGCAATTGACTGTCGCCTTCCAAAACAGGATCCTGCAATAAACATAAGTTTAAAACGAAGAAGTTTGCTTAAACTCCTGTTTTAAGGCGCAATTGACTGTCGCCTTCAAAACTTTAAAACGAAGAAGTTTGCTTAAACTCCTGTTTTAAGGCGCAATTGACTGTCGCCTTGTAAAACAGGATCCTGCAATCTACATTAATTTAAAACGAAGAAGTTTGCTTAAACTCCTGTTTTAAGGCGCAATTGACTGTCGCCTTCCAAAACAGGATCCTGCAATCTTCATTACTTTAAAACGAAGAAGTTTTACTAAACTCCTGTTTTAAGGCGCAATTGACTGTCGCCTTCCAAAACACGATAACGCAATCTACACTACTTAAAACGAAGAAGTTTGCTTAAACTCTTGTTTTGAGGCGCAATTGACTGTCGCCTTCCAAAACACGATCCTGCAATCTACACTACTTTAAAACGAAGAAGTTTGCTTAAACTCCTGTTTTAAGGCGCAATTGACTGTCGCCTTCAAAACTTTAAAACGAAGAAGTTTGCTTAAACTCCTGTTTTAAGGCGCAATTGACTGTCGCCTTCCAAAACAGGATCCTACAATCCACATTACTTTAAAACGAAGAAGTTTGCTTAAACTCCTGTTTTAAGGCGCAATTGACTGTCGCCTTGTAAAACAGGATCCTGCAATCTACATTACTTTAAAACGAAGAAGTTTTCTTAGACTCCTGTTTTAAGGTGCAATTGACTGTCGCCTTCCAAAACACGATAACGCAATCTAAACTACTTTAAACGAAGAAGTTTGCTTAAACTCCTGTTTTAAGGCGCAATTGACTGTCGCCTTCCAAAACAGGATCCTGCAATCTACATTACTTTAAAACGAAGAAGTTTGCTTAAACTCCTGTTTTAAGGAGCGATCGACTGTTGCCTTCCAAAACAGGATCCTGCAATCTACATTACTCTAAAACGAAGAAGTTTGCTTAAACTCCTGTTTTAAGGCGCAATTGACTGTCGCCTTCCAAAACAGGATCCTGCAATCTACATTACTTTAAAACGAAGAAATTTGCTTAAACTCCTGTTTTAAGGCGCAATTGACTGTCGCCTTCCAAAACAGGATCCTGCAATCTACATTACTTTAAAACGAAGAAATTTGCTTAAACTCCTGTTTTAAGGCGCAATTGACTGTCGCCTTCCAAAACAGGATCCTGCAATCTACATTACTTTAAAACGAAGAAGTTTGCTTAAACTCCTGTTTTAAGGTGCAATTGACTGTCGCCTTCCAAAACACGATAACGCAATCTACACTACTTAAAACGAAGAAGTTTGCTTAAACTCTTGTTTTGAGGCGCATATGACTGTCGCCTTCCAAAACACGATCCTGCAATCTACACTACTTTAAAACGAAGAAGTTTGCTTAAACTCCTGTTTTAAGGCGCAATTGACTGTCGCCTTCAAAACTTTAAAACGAAGAAGTTTGCTCAAACTCCTGTTTTAAGGCGCAATTGACTGTCGCCTTCCAAAACAGGATCCTACAATCTACATTACTTTAAAACGAAGAAGTTTGCTTAAACTCCTGTTTTAAGGCGCAATAGACTGTCGCCTTCCAAAACAGGATCCTGCAATCTACATTACTTTAAAACGAAGAAATTTGCTTAAACTCCTGTTTTAAGGCGCAATTGACTGTCGCCTTCCAAAACAGGATCCTGCAATCTACATTTCTTTAAAACGAAGAAGTTTGCTTAAACTCCTGTTTTAAGGCGCAATTGACTGTCGCCTTCCAAAACAGGATCCTGCAATCTACATTACTTTAAAACGAAGAAGTTTGCTTAAACTCCTGTTTTAAGGCGCAATTGACTGTCACCTTCCAAAACAGGATCCTGCAATCTACATTACTTTAAAAAAAAGAAGTTTGCTTAAACTCCTGTTTTAAGGCGTGATTGACTGTCGCCTTGTAAAACACGATACCGCAATCTACACTACTTTAAAATGAAGAAGTTTGCTTAAACTCCTGTTTTCAGGGGCAATTGACTGTCGCCTTCCAAAACAGGATCCTGCAATCTGCATTACTTTAAAACGAAGAAGTTTGCTTAAACTCCTGTTTTAAGGCGCAATTGACTGTCGCCTTCCAAAACAAGATCCTGCAATCAACATTACTTTAAAACGAAGAAGTTTGCTTAAACTCCTGGTTTAAGGCGCAATTGACTGTCGCCTTCCAAAACAGGATCCTGCAATCTACATTACTTTAAAACGAAGAAATTTGCTTAAACTCCTGTTTTAAGGCGTGATTGACTGTTGCCTTGTAAAACACGATACCGCAATCTACACTACTTTAAAATGAAGAAGTTTGCTTAAACTCCTGTTTTCAGGGGCAATTGACTGTCGCCTTCCAAAACAGGATCCTGCAATCTGCATTACTTTAAAACGAAGAAGTTTGCTTAAACTCCTGTTTTAAGGCGCAATTGACTGTCGCCTTCCAAAACAAGATCCTGCAATCAACATTACTTTAAAACGAAGAAGTTTGCTTAAACTCCTGGTTTAAGGCGCAATTGACTGTCGCCTTCCAAAACAGGATCCTACAATCTACATTACTTTAAAACGAAGAAGTTTGCTTAAACTCCTGTTTTAAGGCGCAATAGACTGTCGCCTTCCAAAACAGGATCCTGCAATCTACATTACTTTAAAACGAAGAAATTTGCTTAAACTCCTGTTTTAAGGCGCAATTGACTGTCGCCTTCCAAAACAGGATCCTGCAATCTACATTTCTTTAAAACGAAGAAGTTTGCTTAAACTCCTGTTTTAAGGCGCAATTGACTGTCGCCTTCCAAAACAGGATCCTGCAATCTACATTACTTTAAAACGAAGAAGTTTGCTTAAACTCCTGTTTTAAGGCGCAATTGACTGTCACCTTCCAAAACAGGATCCTGCAATCTACATTACTTTAAAAAAAAGAAGTTTGCTTAAACTCCTGTTTTAAGGCGTGATTGACTGTCGCCTTGTAAAACACGATACCGCAATCTACACTACTTTAAAATGAAGAAGTTTGCTTAAACTCCTGTTTTCAGGGGCAATTGACTGTCGCCTTCCAAAACAGGATCCTGCAATCTGCATTACTTTAAAACGAAGAAGTTTGCTTAAACTCCTGTTTTAAGGCGCAATTGACTGTCGCCTTCCAAAACAAGATCCTGCAATCAACATTACTTTAAAACGAAGAAGTTTGCTTAAACTCCTGGTTTAAGGCGCAATTGACTGTCGCCTTCCAAAACAGGATCCTGCAATCTACATTACTTTAAAACGAAGAAATTTGCTTAAACTCCTGTTTTAAGGCGTGATTGACTGTTGCCTTGTAAAACACGATACCGCAATCTACACTACTTTAAAATGAAGAAGTTTGCTTAAACTCCTGTTTTAAGGCGCAATTGACTGTCGCCTTGTAAAACAGGATCCTGCAATCTACATTACTTGTAAACGAAGAAGTTTGCTTAAACTCCTGTTTTAAGGCGCAATTGACTGTCGCCTTCCAAAACAAGATCCTGCAATCAACATTACTTTAAAACGAAGAAGTTTGCTTAAACTCCTGGTTTAAGGCGCAATTGACTGTCGCCTTCCATAACAGGATCCTGCAATCTACATTACTTTAAAACGAAGAAGTTTGCTTAAACTCCTGTTTTAAGGCGCAATTGACTGTCGCCTTCCAAAACAGGATCCTGCAATCTACATTACTTTAAAACGAAGAAGTTTGCTTAAACTCCTGTTTTAAGGCGCAATTGACTGTCGCCTTCCAAAACAGGATTCTGCAATCAACATAAGTTTAAAACGAAGAAGTTTGCTTAAACTCCTGTTTTAAGGCGCAATTGACTGTCGCATTGTAAAACAGGATCCTGCAATCTACATGACTTTAAAACGTAGAAGTTTGCTTAAACTCCTGTTTTAAGGTGCAATTGACTGTCGCCTTCCAAAACACGATCCTGCAATCAACATTACTTTAAAACGAAGAAGTTTGCTTAAACTCCTGTTTTAAGGAGCAATTGACTGTCGCCTTCAAAACAGGATCCTGCAATCTACATTACTTGAAAACGAAGAAGTTTGCTTAAACTCCTGTTTTAAGGCGCAATTGACTTTAAAACGAAGAAGTTTGCTTAAACTCCTGTTTTAAGGCGCAATTGACTGTCGCCTTCCAAAACAGGATCCTGCAATCTACATTACTTTAAAACGAAGAAGTTTGCTTAAACTCCTGTTTTAAGGCGCAATTGACTTTAAAACGAAGAAGTTTGCTTAAACTCCTGTTTTAAGGCGCAATTGACTGTCGCCTTGTAAAACAGGATCCTGCAATCTACATTACTTTAAAACGAAGAAGTTTGCTTAAACTCTTGTTTTAAGGCGCAATTGACTGTCGCCTTCCAAAACACGATCCTGCAATCAACACTACTTTAAAACGAAGAAGTTAGCTTAAACTCCTGTTATAAGGCGCAATTGACTGTCGCCTTCCAAAACAGGATCCTGCAATCGACATTACTTTAAAACGAAGAAGTTTGCTTAAACTCCTGTTTTAAGGCGTGATTGACTGTCGCCTTGTAAAACACGATACCGCAATCTACACTACTTTAAAATGAAGAAGTTTGCTTAAACTCCTGTTTTAAGGTGCAATTGACTGTCGCCTTCCAAAACAGGATCCTGCAATCTACATTACTTTAAAACGAAGAAGTTTGCTTAAACTCCTGTTTTAAGGAGCGATCGACTGTTGCCTTCCAAAACAGGATCCTGCAATCTACATTACTCTTAAACGAAGAAGTTTGCTTAAACTCCTGTTTTAAGGCGCAATTGACTGTCGCCTTCCAAAACAGGATCCTGCAATCTACATTACTTTAAAACGAAGAAATTTGCTTAAACTCCTGTTTTAAGGCGCAATTGACTGTCGCCTTCCAAAACAGGATCCTGCAATCTACATTACTTTAAAACGAAGAAGTTTGCTTAAACTCCTGTTTTAAGGTGCAATTGACTGTCGCCTTCCAAAACACGATAACGCAATCTACACTACTTAAAACGAAGAAGTTTGCTTAAACTCTTGTTTTGAGGCGCATATGACTGTCGCCTTCCAAAACACGATCCTGCAATCTACACTACTTTAAAACGAAGAAGTTTGCTTAAACTCCTGTTTTAAGGCGCAATTGACTGTCGCCTTCCAAAACACGATCCTGCAATCTACACTACTTTAAAATGAAGAAGTTTGCTTAAACTCCTGTTTTAAGGCGCAATTGACTGTCGCCTTGTAAAAAAGGATCCTGCAATCTACATTACTTTAAAACGAAGAAGTTTGCTTAAACTCCTGTTTTAAGGCGAAATTGACTGTCGCCTTCGAAAACACGATCCTGCAATCTACATTACTTTAAAAAAAAGAAGTTTGCTTAAACTCTTGTTTTAAGGCGTGATTGACTGTCGCCTTGTAAAACACGATACCGCAATCTACACTACTTTAAAATGAAGAAGTTTGCTTAAACTCCTGTTTTCAGGCGCAATTGACTGTAGCCTTGCAAAACAGGATCCTGCAATCTACATTACTTTAAAACGAAGAAGTTTGCTTAAACTCCTGTTTTAAGGCGCAATTGACTGTCTTCTTCCAAAACAGGATCCTGCAATCTCCATTACTTTAAAACGAAGAAGTTTGCTTAAACTCCTGTTTTAAGGCGCAATTGACTGTCGCCTTCCAAAACAGGATCCTGCAATCTACATTACTTTAAAACGAAGAAGTTTGCTTAAACTCCTGGTTTAAGGCGCAATTGACTGTCGCCTTGTTAAACAGGATCCTGCAATCTACATTACTTGTAAACGAAGAAGTTTGCTTAAACTCCTGTTTTAAGGCGCAATTGACTGTCGCCTTCCAAAACAAGATCCTGCAATCAACATTACTTTAAAACGAAGAAGTTTGCTTAAACTCCTGGTTTAAGGCGCAATTGACTGTCGCCTTGTAAAACAGGATCCTGCAATCTACATTACTTTAAAACGAAGAAGTTTGCTTAAACTCCTGTTTTAAGGCGCAATTGACTGTCTTCTTCCAAAACAGGATCCTGCAATCTCCATTACTTTAAAACGAAGAAGTTTGCTTAAACTCCTATTTTAAGGCGCAATTGACTGTCGCCTTCCAAAACAGGATCCTGCAATCTACATTACTTTAAAACGAAGAAGTTTGCTTAAACTCCTGTTTTAAGGCGTGATTGACTGTCACCTTCCAAAACAGGATCCTGCAATCTAAATTACTTTAAAACGAAGAAGTTTGCTTAAACTCCTGTTTAAAGGCGCAATCGACTGTCGCCTTCCAAAACAGGATCCTGCAATCTACATTACTTTAAAACGAAGAAATTTGCTTAAACTCCTGTTTTAAGGCGTGATTGACTGTCGCCTTGTAAAACACGATACCGCAATCTACACTACTTTAAAATGAAGAAGTTTGCTTAAACTCCTGTTTTAAGGCGCAATTGACTGTCACCTTCCAAAACAGGATCCTGCAATCTACATTACTTTAAAAAAAAAAAGTTTGCTTAAACTCCTGTTTTAAGGCGTGATTGACTGTCGCCTTGTAAAACACGATACCGCAATCTACACTACTTTAAAATGAAGAAGTTTGCTTAAACTCCTGTTTTCAGGCGCAATTGACTGTCGCCTTCTAAAACAGGATCCTGCAATCTACATTACTTTAAAACGAAGAAGTTTGCTTAAACTCCTGTTTTAAGGCGCCATTGACTGTCTTCTTCCAAAACAGGATCCTGCAATCTCCATTACTTTAAAACGAAGAAGTTTGCTTAAACTCCTGTTTTAAGGCGCAATTGACTGTCGCCTTCCAAAACAGGATCCTGCAATCTACATTACTTTAAAACGAAGAAGTTTGCTTTAACTCCTGTTTTAAGGCGTGATTGACTGTCACCTTCCAAAACAGGATCCTGCAATCTAAATTACTTTAAAACGAAGAAGTTTGCTTAAACTCCTGTTTAAAGGCGCAATCGACTGTCGCCTTCCAAAACAGGATCCTGCAATCTACATTACTTTAAAACGAAGAAATTTGCTTAAACTCCTGTTTTAAGGCGTGATTGACTGTCGCCTTGTAAAACACGATACCGCAATCTACACTACTTTAAAATGAAGAAGTTTGCTTAAACTCCTGTTTTAAGGCGCAATTGACTGTCGCCTTGTAAAACAGGATCCTGCAATCTTCATTACTTGTAAACGAAGAAGTTTGCTTAAACTCCTGTTTTAAGGCACAATTGTCTGTCGCCTTCCAAAACAAGATCCTGCAATCAACATTACTTTAAAACGAAGAAGTTTGCTTAAACTCCTGGTTTAAGGCGCAATTGACTGTCGCCTTCCAAAACAGGATCCTGCAATCTACATTACTTTAAAACGAAGAAGTTTGCTTAAACTCCTGTTTTAAGGCGCACTTGACTGTCGCCTTCCAAAACAGGATCCTGCAATCTACATTACTTTAAAACGAAGAAGTTTGCTTAAACTCCTGTTTTAAGGCGCAATTGACTGTCGCCTTCCAAAACAGGATCCTGCAATAAACATAAGTTTAAAACGAAGAAGTTTGCTTAAACTCCTGTTTTAAGGCGCAATTGACTGTCGCCTTCAAAACTTTAAAACGAAGAAGTTTGCTTAAACTCCTGTTTTAAGGCGCAATTGACTGTCGCCTTGTAAAACAGGATCCTGCAATCTACATTAATTTAAAACGAAGAAGTTTGCTTAAACTCCTGTTTTAAGGCGCAATTGACTGTCGCCTTCCAAAACAGGATCCTGCAATCTTCATTACTTTAAAACGAAGAAGTTTTACTAAACTCCTGTTTTAAGGCGCAATTGACTGTCGCCTTCCAAAACACGATAACGCAATCTACACTACTTAAAACGAAGAAGTTTGCTTAAACTCTTGTTTTGAGGCGCAATTGACTGTCGCCTTCCAAAACACGATCCTGCAATCTACACTACTTTAAAACGAAGAAGTTTGCTTAAACTCCTGTTTTAAGGCGCAATTGACTGTCGCCTTCAAAACTTTAAAACGAAGAAGTTTGCTTAAACTCCTGTTTTAAGGCGCAATTGACTGTCGCCTTCCAAAACAGGATCCTACAATCCACATTACTTTAAAACGAAGAAGTTTGCTTAAACTCCTGTTTTAAGGCGCAATTGACTGTCGCCTTGTAAAACAGGATCCTGCAATCTACATTACTTTAAAACGAAGAAGTTTTCTTAGACTCCTGTTTTAAGGTGCAATTGACTGTCGCCTTCCAAAACACGATAACGCAATCTAAACTACTTTAAACGAAGAAGTTTGCTTAAACTCCTGTTTTAAGGCGCAATTGACTGTCGCCTTCCAAAACAGGATCCTGCAATCTACATTACTTTAAAACGAAGAAGTTTGCTTAAACTCCTGTTTTAAGGAGCGATCGACTGTTGCCTTCCAAAACAGGATCCTGCAATCTACATTACTCTAAAACGAAGAAGTTTGCTTAAACTCCTGTTTTAAGGCGCAATTGACTGTCGCCTTCCAAAACAGGATCCTGCAATCTACATTACTTTAAAACGAAGAAATTTGCTTAAACTCCTGTTTTAAGGCGCAATTGACTGTCGCCTTCCAAAACAGGATCCTGCAATCTACATTACTTTAAAACGAAGAAATTTGCTTAAACTCCTGTTTTAAGGCGCAATTGACTGTCGCCTTCCAAAACAGGATCCTGCAATCTACATTACTTTAAAACGAAGAAGTTTGCTTAAACTCCTGTTTTAAGGTGCAATTGACTGTCGCCTTCCAAAACACGATAACGCAATCTACACTACTTAAAACGAAGAAGTTTGCTTAAACTCTTGTTTTGAGGCGCATATGACTGTCGCCTTCCAAAACACGATCCTGCAATCTACACTACTTTAAAACGAAGAAGTTTGCTTAAACTCCTGTTTTAAGGCGCAATTGACTGTCGCCTTCAAAACTTTAAAACGAAGAAGTTTGCTCAAACTCCTGTTTTAAGGCGCAATTGACTGTCGCCTTCCAAAACAGGATCCTACAATCTACATTACTTTAAAACGAAGAAGTTTGCTTAAACTCCTGTTTTAAGGCGCAATAGACTGTCGCCTTCCAAAACAGGATCCTGCAATCTACATTACTTTAAAACGAAGAAATTTGCTTAAACTCCTGTTTTAAGGCGCAATTGACTGTCGCCTTCCAAAACAGGATCCTGCAATCTACATTTCTTTAAAACGAAGAAGTTTGCTTAAACTCCTGTTTTAAGGCGCAATTGACTGTCGCCTTCCAAAACAGGATCCTGCAATCTACATTACTTTAAAACGAAGAAGTTTGCTTAAACTCCTGTTTTAAGGCGCAATTGACTGTCACCTTCCAAAACAGGATCCTGCAATCTACATTACTTTAAAAAAAAGAAGTTTGCTTAAACTCCTGTTTTAAGGCGTGATTGACTGTCGCCTTGTAAAACACGATACCGCAATCTACACTACTTTAAAATGAAGAAGTTTGCTTAAACTCCTGTTTTCAGGGGCAATTGACTGTCGCCTTCCAAAACAGGATCCTGCAATCTGCATTACTTTAAAACGAAGAAGTTTGCTTAAACTCCTGTTTTAAGGCGCAATTGACTGTCGCCTTCCAAAACAAGATCCTGCAATCAACATTACTTTAAAACGAAGAAGTTTGCTTAAACTCCTGGTTTAAGGCGCAATTGACTGTCGCCTTCCAAAACAGGATCCTGCAATCTACATTACTTTAAAACGAAGAAATTTGCTTAAACTCCTGTTTTAAGGCGTGATTGACTGTTGCCTTGTAAAACACGATACCGCAATCTACACTACTTTAAAATGAAGAAGTTTGCTTAAACTCCTGTTTTAAGGCGCAATTGACTGTCGCCTTGTAAAACAGGATCCTGCAATCTACATTACTTGTAAACGAAGAAGTTTGCTTAAACTCCTGTTTTAAGGCGCAATTGACTGTCGCCTTCCAAAACAAGATCCTGCAATCAACATTACTTTAAAACGAAGAAGTTTGCTTAAACTCCTGGTTTAAGGCGCAATTGACTGTCGCCTTCCATAACAGGATCCTGCAATCTACATTACTTTAAAACGAAGAAGTTTGCTTAAACTCCTGTTTTAAGGCGCAATTGACTGTCGCCTTCCAAAACAGGATCCTGCAATCTACATTACTTTAAAACGAAGAAGTTTGCTTAAACTCCTGTTTTAAGGCGCAATTGACTGTCGCCTTCCAAAACAGGATTCTGCAATCAACATAAGTTTAAAACGAAGAAGTTTGCTTAAACTCCTGTTTTAAGGCGCAATTGACTGTCGCATTGTAAAACAGGATCCTGCAATCTACATGACTTTAAAACGTAGAAGTTTGCTTAAACTCCTGTTTTAAGGTGCAATTGACTGTCGCCTTCCAAAACACGATCCTGCAATCAACATTACTTTAAAACGAAGAAGTTTGCTTAAACTCCTGTTTTAAGGAGCAATTGACTGTCGCCTTCAAAACAGGATCCTGCAATCTACATTACTTGAAAACGAAGAAGTTTGCTTAAACTCCTGTTTTAAGGTGCAATTGACTGTCGCCTTCCAAAACACGATAACGCAATCTAAACAACTTAAAACGAAGAAGTTTGCTTAAACTCCTGTTTTAAGGCGCTATTGACTGTCGCCTTCAGTACTTTAAAACGAAGAAGTTTGCTTAAACTCCTGTTTAAAGGCGCAATTGACTGTCGCCTTCCAAAACAGGATCCTACAATCTTCATTACTTTAAAACAAAGAAGTTTGCTTAAACTCCTGTTTTAAGGCGCAATTGACTGTCGCCTTGTAAAACAGGATCCTGCAATCTACATTAATTTAAAACAAAGAAGTTTGCTTAAACTCCTGTTTTAAGGCGCAATTGACTGTCGCCTTCCAAAACAGGATCCTGCAATCTACATTACTTTAAAACGAAGAAGTTTGCTTAAACTCCTGTTTTAAGGCGCAATTGACTGTCGCCTTCCAAAACACGATAACGCAATCTACACTACTTAAAACGAAGAAGTTTGCTTAAACTCTTGTTTTGAGGCGCAATTGACTGTCGCCTTCCAAAACACGATCCTGCAATCTACACTACTTTAAAACGAAGAAGTTTGCTTAAACTCCTGTTTTAAGGCGCAATTGACTGTCGCCTTCAAAACTTTAAAACGAAGAAGTTTGCTTAAACTCCTGTTTTAAGGCGCAATTGACTGTCGCCTTCCAAAACAGGATCCTACAATCCACATTACTTTAAAACGAAGAAGTTTGCTTAAACTCCTGTTTTAAGGCGCAATTGACTGTCGCCTTGTAAAACAGGATCCTGCAATCTACATTACTTTAAAACGAAGAAGTTTGCTAAAACTCTTGTTTTAAGGCGCAATTGACTGTCGCCTTCCAAAACACGATCCTGCAATCAACACTACTTTAAAACGAAGAAGTTAGCTTAAACTCCTGTTATAAGGCGCAATTGACTGTCGCCTTCCAAAACAGGATCCTGCAATCGACATTACTTTAAAACGAAGAAGTTTGCTTAAACTCCTGTTTTAAGGCGTGATTGACTGTCGCCTTGTAAAACACGATACCGCAATCTACACTACTTTAAAATGAAGAAGTTTGCTTAAACTCCTGTTTTAAGGCGCAATTGACTGTCGCCTTCCAAAACAGGATCCTGCAATCTACATTACTTTAAAACGAAGAAGTTTGCTTAAACTCCTGTTTTAAGGAGCGATCGACTGTTGCCTTCCAAAACAGGATCCTGCAATCTACATTACTCTTAAACGAAGAAGTTTGCTTAAACTCCTGTTTTAAGGCGCAATTGACTGTCGCCTTCCAAAACAGGATCCTGCAATCTACATTACTTTAAAACGAAGAAATTTGCTTAAACTCCTGTTTTACGGCGCAATTGACTGTCGCCTTCCAAAACAGGATCCTGCAATCTACATTACTTTAAAACGAAGAAGTTTGCTTAAACTCCTGTTTTAAGGTGCAATTGACTGTCGCCTTCCAAAACACGATAACGCAATCTACACTACTTAAAACGAAGAAGTTTGCTTAAACTCTTGTTTTGAGGCGCATATGACTGTCGCCTTCCAAAACACGATCCTGCAATCTACACTACTTTAAAACGAAGAAGTTTGCTTAAACTCCTGTTTTAAGGCGCAATTGACTGTCGCCTTCAGTACTTTAAAACGAAGAAGTTTGCTTAAACTCCTGTTTTAAGGCGCAATTGACTGTCGCCTTCCAAAACAGGATCCTACAATCTACATTACTTTAAAACAAAGAAGTTTGCTTAAACTCCTGTTTTAAGGAGCAATTGACTGTCGCCTTGTAAAACAGGATCCTGCAATCTACATTACTTTAAAACGAAGAAGTTTGCTTAAACTCCTGTTTTAAGGCGTAATTGACTGTCACCTTCCAAAACAGGATCCTGCAATCTACATTACTTTAAAACGAAGAAATTTGCTTAAACTCCTGTTTTAAGGCGTGATTGACTGTCGCCTTGTAAAACACGATACCGCAATCAACACAACTTTAAAATGAAGAAGTTTGCTTAAACTCCTGTTTTAAGGCGCAATTGACTGTCGCCTTCCAAAACAGGATCCTGCAATCTACATTACTTTAAAACGAAGAAGTTTGCTTAAATTCCTGTTTTAAGGAGCAATTGACTGTCGCCTTCCAAAACAGGATCCTGCAATCAACATTACTTGAAAAAGAAGAAGTTTGCTTAAACTCTTGTTTTGAGGCGCAATTGACTGTCGCCTTCCAAAACACGATCCTGCAATCTACACTACTTTAAAACGAAGAAGTTTTCTTAGACTCCTGTTTTAAGGTGCAATTGACTGTCGCCTTCCAAAACACGATAACGCAATCTAAACTACTTTAAACGAAGAAGTTTGCTTAAACTCCTGTTTTAAGGCGCAATTGACTGTCGCCTTCCAAAACACGATCCTGCAATCTACACTACTTTAAAATGAAGAAATTTGCTTAAACTCCTGTTTTAAGGCGCATTTGACTGTCGCCTTGTAAAACAGGATCCTGCAATCTACATTACTTTAAAACGAAGAAGTTTGCTTAAACTCCTGTTTTAAGGCGAAATTGACTGTCGCCTTCCAAAACACGATCCTGCAATCTACACTACTTTAAAACGAAGAAGTTTGCTTAAACTCCTGTTTTAAGGCGCAATTGACTGTCGCCTTCCAAAACACGATAACGCAATCTACACTACTTAAAACGAAGAAGTTTGCTTAAACTCTTGTTTTGAGGCGCATATGACTGTCGCCTTCCAAAACACGATCCTGCAATCTACACTACTTTAAAACGAAGAAGTTTGCTTAAACTCCTGTTTTAAGGCGCAATTGACTGTCGCCTTCCAAAACAGGATCCTGCAATCTACATTACTTTAAAACGAAGAAGTTTGCTTAAACTCCTGTTTTAAGGTGCAATTGACTGTCGCCTTCCAAAACACGATAACGCAATCTACACTACTTAAAACGAAGAAGTTTGCTTAAACTCTTGTTTTGAGGCGCATATGACTGTCGCCTTCCAAAACACGATCCTGCAATCTACACTACTTTAAAACGAAGAAGTTTGCTTAAACTCCTGTTTTAAGGCGCAATTGACTGTCGCCTTCAGTACTTTAAAACGAAGAAGTTTGCTTAAACTCCTGTTTTAAGGCGCAATTGACTGTCGCCTTCCAAAACAGGATCCTACAATCTACATTACTTTAAAACAAAGAAGTTTGCTTAAACTCCTGTTTTAAGGAGCAATTGACTGTCGCCTTGTAAAACAGGATCCTGCAATCTACATTACTTTAAAACGAAGAAGTTTGCTTAAACTCCTGTTTTAAGGCGTAATTGACTGTCACCTTCCAAAACAGGATCCTGCAATCTACATTACTTTAAAACGAAGAAATTTGCTTAAACTCCTGTTTTAAGGCGTGATTGACTGTCGCCTTGTAAAACACGATACCGCAATCAACACAACTTTAAAATGAAGAAGTTTGCTTAAACTCCTGTTTTAAGGCGCAATTGACTGTCGCCTTCCAAAACAGGATCCTGCAATCTACATTACTTTAAAACGAAGAAGTTTGCTTAAATTCCTGTTTTAAGGAGCAATTGACTGTCGCCTTCCAAAACAGGATCCTGCAATCAACATTACTTGAAAAAGAAGAAGTTTGCTTAAACTCTTGTTTTGAGGCGCAATTGACTGTCGCCTTCCAAAACACGATCCTGCAATCTACACTACTTTAAAACGAAGAAGTTTTCTTAGACTCCTGTTTTAAGGTGCAATTGACTGTCGCCTTCCAAAACACGATAACGCAATCTAAACTACTTTAAACGAAGAAGTTTGCTTAAACTCCTGTTTTAAGGCGCAATTGACTGTCGCCTTCCAAAACACGATCCTGCAATCTACACTACTTTAAAATGAAGAAATTTGCTTAAACTCCTGTTTTAAGGCGCATTTGACTGTCGCCTTGTAAAACAGGATCCTGCAATCTACATTACTTTAAAACGAAGAAGTTTGCTTAAACTCCTGTTTTAAGGCGAAATTGACTGTCGCCTTCCAAAACACGATCCTGCAATCTACACTACTTTAAAACGAAGAAGTTTGCTTAAACTCCTGTTTTAAGGCGCAATTGACTGTCGCCTTCCAAAACACGATAACGCAATCTACACTACTTAAAACGAAGAAGTTTGCTTAAACTCTTGTTTTGAGGCGCATATGACTGTCGCCTTCCAAAACACGATCCTGCAATCTACACTACTTTAAAACGAAGAAGTTTGCTTAAACTCCTGTTTTAAGGCGCAATTGACTGTCGCCTTCAGTACTTTAAAACGAAGAAGTTTGCTTAAACTCCTGTTTTAAGGCGCAATTGACTGTCGCCTTCCAAAACAGGATCCTACAATCTACATTACTTTAAAACAAAGAAGTTTGCTTAAACTCCTGTTTTAAGGAGCAATTGACTGTCGCCTTGTAAAACAGGATCCTGCAATCTACATTACTTTAAAACGAAGAAGTTTGCTTAAACTCCTGTTTTAAGGCGTAATTGACTGTCACCTTCCAAAACAGGATCCTGCAATCTACATTACTTTAAAACGAAGAAATTTGCTTAAACTCCTGTTTTAAGGCGTGATTGACTGTCGCCTTGTAAAACACGATACCGCAATCAACACAACTTTAAAATGAAGAAGTTTGCTTAAACTCCTGTTTTAAGGCGCAATTGACTGTCGCCTTCCAAAACAGGATCCTGCAATCTACATTACTTTAAAACGAAGAAGTTTGCTTAAATTCCTGTTTTAAGGAGCAATTGACTGTCGCCTTCCAAAACAGGATCCTGCAATCAACATTACTTGAAAAAGAAGAAGTTTGCTTAATCTCCTGTTTTAAGGCGCAATTGACTGTCGCCTTCCAAAACAGGATCCTGCAATCTACATTACTTTAAAACGAAGAAGTTTGCTTAAACTCCTGTTTTAAGGAGCAATTGACTGTCGCCTTCCAAAACAGGATCCTGCAATCTACATTACTTTAAAACGAAGAAGTTTGCTTAAACTCCTGTTTTAAGGCGCAATTGACTGTCGCTTTCCAAAACAGGATCCTGCAATCTACATTACTTTAAAACGAAGAAGTTTGCTTAAACTCCTGTTTTAAGGCGCAATTGACTGTCGCCTTCCAAAACACGATCCTGCAATCTACATTACTTTAAAACGAAGAAGTTTTCTTAAACTCCTGTTTTAAGGTGCAATTGACTGTCGCCTTCCAAAACACGATAACGCAATCCAAACTACTTAAAACGAAGAAGTTTGCTTAAACTCTTGTTTTGAGGCGCAATTGACTGTCGCCTTCCAAAACACGATCCTGCAATCTACACTACTTTAAAACGAAGAAGTTTTCTTAGACTCCTGTTTTAAGGTGCAATTGACTGTCGCCTTCCAAAACACGATAACGCAATCTAAACTACTTTAAACGAAGAAGTTTGCTTAAACTCCTGTTTTAAGGCGCAATTGACTGTCGCCTTCCAAAACACGATCCTGCAATCTACACTACTTTAAAATGAAGAAATTTGCTTAAACTCCTGTTTTAAGGCGCATTTGACTGTCGCCTTGTAAAACAGGATCCTGCAATCTACATTACTTTAAAACGAAGAAGTTTGCTTAAACTCCTGTTTTAAGGCGAAATTGACTGTCGCCTTCCAAAACACGATCCTGCAATCTACACTACTTTAAAACGAAGAAGTTTGCTTAAACTCCTGTTTTAAGGCGCAATTGACTGTCGCCTTCCAAAACAGGATCCTGCAATCTACATTACTTCAAAACGAAGAAGTTTGCTAAAACTCCTGTTTTAAGGCGCAATTGACTGTCGCCTTCCAAAACAGGATCCTGCAATCTACATTACTTTTAAACGAAGAAGTTTTCTTAAACTCCTGTTTTAAGGCGAAATTGACTGTCGCCTTCCAAAACAGGATCCTTCAATCTACATTACTTTAAAACGAAGAAGTTTGCTTAAACTCCTGTTTTAAGGCGCAATTGACTGTCGCCTTCCAAAACAGGATCCTGCAATCTACATTACTTTAAAACGAAGAAGTTTGCTTAAACTCCTGTTTTAAGGCGCAATTGACTGTCACCTTCCAAAACAGGATCCTGCAATCTACATTACTTTAAAAAAAAGAAGTTTGCTTAAACTCCTGTTTTAAGGCGTGATTGACTGTCGCCTTGTAAAACACGATACCGCAATCTACACTACTTTAAAATGAAGAAGTTTGCTTAAACTCCTGTTTTCAGGCGCAATTGACTGTCGCCTTCCAAAACAGGATCCTGCAATCTACATTACTTTAAAACGAAGAAGTTTGCTAAAACTCCTGTTTTAAGGCGCAATTGACTGTCACCTTCCAAAACAGGATCCTGCAATCTCCATTACTTTAAAACGAAGAAGTTTGCTTAAACTCCTGTTTTAAGGCGCAATTGACTGTCGCCTTCCAAAACAGGATCCTGCAATCTACATTACTTTAAAACGAAGAAGTTTGCTTAAACTCCTGTTTTAAGGCGTGATTGACTGTCGCCTTGTAAAACACGATACTGCAATCTACACTACTTTAAAACGAAGAAGTTAGCTTAAACTCCTGTTTTAAGGCGCAATTGACTGTCGACTTCCAAAACAGGATCCTGCAATCTACATTACTTTAAAACGAAGAAGTTTGCTTAAACTCCTGTTTTAAGGCGCAATTGACTGTCACCTTCCAAAACCGGATCCTGCAATCTACATTACTTTAAAAAAAAGAAGTTTGCTTAAACTCCTGTTTTAGGCCTGATTGACTGTCGCCTTGTAAAACAGGATCCTGCAATCTACATTTCTTTAAAACGAAGAAGTTTGCTTAAACTCTTGTTTTAAGGCGCAATTGACTGTCACTTTCCAAAACAGGATCCTGCAATCTAAATTACTTTAAAACGAAGAAGTTTGCTTAAACTCCTGTTTTAAGGCGCAATCGACTGTCGCCTTCCAAATCACGATACCGCAATCTACACTACTTTAAAATGAAGAAGTTTGCCTAAACTCCTGTTTTAAAGCGCAATTGACTGTCGCGTTCCAAAACACGATACCGCAATCTACACTACTTTAAAACGAAGAAGTTGGCCTAAACTCCTGTTTTAAGGTGCAATTGACTGTCGCCTTCCAAAACAGGATCCTGCAATCTTCATCACTTTAAAACGAAGAAATTTGCTTAAACTCCTGTTTTAAGGCGCAATTGACTGTCGCCTTCCAAATCACGATACCGCAATCTACACTACTTTAAAACGAAGAAGTTTGCTTAAACTCCTGTTTTAAGGCGCAATTGACTGTCGCCTTCCAAAACACGATCCTGCAATCTACACTACTTTAAAACGAAGAAGTTGGCCTAAACTCCTGTTTTAAGGTGCAATTGACTGTCGCCTTCCAAAACAGGATCCTGCAATCTTCATCACTTTAAAACGAAGAAATTTGCTTAAACTCCTGTTTTAAGGCGCAATTGACTGTCGCCTTGTAAAACAGGATCCTGCAATCTACATTACTTTAAAACGAAGAAGTTTGCTTAAGCTCTTGTTTTAAGGCGCAATTGACTGTTGCCTTCCAAAACAGGATCCTGCAATCTACATTACTTTAAAACGAAGAAGTTTTCTTAAACTCCTGTTTTAAGGCGCAATTGACTGTCGCCTTGTAAAATAGGATCCTGCAATCGAAATTACTTTAAAACGAAGAAATTTGCTTAAACTCCTGTTTTAAGGCGCAATTGACTGTCGCCTTCCAAAACAGGATCCTGCAATCTACATTACTTTAAAACGAAGAAGTTTGCTTAAACTCCTGTTTTAAGGCGCAATTGACTGTCGCCTTCCAAAACACGATCCTGCAATCTACACTACTTTAAAACGAAGAAGTTTGCTTAAACTCCTGTTTTAAGGCGCAATTGACTGTCGCCTTCCAAAACAGGATCCTGCAATCTACATTACTTTAAAACGAAGAAGTTTGCTTAAACTCCTGTTTTAAGGCGCAATTGACTGTCGCCTTCCAAAACAGGATCCTGCAATCTACATTACTTTAAAACGAAGAAGTTTGCTTAAACTCCTGTTTTAAGGCGCAATTGACTGTCGCCTTCCAAATCACGATACCGCAATCTACACTACTTTAAAACGAAGAAGTTTGCTTAAACTCCTGTTTTAAGGCGCAATTGACTGTCGCCTTCCAAAACACGATCCTGCAATCTACACTACTTTAAAACGAAGAAGTTGGCCTAAACTCCTGTTTTAAGGTGCAATTGACTGTCGCCTTCCAAAACAGGATCCTGCAATCTTCATTACTTTAAAACGAAGAAATTTGCTTAAACTCCTGTTTTAAGGCGCAATTGACTGTCGCCTTCCAAAACAGGATCCTGCAATCTACATTACTTTAAAACGAAGAAGTTTGCTTAAACTCCTATTTTAAGGCGCAATTGACTGTCGCCTTCCAAAACAGGATCCTGCAATCTACATTACTTTAAAACGAAGAAGTTTGCTTAAACTCCTGTTTTAAGGCGCAATTGACTGTCGCCTTCCAAAACACGATTCCGCAATCTACACTACTTTAAAACGAAGAAGTTGTGTAAAGAAATGAAAATAAATAAAGTAAAAAAAAAAAAAAAATTATTATATATTTTATTATTAAATTAAAAGAACACAATGCTCGAAACGCATTAAAATGCAAAATCTATCAGACTGCCATCTGTGAGCCATAAGAGAAAAACAAACTGAAACCCTAGACCCAAACCCAAGATGCAATTCAAAAGGAGTTTCAAAGAAAATTAAGAATTTTGCTCAAATGAAAATTGTAAAAGAAAACTTAAATAACAACTCCCATAATAACAGATTACTATTATATTTTGAAATTAGATAATTCAACAAAAAAAATTAGATAATCATTTTAAAAAGATTATTCAAAACTCATTAAAATCATTTCAATGCGTTAATAAAAATGAAGAGTATAATTTTCATTTTCTTATCATAGTAATTAAAATTACCCATTATAATAATAAAAATTAAGACGATCCTGTGTATAATGAAAATCAATAAAACTTATCGGCAAAGAACCATGCATGAGGTTTCATAAAACCTCAAAAATAGATAGTTATTAGCTTCTGAGGCTCTCGTGGTTTGAATAGCATGGATGTTTACCCAAATTATCAAGAGGAGTAAAATTTGGTAAACTAAAACACAGTAAAATCACCACCAAAATTGGTATAATGGAAGCATGCACAAAATATAAAACTACATAAAACAAACTAAGTGCTAGGAAAATTTTTCCCAAAACATGACTGAAATGTGAGTTGATAATTAAGGAAAGTTTATCTACAGGGAAAAGACATACCAGTATTCCAAAACAAAGTGCGCAGTCACTACCACGGACTAAAGTTTTGTACAACAAAACAGCAAAATCCCGTAAAATTCAAATTAAAATTTTAAAGTGGACAGAAATTAGCACAACTACAGTGGCCTGCTGAAATTGCACAAATTAATGCCCAAGGATGAACCAAGCTAATTTATAGTTTTCAATACGTGGGACTAAGTGTGAGTCAATCTCACGCGTTGAAAAGGAACAAAATACCCAAACTATGACTACAATAAAAACAAGGTAGACAGAACTCATAATAAAAAACACATAAAATCAATGTTAAGACACAATTTTATAAATATAAGGTCATATCTTCACAGTGATTGCCTACAAAAATACCCATTAACATAAATAAATAAGCAAACATTATTCGAATCATGTATGCTTATAACCAAAACAAAACCTTTAATCTAAAATTTATGTGACACGAGAAAATATCCTCAATATAGAAAAGGAAGTCCGCCCTCGATGAAATGACTAATCATCGGGATCTTCTAGTTTTATTATATCTTTGATGTGGAAAGTACCAACTGGCTTACCAGCCATATCCGCTAATTGATATGGCCGAAATCTTTCCAATAATTTTGCTGCGAATAAATTTAGGTGCTAGCTTAGCTGATAAGTATTTACTAGCATAGGACAGAGCAAACGACCTTCTCCAGACAATGTTCCCGACATCGTACTGAAAATCCCTACGACGAAGATTATAATTTACCTTGTTGCGTTCATACGAACGTCTTAGGGACGTGCGAACTTGGGAAAATATGTCATTTAGTTCCTGCAAATCTGATGCCCACGTATTCCGAACAGAAAATCTAATGTCTTCAGCGTTGAAGTCAGCACCCTTATACTCGTTCCCTGAAATCACAATTTCCCTCCCAAAATTTAGGAAAAACGGAGTATAACCTGTAACTTCATGCACAGCAGTGTTAATTGCCAATTCAATTTCCAGAAGATGGTTACCCCAGGATCTGTGATCAGAACCTACGAATGAGCCCAGGGTTGATACCAGTACCTTGTTTGTGCGTTCAACAGGATTGTTCTGCGGATGATATCTGCAATTATAGAACAGGTGACGGATATGAAATTTATCGGCTAACGCTTTTATGTCACGCGATATGTACTGCGGCCCGTGGTCCAAGATAATCGTATCAGGTACCCCGAATTTATAAAATATTTCAGTTTCCAGAGTTTCAGCAATGACCTTACCAGTAGCTCTTCTAAGACGGAAAAGTCTTGTATACTTAGAGAAGAAATCTGAAACTACTAATAAGTAAGTATAAACTTTTTTGTAAGAACTGGGGTAAAGACCTAAAAGGTCCGTCGCTATCATTTGCCACGGGCGTTGTACAAGTTTAGGGTCTCCCATGAGACCAGGAGGTAACAAATTCGAGCTCTTGTATCCCAAACAAGTGTGACACTTACTTACAAAGGACTTGACATCCGCTGCCATTTTGGGCCAATAGTATTTTTGTCTAATTCTATTAATGGTTTTCATTATGCCAAAATGTGCACATGAAGGAGGAACGTGATGTTGAATTATGACGTTTTTCCTACACTCTTTAGGAAGAACTTATTTCCAGTCATAAGACCTGTGTAGCGCCTCCATGCTCGGAATGTGTTTGAAAATAACTCCATCGCAGACTTTCCACGCTGAAAATTTCCCCGGATTAGCCAAAAATTTCTCTCTCAAACTTAAATACCAATTGTCGGAAGTGGAAAAGGACTGATCAATCAAGTCAACATGTAAAGGGTCACGAGACAGTGCGTCCGGAACAACGTTGTCTTTACCGCTCCTATGTATAATTTCAAAGTTAAACTGCTGTAGCCTAACTGCCCACCGCGCTAATCTACCCGACGGAGACTTTAAGTTCGTAAGCCATTTCAAACTATAGTGATCTGTTATAACCTTAACCAAAGGCTCTCGAAGAAAACTCTGGTTTCAGCCAGCACAGCAACCCGATGCCTAGAGGTGATGTCAGCGAACGATGTCGACTTGTCGCTCGTAGACAGGACCCCCAGGGCATCTAGTTTTTTGAACGCCGGCAGTTGCATGAAGGCGCCTTAACACCTGGACGACCGCAGCAAAAGCATCTCACCTCCCTAGAATTCACGTTAGACGGGCTACGATTATTGAAATCAAAAGATTGCCGAAAACTCCTATTATTAGGATTATTTAAATTATTTTGGTTAGCAAAACGATCTGGATTTAAATAAGGATTACCAGAATTATTCCTATTATTTCCTCTGGCCAAGGTTAAGATGGAGCGACAACGTCCTCAAAGATTTGTCTGCCTTGGAGCTTCGAAACTGGAGAGAGCTGGCGCGGGACCGAGATGAGTGGAGGAAGACTCTTGAGGAGGCCAAGACCCACCAGGGGTTGTAGAGCCAAAAGTGATGATGATGATGAGTTCCTCTGGATGAAGCATTATTAAAAGTAGAACGACTTGCGTTTTTATTGTTACAGTTTGCATCTGCAGAGGAAAATCTGAAATCTGAACGACTGTTTGCCAACTCAATCATTTTCCCCAACTCCTTAAGAGAATTCACATCCGTTATTACAGAAAGAGATAGTTTCTGAATGTACCTAGGAAGCATGTTACACTGTAAAATTTCAAGAATTTCATCGTCAGGCAACTTAGTGGTCAAGCGATTATTTAACAGTAAAACTCGAGTAATGAAGCACCCAAGGTTTTCCTTTTGTTGCTGAAACGTAGCTCTGATCTGCGCTAGAAGACGTCTTTCGTGGTCCAACAATTCAAATTCATCTTTTAACGCGACAACAATGTCTGCCCAGGAAGAGAACGACTCGCGATTTACTCTAAACCAATCCAAGGCACTTCCTGAAAAGAGTTCCACAGCAGAAGAGAAAAGAGAAATGGTACTTATATTACGAGAGACAGTTAACTCGTTGACTCTTTCTATAAAATGATGGACATCGCCGGAACCGTCAAAAGTTAAATTCCATTTATGTAGGGGAACCGAGACTGACGAAACCGTGGAATTTTGAACAGGGGAGTCCTCGTTTGATTTCGACATGATGACTTTCAGTTTCGTTTGGCTTCTAGTCACAATTGGAGAATCCGTCATACCTACACAACTATGTGGGTAGAAAAAAATAGTTAGATCACGCTAAAACAAACAACAAAATTGTCACTCAAATTGCTATGTAATAAAATAAAAATAAAAATATGTGCGACGACATAGTGCCGACACAGATGAGTAAAAAGACGAAACGTCTGTGAGTTGGGCCGAGATAACAAAACTGCATAAAATGAAAATTTAAATTAGACACGTGGACATGATACAAATGAAAAAGGTCACCAACCAACCAGAATCTACAAGAGACCCTCCAAAAAGAGATTGAAAAACGGGAAAGTAAATTATAGCATCACTTATCTCTGCAATCTACACTACTTTAAAACGAAGAAGTTTGCTTAAACTCCTGTTTTAAGGCGCAATTGACCGTTGCCTTCCAAAACACGATACCGCAATCTACACTACTTTAAAACGAAGAAGTTTGCTTAAACTCCTGTTTTAAGGCGCAATTAACTGTCACTTTCCAAAACACGATCTTGCAATCTACACTACTTTAAAACGAAGAAGTTTGCTTAAACTCCTGTTTTAAGGCGCAATTGACTGCGCCTTCCAAAACACGATCCCGCAATCTACACTACTTTAAAACGAAGAAGTTTGCTTAAACTCCTGTTTTAAGGCGCAATTGACTGCCGCCTTCCAAAACACGATACCGCAATCTACACTACTTTAAAACAAAGAAGTTTGCTTAAACTCCTGTTTTAAGGCGCAATTGACTGTCGCCTTGTAAAACACGATATCGCAATATACACTACTTTAAAACGAAGAAGTTTGCTTAAACTCCTGTTTTAAGGCGCAATTGACTGTCGCCTTCCAAAACACGATACCGCAATCTACACTACTTTAAAACGAAGAAGTTTGCTTAAACTCCTGTTTTAAGGCGCAATTGACTGTCGCCTTCCAAAACACGATACCGCAATCTACACTACTTTAAAACGAAGAAGTTTGCTTAAACTCCTGTTTTAAGGCGCAATTGACTGTCGCCTTGTAAAACACGATACCGCAATCTTCACTACTCTTAAGCAATACAGCTGGTCTGAACTCGAGTTTCAAGGTGAAATTAATTGTCGCCTACCCAAAACACGATCCGCAGCGTGGCGCTGGAGGCTCTGGTGACTAAGTTGCAGTTCACGTGCCCCCACGAGGGATCCGCCGTTCACATCCCTCTCAAGGAGCTGGACAACCACTCCAAGGACTGCAACATGCACCCAACTACCTGCTTTATGGCCAAAGTCTATTACTTAGTTTTTTTATGTGAGAGTTAGGTAACATAACAGTCTTTTGTTCTTTTCTTAACTAACTTACTAACAACCGTCAGGTCGTTTCTCCGTAGAGGCAGGAAGAGAGGACGGAGAGCCACACAACTCCTTCTTGGCACACTAACCTTGCTTCAATACAGTCACATTCATGCATCATCTCATTCAATTTAAAAACATTTCAAAATTATTATGTTTTATTTTTTTGGTATTATTTTTTTATTATTTTTTTTATTTGGTACAATATTTTTTACATTTCAAAGTTTTCCAGTAATGTAGGCCTCACTAGGTGGCTTTCCCGTGCTGAGGCCTTCATTTTATAATATGAAAATATAATGTACATTATACATTTAAAGAGAAAATAATAATTTTAAAATATAATGAACATAATAAATTTAAGGAGAAAATAATACATTTAAAATATTATCTTGTTTGTTTGTGAGTGATGTGTGTTTATATTAGTTTTGTGTGTTACGTGTAGGTTTTATTTTTATTTTATGCTATGAAATTTTGGTAATATTGTCTCTTTTGTTCTTTAATCCAATTTTTAATTTTTGTTTGTGTATTTATTTTTATTTTCCTCATTTTTAATTTCAAGTTTTACACACTTGAAAGCTTTTATAGCATGGTATTGGTAGTGTCTTTTTCCAAGGCTTGAATTTTCTGTCGGAGTTTTATGTTTTCTTTGTACGCTTGTCTAACTGGTCTGTTAGTGCTATTTTGTGTGTGTTGAAATTTATTTTTTTTTGTCAAAAATGTAATTTAGTAGTTTTTTTTTTTTTTTTTTTCATAGGAATCAATTACTTTGTGGTTAGACATTATATTATAAAATAGAACACAAACACTTTGTATTTAACCACGAATTTATTATTTCATATATCGACCGGTTTCACTTCGACCAAGCTTCTTCAGGATATAATAATAACTAAATGCTAAGACAGAGTTATGGCTTATATATAAGAGTGACAGAGGGAGAAAGAACAAAATTAGAGGGAGACAAAATATTTGACAAAGGTAAAATGGATCATCAATTAGTGGGAGGGAGACAACAATACAATAATCAATTACTGGGGGGGAAACATCAATACACATCATAATCCCAAGTAAATGAACAAACAACAGTTAACTGTAATCTATGAGATATTAAAAAAAGAATTTTTTGTTGTATTTTACATTAACTAAAGGACAATATTTAGATATATGATAATATTAATAATGAATCACGCTACAACACATATATACTATCATGAGTTAGGATGGATTGTGGGAAATAAGTTAAAAATAGGACTATAGGGTGTATTTTTTTGATTTGATAAGTTAATTTGATTATTAAGTAAGTATTCTGACATATTTGTATTTAAAGATTTCCTAATTTCTAAAGCTTCTAAGTTATCTAGTTTTATACCTATACTATTTTTATGTAAGATGCGAGTTCCTGAAATTTTATTAAATGTATGATCTGTTGAGATCAAGTGATTTGCGAGCTCAGAGAAACCTTTTCCATTTAAGCAGCGTAAATGTTCTTTTACTCTAATGTTGACATTACGTGCTGTTTTTCCAATGTAGAACGCAGGACAATCGCTGCAGCTAAGTTTATAAATACAGGAGAAGTTTAACTTATCTTCTTTATCCTTAGTATTAATTAACAATTTGGCGAGGTTATTATTTGTGTAGAAAGCCGGTTTTATATCGAAAGGAAGGTTCTTAACACTTAGGTTAGAAAAGTTATTTATAAATAAAATCCTACGCCAATGGTAATTTAGTGTATCGTTATTGTTATCCGGGGTGCTTTTATACAGGAATTTATTTGTAGCTATTTGTTTTAGTTTCTTATTAAGTATTTTATTAACTAAATCCGGGTCATAGCCATTGTTTATCGCTATTTGCTGAATAAGAGATAATTCTTTTGAAAAATTACTGTCAGTCAATGGCACAGAAACTAATCTGTGAACCATTGAATGAAATGCCGAGTGTTTGTGGGAGATTGGATGATTGGATGTGTTGTGGATGGTTATGTCTGTGTAGGTTGGTTTGCGGTATATGTTGAAATCAAGTCTATTATTTAACAAAGTGATTGTAAGATCCAGAAAATTTAAAGAAGCATTAATACCTATTTCTAAGGTGAATTGTATTTGAGTGTGAAATGAATTTAAAAGCTGGAGGAAGGAATTTAATTGTCGATCCGTACCTGACCAAATGCAAAACACATCGTCTACGTATCTTTTCCATACCAGCACGTTTTTGAGGAGAGGGGATTTGCAAGAAAAAATGTTATTTTCTAGGTTATCCATTAATATATCAGCTACCAAGGGTGACGTTGGAGACCCCATCGGCAATCCCATAGTTTGTTCATAGATGATATTGTTGAATTTAAAATAATTTTGGTTTAAGCAGATATTAAACAGACGAGAGAGATCATTAGAAAAATCTTTTGGCAATTTAGAATTATTAAGTAAATTACTAATAAGAGATTTGCTTTCATTTACTGGGATGTTCGGGAACAAGTTGATAACATCAAATGATATTAGTTTACTGTTAGTAGGAATAACCAGGTCTTTCAACTCATTGATTAGGTCTAATGAGTTTCTAATAGTGTGTTTGGGGAAAAACACTTTGGAATTATTAAAGACATTAGTGACAAAGGAAGCTAATTTAAAATTTGGTGACTCACAACATGCAACAACGGGCCTAATGGGGGAATTAGGTTTATGGATTTTTAGAACTCCATATAGCTTGGGGATTTTTGGGTTTTTTGTCAAAAATTTTACTTTATTATATGAGTCATCTATAAAAATTGGAGTTTTACATGAATTTAAAGCATTTTTTACATTATTTAGGTATTTATTTGTTGGGTCTTGTGATAAGATCTTAAAATTATCATTATTAACGAAATCATCCATTTTTGAATGATACTCAGATTTATGCATTATAATGACAGTATTGCCTTTATCAGCTTTAGTTAAAATTAATTGGTCAGTCACTAATTTTTTACGGATGTTTAACATGTAGCGTGTTTCTGGGTTAGATAAGGGTTTGCATTTTGGTATTAGATTTTTTAACAATTCAGCACTTTTATAGAAGAAAGGATTAGGGCGGCTATGTAGGGCGGTTTCTATGTCGACAGCAACATATTCAACTGCATCTTTGATACTGGTTTTGGTATAATTTAGATTATATTTTAGGCCTTTTGATAAAAGGGCCATTTCTTCTGGAAGAAATTGCGTTGATGAAAGGTTCTGCACTCGATCGAAGAACTGGTAGTTTGGTGATTTGGGAATGTTTTTGTTAAGATTGGCCGCAAGACACAGGTTATTTAGTTTTTTTATTATAATGTTACGTTTTTTAAAAACTTTTAAAGATGCAAAGTATCTGACTTTACTTTGAAAACCGAAGGTAATATTACCACTAATAGCATTACTCCACATATGGTAGAAAGAGCTGTAAGAGAAATGGCTACAGGAAAAGCCACAGGACATGACTCAATAGCTCTTGAGCACATCAAGTATGCTGGGCCAGCGATTCATGTTATCCTAGCAAAACTATTTTCAAATATTATGCGTCATAGGTACATCCCGAACGAAATGACAAAAACGGTAATTATACCCATAATTAAATCAACAAAACTTGATCCATCCATTATCAATAACTACCGACCGATTTCACTCTCGACCGCCCTGGCAAGAATATTTGAAAAAATTTTATCGACGGTCGTAACAGAACATCTGACGACAGAGGATAACCAGTTCGGATTTAAATCTGCACTGTCAACATCTATGGCAATATATTCCTTAAAAGAAACCATTAGCTACTATAAACAAAGAAAAACGCCAATTTATACCTGTTTTCTAGATCTAAGCAAAGCGTTTGATCGTGTTTGTCACAATAAACTCTGGGAAAAACTCAGGAAAAGAGCAGTTTCAGAAGATATAATAGCGATTCTTTCAATTTGGCACACGCAGCAAGAAAATGTGGTGAAATGGTCCGGCGAGTTTTCCAACCCATTTTATCTGAAAAGTGGCGTAAGGCAAGGAGGAAGCATGTCTCCAGCACTGTTTAATATATATACTGATGAACTAATTCAAAGACTTAATAACAGTAAGATAGGTTGCCATGTTCAAGGAGTATGTGTAAACAATATTAACTACGCAGATGATATGGTTCTTCTAGCACCGTCACTTAGCGCATTGATAAAACTACTCCAAATATGTGAAGATTTTGCAAAAAATCATAACCTTGTATATAATACATCCAAATCAATAGTTATGGTTTTCAAATGCAAAAACGAAAACATGCTAACACCTTCAGTATGGCTAGATGGAAGGAAAATGGATGTTAGTCGTAGCGTCAAATACCTGGGACATATTATCACAGACGACCTGAAAGACATCGAGGATATGGAAAGGCAAAGAAGAGCGATATCCGTTAGAGCAGGTATGCTGTCAAGGCGTTTTTATCTCTGCAGTACAAATGTGAAAAAGATACTTTTCAATGCCTTTTGCACTTCGCTGTATACGTCAGAGCTGTGGGTGGATTACACTTCATCCCAATGGCATAAGATAAAAGTTGCTTACAATAATGCATATCGCCAGCTATTCTGCCTACCGAGATACTGCAGCGCCACGGAAATGTTCCTGGAGGGACGAGTACACTCTTTCAGAGCGCTTCTCCGCCATCACATGGGAAGCTTATGGCGCAGACTACGCCAATCTAATAACAAAATCATCGCTGCCATGGTTGCCTGGATGGAGTCCCCTCTGATGGCCCTCTGGAGACGGGAGATGTGCAAATATCCCCCATAAACGGCTGTTCACGATCATTTTTGTGTTTATATAATATCTTTTTTCACTTAAATTCCGCTTTTTTGTGCCTATCGGAATCACCTATGTTATTACCAACCTTAATATTATTTTTATTACTTATTATGTATATTATTTCAAATATGGAATGTATTGCATTGCACTACCCCTGCATACATTCTGGAATAAATTCTTATTATTATTATTATTATTATTATTTATCATCAAACACATCCCATTCCAATGGATGAAGTACATGAACTAACTCAGTGTGTAACACATGTAATTTTAGTTTAATGTTATTACGTTCTTTGTAGGCACTTTTTAAATCTTCTTTGAGCCATGCTGTTTTGGCTTGTGACGCTGAGGAATTGGAGTTCAATTTACTATTTATCCGGTTAAAGTAACCATTTAAATAATTAGGGAACACTTTTAATTTTAAACATTGTTTAAAGAAAAATATATTTACAGACGTAACTCTGCACTTAGTTGTATAGTTTTTATACATTATTGCTTTATTAGCTGTACTTGCTGATATAATTTTTTCATAGGAAGCAATTACTTTGTGGTTAGACATTATATTATAAAATAGAACACAAACACTTTGTATTTAACCACGAATTTATTATTTCATATATCGACCGGTTTCACTTCGACCAAGCTTCTTCAGGATATAATAATAACTAAATGCTAAGACAGAGTTATGGCTTATATATAAGAGTGACAGAGGAAGAAAGAACAAAATTAGAGGGAGACAAAATATTTGACAAAGGTAAAATGGATAATCAATTAGTGGGAGGGAGACAACAATACAATAATCAATTACTGGGGGGGGAAACATCAATACACATCATAATCCCAAGTAAATGAACAAACAACAGTTAACTGTAATCTATGAGATATTAAAAAAAGAATTTTTTGTTGTATTTTACATTAACTAAAGGACAATATTTAGATATATGATAATATTAATAATGAATCACGCTACAACACATATATACTATCATGGGTTAGGATGGATTGTGGGAAATAAGTTAAAAATAGGACTATAGGGTGTATTTTTTTGATTTGATAAGTTAATTTGATTATTAAGTAAGTATTCTGACATATTTGTATTTAAAGATTTCCTAATTTCTAAAGCTTCTAAGTTATCTAGTTTTATACCTATACTATTTTTATGTAAGATGCGAGTTCCTGAAATTTTATTAAATGTATGATCTGTTGAGATCAAGTGATTTGCGAGCTCAGAGAAACCTTTTCCATTTAAGCAGCGTAAATGTTCTTTTACTCTAATGTTGACATTACGTGCTGTTTTTCCAATGTAGAACGCAGGACAATCGCTGCAGCTAAGTTTATAAATACCGGAGAAGTTTAACTTATCTTCTTTATCCTTAGTATTAATTAACAATTTGGCGAGGTTATTATTTGTGTAGAAAGCCGGTTTTATATCGAAAGGAAGGTTCTTAACACTTAGGTTAGAAAAGTTATTTATAAATAAAATCCTACGCCAATGGTAATTTAGTGTATCGTTATTGTTATCCGGGGTGCTTTTATACAGGAATTTATTTGTAGCTATTTGTTTTAGTTTCTTATTAAGTATTTTATTAACTAAATCCGGGTCATAGCCATTGTTTATCGCTATTTGCTGAATAAGAGATAATTCTTTTGAAAAATTACTGTCAGTCAATGGCACAGAAACTAATCTGTGAACCATTGAATGAAATGCCGAGTGTTTGTGGGAGATTGGATGATTGGATGTGTTGTGGATGGTTATGTCTGTGTAGGTTGGTTTGCGGTATATGTTGAAATCAAGTCTATTGTTTATCAAAGTGATTGTAAGATCCAGAAAATTTACTTTTTAAAAAACGTAACATTATAATAAAAAAACTAAATAACCTGTGTCTTGCGGCCAATCTTAACAAAAACATTCCCAAATCACCAAACTACCAGTTCTTCGATCGAGTGCAGAACCTTTCATCAACGCAATTTCTTCCAGAAGAAATGGCCCTTTTATCAAAAGGCCTAAAATATAATCTAAATTATACCAAAACCAGTATCAAAGATGCAGTTGAATATGTTGCTGTCGACATAGAAACCGCCCTACATAGCCGCCCTAATCCTTTCTTCTATAAAAGTGCTGAATTGTTAAAAAATCTAATACCAAAATGCAAACCCTTATCTAACCCAGAAACACGCTACATGTTAAACATCCGTAAAAAATTAGTGACTGACCAATTAATTTTAACTAAAGCTGATAAAGGCAATACTGTCATTATAATGCATAAATCTGAGTATCATTCAAAAATGGATGATTTCGTTAATAATGATAATTTTAAGATCTTATCACAAGACCCAACAAATAAATACCTAAATAATGTAAAAAATGCTTTAAATTCATGTAAAACTCCAATTTTTATAGATGACTCATATAATAAAGTAAAATTTTTGACAAAAAACCCAAAAATCCCCAAGCTATATGGAGTTCTAAAAATCCATAAACCTAATTCCCCCATTAGGCCCGTTGTTGCATGTTGTGAGTCACCAAATTTTAAATTAGCTTCCTTTGTCACTAATGTCTTTAATAATTCCAAAGTGTTTTCCCCCAAACACACTATTAGAAACTCATTAGACCTAATCAATGAGTTAAAAGACCTGGTTATTCCTACTAACAGTAAACTAATATCATTTGATGTTATCAACTTGTTCCCGAACATCCCAGTAAATGAAAGCAAATCTCTTATTAGTAATTTACTTAATAATTCTAAATTGCCAAAAGATTTTTCTAATGATCTCTCTCGTCTGTTTAATATCTGCTTAAACCAAAATTATTTTAAATTCAACAATATCATCTATGAACAAACTATGGGATTGCCGATGGGGTCTCCAACGTCACCCTTGGTAGCTGATATATTTATGGATAACCTAGAAAATAACATTTTTTCTTGCAAATCCCCTCTCCTCAAAAACGTGCTGGTATGGAAAAGATACGTAGACGATGTGTTTTGCATTTGGTCAGGTACGGATCGACAATTAAATTCCTTCCTCCAGCTTTTAAATTCATTTCACACTCAAATACAATTCACCTTAGAAATAGGTATTAATGCTTCTTTAAATTTTCTGGATCTTACAATCACTTTGTTAAACAATAGACTTGATTTCAACATATACCGCAAACCAACCTACACAGACATAACCATCCACAACACATCCAATCATCCAATCTCCCACAAACACTCGGCATTTCATTCAATGGTTCACAGATTAGTTTCTGTGCCATTGACTGACAGTAATTTTTCAAAAGAATTATCTCTTATTCAGCAAATAGCGATAAACAATGGCTATGACCCGGATTTAGTTAATAAAATACTTAATAAGAAACTAAAACAAATAGCTACAAATAAATTCCTGTATAAAAGCACCCCGGCTAACAATAACGATACACTAAATTACCATTGGCGTAGGATTTTATTCATAAATAACTTTTCTAACCTAAGTGTTAAGAACCTTCCTTTCGATATAAAACCGGCTTTCTACACAAATAATAACCTCGCCAAATTGTTAATTAATACTAAGGATAAAGAAGATAAGTTAAACTTCTCCTGTATTTATAAACTTAGCTGCAGCGATTGTCCTGCGTTCTACATTGGAAAAACAGCACGTAATGTCAACATTAGAGTAAAAGAACATTTACGCTGCTTAAATGGAAAAGGTTTCTCTGAGCTCGCAAATCACTTGATCTCAACAGATCATACATTTAATAAAATTTCAGGAACTCGCATCTTACATAAAAATAGTATAGGTATAAAACTAGATAACTTAGAAGCTTTAGAAATTAGGAAATCTTTAAATACAAATATGTCAGAATACTTACTTAATAATCAAATTAACTTATCAAATCAAAAAATACACCCTATAGTCCTATTTTTAACTTATTTCCCACAATCCATCCTAACTCATGATAGTATATATGTGTTGTAGCGTGATTCATTATTAATATTATCATATATCTAAATATTGTCCTTTAGTTAATGTAAAATACAACAAAAAATTCTTTTTTTAATATCTCATAGATTACAGTTAACTGTTGTTTGTTCATTTACTTGGGATTATGATGTGTATTGATGTTTCCCCCCCAGTAATTGATTATTGTATTGTTGTCTCCCTCCCACTAATTGATGATCCATTTTACCTTTGTCAAATATTTTGTCTCCCTCTAATTTTGTTCTTTCTCCCTCTGTCACTCTTATATATAAGCCATAACTCTGTCTTAGCATTTAGTTATTATTATATCCTGAAGAAGCTTGGTCGAAGTGAAACCGGTCGATATATGAAATAATAAATTCGTGGTTAAATACAAAGTGTTTGTGTTCTATTTTATAGTTTAGTAGTGTTTTAACGTATAATTGGCGTTTATCTAGTACGTCACAGCTGTTGAATATTTGGTCTGTATCAGTCAGTCTATTTTTTTTTTAGTATTACCTTTAAGATCGTTTTCTGTGCGGTTTCTATGTAATTGATAGCCGAGTTGCTCCTCCCCAAGCAATAATTCCATATTCTATTATTGATTGGCAAAGTGCAAAATATATTGTTTTCCATTGTTTTATTTTATATATATTTCTTATGTTTGGGAAAATGTGTATTGTTTTGAGAAGCTTATTTGTGATTTGTTTGATGTGAGGTATCCATCTAAGGTTATGGTCAATTACGATTCCTAGATACTTTATTTGTTCTGTTTTTTCTAGAGGGGGGCAATCGCAGATGTTGGTGTTCAAACATTCGTGTATTTTTATGGTGCTTGTGTTGTTTTATGGCTGTCCCGTGCTATTTATACTGTATGTTGTGAATTTTGTCTTTGATATGTTAAGTGTGTTTAAGATATGTTTGAGTCTAGCCACGTTTTCACTTGCGAGGTTCCCAAATTCGCTATGTTATATACAGTGGTACCTCGACATACGAGTGCCCCAACATACGAGTTTTTCGAGATACGAGCCGGTGAGCGAGTGATTTTTCGCTTTGAGTTACGAGCGAAATTTGAGATACGAGTTCGGTTTAGCAGGTCGGCCGGTAGCGGAAAAAGCTGTGGCCTGAAGCGGTAGCTGAAAGGATCTACGAAGAATTGGAACCCGGTATGTCAGTAGAGGAGGAGATTGTGTCTCTGGGGAAATCCATGGGTCTAGAGGTGGAAGAGAGAGACGTGAACCAACTCGTCGAGGAGCACATCCAAGAACTGACGACTGAGGAGATACAAGAGTTACAGTCACAGTATAACGGGAATATCAAAGTACAGGGCACGTTGCGCGCCAATTATAACGGATATGACTAGATAAGCCACGTTGCCGCCATTCTAACATGTTATGAGGTAACAGAGTGTGAAAGTATAAAAAAAATGGTAAAACAAATTCCAAAATCATATTTATTCCTACAAACCTTCAGTAACATGAGAACTCTTTAAATCAATAGTTAATATCTCAGGGGTGTGCATCATCCGAAGGATTGAAATGCAACGGTGGAAATTTTAAGATAAAATTGAGAAGTTGACAATAAGGTTGGTGACATTAAAAAATTAACTGACGTAAAGGGCGCCAAGCAGTGCAATCAGCATTGCTAAAATTTAATGAGTAGAGCGATCGATGACCAAAGTAAAATTATCTAACTACGGCGTCATGATAGCTCGTAAAATATGTCGACCCGCGCGGTGGCTCGAGTCTTCCTCCAGTCGCAACGTCCCCAGCTGCCTGCTCGTGAAATACTGAAGTCGGCCGCGTTGGTGAGTCCGCAATCCAGTGTCGATCTTCCACAGGAAGTTGCCATAAACGCTAGCGACACGTCAACAAGTCCAAATTCTTGACAGGTGTTAGAATCTCTGTAGCGGGGCTAGATTGAACTGCTACAACAGCAGCATACGGATGATATGCAAGAAATTGGTTTCGAGGAGTCAGAAGAGGAGGAGGTTATTTCTACAAGTGACATAAAGGAGATCTTAGGAATTTGGGAGAGAGTTTCACAGTTATTGGAAAAGAAACACCCAGAAAAAGTTGCAACAGGTCGTGCATCTGATCTTTTTAATGACCCTTGCCTAACTCATTTCCGGAACATTCTGAGAGGGAGGAAGAAACAAACCTCCTTGGACATGTTTTTTTCTAAACGGCCTACCGGTGAAAGCGAGAAAAATGTAGCGAAAAAGGCAAAGACCAGTAAGAATATCTAATTTATTTATTTAAATTCTCTTTTTTGTTTTTGTACAGTATATATATGTCATTTATAAATACGTTTTTATTGTTTTGGGGGTTGGAACGGATTAATGGTAGTCTAATTGTTTTGTATGGGGAAATCTGCATCGATAACCGAGTAATTCAAGATACGAGCAATGTTGCGGAACGAATTAAACTCGTATGTCGAGGTACCACTGTACATTATTCCAATCCTTAGATTTGAAGAGTAAAACTGTGTGGTCAACATAGCTAACTATTTCACCGTCTATTTTCATGCTGCAAAGTTCTTTTATGTAAATAGTAAAAAGAACGGGCCCTAGTATGCTTCCTTGTGGAATTCCAGGCAGTGGCAGTGGTTTACTAGTATGGTTGTTAATTTTGACTTGTTGTGTTCTGTTAATCATATATTTTTTGAATAGTCGGGGTTCCTTGCCTTTGATACCCATGTTTTCTAATTTTTTAAAAAGTGAATTGTGGCAGATTGAGTCAAAGGCTTTAGCCAAATCTATATATATCGCTATGCATTTGTACCCTTGATCTAAGTTGCTATGTATATAATCTATTGTACATGCCAAAGCTTCTTTTGTGCCTATTTTTTCTCTTAATCCATATTGGTTATCCGAGATTAATTTGTTTTCTTCTAGGTATTTTATAATTTGGTTTTTTAATACTCTTTCGAAAATCTTTGAAAGCGAGTTTAACAGAGTGATTGGTCTATAGTTAGTTATTTCCAATTTGTCTCCGGATTTATAAATGGGGATAACTAGTCCTTTTTTAAGTGTACTAGGAAAGCAGGAGTGTGTTATACTAAGGTTGATTAAGTGTGTTATAGGTTTTAAAATTTCATTTTTTAATATCTTAATGCAATCCGTTGTTATCTCATCTGATCCAGGAGCAATTCGGTTTTTTAATGTGTTTATTATTTTGTCAATTTCCTCTTCCGAGGTTGTTTTTATTGTAAATCTGTGTTGTGTCAGTTTTTTATTGATATTTGATCTATTTGGTTGTGTTAGTGTGTTTATGTTTTGCAATTTACGGTTCGCTAAAACTTTTCCTATATTTGCGAAGAAGTTATTCACATGATTTGCTATAGTTTCTGTATTTGTATTGACAATACAAATACAGAAATATTATTACAGCATTAGTGTCCATCATCAGGGCAGATGTGTAAATAGTAAAAAGATGTGTTTCAGGGCATTATCACTGTTCCCTGATGATGGACACAGTAATGCTGTCCGAAACGTTGGCTAAAGAAGGAGGTAGCGCAAAATGCGATAAATAGCGTGAAAATCAACATCGGTTACGATACAAAAATTCAGTTCTGTCAAGCAACTATCCTATAATGGGATAATAACCGTACTTGAATAGGACTTTCTTTCTGGCTGTTATCACAAAATCTGTCACTTAGCACAAACAAAACTGAACTTCTAAAATTTTGTCCAGTACAAGCTACGCTTATAAACTTTAATAACAATCATATAGAACGTTCCCAAACTTGTTCACTGCTGGGAATACAACTAGATGCAAATATAATCTGGAAAGAACATGTATCTAAAGTTGTAGCAAAAATCAGTAGCTTTTCTTTTGTTCTAGGCACCCTTAAACCGCATACTACGGTTACGTATACTCAATGATAAAATACGTAATAGTTTTTTTGGGAAACTCAGTAAACGCCAAAGATGTTTTAACCATCCAAAAGAGGTGCTTTGATCACCGGGATTCATGTAGACAATTTTTTAAAAATCTCAAACTTCTGACAGTGACGGACATATATATATATATATAATGGAGTTATGCCTGTTAGTTCGATCATCTCCAGAAAAGTTCCCACAGAAAAACTCAACACATAAACACGCTACAAGGTTCACAGAAAACCTATTAATCCCAAAAGCAAACAAAACTATATTTCAAAAAGGACCACACTACATGGCCATTAAAGTATATAACAACCTTCCACGTAGCATCAAACAAATAACCGACACACTCTAAGTTAAATCATCACTAAAATCATTTCTTTTAAACATTATTATTATTTTATTATTAGTCCAAACAAGAGCATAAAATGCAGCATATGCTTAAATGCATTTCATTACACCTGCATTAAGAGCACCACAGAAAATTTTTAAAAAATGTCAAAAACACTCAGAGACAACTGGAAATGCAAAGAATGTTAAACATCGGATCCTAAAACTCAATTACAATCCAATTACACTCCTTCTTCTAGTAAGAACTTTCGGCCTACCGACTCAACATACACTGAAAACCCAGAAAATATGAATTACATTATAAATTACATCAACAAAAAATTCGATGTAATGAAAACAGTGATTTTAAACAAGATAGAAACGGAATCTGCGGACAATAAAAAATCGCTTCAATTTATAAGCGACCAATTCGATACATTAATAAAATCTATTGAAAAAATTACACAGTTAGAAAAAGAAATATCTGAAATAAAAAATGAACTCGAACAAAAAAACATAGAATTCAAAAGTATTTTAGTAAAAACAACAGAGATGGAACAGGCGACACTAGAAAAGTATCTCGAAATATCAGGTATCCAAAATAATGATCCTAAAATGACAAAAAACATAATAAAAGAAATAACTGCTGCGTGCAGAGTTCAAACTGAAGACACGGAAATTTCGAATATAAATCACATCCAAGATCGCCGACCAAACCACCCACCGAAAATAACTTTCAAATTAAATAACAAAAATTAAAGGGATGTTATACTATCATCAAGAAAAGGTCTCACCACGGAGGCAATACACCAGCCCGGAAAACAAAACATTTACATTGGAGAAG
The DNA here is from genome assembly GCF_061612785.1 of Hesperophylax consimilis. Classification (NCBI taxonomy): domain Eukaryota; kingdom Metazoa; phylum Arthropoda; class Insecta; order Trichoptera; family Limnephilidae; genus Hesperophylax; species Hesperophylax consimilis. The sequence continues at coordinate 8,493,616 of NC_142864.1, forward strand.
TAATGACGCCATATTACAAGCAACTAATGTGGAAATTAAAAAACCATGCAAAAATAATTAACTACATAAGAGGTTTCGAAGAGACCATCTATTAACCAGGAAGACCCCGGAAGGTAAAATTTTCAATATTAAACATTGTGATGACATAAACAAACTAACATAAACACAACTCCATACGTAACTACACTTCACATCATATACTTACACAATTAATCACCAACATGGCGGATTACATGGAATATACAGACTCGGACAACCAACACTACTGTGTAAGTACAAACGATTTTAATATATGGACAAAAATCAAAAAAGAAAAAAATAGAATCAAAATATAACACCAAAACATTGGGTAAATTAATAAAAAATTTGATGAATTTACGATATACCTACAACAGCTTGATAATAATTTTGATATAATTGTGCTGACAAAATGCTGGTTGAACGATAAATATGTACCAAAAACAATCAAACACTATAACACACACCACACAAAAAAACACAAAAATCAAAATGATGGTATAGTTACATACATCAATGATAAAATAAATACAATCGTCAAAGAAATACACATAATAAACTCCAACTGCATACACATAACATATGATAAAGAAACGTGTATTCTTGCGATGTACAGATCTCTATCCAAAAACAACATCACACATTTCCTAACTGCACTTAACAATACTTTAAAAGAAATCAACAAAAATAAAAATATCATCATCATTGGAGACCTAAACATAAACATCTTACAAAACGGACACCCACAAAACATAGAATACCTAACACTACTAGCACAGCATGGACTGGAGCCAACGATAAAGGTTCCAACACGAGTCACACAAAACACTAAAAGTTGTATAGATCATATAATGATCAAAACAAAACTAAAAACCAAATCCGTAGTACTTGAAAGCACTATCACAGATCACTACATGAATATGATAGCAATAGACACCGAAAACACAAAACCCAACCAAGACAAAATATTCGCAAAAAAAATAATAAACTACTGAAACTTGAAAGAAAAACTCAAAAAATAGACTGGAGTACAATATACCAAATAGAGAACGTGGAAGAGGCCTGGGATAAATTTAATAACATGTTAGCACAAGAAATAAATAATAACACTATCACAAAACAAGTAAAACTCACACACAAAGCAAAAAAAATAAACTATGGATAACACAGGGAATATTAAACTGTATTCGTAAACGAGACAAAATTCACAAACAAATTAAATATACACCCCACGACATGGAACAACTTAACTACTATAAAAGATATAGAAACATCTGCACGAAAATTATTAGAGTGGCTAAGGAATTGTACTACAGAGAAAAACTTTAAAAAGAATAAAATAACCCAAAGGAAATATGGAAAACATTAAAAGAAGTTACATACACACAAAAATACAAACAGAAAAATACTATTGAAAATCTAAATATTAACTCAACAAATACAGAAACTATAGCAAATCATGTGAATAACTTCTTCGCAAATATAGGAAAAATTTTAGCGAACCGTAAATTCCATAACACAAACACACTAACACAAACAAATAGATCAAATATCAATAAAAAACCGACACAACACAGATTTACAATAAAAACAACCTCGGAAGAGGAAATTGACAAAATAATAAACACATTAAAAAACCGAATTGCTCCTGGATTAGATGAGATAACAACGGATTGCATTAAGATATTAAAAAATGAAATTTTAAAACCTATAACACACTTAATCAACCTTAGTATAACACACTCCTGCTTTCCTAGTACTCTTAAAAAAGGACTAGTTATCCCTATTTATAAATCCGGAGATAAAATGGAAATAAGTAACTAAAGACCAATCACTCTGTTAAACTCGCTTTCAAAGATTTTCGAAAGAGTATTAAAAAACCAAATTATAAAATATCTAGAAGAAAACAAATTAATCTCGGATAACCAATATGGATTTAGAGACAAAATAGGCACAAAAGAAGCTTTGGCATGTACAAAAGATTATATACATAGCAACTTAGATCAAGGGTACAAATGCATAGCGATATATCTAGATTTAGCTAAAGCCTTTGACTCAATCTGCCACAATTCACTTTTTAAAAAATTAGAAAACATGGGTATCAAAGGCAAGGAACTTCAACTATTAAAAAATTATATGAGTAACAGAACTCAACAAGTCAAAATTAACAACCATACTAGTAAACCACTGCCGATTACATATGGAGTTTGTAATATTTTCGATCTTTTCGCCATTCTTTTATTTGCTTAAAACAATATAAAATTTTCTTCTCTCTTGGCTATGGCAGATATTTAATTTTTTTTCTCTAAGGCTTTGCATATGTGTTCGCAGAGATGGAAAATTCCTCCCCTACAACACATAAGCCTCCATGAAAATTGGACCCTTAATTTCTTTTATAACTACAGAAAGCTACTTAAAGCTCTGGTACTATATATCTTTATAGACATATGTACTTAACTAATTAATACGTTATTTACGATCATGAACGCAAATATTTTCGTATTTATATTGTAATTAAATTCCATCAAACGTTGTGTAATTTTTTTTGATTTATGATATAGGATTTTAATTACTTTCATTTTGTGGTAACCTTTTTGGTTCTGATCAAGGCGTTGAGTTTCAAAATTGAATTGGTCTTTCCATTGCAAACCTAGACTTAAATGATTTCTCTGAATGAGATAGCTTTCCTATTGTCCCTATTCTGATTCCCTGCACCCTAACAAAGTCGTAGTTAAACGCTGATAAAAGATATTATACATGTTTATTTGGACAGGTAATTTAATATAACTCAAATGGTTAATTGTTAGTAAATTTGATTTTGGTAAACTCTTGTGTCTGTTTGGCGCCACTCCTTTTTGATTCTGCTGCTATAAGGTACATGTAAAGATTGATTTAGTAGGTTAATGTAATTAGTTAATTGTATATTTGACGAACTCAGAATAGCCCTTTGCTGGCATAATTTGGCTCCTATCCTCCTGCAAGTAAACGAGATGATCGAGAGTCAACGAGAAATTCGCACAATCTTTTGACACGGTTCATTGATTGGTACCTAAGTTACCGCGTCCCAAAGAACCTTCCATCGTCATCATGCACTGCCTTCAAGTCTCCTCTCGAGTCCCGAAACCCCCAAATTCCGACCCCTCCTTGAACTATAATTTACTTAGGGCGAACCGGTTTCGTCCTATATACAATAATATACTCACGGTTGGTGTGGACTTACGGGTCGTGAATCCTCATTCCACGTTTAAGAGAAAATGCGAGAGTGGTCCAGAAGACCTAAAATGCAAGCTGTATGCAGGTCCGCATTCTCCAGTAAACAGTACATACGAATAAATATATGTATACATACGTTTTGGGAAAGGTTTATAACTTGCAATACAAGGCTACTTGCCTCGCATCCCAAGCTCGGATCTCGTGCCGAGAACTCTGCGAAGCTCTAGGTTTGGTAACCGAATAGATACATAAGAATAAGGTGATACGAATAAATACGATATAATAAGATCTTATTGATAGTTTGTTTTGGAGAGCTATCGAACTCCAGGCTTTTGTTTTTGTTTGGTTTTGACGTTTTTATTTAAGAGAATCGCCATCTCTATTTTGTTTGGTTAATGGTCTTGTTATAGGAGCGACCACTGCCTCCTATCGGATGAACTGTATTTATTTTAAAATTTTCCTCCAGGGTTCAACATTAAATTTAGTTCATCCTATCCCGTGATTTTTCAACTGTTTCATGGAATTGATTGCCACATAAGAGGGTACACGCCTCTCAACTGTCTCAGGCAACTGATGGGATCTATGCGAACACTCCATCAATAATATTCAAATTTTTCGTATAATATTTCGATATAAGTCTTACTAACCCGTGATTTTTCAATTTTCGATTGTGAATGGTAGGTATTTGTAAGCACGCAGCTTTCAGCTGTTTCAGGTAACTAATAAAAATCTATGCGACTATCTAATCAATGGTACTCAAATGTTTCATGTAATATTACGATATAAATCTTGCTAACCCGTGATTTTCAATTGTCGTTTGTGAATGATAGGTATTTGTGAATACGCAAAATCGCTGCACATTGTACAATGACATCCTGGTAATTATCTAGTTGCGGCCAAGGTCGATTTCAAACCATGTAACTGACCCAATTCTCCAGTGTACGCTTTATTTATAAACAAATCGAATAATGTAAACACCTTCTTTGACACACTAACCTAGATGCGAGATTGTTTATTTAAGAAATATCTCTACCTCTCCCTATAATTCAGTTATTTTACCTTTTATTGAGCATAGTTAATTAAAATATTTTTAATTCCTATTTTGAAGTTAAACTATTTATTTCATTTTCCGAATTGAGTAAATTTACTAGAGGTTAAGTGAAGAATAAATATAAATATATATATATAAGTACACATATCTCGATTGTCAAAATATGTTAAATAAGAATAAATAAATATAAAATATATGATTCTACATAGTCTTGAATATTAATAAATACATATTTTCTTTTTCAATAAAATAGGTATGTCCATAGGCAGGTATTTAAGATCGCTACCATTCCAATGTTTCGATCAAATGATAAATATATATATACATATACATGTAGGTACATACATTACTCATATATATATTCTTTATATACAATATATTACTTTATTTTTATATAGATAAATGCATATATTAATGTGTAATTCCTTTTTGTTGTTTTATTTTAATATTCAATTGATATACCTCCACTTCACAGCCCTTCTGTGCCTCCTGGGACCTGAAAATTATTTATAAAAGGAAAACTTACCCCACCAAGGTCTTTCCGGTTGGGAGCTACACAACAACCTTGCTGAAGAAATCCTACCTAATTAATTGTATTTTTCAACTAATTTGAAAATAAATCTTTTCGACTATTTATTCCTATTTAATATTTTGTTCCTGCTTGATTCATATAAATTAGCTGATATTTAATATTTTGTGATATAGATGTGCCGGAAAATTATAAATTATTTAGGTCGAACTATTTTTGTTATTTTCACACCTTTTTAATTTCTTTATTCTTATGTTATTTCTCATAACTCTATAATTACTTATTTTCCAAGTCGTATTTATTAATTTCACGGATAACTTAGAATTGTATCGCTTTTCTCCACTTGGATCATTCCTTATCACCGTTCTTTACCCTTTCTTTATATTTTCCACACTTTTTCTGATGTGTGTTGCCCCCAGGCAAATTTCATCCTTCATTTATTATTAATTAATAAATAGTTTTCCACACTTCCATGGGAGATATACCTAATTTGACTCTGGGATATTCGTCACTTTTATTGTCTAACTCGATCTCCGCCCCATTCTCCATCTCTCTCATACCAGGATTCACATAAAACATACGCATTGACATCTGTTTACGTCTCAAATTTTGGTACTACGCTCTTAAATTTCATTTAATTTCAAACCTATTAATTTTTATATCTTTTGTCTTAACTAAACATTCCATAAGCCCTACGTTAAAGTTAATAGCTTTTATAATGGCTTATTACCTTAACGTAAACAAAAATCATGTTCGAATTTCGATTGTTTATCCTCCAAAATACACATGATACTGTCAACCTTTTATCTCATGTCACTTTTTCTGCAGTCTTGTGTAACTCTAATATCTATCTACCCTGATAATCATGTAAAATGCCTACGTTTCCTGAATTTAATCTATCGCTATATGTTTAGTTTTATTGCCTTCCTTTGGTACCCTATTATCATGTTCTTAGGACCTTTGTAGCAGCTCAAAATCTCTGAATTTTCCCTTCGTCCAGTTGCTGCACTGTTTCTAAAATGTCTATTTTAATGCGAGATTTTCATTCCCAATTGTTTTGCTAATACCCCCGCTCTATCTAGAATTGATAACGATTAGTTTCTAATGTCCCTAACACTTTCGTTTTCCTTTATTACGATTTACATAGAACTTGACACCCTCCCGCTATCATAAGTAATTGCACGACGGTTGAAAATCCTGGAGTAGCTTTCCTTCGCTTTCCCGCCTTTCTTTTATACTATATTTCATTTAAACTTTCCATTGTATTTTCGTGTGTGTTTTGTAATGTTTTCGCCTTTTCACCATTTTCTTTTATTTTTATTTGTTTAAAACAATATAAAATTTTCTTCTCTCTTGGCTATGACCGATATTTAATTTTTCCTCTAAGGCTTTGCATATGTGTTCGCAGGGATGGAAAATTCCTCCCCTACAACACATAAGCCTCCATGAAAATTGGACCCTTTTCTTTGATATCTACAGAAAGCTACTTAAAGCTCTCTTGTACTATATATCTTCATAGACATATGTACTCAACTAATTAATACGTTATTTACGAACTTGAACGCAAATATTTCCGTATTTATATTGTAATTAAATTCCATCAAACGTTGTGTAATTTTTTTGATTTATGATATAGGATTTTAATTACCTTCATTTTTGTGGTAACCCCCTTGGTTCTGATCGAGGTGTTGAGTTTCACAATTTTATTGGTCTTTCCATTGCAAACCTAGACTTAAATGAATTCTCTGGATGACCTAACTTTCCTATTGTAATTTTCTGATTCCCTGCACCCTAACAAAATCGTAGTTAAACGCTGATAAAAGATATTATACATGTTTATTTGGACAAGTAATTTGATATAACTCAAATGGTTAATTGTTAGTAAATTTGATTTTGGTAAACTCTTGTGTCTGTCTGGCGCCACTCCTTTATGATTCTGCTGCTATAAGGTACATGTAAAGATTGATTTAGTAGGTTAATGTAATTAGTTAATTGCATATTTGACGAACTCGGAATAGCCCATTTGCTGGCATAATTTGGCTCCAAATCCTCCTGCAAGTAAACGAGATGATCGTGAGTCAACAAGAAATTTGCACAATCCTTTGACACGGCTCTTTGATTGATACCTAAGTTATCGCGTCCCAAAAAGCCTTCCACGTCATCATGTACTGCATTCAAGTTTCCCCTCGGGTCTCGATACCCCCAAATTCCGACCCCTCCTTGGACTACAATTTACTTAGGGCGAACCGGTTTCGTCCTATATACAATCATATACTCACGGTTGGTGTGGACTTACGGGTCGTGAATCCTCATTCCACGTTTAAGAGAAGATGCGATAGTGGTCTATTAGACCTAAAATGCAAGCTGTATGCAGGTCCGCATTCTCCAGTAAACAGTACATACGAATAAATATATGTATACATACAGTTTGGGAAAGGTTTATAACTCGCAATACGAGGCTATCTACCTCGCATCCCGAGCTCGGATCTCGCGCCAAGAACTCTGCGAAGCTCTAGGTCTGGTAACCGAATATATACGTACTAATAAGGTGATACTAATAAATACTAGTAGAATAAGATCATATTTGATAGTTTGTTTTGGAGAGCTATCGAACTCCAGGCTTTTGTTTGTTTGGTTTTGACGTTTTTATTTAAGAGAATCGCCATCTCTATTGGATTTGGTTAATGGTCTTGTTATAGGAGCGACCACTGCCTCCTATTGATGAACTGTATTTGTTTTAAATTTTACCTCCAGGTTTCAACATTAATTTTGTTCATCCTATCCCGTGATTTTCCAATTGTTTCAAGTGGTTGATTGCCACATTAGAGAGTACTCGACCCTCAAATATCTCAGGCAACTGATGGGGTTTTGTATGAGCACCCAATCAATAAAATTCAAATGTTTCGTATAATTATTCGATATAAATCTGGCTAACCCGTGATTTTTCAATTGTCGATTGTGAATGATAAGTATTTGTAAGCACGCAGCTTCCAGCTGTTTCAGGTAACTAATAAAAACTGTGCGATTATCTAATCAATGGTATTCAAATGTTTCATGTAATTTTTTGATATAAATCTGGCTAACCCGTGATTTTTCAATTGTCGTTTGTGATTGATAAGTATTTGAGAACACGCATCTTCCAGCTGTTTCGGGTAATTAATAAAATCCTTCGTGACTAACTAATTATGGCCAAGGTCGTTTTCAAACTATGCGGTTGACCCAATTCTCCAGTGATCCTTTGTTTTGTAAACAAATAATATAAACATCTCCTGACACACTAACCTAAATGTGAGATTTGTTTATTTTAAAATTCCTTAGAAGTCATTTGTGCCTCTTTACTTTTATTGCGCACTATTTATTAAAATATTTTTAAATCCTTTATTGAAGTTAAACTATTTATTTCATTTCCCGAATTTAGTAAATTTACTAGAAGTTAGGTGAAAATAATATAAATATATATATATGTACACATATCTCGATTGTCAAAATACGTTAAATAAGATTACATATATTAATAAATAAATATAAGGTATATGATTCTACATGGTTTTGAATATTAATAAATACATATTTTCTTTTTCAATAATATAGGTATGTCCTCGGGTAGGTATTAAAAATCGCTACCATTTCGATGTTTCGATTAATAAATAAAATACATATATATAATTACATTTATTTATTTATTTTATTTTTTATTTACGCCCTAATGGGCTTTTACATGAAAATATACATTTACATTGATTACAATAATTGAACATAAGAAGATAAATGGAGTTAATTGTAAGAAAGCAACACATATAATAAAATTTTGTGCAAATTAGCAAAACACTAATAAGATGGATTCAATATAAAATATACCCAAGCATGAAATAGTAAGTAAAAGAAAGTTCAACATAAAAAGTAAGTAAGTGGGTGTGTTTAAACCCAGTATTAATTGTGAGTTTAACAAATCGATAAACCAATATAAATTAGAGTGTAACTTACTCGTGAGGTAAAGAACATTATAACAGAGATTTAAAAAAAAAAAAAAAATAACAAAATAAGAGTTGCACCTGTAAAAAGCAAAAACTAATAGAATTTAGCAATATCGACATGAATAAGAAATAATAAGATCTGAGATGGAACATAGTGTTATGTATAAAAAGTAGTTAGTAGGTATATGCATACAATTATAAGTGTATAGTAGAGCAAATAAAAAACAAACAAATATGGATATAATTTACTTGAAAGGTTTCGAATGGGAGAAGATGTAATAAAATTATTAAAGCTATAAAAGTTAATTATTAGCCGATAGAATCGAAATAAGTTGCCTTTTAAAGCTCACAAAATTGTCAAAACCAAACATATCTATAAGTTCACAGTATTTATTCGCAAGGTTGTGAATTCTAGGAATTGGTGAAAAAATAGAATAATTAGTGTTGAGGTTCTTGTTAAATTTAAAAGTATCTTTACTGCGAGTTTGCCTAGCAGGAACATTAATGCAAATAAGTTCCAACAAATTAGGGCTGTCAATTAAAGATTTAATAATTTTGAATAAAAATAGCAAATCAATTAACACTCTTCTATCAGATAATTTAAGAAGTTTAGTTTCAGCAAGCAAGTTATTGTAATTTATAAATTCGATTGGAATTTTCATTTTAAAATTAATGTACCGAAGGAATTTATTTTGTACCTTTTCTAATGATTGAGAATGGACCTTGTAGTACGGTGACCATACGGTGGAATTGTATTCTAATTTGCTTCGTACTAACGAGCAATACAGATGTTTTAATGTTGACATACTTTTAAAATTTGCTCCCATTCTCAAAATAAAACCTAGTATTCTCATCGCATCGCTTGTTATTTCATCGATGTGTTCGTTAAACTGTAGACTCTCGTGGAATATAACACCAAGATCACGAATCTGTGATACACGAAGAAGATTAGCACCATTCATAAAATAGGAAAAATTAAGTGGATTTTTGCCTTTGTAAAAACTGATAATCTGGCATTTACCTAAATTTAGTTGCAAATCATTGACAGAACACCACGCACATAGTTTATTAAGGTTCAACTGCAAAATTGCGCGATCGTCATCGTCTTTGATTATTCTGTATATCTTCAGATCGTCGGCAAATAACAGGACTTTAACATTAGTAAAAATATTAACAATATCATTGATAAACAAACAAAATAATATTGGGCCCAAGTGAGATCCCTGTGGTACTCCGCTCGAGGCAGCAAATGTATAAGAAGTAAACGAATCTATCTTGACTGCTAAGTACCTTCCTAATAGATAACTCTTAAACCATTCCAACATGCTCCCTCTTATTCCCAACAATTTTAGTTTACGTAATAATATTTTGTGGTTTACTTTATCAAATGCCTTACTGAAGTCAGTATATATGGAATCAGTTTGATGTGATGCATTAAGGGCATTAACAATATCATTCGTGTACAATATCAAATTGGTAAGAGTAGATCTACCTTTAATGAATCCATGTTGAAGGGGAGAGATGGTTCGATTGATTCGGGATATCAACTTATCTAGTACTAGGCTTTCAAAAAGTTTGGGTAAAGTAGACATTATACATATTGGCCTATAATTTGTTACTTCGCTCTTATTACCTTTTTTGAAAATGGGCGTTAAAAGACTAAACTTCCAAAGGTCCGGGAATACACCTGATGAGAGTGACTTTGTAAATAACTTATGAATAGGATATGACAATGTATGCATACAATTTACTAAAAACCTGGGCGGAACATTATCAGGTCCTGCGGATTTTCGGGAATCAAGACTCTTCAGCTTAGATATAATATCGTCTATGGTTACATTACAGTCAGATATATCAAGAGTTTCAACCAAATCAAAGCACGAAATATTGCTGTCTTCACTTGCATTAATGTAAACGCCGCTAAAAAAATCAGCAAAAAGATTAACAGTTTCCTGAAGATTTTGGGATAATTTAGAATCGAATGACACACTACTAGGTATGTAAGTACCATTTTCTTTTTGGGATTTAACATATTTCCAAAAGAAATTTGAGTCGTCCATGATAGAGCCTTCGACATCACTAATGTAATTTTTGTAACATTTTGCGGAGAGCTTATTGCACTCTGCCCTCAATTTTTGAAACGCAGTATAATCGATGGCCAGGCGACTTTGTTTGAATCTCTTATGAGATAATTTTTTGAGGTAAATTAAGTCTATCAGGTCTTTTGAGAACCATTTTGGGTATAGAGTTTCTCTGTAAGTCGTTAAAGGAACAAATTGTTCAATTGCAGAATTAACGATGAAGTAAAATTTTTTAAGGTGTACATTAATATCATCGTCGCTATCAAAGAATGACCAGTCAGTCTGTTTAAGGAAATTTGAAATTTTAACATAGTCAGCTTTTTTGAAATTTCGAGTTTCTACTACCTTTTTTACGATAGGAATTGGTTTAAGATTGGACATGCATATTTCTAGTGGTGGATGGTAAACATCGACAGGTAATAGAATTTCGGTACTTCTCACAACACAGATGTCAGACACATTTGACAGTGCCAAACTCATATATATATTCTTTATATACAATATTTTACTTTATATTTATAAATATATATACAAATATACAATATACATATATTAATGTGTAATTCTTTGTTTTGTTGTTTTAATTTAATATTCAATTGATATACTTCCACTTCACAGCCCTTCTGTGTCTCCTGGGACCTGAAAATTATTTATAAAAGGAAAACTCACCCACGTCAAGGTATTTCCGGTCGGGTAGTACACAACAACCTTGATGAAGAAATCCTACCTAATTAATTGTATTTTTCAACTAATTTCAAAATAAATCTTTTCGACTATTTATTCCTATTTAATTTTTTATTCCCGCTTGAATCGTATAAATTAGCTGATATTTAATTTTTCTTCCGAACAAAATCCTAATTCAGAAAACCCGTTGATTTAATAACACTTTTCTAGTTTAAGCTTTTGAATGATAGCTGTTAAAATACTTTTTTCGAAATGATAGACTGATGATTAAAATTCCGGTTAAAACGACAAACACTTTTAACACTGTCGCTATACGCACGATGGATTTTAATTGAACAATTTATTAATTCTAAATTTCTTTTTATATAAATTGATAAGAAAATTTATTCCAAATTGTGCAAACTTTTAATTTACTCGACTATTAATAAATTAAATTTTTTCTAACTGTTAATTTTAGAACAAAGATTTAAACGTTTATTATTATCGAATCCTTTTTTTTGTTTTTGTGTTTCTTTTAACCTAAGATGAAGTATTTATTACTATTATTATTATTTTTTAACCAAATTGACGTTAAATTATAATCTATTTTTAAATATCAATACGCGATCACGTTCACTTTAGATTAACGATAACAAACTCTTAAATTTAATTTGAATGTTTTCACTTTGAATGAAATAATTATTTTTAAATTTTTAATTAATTCACAATTCACTTTTTGCACTTCACTTAACACTTTTAAGCACTGAGTTTAAATTATATTTATTTTCACTGTTTAACCAAATTAAACTGATTTAACAAAACTTCACTGGTGGGGTTTTCAGAATTTAGAAACTGAATTTAAGACTTTTTACAAAACTTTCTAAGTCCAGGTACTTGTTCAGAATTTAACACTTAGATTATTTCACTAGAATTTTACCAATAGACGTAGTACTGCCATGTAACAACTTTTCAAACCCTCGGCGCGACTGCCTCCTGACTGATGAGTTCCATCTTTTATACCCCTCTCAGGTTCCAAAAGACGTATCTGAATTTCCTTTGGTAATCAATTCTATCTTTTACCAACTCGCAAATCCGAACATCCCTCCCATCAATATCGATTGTGGTTCCATAAGATGTTCTGCTTTCCGGCTCAAGGCGGTGTTCAGTTTCCATCTCACAAATCTAAGTCGATAGGGTCCGAATCAGGTAAGTCTGTGTTAATCGCCCAAGCTCCCTTTGTCCTCTGTTCATACAAAAATGTAGTTAGAATCTCATGATTTTGCGTTCCTTTTTTTTCTCAATTCGCGATAGGTCCGTCCTCAATAACATATATACAGATCTCAATTTTATGCATCTCGTGCGAAAATTGTTTAAATCCATGTCGAAATCTTTACTACGCATTTTTGAATTTCGATTTGTTTAAATTCTACTTAATTTTATTGTTACTTATATGAGCTTTTCCATTTCCACTCGTACTTTCTATCTCCATGACGCAGATTTGAGTTTTTCCTTTATCTTTGAATTTTATTTTTATCCGCGACGTTTTCTTGCACAATTCTTCTTGATTCTTATGTCATTTCTCATAACTCTTATAATTACTCATTTTCCAAGTCGTATTTATTAATTTCACGGATAAATTCGAATTGTATCACTTTTTTCCACTTGGATTATTCTTTATCTCCGTTCTTTACCCTTCTTTTTATCTTTTCTCCACTTTTCCCGATGTGTGTAGTCTGCTGGGAAATTTCATACTTCATTTATTATTAATTAATATATAGTTTTCCACACTTCCATGGGAGATATACCTAATTAGACTCTGGGATATCTGTCATTTTTATTGCCTGACCCAATCTCCGCCCAATTTTCTATCTTTCTCATACCAGGATTCACATAAAACATATGCATTGACATCTGTTTATGTTTAAAATTTTGGTACTAGACTCGTAAATTTAGTTTAATTTCAAACCTATTAATTTTAATCTCTTTTGTCTAATCTAAATACTTCCATAAGGTCCACGTTAAAGTTAATCGCTTTTCTAATCGTTTATTACCTTAACGTAAATAAAAATCATGTTCGGATTTTGATTGTTTATCCTTCAAAATATACATGAGACCGCCAACCTTTTATCTTGTTTCGATCCCTCCGTAATATTGGGTAACTCTAATATATATCTAACCTAATAATTATGTAAAATGTCTACTTTTCCTGAATCTAATCTATCGCTATTATGTTTAGTTTTACTGTCTTCTTCTGCTACTCGATTTTCACGTCCCTAGGACCTTCGTAGCAGTCCAAAATATCTGTATTAACCTTCCATTCGATCGCCGCACTTTTTTAAAATGTGTATTTTTTTTGCGAGATTTTCATTCAAGATTGATTTACCAATATGTCCGTTTCATCTTAAATTGATAACGATTAATTTCCATTGTTTCCAACACTCACTCCTCTCTTTAGTACGATTTTTATCGAACATGACACCCTCCTCCTATCATAAATAATTGTACTACAGTTGAAAATTCTGCCAGTGATTTTCCTTCGCTTTTCCCGTCCTTTTTTTATACTATCACGTTTATAATTTTTTTCATTGCATTTTTGTGTGTGCGCTTTACAACTTGTAAGACTTCCAAGCACCCGATTTCAATGGTTCGATACCCCATAAACGTCTCAGTTATTGTAAACATTTCCAGGAGTTTGTCACCTTGAAAGTCGATGTTGACCCTAAAGTGCGTTCACCTCTAATTTCTGTGGGAAAGAAGAAGCCATTAATTATCTTTTTTAATGTCGGGTCCAAGGTTCAATCCTTTGTCTTTCGTAGACACACCCCCCTTCGTTCACTGATTGGTTACTCAAAATTTTATAGCTCTTTGTTCAGATCTATTGGTTGACAAAATTCAATTTTTATTTATAGGCCTGGGAAAGGGGAAGTACCAGTCGTCCTAGACGATTTTACGACCTCTCTGCTTTCGTCCCGGAACCTAGATTTAATTTCAACTATTACAGGTGTCTACTGCAAGCAAGCTGGATCAATTCTTTCTCCGCCAGATGTCGTTAGCATGTCCGTTTTCATAAATAATTTGCATATTTTTTTGCAGCTATGGTTTATCTGTTTTTTTTCACTGTGATTTAAAGCCTTTCATCACAGTTTTTTTTCCAACATGAAAAGGTCCCAAAGCCCTCGATTTCAATGGTTCGCTATCTCATAAATGTCTCAGTTATTGTAAACATTCCCAGGATTTGTTCCCTTGAACATCGATTGTTTACACTATAGTGCGTTTACCTCTAATTTCTGTGAGAATAATAGGGTCATTACTTATCTTTTTTATCGCCGGGTCCAAAGTTCATTTCTTTGTCTTTCGTAGATACACGCCTTTCCGATCACTGATTGGTTATTCAAAATTTTATAGCTTTCGTCTAGATCTAATTGGTTGACAACCTTCATTGTATATTTTTAAGCCTAGACAAGGGGAATCCTTCTCGCCCTAGACGATTTTACGACCTCTGTGCTTTCGTCCTAGAACCTCGATATAATTCCAACTATTACAGATGCCTATTGCAAACAAAACTGGATCAATTTTAAATCAAAAGATGTCGCTAGAATGACGGTTTTCATAAATAATTCATATATTTTTAATCCGCGAAGTGGGAAGCAACGGTTTATCTGTTTTCACTGTGATTTAAGCCTTTCATCACAAGTTCCACAAGGAAGCATTCTAGGGCCCGTTCTTTTTACTATTTACATAAATGAACTTTGCAGCATGAAAATAGACGGTGAAATAGTTAGCTATGCTGATGACACAGTTTTACTTTTCAAATCTAAGGATTGGAATAATGTATATAACATAGCGAATTTGGGAATCTCGCAAGTGAAAACATGGCTAGACTCAAACATACTTACACTTAACATATCAAAGACAAAATTCACAACATACAGTATAAATAGCACGGGACAGCCAAAAAACAACACAAACACCATAAAAATACACGAATGTTTAAACACCAACATCTGCGATTGCCCTCCTCTAGAAAAAAAAGAACAAATAAAGTATCTAGGAATCGTAATTGACCATAACCTTAGATGGATACCTCACATCAAACAAATCACAAATAAACTTCTCAAAACAATACACATTTTCCTAAACATAAGAAACATATATAAAATAAAACAATTGAAAACAATATTTTTTGCACTTTGCCAATCAATAATAGAATATGGAATTATTGCTTGGGGAGGAGCAACAAACTCGGCTATCAATTAAAAAGTATAAATGTTTTGCACAAATTGGTCAACGACTGGCTCCTTGATTTAGGGAGGGTAAAAAGTGAAGATATGTTGATCAATAGATAATCTCATTATAAAAAATATATATGTAAATTATTGTCAAAACACTGATACATAATTTTTTAAAGTACATACAATACAAAAACACATATTTATCACCTCTGAACACAATTGTCAATTCTGTATTAATCTGTACTTTATTTATCAATGCTATCGATTATTTTCTAATCATCCAACTATATTATAAACTTATAAACTACCCTTCCTATTTTTTCTAAATTTTTTCTACCTTTTTTCTACCTTACTACTCCTGTGGTGATCTGTCTTTTTATTACTACTATCTGGCTGTTATTTACTTTACCGGTTTGTTTTATATTAAGTACTAAATTATAATATGAACTAAACTTGTCAATTTGACTGGCCTAAAACAGGATCCATTCCTAGTTGGCTAGTCAAAGTTTCCGCATGTTTTATTGTATGATTTTTATGTGAAATAAATTTATTATTATTATTATTAATTACATAGAAACCGCACAAAAAACGATCTTAAAGGTAATACTAAAAAAACATAGACTGACTGATACAGACCAAATATTCAACAGCTGTGACGTACTAGATATACGCCAATTATACGTTAATACACTACTAAACTACATTTTTGACAAAAAAAATAAATTTCAACATACACAAAATAGCACTAACAGACCAGTTAGACAAGCGTACAAAGAAAACATAAAAGCTCCGACAGTAAATTCAAGCTTTGGACAAATACACTACCAATACCATGCTATAAAAGCTTTCAACAGTGTAAAACTTGAAATTAAAATTGATAAAATAAAAATAAATTTACAAACAAAATTACAAAATGGATTAAAGAACAAAAAAGACAATATTACCAAAATTTCATAGCATAAAATAAAAATAAAACCTACACGTAACACACAAAACCAATATAAACACACATCACTCACAAACACACAAGATTATTTTCATTGTATTATTTTTTAATTTTAAATGTATTATTATGTAATTCGTATTTTTATTTTTTTTGCCATGAAACAGGCAGCCGCCTAGTATGGTGATTCATTATATCTACTTTATGTAAATTTCAAAATAATGTAACATGTATTAAATAAATAAATAAAAATAAAAAAAATTCTTTTCAAATTTATTATTTTCTCTTTATATGTAATATGTAGATTAGATTTTCATATTATAAAATGAAGGCCTCAGCACAGGCAAGCCACCCAGAGAGGCCTACATTACTGGAAAACATAAATTGTAAAAAATAATTGCACAAAAAAAAAAAGAAAAAAAAAAAAAAAAACAAACAAACAAACAAATGTCACTACACCTTATGAATACCTTACATAAATGAAATCCCTCTGTTTTTTTTTATTTTTTATTTACATACATTTGTTGGGTTATGTAATATAATGTGTATTTGTTGGGTTAGCTGGAAGAAATAGGATGTAACCTATAAGCTATACCCTTTGTACTCGGTATTTTTGTGCAATAAATATTTTTTGAATTTTCACAGAGCCCGAAAATGAACTTTAAAATTTGACGAATTGTTCAAATTCTCCGAAACAACCCATCCAAAGTAACAGCTGAGCTGCAAAGCAAAGCTGATAAGCCATTATTATGGAAAACTAGTTTACTGCATCGATTAAATCGAATGACCAAATCGAAATATTATTATGGACCAATGAATCTATCCGGATTTCACCGTTTACATTTAGGTTCTATAAATTTGGCACCTTATGGCAAACGATCACTCAAGACGTTTTGCAAACTTGCCACAGTATGCCATTCGAGTACCTACACACTACACGTGTCATTTAATTAATTGTAGACAACCGTACGCCATTATTTTATCAGTAATATTATCATTAAAACAAACTGAATTGCGTGCATTCAACTCCAGACTGACATATTGTTATAATTACATTGTATTTGAAGTTGCTTTAAAACCAGTTCTCGTCGCTTTCGACTTGTTAAAGTCAAATAGAACCTTTGCTCAGGTAAATAAACCGTACGTTACACATTGCGAGATGTAAATTTTAATTATCTTTTAGATAGACCCGTTTGCTCTAGTGACAGGAAGATATAAAAACCACGATCTAGTCTGTGCACTGAATAGAAAATAAACACTAGAAATGAAAGATGTCGGGAGAAAACAATGAAATTTAAAAAAATGCAATTTTTGAGATAATTGTATTTCAAGGTTTTACACTACAATAAATAGTACTGTTTCATTAAAAAAAATTTACATTTTCTCGTTATGTTATTATTTATTTAACACAATAAAAAATAATAAAATTTTATATAATATTATTATTATTATTTTTTAAAATCAACCCGTGTAAAAAGGCGAGGCTTAATGCCAAATCACTATTTTGATTCATCTTTATAACGAATTGGTGTACATTATGAATACCAAAAAATATACTTTAGATAAATTGAAGGTTTTCCTATCGTTTCGCTTTAGTATAAATATATATTTTATTTATAAATAAAAAAATATACTCAGTAAAAAAAATAAATCTAAACTACTTTTGGGCGGGTTTAATTTACGAGTTAATAAAGCCCCCTCTTCATACGCGAGGTTACTAATTTTAAATGGTATTTTTTTTGCCTGAGTCAACGCACTATTCATGAAATTATGACGAACAAACCGCTGAAAACACTGTCCTGACGTTCTTCTAATATCTTTGGTCCTGACGTTGAAAAAACCCTCTTACAATACCTCATCAGACTGTTTTTCTATTATATATTGATTATTAATTAAGGCGAAGCTTAATGCCAAATCATTGTTTTGATTAATCTTTATAACGAATTAGTGTACGTTATGAATTCCAAAAAATATGCTTTAGATAAATTGAAGATTTTTCTATCGTTTCGCTTGAGTAGAATACAAATAAAAAATAAATTACGCAGTAAAAATTATAAATGTTAACTACTAAAAAAAATATTTTTTCAATAGAAATGTTTAAACGCATAACGGCAACAACTTTAAAAAATACAGTATTATAGCTAAGATTACCTGTGACAGTTTCACTTGATTAACTTTTTTGCTTTATTATAAAATTACTTACAAAATAAGTAATAACCAGTTTTGTGCTTGAAATCAAACGTTTCTAAACTCCGTTTGTCAAGCAATTTTAATGCCAATAACCTACAATATAAGGTATACCAAGAATATACACATTTTTGACTTTTAGCTTCCTCTTAAGCATTTATTGTGTTACTCTTTATTCTACAAGTGTGTAGGTCAAACCAGCGGCCAATGATGTGATTCGTAGATAGAAGTGAGCTATGGACGTGTCCGTGTGCCAAAAGTGGGTTCAAATTTACCCTACATCTGGTGAAAATGAACAAATATTCGGCAAAATTAATTGAGGACAATATTATCGGTCGAGGGATAAGGCTCTCGACTAGCAATCTGAAGGTCGAAGGTTCAAATCCTGGCCTCCGAAAATAAATTTTATTTGATGAATTTGTGTTATTTCACATTTTATTAATTAAAAATAAAATAGTAGTATTTTTGCAGCACGTTTCAGAGTGGAAGATACTTTCACCATGGCCCTGGTGTAAGAACACCATTCAGAATTGAAAACGTTTTCTAAATGGCTTTGGCCGTGTTTGGTGACCAGATCTGAATAGCCAGGTACATCCCCACCTTCGTCTTCACCATCTCCTTCCCGTCTCTACTACCTTCAGCCTCACAACATACCCAATTGGAGATGCCATTATCTCACTGGCATAATACAGTTGGGAGCAGTTGAGACTCTTGTGCAGTATTCACATTTAAAAAAATCACATTTCTGGTGAAGTGACATCATTTTGCCAAATTTTGAAGAACATTGGTGCGAATAAGTAAAACTAATTCTTCGAAATCAATTTCACAAACGCGGATAAAATTACCTAAACCAAATCTGTCTTTCATTTTCAATTCCTGATATTATAAATGTTTCCGCTAATGTTTGAGGTATTGTTTGTGGAAACCCAGATTAAGTAAATTGATCATAAATATAGTACAAGAAGTCACACCAGAAAAGATCTCGTGGTCCCAGGGAGCAATACGGCAAAATATCAAAAGACATATTATACATATCTGGGACCGAGATTATATAATAAAATCCCACCAGATTTAAATAAAAAAAATGCAAAATGTCCTACATCGGTTCAATAATAACCAAATGGTTGATTGGCTTAGGTAGGTAGGGAGGAGTCTGAAAAACTATTATATAATGTCACCTTAAACTATACATGTTTACCTATGTCATATTTAGTAAAAACTTAATATAAGACTGAAAAACTATAATATAATGTCACTTAAAACTAAACATGTTCAACTATTAAAGTCACTTTTAGTTAAAACTTAATATAAGACTGAAAAACTATTATATAATGTCATTTAAAACTATACATGATTACCTATTAATGTCACATTTAGTAAAAACTTAATATAAGACTGAAAAACTATTATATAATGTCACTTAAAACTATACATGTTTAACTATTAATGTCACTTTTAGTAAAAACTTAATATAAGACTGAAAAACTATTATATAATGTCACTTAAAACTATACATGTTTACCTATTAATGTCACTTTTAGTAAAAAATTAATATAATTATACTTAATTTAAAAAAAGAGTAGGGGAAGGGAGGGCAAGATGGAAGGCTTAACGTTAAGATGTAAAAAAAAATATAACAACATAATATCAATCATTTATTTTAATAAGTCTTCAGAGAGATCTTACATGCTTATAAAATTGAGTTATTAAAAATAATTAAAATTGAGTATAAAATCTGTTAGGACCCATAAAAGAAAAACAGGAAATATTCCATCTTGCCCTAACCCTGAGGGCAGGATGGAAAGCTTATAAGGGCAAGATGGAATGAATAGGATATCCTTACATTTTACAGTTGACACATAAAAGACAACCGTTTTCTATGTCTGAACATAGTTCATGTGCCCAACAACAACATTGTGGACACTGTACCCAGTCCTCTGTGGGCGGTTCCACATATGCTTCTCCACATAATACACACAACACATCGTCTTGTGTTGACTGCTCCGGATGTTGTAGTATGTTCTCATCTTTTTCTGTCCATTTCCCCTTTCTTTTACCCTTTCCTTTGCCTTTTCCTTTGTTTTCCTTGCCATTGATGACCGTATTAAGGACTAATTTTGGTTTCGCTTTCAGCTCCTTATTTTTTTCAATAGTTTCTTGGAATGAAGAACTAGTTAGGATTTCTGATTTTTTACATCTCAATTTCGCTTCTTTATTGTAGGAGTAACTTTTGGTGATGGAAGTATTTTAATTGGAGAAATTTAGTACGAGTTGGATGGTTGTTCCAAACTCTTTTCAATAACACCTAAACTTGTTTTAAATATACTGTCATCTGACATCGTATTCTGTGTATTATCAAAATTAAGTAGCACTTCTTCATCCTGTTTTTTTTCATACCACCATGGACAGTAGATGTTTCATTGGTAATATTGTCTACAATATTGACGTTTATTGACGAATAATCATTTGTGTCGGTATTTTAGTCTCCCTCATCAGTCACAGTGAAATTTTGTTCGCCTTCAATTGCTGGAGCGTTTTCATAAAAAGTGGCCAATGCAAAGTCTAAATCTGTAAACAAATGGCTATATATGGGAAGATGCCAGCCTTTCTGAACCCACTAGTGGCATTTTGCACAGTAGCACTTTTGTTCATAAGCGATGCATACTAGCCTAGTTATATCAAACTGATTTAATCTTCTTCCAGGATGATTATTTTGAAAAGTGTCTAGGGCTTGCTCAAAAGCCACTTTGAATGAACGGTAAACCGAGACGTCCAATGGTTGCAGCTTGTGGCTTGGTGGGGGGGGAATACTGACCATGAATATATATTTTTCTCGAGCTAAATTTAAAGCTTCTAGATTTTGATGAGTAACATGATTATCTGGAATTAATTAAACAAGTCTATCTGCTGTTGGTCTTGTTTTCTCAATAAATATTTGTAGCTTTAAGCTGCGCGTATTGTAGTAGTTACAGCTTCGTCCATCACTATCTGCATTGTTTCTTCAGTTCAAGATCCTATGTTTCTCTTTGTAATATACTTGAACACCATCTATAAAGAGCATCATTCTCAATTAGTTGAAAAAAATTAAAACAGAAATCAAAATAATTGCTCGCGGGCAAAATGGAAACTATTCCATCTTGCCCTAAAATGCAATTTTCCATCTTGCCCACAAGCTAACTGCCAATAATAATATCAATTTCTTATAAAATCCTTTAATTTTTTTCCTCTTTAAATATCAATTCATACAATCAATTCCTTATAGTTAGTGTTTATAAAAACAAAATGGTAGTATTACTTACTTTCTATGAGTAATCACACTTTTAAAGTCCACTGATTTTGTAATAATTCGTCGCGAAAATACAAAACACGCGTGCAATTCGCTTGGTGGCGCGAGCCGAACCGAGTCACCGGACATAAATACAACATGGCCGCTTATATCTGTGTGCGTAGAGACATGGGCACTTTGTCGCGTGGTTGGCGATAGGTAGATAGTTTCCATCTTGCCCGCTCCTTCCATCTTGCCCTCCCTTCCCCTAAAAATTAAATTACATTTAGCATTTCACAAACATTTGGTTCCTTAGAACAGGCAATCTGCCTAGCTGGGAACTAAATTCAACCTATCAAAAAGTGATAACACTTGTACCTACTCATTTTAAATATATGCTCTCATTATGCTATATTATTACTGTTATGTCTGCTTTAAATGTATCTAATGTAAAATGTAAAGTATGTGTATTGGCGAAACCCGTTTTCTCTCGAATCAGAGTAAGTATACCACACTTCTAGATATAGTATGTTCAGTGCCACCAGCTATTCTAGCAACCTCTATGCGGGAATGCTGTCAATTCAGTCTTTGAAATCGGATGTTATCTCTCAATTCTCAATGCACACGTGGACAAAGTTAACACGACTCGTATAAACTTTTAATCACTGAAGAAGTCAATTAATGAAAACATGAAACAGACAAAGACACTGAAAATGAAGAAGTAACGGTCGGGGTTTTGTAAATCCCGCACCTTATTCAAATCCCGCGGGATTTCGGGATAGAATTCAGAAATCCCGTGGGATTCCGCGAGATTTGTGGGATTTTTTTTTATAGGGGTATTAAATTGAAATAATGCCAACATTTAACAACATTATCTTTGATACTAGTAGTAATGTAGTAAACTCGAAAAGTAGTCGACCGATATCGCTGAAATTTTAAAAATGTGTTCTTTTTAGTGCCAGGAGTGTTTTGAGAGTGGTTTGAATGATAGAAGTAGTCGGGGGCGCCCGAGGAATGTTTAACGAAATATCTATGCACCGGAATGATACCTACACGGAATCGAATTAAGGTCAATGTAGTTTTTAACAGTAAAATTGTGGTATACACCAGCTGCGTGGCGTGCTAGATCAAGAGAGGCTGGTATTAGGAGACCTTTTGATCTCTCCAACTGTTCTTTAGACCCATCTCCTTACGTCGCATTAGGAGGAATATATTCATTCGACCGTCACTCCTGGATCACAATGATCCCTAGATTCTTACAAACCCCTCATACATTTTCCTTTCCAGACGCTTCTCTCCTTCCTTTCCTTAAATAGACCCTCCACGCAGCATCCCCAAAGATGACATAGGCCCTGAGTGTACCAGGACCAGACAGGAATTAATGGCGGAAGAAGTCGGAAAAGCTCGAGAAAGACATTACTAATAGCGAAGCACTAGAAACTTATAAATATTAGTTACTTACATCTAAGCTGGTAAGTAACTTACAACTAAGACTATTATTACTAGTGACTTTGTTTGCATTAAGTATCTTTAAGTATACCTTTGTTGACAATAATTTACACAATCGTTTCTTAACATAACATTATTATTATTGATAAGGAAAATTGTTTCCACTTAATACAGAGGTTCCCAAACTTTTTTACCACTTGACAAATATTTTTTTTTCCGTCTGCCGAATATTGAATTTTCCTAAAACTATTAACGTTCCATGTGATAATCATTTATTTTTTTAGTAAAAAGATTCCCTTCCCTTGCCTGTCCAACAACCGGGTGGCGGCATAGTTGCTTTGTCTTTACATTGTGCAGACAGGGGCACCCTTGTGAGGTATTACACCAAATGAAAATGAAGCAGGATAAGCAACGGGAATTTCTTTCTGTAGCTAGCCCTACAGAACTATTCCGGTCATTTCTTCTTGTCACATGTTTTCCGATTCTTCAACGTTTCATTTCGATAGTCAAAATGACCTCAGACTTATTTTTGAAGTCTGTGTGAAGTGCATTTAAATGTTGAACGTCATTATTGCCCTGGACGTTTTTCGAAAACAAGTTGGGGAACTAGTAAAATTCGCGGCTTCCAATGTGCAATGTTTTGCTTGAATGTATTAATTCTGACGAGAAAATGAACGTAGACTCTATTTATATACCTCAATTAACAACTTTACGATATATAAAAATACAAATATCAAATAAGTAATTTCTCCGTCTATTATATTTGTGTTAGGTCTATTGTGTCATTTACGGAACTCCTAAATGTTGACTTGAGGTAAATGGGGATCAGCTCGTATGTACCCCCATTTGAATCTCATGGACCCCAAATTTTTTTCTCGCTGATATAGACCCCCAGCAAGCCGATATCGACCCCTGGGGTTCCATACAGACCACTTTGGGAACCTCTGATATAATAGAACCATTAAAAGATGACGGACTGGAGTTATTATTTATAATTGCAATCATTATTCATTTATCTTTACAATCATCATCAACGCCATACGCTTCAATTAGCAGTTACTTAGAACTTCGAAGAAGGAAACTTTAATAATAAATAATGTGACTATGTAGTTGTTTACTGTTTAAATAATGGAGTCAATTGGCAATTGACTTGGTTGATTATATTGCTTCTGTTAAAATAATAACTTAAAACCATGTCCTAATGATTGGTGGTCACAATCAGAGGCGGCTCTAGGGATTCAGTCGTGGTAGGTCATTTGAAAAAAATGTGTGACTAATCTTTATTTGATATTGTGAAAAATGCCCATATATTATTAACTATATCAATTTGTTATAGAGTTTTAGAGTCGCGGACTCTAAATAAATATTATGTTAATATAATAAATTGGAAATAAATACACAATCCATGTACTTACGGCAAATTATTTTTAAGATATTAAGTTTTAATGTAGTTGTCCACAACATTAAAATAAATAAAATCAGTGTTTGATTCTATTTGACAATGATTTTTTACGTTTTTTGTTTTGTTTCATTCTAAATCGATAACAACATAAATAATTATTCTAATCCTTTCCCGAACTATGCAATTGAAAAACAACCATTGTTCCACACACTACAAGCGTGTAAAATGAAAAAACGACATTTGTTTATGTCACCATCTCTGTAAAACATATAATATTCACCGTGTTGTCTCCCCCACGGTCATGACCTAAGCGTCCCTAAACTTTCTTCGGAAGCTAATTTTTACTTCGACGAAAAATATAGTGCCATCTCGTTTATTCTATGGCGCGCGTAGGGACAGAAGATGCCAAATTGGACATTCTTTAAATTGACCCAGCGAATCGTGTGGACTTGTGAATGAAAGCTTCTATTAGAGACAACAGATGTCACTGCTAGTCACTCGCCGCCGCCGCTGTTTCGCGTTACATTTTAAATGTTTTGATGCACATAATTGATTATTATATTTATTATTGTTGTCTTATAATTTTGGGGGGTCAAACACCAATTGACCTAAGGGAAGAACCGCCACTGGTCACAATATTTTTTTAAACTCTGTCAGTTATTACTCTTCTTCAAGTGTCGTCTCCTATTGTATGTTGTCTACCATCAGGGCAATCTTCAGCCTCCGCATTCCAAGTTTATACCGATTTACAACACATTTCTACCGAACACTTCAAGTTTATATTTGTAGAGCCAAAACGGTAATTATACGAAACTAGCATATAGAACCTGCTACCGCGGTTTGAAAACTTCAACGGTTGTTTTTTTAAATAACAGAGAGCGCCACTTCTGTTTACAACAATCCTAAACTACAGTCATTAAGATCAGATTCCATTGAGAGAAAAAATTGCAAAGTATGATCTGAAAATTATTAAATACACGTTGTTCTGTTATTAAACATGTGGCATATACGTATTATATGTTGGGGTGACACATTACGCTATAACCTTACTCAGAAGAGGAGGTTAGATCAATTGGGGGGCTGCCACGGAATATCATTTCTTTGTCTGGAATCTGTCACTTAGACAGGTGACAGCCGCGTAATTACGGCGCTCCGTAAAATGTTCTGACCCCTTCTCCTGCCATAGGTAGGAGAGGGGGTCGCATAATTTTCAAATATAGCCTGGCTAGCAGATTACAGCGCATATCGTTGCCACGCCCACACTTATAACTTATAACACATCATCTTTTTAGATGTAACATGTATGTATGAGATTCTATGGCGAGCAATATAGAGTTACACAAATCGCTTTGAAATAAATCGTAATATATCACCCCCTAATATTTTAGTTTTTATTCATCGTTTATAATGACTGTATATCACTTTTTAAAGGTGTGTAGAATTGTCATTATGTTGAGTTAATATAGAACCTTAAATTTCAAAGGCTTTCTGTCTTCGAAGGTTGATTTAGTTTACAGTTTTCATGACGTAAATAGAGAAAACAACAAATCCGATTATTAAATTTATTCTTAAGCGTTGCTGGGGGTTATCCTTTGGATATAGACATATACCATGGCTGACGTTTCTGTAGACAGTTTTAAAATATACAACTCCGTAGTACATTATTTTGATGTATCTCATAAGGTTTAGCCAGCATTAGCAATGTAAGGGCCCGAAAATATTTTTTTACGTCTTGTACACGAAACTCTACTTTCTATAAATATGATGTACATATGTTATTCTATAAACTTTCCGGAAGATATTCTCTAAATGATAGTGAAAACTGTATCAAAATCCGTTGTGTAGTTTAGAAAAACTAAGCGCACAAACAGACAGACGCGGAAAGTGACTTTTATACTATTTAAAGATTAAGGAGAAGCTTAACGCTAAATCACTATTTTGATTAATCTTTATAACGAATTGGTATACATTATGAATACCAAAAATATGCATTAGATAAATTGAAAGTTTTCCTATCGTTTCGCTTGAGTAGAATACAATTAAACTATTAAATTACTGGATAAAAATTATAAATGTAAACTAATGAAAAATATATTTTTCCAATAGAAATGTATGAACGCATAAAGGAAACAACTTTTAAAAAATACAGTATTATAGCTAAGATTATTTGTGACAGTTTCACTTGATTAACTTTTTTGCTTTCTTATAAAATTATTTACAAAATAAATAAAAACTAGTTTTATGCTTGAAATCGAACGTTTCTAGACTCCGCTTGTCAAGCGATTTTAATGCCTATTACCTACAATATAAGGTATACCAAGAATATACACATTTTTGGCTTGTAGCTTCCTCTTAAAGATAAAGATAAAGATTCTAATATTTTTTTATTTAATATCAACCGAAACAAAAAGTCTTGATCCTAAACTTTTGAAGAACTTCGGGGATCAAAGTTTCCTATTACTTTATCTACATAACTTTGCGTGCTTTTGCTAATTAAAGTCTCTCTGATGAACTCATATTATTTTTAAAATACATCATCGGAGGTTCGTCATTGTAAAAATAATTAGTTTTGACACACTACAAGATGATAATTAATAAAAATTTTGGTACAAGTTGCCGATCGCATGATATACGTTTGACGAGACAATACCCTAAAATATAGCCAGAATCTTAACGACGTAAGTGAAGCAGCGGTGCACATAAATATGCGACGTGCGGCCCTGGTGTATTGAACAGACCTGCGGTTGAATTTTCCCTAGCAAATCTCTAAAATAAAGTGGGAATTTTAACGACATAAGTGATGATGTCACGTAAAAACGATGCACCTACTGTCGACTTTGCCTTAGCGTAGACAATCGATATTTCTCTCGGAATCCGTAGGGAAGTTGCCAATTCCTCGTCTAGAAAAATAAAATCTAGTGCTTAAAGCTAATTTTATAATTTTTCACTTGTAGCAAACACTTTGTGGGTATACATAATTATAATAATTAAAATAAAATAACTTTGTTTGAATACCACTTTATTGTATATATTTATAACCAACCGGTTTCAGTTCAACCCGAACCTTCATCAGGGCTAATAAAAATTATTTACAGAGGTGTATGGGTACTTATAGTTAAGCTGGAAGAGGGAGAGAGAACATCAACTTTGGTGGGGGTGGAAGACTTAGGTAGGAGAGAGGGGGTAAACATAGGTGCAGGGAATGGAAATATATTTAAAATGGGGCTGTTTGTTAAATCTAATTGTTTATTTAATAAATTGATTTTATTGACTTTAAGGGATTTTTTTATCTCGAGTGCTTCTAAATTGTTGAGGCGTAATTTTATAGATGAAAAACGTTTTATAAAATTTTAATAAAACCGTTATACACAAAATATTTTAATGGCAAGGTCCTGTTTTATTAATCTTAAATATAAATAACTTACATTCGTAGGGATCCCTCTAGAAATATTTGAGATTTTAGTAATACTTTCATCTCTAAATAGTATTAAAAAAGGTCGCTATCCGAGTCTGTATGTTTGTGTGCTTGGTCCTTCTAAACTACGCAACATATTTTGATGATGTTTTTACTGTCATTTAGAGATTTTTTTCCGGAAGGTTTACTAGCTGTAAGAAATAATTAAAATGTGAACATCAAGTAAACCCCCGTTATTAGAGTCTTATATCGCCTTAATTACGTTTATGAACTACAAGAATGTGGCTTTTGGATGAAATCCAATTTATTATCAATTTGTATGGGTACCGCTGCCCGGCAACCATTTCTTGGATCACCAACACCCCTGCACATAGATCACCCCAAGTGCTTCGCTATGCTTGGTGACTTAGCAGGGGTGCCCGAGTTCATGGGGTGAGGTTTGTATAGGTCTTGGCAGGTTGTATCGGGAAAGACTGGTTGAGGGAGAACCATAGCCTTGTACCGCAGTGGGAGGGATGAATTCGTACGTCCGTCACTTCTGGACACATAACCTCCACCCACCCCTCATATATTTTTCGTTCCTTTCATGAGGCATGTTATTTATCAGGGTCTCCTTTGTGTATCTAATGTAAAAAAAAGAACCCGTTTTAAAATAAACAAAAATGTAAATGTTTGTTTATTCAAAATCTTAAATTTCCGAAAGTTCTTCCCAGGTTGCTTTGAAGTTTTGACAAAACGTTGCATTCGAATACGCCTGTGTTTTTATAACACGTATATATAAGTTAAAACATGTTTTATGTAAAAACATGTTTTATGTAAAATATGTTTTATGTAAAACATGTTTTATCTAAAAACATGTTTTTATCTAAAAACATGTATTATGTAAAATCATTTTTATGTAAAAAAATGTTTTATTTATAGTCATTTTTAATGTAAAAACATGTTTTATGTAAAATCATGTTTTATGTATAATCATTTTTTTATGTAAAAACATGTTTTATGTAAAAACATGTTTATGTAAAATCATGTTTTATGTAAAATCATGTTTTAGGTAAAAAAAAAGTTTTATTTTAAAATATGTTTATGTATAATCATGTTTATGTAAAACATATTTTATGTAAAAACAGGTTTTATGTAAAATCATGTTTTATGTAAATAAAATTATATAAAAACATGTTTTATATAAAAACATGTTTTATATAAAAACATGTTTTATGTAAAATCATCTTTAATGTATAATCATTTCTTATGTAAAAACATGATATGTAAAAACATGTTTTATGTAAAATCATGTTTTATGTAAAATCATGTTTTAGGTAAAAAAAATGTTTTATTTTCAAAATATGTTTATGTATAATCATGTTTATGTAAAACATGTTTGATGTAAAAACAGGTTTTATGTAAAATCTTGTTTTATATAAAAACATGTTTTATATAAAAAACATGTTTTATATAAAAACATGTTTTATGTAAAATCATGTTTTATGTATAATCATTTTTTATGTAAAAACATGTTTTATGTATAATCATGTTTATGTAAAACATGTTTTATGTAAAATCATGGCTTATGAAAAAAATGTTTTATTTTAAAATATGTTTTATGTATAATCATTTTTATGTAAAAACATGTTTTATGCAAAAAAAATGTTTTATGTAAAAAACAGCGCCATCTGGTGGACGTGAAAACAAAACGCTCTATTGTTTCTCAATCTGCACATACAGACTGAGCCATAGCACCGCGTGGCGGGGTAAAGCTATTCTATCAATAAAAATAGAAGTATTTAGTAAAAAATATTGTTTTTTAATGTTGATATTTTTTACAGAATCAAAATCAAAACAGGTAGCTGGTGTTAAACAGGTATTTCAGCCTTATCTATCTGCGTAAGGTTTACGTGATTTCTCCCGATTCCAAATATTACACGGCGAAGTAGATCGCCCTAAACAAGTCTCCAACTCTGCTTGTTACCATGAAGACAGTGAATGATTCTTCGGCTGTGGAATTTCGTAGTACCTACCACAATTTATTTTTTATTTTTTATTGTTGATACATTTTTTTTACAATATTTCATATTTCAATTTAGTAATGTTGGCCTCACTGGGTTGTTTACCCGTGCTGAGGCCCCCATTTTATAATTTAAGAATTTATACATTTAAAAAAAAATAAAAGAAAAACAACATTAAAATAAAGATAAATTTAAAATAAAAAATAAAGATTAAAAATTAAAATATAATTATAACACTAAAAGAAAAATATCAAAAGAGAATGTAAATCGGCATTTATAATGATATATGTGTTTGTGCGTGTTGCGTGTTTTATATATTTTTTTTTGTGTTGCGTGTATATGTTTTATTCTTTTATGTTATAGTATTTTGGTAATATTGTCTTTTTGTTCTTTAATCCATTTTTTTATTTTGTGTTTGAATTTATTTTTATTTTCCTCAATTTTTGTTTCAAGTGGAAGACTGTTGAATGCTTTAATAGCGTGGTATTTATGGTGTCTTTGTCCAAAGGTAGTGTTTACCGTCGGAGTTTTTATGTTTTCTTTGTACGCTTGTCTGACCGGTCTATTAGTGATATTTTGTGTTTGTTGGGGTTTGTTTTTTTGGTCGAAAATGTAGTTTAGTAGTGTTTTAACATATAATTGGCGTATATCAAGTACGTCACAGCTTTTAAATATTTGGTCTGTGTCGGTTAGTTTATGTTTTTTGAGTATTACTTTTAATATCGTTTTCTGTGCGATTTCTATTTGAGCGATAGCTGCGTTTGTTGCTCCTCCCCAAGCAATTATTCCATATTCTATTATTGATTGGCATAGTGCATAATATATTGTTTTCAATTGTTTTATTTTATATATGTTTCTTATGTTTAGGAAAATGTGTATTGTTTTGAGAAGTTTATTTGTGATTTGTTTGATGTGAGGTATCCATCTAAGGTTATGGTCAATTACGATTCCTAGATACTTTATTTGTTCTTTTTTTTCTAGAGGAGGGCAATCGCAGATGTTGGTGTTTAAACATTCGTGTATTTTTATGGTGTTTGTGTTGTTTTTTGGCTGTCCCGTGCTATTTATACTGTATGTTGTGAATTTTGTCTTTGATATGTTAAGTGTAAGTATGTTTGAGTCTAGCCATGTTTTCACTTGCGTGATTCCTAGATTCGCTATGTTATAAACCTTATTCCAATCCTTAGATTTAAATAATAAAACTGTGTCGTCTGCGTAACTAATTATTTCTCCATCTATTTCCATGCTGCAAAGTTCATTTATGTAAATTATGAAAAGAACGGGCCCTAGTATGCTTCCTTGTGGAACTCCGTGTGTAATCGGCAGTGGTTTGCTAGTATAGTTATTAATTTTGACTTGTTGTGTTCTGTCGCTCATGTAGCTTTTTAATAGTTGTAGTTCTTTGTCTTTGATACCCATATTTTCTAATTTTTTAAAAAGTGTTTTGTGGCATATTGAATCAAAGGCTTTAGCCAAATCTAAATATATCGCTATGCATTTAAACCCTTGATCTAAGTTGCTATGTATATAATCTATTGTACTTGCTAAAGCTTCTTTTGTGCTTCTTTTTTCTCTAAATCCATATTGTTTGTCCGAGATTAATTTGTTTTCTTCCAGGTATTTTATTATTTGGTTTTTTAATAGTCTTTCGAAAATCTTTGATAGAGAGTTTAACAAAGTAATTGGTCTATAGTTAGTTATTTCCATTTTATCTCCGGATTTATACATAGGGATTACCAGTCCTTTTTTAAGAGTATTAGGAAAGCAGGCATGTGTTATGCTAAGGTTGATTAGGTGTGTTATAGGTTTTAATATTTCATTTTTTACTATTTTAATGCAATCCGTTGTTATCTCATCTAATCCAGGAGCAATCTGGTTTTTTAATGTATTTATTATTTTGTTAATTTCCATTTCCGAACTTGTTTTTAATATAAATCTGTGTTGTGTTGGTTGGGTATCGATGTTTGATCTGTTTGTTTGTGTTAGTGTGTTTGTGCTGTGTTTTTTACGATTCGCTAAAACTTTCCCTATAGTTGCAAAAAAGTTATTTGCGTGGTTTGCCATCATTTCTATATTTGTTTTGGCATCTATTATTTTCGAGTTAATATTTAGATGTTCGATAGTATTTTTTTGTTTGTATTTTTGTGGGTATGTAACTTCCTTTAATATTTTCCATATTTCCTTTGGGTAATTGTTTGCTTTTTTAAGTTTTTCTTTGCAGTACATCTCCTTAGCTACTCTAATAATTTTCGTGCATATGTTTCTATATCTTTTATAGTAATTAAGTTGTTCCATGTCATACGGTGTTTGTTTAATTTGTTTGTGAATTTTGTCTCGTTTACGAATACAGTTTAATATTCCTTGTGTTATCCATAGTTTAATTTTTTTTGCTTTGTGTGTAAGTTTTATATGTTTTATTGTAGTGTAATTATTTATTTCTTGCGTTAGCGTATTTGTAAATGTATTCCAGGCTTCCTCGACATTATCTATTTGGTATAATGTATTCCAGTTTATTTTTTGGAGTTTTTCTTTTAAGTTTGAGTAGTCAATTATTTTTTTTGTAAATATTTTATGTTGTTTCGAAGTAGTGTTTTCGGTGTCTATTGCTATCATATTCATGTAGTGATCAGTGATTGTGCTTTCAAGTACTACTGTTTTGGTTTTTAGTTTTGTCTTGATCATTATATGGTCTATACAGCTTTTAGTGTTTTGTGTGACCCGTGTTGGGACCTTTATTATTGGCTCCAGTCCGTGTTGTGCTAGTATTGCTAGGTATTCTATGTTTTGTGGGTGTCCGTTTTGTAGAATGTTTATATTAAGATCTCCTATGATGATGATATTTTTGTATTTGTTGAGATCATTTAATGTATTGTTAAGATCAGTTAAGAAATTTGTGATGTTGTTTTTGGATGGAGATCTGTACATAGCTAGGATACATGTTTCTTTTCTATATGTAATTTGTATGCAGTTGGAGTCGATTATGTTTATTTCTTGAATGGTTGTGTTATTTTTATCACTGACGTATATAACTATACCATCATTTTGGTTTTTGTGTATTTTTGTATGGTGTGTATTATAGTTTTTGATTGTTTTTGGTATGTAGTTGTCATTCAACCAGCATTCTGTCAGTACAATGACATCAAAATTATTTTCAAGCTGTTGGAGGTATATAAAAAATTCATCAAAATTTTTATTGATCGATCTAATGTTTTGGTGTAATATATTGATTCTATGTTTTTCTTTTGTGAATTTGGTCCAGAGGTTAATATCATTTGTACTTTCACAATGCCACATTCTTATTGAAATTCGTAAGCCCTAGTTCACCGTGAAACCGAAGGTATTAGATATGAATTAATTTAGGCAGAGTCGGCATGTGACTATGATAAACTGAAATAAATGTCTGGTGAAAGCCTAATGCCTAGAGTTATCTCATTTTTCCTTACTAATCATGAATTTATCTCCGCTAAGCGTACGCAAAAATGACCTACGCATTACATATCTATTTATTTATTTCCTAGCTGTACCCCGCCACGCTTTGTCATGGCTCAGTCAGTCTGTGCATATAGAGAACCAATAGCGTGTTTTGCCTTTACGTAGTGCTGTTTAAAGTAGGTGACATCTTTATTGACATAGGTATATAAAAACACGCGTATTCGAAGGGTGGCAGAAGTCGGGGACGCCCGAGGAAGACATGGCACGATCAAGTTAATCAGATACATGAGTCGAGCCATGTCAAGAGTCAGAATAATAGAAGAGTAGATATGTATGTGACGAAAAAATTTATTGAATGTAGAGAAAAGTTGAGCAACGCCGTAGCTAGTGAGAAATAATATGACAATTATAACAACAAGAAACCTAATGATATTTCTGTGATTCTGGTATTTCTGAAGTCGTTTAATAAAAACTAATTTTTCTACGCTATGCAAATTGAGGACGAACCCAAATAACCGTCTCGGTATCAGGAGCACAGAAGTTAAGAGAGTAATGATTAATTCATAGTATTTTTATCATTTTGGACAGAATTGATTCTATAAATTAAATTGAATTTATTAGTATTTTACTGTTTCAACTTCTGCGCTCCGGGTAGCGAGACATAATTTTTTCCACAAAACAAAAACATATCGTATATTTTTGGTAATAAAG
The DNA here is from genome assembly GCF_061612785.1 of Hesperophylax consimilis. NCBI lineage: Eukaryota > Metazoa > Arthropoda > Insecta > Trichoptera > Limnephilidae > Hesperophylax > Hesperophylax consimilis. The sequence continues at coordinate 8,528,184 of NC_142864.1, forward strand.
AAATTAAAGTGTTTAAAATTAATTTAGTCTGATTGTGTTTCTTTATTTGCGACTCTCCTGACGCATTTTGAGTATTTTTTTGTACAGGACGTTTTTAATTTCCTGGAATTTACAGATACTTTAGTGGGTAGGTACTTCAGCTATTTATTCCAATGTTTATTACATTTGAATATTCGTGAAGCAATCCGTCTTTAGCAGGAGAAAATAGAAAACCAATCTAACCTAACTTTTGTCTGCATTTAGTTCATTAAGTTTATACGAAGAATTAATTTAAGATTTGCCAATTTTCATTGATTTTCAGTCTTCGAATATGTTTATTTTAGTGTCGTAGTCAGGCAAATATGAGAAAGTTAATAGAAAATAACATAACCCAAGTCTAAAAACGGTCAAGAAAGTTATCTAAATAAAATATGTTTTCTTTTGATCATTCTTAGAATATATTTATTATAAATTAATTCACAATTCAGGTTAATTTATGTAACGAAATTTCAACGTTGTCGTACTCATTGTCCTTACAAAAATCTGAAATTGCTACATACCTAATTATCAGTTTTGCTTCAGGCAATTTTCAACAACGTTTTGAAAATCACATTTCAAATTACGAATATTCTTTCTGACGCGCGGTTTATCAGTAAATCAAATAATTATTTTCTAAGGACAAACCTAAATAACCGTCTCGGTATCAGGAGCACAGAAGTTGAAAGAGTAAAAATTATTTCATAACATTTATGTAATTTTGTACGGAATAAAGGCATTCGTCCCACGGGTCTGTAAGGAAACGACAAAAATCTAGTGCTGTAAAGACGCGAGCAATATTGCGCGATGCATGTTGCATGATCTCTGTCGGTATTGCAGATTTCTGTTTTCGCATTTACAGCCTTTATGCTCAATGTCATTATCTCATAATCGCCAACTTGACTCACGGATGCTTTAAGGGTACAATTTTATTGTAACACGTAATTTGACATATTAATATAAGTCGCATCACATCGATTTCTCTCGTCCCCCGACCCGTTCGCACTGTTTGCAGGCACCGATACAAATATATGGATCGGTGGGCTCTCGGCACTCGGTTTTGGTCGATTCTTTATCGACCTGTGGGACGAGGCTCTAATATTCACGCGTATAAATTCTGTATACTCTTACGACTTCTGCACTCCGGGTGGCGACACGTAATTTGTTCGACCAAACAAAAACACAAAACTCAAAAACCGAACAAATTTTGGCTGTGGGTCGTGAAGTGAAATTTCTTCCCGCATGAAATTATTCACGTTCAATGAATTAATTTTTCTTTTAGTGTCATTTAAAAAATTGAAATCAAATGTGTGAAGAATGCACACAGGCGATAAAGTAACCTAATTTAATTTAATAGATATCTTAATAGAAAATTATTTTTTAAATGGCGTTTTTCAAATTATAATATCCCGTGATTGTTCACGGTTCTGCGGTCTGCGCTATGATTCTTATATTTTCAGTACATTATTGAAATTAAAATTTATGATTAAATTATTATCTCGTGATTTTTAATAAAATTAAATTAAATAATTTTGATTATTCACCTCCTAACAATCTTGTGATCCTGGTAAATCCAAGTAAATCCTTGCTAGTTTCTCTCTGATCGAGGAGGCATAAAATTTATTTTAAATCTGTATACATCTTGGAAGCGGAAATTAACCCACTTCCCGACATCCGATCGAGTTGAAACTCGACAGATAAACTCGTTGTAAATGACAATGCATTATATCTTACTTTTAATGGCAATCATGCATACACGCGGACAAATACGCATTTCTCTTTTGATGACATTACAGCATAAGCAATAAATGTTGGCCTCATCCAAACGGGAATCGGCTCGGTTGCTCTTTCAGGAAAAATCATCGGACACCACTGTTTTTAAGATAATCGGGTACTTGAGTACACCTTTGGCATTGCTAATATTTAGAAATACTAATAAGGTGTCAGGTGAAAGTTAAACAGAAATCGCAGTGTGTATATTTATTAAGAAAATACATTTTATACGTAATATTGGTCTACAAAGATAAACATACAATAATGATCAACACTTCTAGCTAAAATACATTGTTATCAACTAATTCTACATCACAGGTCTATAATTAGATTATTAATTCATTTATGCATTTTTGGCCTAGAATATTATATATTTCTACATACGTCAACGGTGACCGAATAACTCAATATATTCATCACATTTCAGTTTGCAATGTTTTCTGTGTATTTCAAATGCCTTATATCTTATTTTTTTAATTTTCCATAAAACAAATACTGTTTTAGAAACTAAATAAAATTATCATATTAAATGTGAAAAATGTTGCCAAAAACGGACACCACAATTTTTTCTAATTTTTTACTCCAATCATAGAAAAATTGAGAGAAATCTATACTTCAAAAACACATTCTTTTACTTTGGAGAATTTTTATATAAACTGTAACTTCACTTTTATCTCGTTCATATAATAAAAAATAAGAAACAATTTTAATTTTTTTATATATTCAATAATATTGTTATTGGGTTTATAAAAAAAGTTTATTTTTAAACAAGTTCTGCTGTGTAATTATTATTACGCGTGACAGCTGTTTCACCCTCTGAAGGCATTATCAAACAATATTATTGAATATATAAAAAAATAAAATTAAAATGGAGTTCTACAAATTAAACTTGATAACAATAAACAATTTTTAATGTTAAACCGAATTTTACGAAAACTTCGCGAATTATGAATTATTCATTTTGGCTATTTTTTAGGATTTTATTAATGGATTCCAGTTGAGGCAAACTGGAAAGAATTATTATTTATCTTTCTAACTTTAAAAAATTACATATTTCCGCATGATAGAAAAAAATAAATAAAAATACTTTTATAAAATATGAAAAACCGGTCATATTTGACCTTAAAACGCTGGAGGGGAAAGCTAGGTTAAGGTTAACATGTTAGGTTATCATCGCTTTTAAGGCGATGCACTACGTCGTGTAATATTTTAATTTGAGCCGCTATCAACAACAACCCTTACGTAGATGGCGATAAGGTTTAAATTCACGCTTAACACCATCCGCCTTTTTTGATTTATGCAAGAAAAATACGTGGCCAAAAAGCTTTTATTTTATTTTGTCGATGTTCAGGATAATTTTTTTTTTCGATCATTTTATAAATAACTTAATTTGCCACATTATACAATAAAATCATAACAGAAAATGGGTTCGTAAGTAAGAGATTTTGAACTTTAAGGCAGTTTTCATAGGCCTTATACATTATTTTTTTCTGGGCTTATAAAAAGACTTATCTAAAAAATCCTCGATCATTTCAAAGGCCAGGATGTATTCTACTCGCAGTATTTATTTAAAGCATCTGAAACATTTCTAGGCGACCAAATTTTCAAACCAAAAACACATGATTTTAAATTACTACGTAGTGCATCGCCTTAATAATGATAATACCGAATTTTAGACAGGAATTTACCTAGTAGTCCCAGAGAGTAGGTCGTAAGTTACGTCATAATTATAATATATATTCTGTCTTTTTTGTTTTCATGCAAAACGTGAGAAAATTAAGATTTTTCATCGATGACCTCTCTACGACCTCTGTCTGAGGCTACTATACTTAAATAAATATAAGTTATTCTACTAGTACAAAAATATTCTAACATGCTCAACGTAACATAGCGATGCGCATAAATTAATATTTATTGCGAAACACTTAAAAAAAATTGATAAATTAAAAAAATGAGGAACATAAAAAAAGTAGAAAAAATTGTAAATTCGTAAAAAATACAAAAAAATAGGTAAATTAGTTTTTTAAGCTTTTTATCTTTCATAGGGAAAAATATGGGGTGGAGGGAAGGCTGGCAATTCGAAGGTTGCAGGTTCAAATACTGGCGTGCGCAAGTAAATTTTATTTTTATAATAATATTATACTTTTTATTTAATTAAATTTATTTAAAAATTATATATTTACGGCACGTTCCAATGCGGAAGATACTCTCAGTATCGCCCTGGTGTCAGACCATAATTCTGAATTAAAACATTGCTTAAAATGGCTTTAGCCATGTTTGATGACAAGATCTGAATAGCCAGGTATTTCCACACCTCCCTCTTCTCCATTTTATTCCCCTTCCCATTACCTTCAGCCACCGATTGGGAATGCCGTAGTCTCACAGGTTCCCGATGGTTGGGAGCAGTTGGGACTTTTATGCAATATTCATATTAAAAACAATAATAAAAAATTATGTACCTATATAAGTAAAACTTGTTTAATTTATAAAATTTAAACTATATTACTTTAATGATAATATATTTTTTAAATACTAATAACATTGATGCATTATATTTAGATGAGACACGAAGCGAAAAAATTAGTTCCCTTTTTTTACCTCAAATTGACCTCCAACGCTCTCAATAATTTGCGCGCCATTTGTAAAAAGAACCATTAACTCGTAAGCGGGTTTGATTTCCGCTCACTAAATGGTGATATTACAATGCGAGGTGCCTTGGTTTGTTCTCCTCGCTCTTTTGGGCTCAGTGTTCAAACCTCATTTCGTCATCTTAATAAAATAAATTCGTTTGCAAAATGTGGAACTTTGTTCATGGAACAAAGTCAATGAAAATTACATTAATACTTCTGCATGCAACGAACAAATCAAATATGTACTCAGAACAATAATTTTATTTTTTAAGATGAGCAAAATTAACCTAAATTAATGTCAATTAATTCCTACATAAGTATTTGGTAAGAGTTGTTTGAAAATGAGAATACATGATTCAATAATTGATGATTGTTTGCCAATAGGACAATTTTAATCACAGTTGCACTGTAACCTTAAAGGGAAGACTTTAATCTTTCCTTTAATTACTTTAAAATAACTTAAATAGTAGTAATACAAAATGTAATATAACATACTCATATGGTCTTTGATCAAAAAATGATAAGTGCACAAATTGTATGTTTGTAATAAGTACGTCATTCTACATTCACCATCAATAAAATATTAATCTCCGTGGACACTAAACAAAATTAACAAAATACCTTTTGCATCCTGTGATGTATGGCAATTAGGTTGAGTGTTAATCGATAGATGGCGGTAGTCATAACAGGTACTTGCGAGATTATATTATCAGAGAGCAAGCTCCTGGGGCGCAGAGAATTACCTACCCTCGGGTAACGAACAGTGTAGTTTAACCAGACCTTTTATTGTAACGTAAATAAAGCAATTATACTAAGAACCTTTTACTAATTTAAAGAGTTCCCAACAACCAAAGTCTGCATAAATAAAGACAGATAAAACACATCCAATCCTAGGAAACACTTCTTTGCAAAGAGAGTGATGGAAGCATGGAATAAACTTCCACAACATGTCTATCGCTACTTCTAATATAAACCAATGGATTGATTGGATTCTTATTTCGAGAAAAGAAGGATTAAATTATTTTGAAATTTAAAACAACTGAATGACTGTTATAAACTTATTGTAAAATCAGATTATGAGCGCATCAGCAGAATGCTCATTATAAAAGTAATGATTTAATTAAGTTTTATATTCTTTCGTTTTATACAATTATAATAACAAACCAACCAAACACGTCCACAGTTAATGCCGGCTGCATGAGAGCGAGTCATTTCTTTGGCTCGTTTTTGTGTAAAACTGCATGCGTGAGGAACGAGCTACGAATTCCTTCCTACATGCCTACCTTAACCCGCCTCACAATGTTGACAAATGGCAATATTTACCAATCATTTATGTACACATCACAGAAATATAATTTTTGCACTTATCACCTTTTGACTTAAACAACAAACATTATAATTAAAACCAATTTATCTAAGCAGATGTTTTTTGTTGTTCTCCATTTGGTCCATTCTCGCTTTTTGGTTTGGCCTTTTTCGATATGAAAGCTTCTTCAATCTCTTGAAGCGTTCTGCCCCTGGTCTCCGGGAGGAAGAAGTACATTGTGATAGTTCCCAGAAGAGCTACCACTCCGTAACTCAGGAACGTTCCTTCTACGCCAAGTCCGGTGAACATGGCAGGAGCCAGTTTGACCACGATGAAGAAAGCGACAAAGCACATGCAGGTGCAAATACCCGAGCCAATTCCTCGCAAGTCAACAGGGAAGACTTCCCCAGTCATCACCCAAGGCAACGGAGTTATACCTGCAGTTGTAGCAACGATATACCCAATCAAAAACATCAAAGGTACCCAAGAGATGTTGGCATATTCAGTATAACTGTTGGCCGTTACGTATCTGAATGTAGCTAGTCCAATAAGAGAAATTACTGTAAAAGCACCGCTTGTGATTGCAAGTGGACGTCTCCCAACAGTTCTTAAAAGGATGCAAGCAATCATTGATACAACGAGCCTTACAACATCAATGATCAACATGGCTGCATACTCATTGAATCCATCTCCAAGCGTTGACTTCATGATTGAAACAGAGTAAAAAGCAATAGCGTTGACTCCAGAAAACTGTAGCGTGAAGAAGAAAGCAATCATAATCAAAAGAGGCTTGATAAACTCTGGTCGTTTAAACGTTTCTTTTAAATTTTTCAATTTTTGCATGCTGAAAAACTTTACCGGTAGTCTTGTTTGCATTTGTAATGCTGCTTCCGCTTGTTTCTTAAGCATAGCATCTAGTTCTTCCATGGATTTAATGTCAGACCCCCTCAACCATTTAAACGACTTAATAGCCTTTTCTGTTTTGCCTTTAGACGCCAACCAAGAAGGACTCTCAGGAACAAAACTCATGATCAGATAGCTTACAAATGGAATAGCAGAACTTATAGCCGCAGTGAGCTGCCAATGACAAAATGTGCCAATGATATGAACGAGTAACAATCCAGAAGATATGGCGAGCGATATCCCAGCAAGTAAGAAGCCTCTGTATTTCGGATCGGAGATTTCGCCAATGTAGATGGATCCTACTGGTCCGAGGAGCCCCACGCATAGTCCAGTGAGGAATCTTCCTACCAGGAGTTGTGGTAGGCTAGGGGCTGTTGCAATGAGGACCCAGCCGATGACGAAGGGTACCGCGAGGAGCTGGTGGGTGAGACGTCTTCCACAAGGCTCCATGATGAGTCCTGAGATGATGCAGCCGGAGAACATGGGGAGGGCGGCCATGGAAGCTGGAAAAAATATTTAATGAAAAAATATGTACTGTAAAAGAATTAATAATTTGACTAATGTGGCCTGTGAAACTACCCAAATAGCGATATTTCAGATTATATGCAATTTTAAAAGGTCAAAATATGCTGTATCTGCATTGATAGTACCTAATATACGAGGAAGGATTTTAACCAGCGATTCCTGGGCATATTTGGAGTAAAAACGTAGATGTCATTTTGCTGTTTTTTACGGAAATAGTTTTGCAGTAAACCCAAGGACTTGGTTAGTCGATTGCATTTCGATGTTTCAAAGTCACTGACGTTTTTTTTGTAAAATATTCATAAAATCCGCCCACATTTTTGTGGTATAAATAATACTGTTTTAAAGCAAACTGATAAAAGTAACTTATTTTGTGTTTTACTTTTCGAATGTTAATTAAATATTAGCATAACTTCTCCAAGGGCAAGTTAAATTAAAAAAACAAGAGATTGTACATATGTTGTTTACATAATTCAAAGTCATTCAAACAAAAACATAACTGCTATTTTAAAATCTATTCATTTTATATGTAAATTTTTTTCGGAAGTTCGTGAATTTCGACTGTCTATTCGAAAGCCTATAATAATAATAATAACGTAGCATTTATATAGCGCAGTTTAGTGTCATTTCAATTCAAGTGTGCATGTTATACTTAGACAAAATAATATGCAAAAGAAAATTTTGAGCAATGGATTTTTAAATAACCGTGTTTCAGAGTGGTTTTTATTATTATTATTTAACTTATTTTTCTTTCAAATTTTAAAGAAAACAAACCATTAGAATTTTTTTCTTCAGTTTCAAGTAATCTATCTGTTTATCTTCTATATAAATAAAATACAGTAGTTGAATGTGACCGAAGTGGGATTTATGATTTATTTGGGTCGAATGAGCTCAGTGGTTAAGCAATGCTCCACAATCCCTCTAACAATATCTATAATATATATATACTCTGCGGTCGTGGACTTCGATTCTCGACGAAGTCATTCCACTCGAACAACGAGTGGTTCGACCCACACGTTGTTCGAGTGGAACGACTTTTGATGTTTGGCGTATGTTATTAGTATTATGTACCTTCGACGAGACTCAAGAATAAGAATTTCGACCAATATATGTACTTTCGACAGCGATTGTAAGCGGTCTGGATTGGAGAATCGATACACTGAGTCGCTAATATTGTCTTCAATGATTAAATATTAATATTCTATTTTATTTCAGTGCTTTAGATTAGCATCTCGGGTAACGCCAGGAATATAAATTTACTAAAATTAAATAGACTTCAATAAATAATTATAACGACGGTAATTGAACCCGTGCCTTCTTCAGCTATGTCGGCTTATAAAACGCCAAATATTTCAATATGTAGTAGTACCTTAATCAACAATTACTGCTTATTAAAATTCAATATATACTAGTACATATTGAATTATTTGTCGGGTTGGAAATAAGCCGACAAAGCTCAGTGGTCCAGAGCACCTGACCGGACATCAGAAGGTGTGGGTTCAATTCCCGTTGGCGTCATTTATTTTACTCGGGAGATATTTTCAATTTGTATTTATATTTGGAAATTCATATGTCATACGGCATATATTCTTGTCTAGTAATGTGTAATTTCGATCACCTAAGAAATTCTAAAAAAAGTACTATAGGATTCATTTGTCTTATACTGATTTATAAATGTGGAAATTCTAACTAGGTATACAATTGTAAATGTTCTCCAAAATGCCGTGGAAAGAATCTCAGACTTGTGATGTCACGAAAGAAACCATTAATCTGTTCTGAATGCAATTACTAATGTTATCCAAATTGACCCTGGTAATAAATTACATCTTTGCGATTCTTTTAAGGATAAAGAAACCATCCTGTCACTTCGAATGCAATCAACAATGTTCTCAAAATTTGTTTTGACAGCATCGCCATTCCATTGTAAGAATATTATGTACTAAATACACAATTTGGCTGTCCTGAAACGGGAATCCTTCCCAGTTGGACAGACAAAGGTTCATTTTGTTTTGTATTGTTTGCAATTTATGTATATAAAATAAATAAAATAAATTTCAGGCGACTAATTATTGCTTATAATTATTTGTTATCCTTTATGCCAGTGCTCCGCAACCGGTGTGCCGTGGCACACTGGTGTGCCGTGAGTCGGACACAGGTGTGCCGCGGTCAAATTCAATGTATTTCACATTTTACAATATATCATTACGTATTTAATACACAATGACAAAATATTTTTCATAATATTTTTCTATTTTTCACTGTCTGCAGATACTGTTAAAAGACGTATTCACAATATATTAGAAACACTAATTAGAAAACTGTTATTGGCTGAAAAATTTGCACTTAAGATCAACGAAACAACCGATATTAAAAATAAATAAAAAAACAGTTTATAGCTATTGTACTTTTCGCTGACGAACTTTATTTATTTTGTAAGGAGGTTCCAGAGCGAACTACCGGTGAAGAATTTTTTCAAGTAACCGATGATTTCTTCAAAATATTTAATATTAAATGGAGCAATTGCATTGCTGTTTGCACGGATGGCGCTGCGGCAAACAGCGGTAAAAAGGGTTTTGTCTCTTGTGTAAACAAAAAAATCCAACGTTACAATTTACACACTGCTGCATACATCGAGAAGCATTGATGGTCAAAAATTTACTGAATGAGGAACTTTTGAACACGATGAATGAATGCATTAAAATCGTAAACATAATTAAATCAAGTGCCCTAAACTCGCAAAACTTTGGTATACTCTGTGCAGAAATGAGAGCCGAATATGAATCCTTATTGTTTTATACTGAAATTCGTTGGCTATCCCGAGGCAAAGTTTTGGCTAGATTGTTTGAGCTTCGTCACGAGGTATGTGAGTTTCTTTTTAATCAAAATATGCCCAAACTATATCAGCACCTCGATGATAATTACTGGATAGCCAAACTTGCATACATGGCTGATATATTCGAGCATTTGAATGAAATTAATAACGAACTTTGGCAGAAAGAGTTGCAAAAAGGATGTTTGGAAATGTACCAAAGGATCAACCACAGTAAAATTGAAAACAAACAATTAACTGTGGATCTGGCCCAACAACATTTAAGTATGCTTCAGCAGAAATTTGATCAATATTTTTATTCCATTAATATGGAACAATACGATTGGATTCGATATCCTTATGCAACCAATGCAATATATTCTACGGAAGCACTGCCTCTGCAAATTCGAGTGGAATTTACAGATTCAAATAATGACATGACATTAAAACTTCACCTCTACCAAGATCAATTAGATGTTTTCTGGATTTACGTTAAAAAAGAATATCCTCACATTTCCGTCAAAGCATTCTTAACACTACTTCCATTTTCAACGACATATTTATGAGAGCAAAGTTTTTCAATGCTTGTATTAATTAAAAATGATAAGTGGTCATGTTTAAAAGGTCTTGACCAAGAACTTCGGATTGCGTTGTCAAAAATCGAGCCGAATATAAAACTTTTGTGTTCATTGAAACAAGCGCAGGTTAATTTAACAATTAATCGCTCATTGATTTATTATTATTTTATAATAATTATTAAGATTGCGTAAAAATAAATATGTTAAAGTTATATGTATATATGTATACTTTTCAAATAAAAAACAAGAAATTATTGTAAAATTTGTGTATCAATTTCACATCTATATATTTTAGCTTTTGGTGTGCCGCGGAATTCTAGGAAGAAATTTGGTGTGTCGTAGGTGAGAAAAGGTTGCGGAGCACTGCTTTATGCCATGCATAAAACCTTGTCTTATAAACATTTGTTTTTCATTTAAAAAAATTTCAACAGTTTGTAAAGGTTGAAGGACTATAATTAATACGCATTTACAATTTATAACAATTATGAATTAACACTGAAATAAAAATAAAGTCGATGATATAGCCATGAATTTAGTATTCACGTACTCGTAATTTAAAATAAATATCAAGGTTGGTGTTAATTTTACGATTGTAGCAAGCCCAAAACTACGCCATTTAATAAGTACAGTACTAGATTATTACATTAAGGATGTTTCCGAATGCATTTAAAAACTAAAGGCTTGCGTTATGTTGGTTTAAGGAATTTACACTAATCGAATTATGAAATTAATGATTCGGTTTATTCATACTTGTTTAGGAATCGAACCAGCCACTCTCCGACTCAAAGGCAACTACTTAGACCATTACATGGTACACATGAACATATGTTTTTTGATCCACATTAATATACGTTTTTTTTATCGTCACGAATAAATGTTTTTAGGTCCACATGAACATATGTGTTTTGGTACACATGAAATTATTTTTGGTCGACATGAACATATGTTTTTTTGGCATGAACATATGTTTTTTGTTTTAATTATCATGTTTTTTGAAGTAAATGAACATATGTTTTTTTGTTCTGCATGAAGATATGTTTCTTGGTCTGCATGAATATATGTTTTTGTTCTGCTTGAAGATATGTTTTTTGGTCTGCATGAATATATGTTTTTATGGTCTTGCTGAACATATGTTTTTGGTTCAGTATGAATATATGTTTTCTGGTATGCATGAACATATGTTTTGGTCTACGTGAATATAGAAGACGTGACCAAAAAGGTTGCGAGAAAGCATCTCAGCGCCTCTTGTATGCCCGGTATATCAGTTGGTCCGCATCCTCGCTATGTGCGGCATTCCTTGCTCAAATTTAAATGGACAAAATCGAACTTGGTAAGCCGCAGAATAGTTCCCTTTTCAGACGCCGAGGCGCTAGCAGTAACAAATTACAAATATGACGTTTGCCTGAGTAATTACGTATCTCAACGAAATTTTCTTAAATTACCTAATTTTATCAGTATGGACTATTATATTCATAGAGCGATGAGGAATGTTGATGTTCATGAAGCTACAAGCCAAAAATGAGTATTCTTGCTATACCTTATATTGTAGGTAATAGGCATTAAAATCGCTTGACAAACGGAGTCTAGAAACGTTCGATTTCAAGCACAAAACTGGTTTTTATTTATTTTGTAAGTAATTTTATAATAAAGCAAAAAAGTTAATCAAGTGAAACTGTAACAGATAATCTTAGCTATAATACTGTATTTTTTAAAGTTGTTTCTGTTATGCGTTCATACATTTCTATTGAAAAAAAATATTTTTTAGTAGTTTACATTTATATTTTTACTGAGAAATTTATTTTTTTATTTGTATTCTACTCAAGCGAAACGATAGGAAAATCTTTAATTTATCTAAATCATATTTTTTTGGAATTCATAACGTACACTAATTCGTTATAAAGATTAATCAAAATAGTGATTTGGCATTAAGATTCGCCTTAATTGATAATCAATCTATAATAGAAAAATAGTCTGATGAGGGTATTGTAAAAGGGATTTTTCAACGTCAGGACAGTGTTTTCAGCGGTTTGTTCGTCATAATTTCATAAATAGTGCGTTGACTCCGGCAAAACAAATACCATTTAAAATTAGTAACCTCGCGTATGAAGAATGGGCTTTATTAACTCGTAAATTTAACCCGCCTGAAACATTTGACGATTTGAAATCTCTTGATATCCAGATGACAGTATAGAGCATGGATATACCACTACACAGACATTGATTTGGTTTAACGTTGAAAAAAGAAACACATTCCTCTATTAAAATCATAGACTATAGTCTAATATTGCTGATATCTAGACTTACGACCTATACACGGATCATGTTCCAACCAAGCCAAGCTTAAAATCAACTAATATGCCGGGCCACAATGCTCTCAATTTTTTTTTCAAATTTCCCGAAGTCTATAATAATAATAATAACATGGGATTTATAAAGCGCAGTTTAGTGTCATTTCACTTCAAGTGCGCTTAACTATAACTTAAAAACGGTTATTCAGTATTAGTGGTCATGTTATTAAAATTATTCCTACAGTGTGCCTTACCTAATACAGATCTAATATTATAACACTAAATACAATGTTTATATAAAGTGATGAAAAAACTTAGAATAACAATAACAGCAGGACAGGGCAAAACAAGAATATTAAAACTAAAACATAATATAAAACAGAAGGCAGTTTGTGCTCAGAAATGAGAATTTTCTGAGCAGACATTTTAAAAAGGTACAATAAGGAGGCAGCCGAAACCAAACAATTACAGGAAATTTTAGAAAATGGCTTTTTATAAAATATTGAAAAGAAGTTAAGATTTATGAAATAATCTTGTTTTTAAAGCCCGTTTAAATTCAGCCAAATTCTGGAGATTAGTAAGAGCTGAGGGAAGTCTATTCGAGATGAGCGGGCCTGTTACACTAAAAGAGCGATCATAGTAAACGGTTCGATTTGACCTAGAAAGTTCGATTAGACGATTAATTATTATCTTTACTAATGGCAACTATCTGTATGAAAACGTAAGTATGAAAAAAATATGATGTAAAAAGATATTTTTCATATGGGTCCCGATATAGTTTCCATATGTGGATCAGTGTGAAAAAAAACATCGTGTAAATAGCTCATTAGTTGTTGGGAAGTAAGAGCTTCACATGTGCACTCATAGAGGGCAGTGCATAGAGCTTGCGTGGAAGTCCGCAAGATGGCAGCCAGTGGCCAGTAGTCGCCAGGGCCAGTGAGAATGCTCCCAGACAAACTTACTGTTCTCAGCTCTCAATTAGCCAGCTTCTAGTTAGGTCGACTATCGAGTCACCATTGTAATACGCGAAGTATTAATAAATCCCTGATTTATCACAAAGAACCATTTATTTATAATCTCCTTCCACGACGAGTTGGAGAACTGTTTGTGGGAACACAACAATAGTCATTACAACTACTTGTCCTACGGAACTTAGTGATAGCTTACCTATCCAAGAAGAGGTCTCCACCGTCAGAGGTATGGGGCTGTCAGGCATGCCAAGCTGCGGCAGAAGCGTTGCGGAGTACCCCGAGGTCATACCAGCTGAGAGGGTCGCTATGATGGAACCGGAAGCAGCGAGGGCCTGTTACAACATAAACACCATCATTAATTCATCCACAAAGCCTTCATCAGGTACATCTTCACTTACGCAGCCTCAATTTGGGGAATGCAGCTCCATTTCAATGAAAAAAAAACTAATTTCAACAAACATAACCTATCATTAATAGACCGTTAGACAGGCGTACAAAAAACCTCCGACGGTTTACACAAGCTTTTGACAAAAACACCACAAATACCAGGCAAGATAAACATTCAACAATATATTCTAACATTTTATATCGCAAATACATACGTAATACACAATACACGCATCATATATATATATATATATATATTGTCCTCTTCCCGTATTATGTTGATCCAGTAAGAAGTTGTTAGACTAAGTTGATCCACCTTTAACACCATATAACTTGGCTATTATGGAATACATCTGAATGAATTGACAACAGTGGTACAATAATTATCACTGTTGCCAGTTTGCCAGAAAAACCATTTGATATACTGTTAGTAAAATTTTCAAAATTTGTATGGAAATCGGATGCATAATTTATGTTGATCTACCCAAATTGGCATACTTATGTTGATCTCATATATATTGATCTTTTCCCGTAGTATGTTGATCTACCCAAATTGGCATACTTATGTTGATCTCATATATATTGATCTATTCCCGTAGTATGTTGATCCAGGTAAGAAGTTATTAGACAAAGTTGATCTGTGTCCCTATATATGGTTTTACTAAATGAACCAATCAAGGGGCAATCGGTGGACTGTTCATCACAAGGTTTTATGTGATTCCGTAATCTTTTGTGATATTGAACTCAAAGTATTAGTCTCTAGAGTCGAATATCGCATGAAATGACTGTGAAATGGTACCGTTTCAAATCAAAATGACGTGTGTTGCTTGAATTGTTTATAAGAAATGTATGCGTATTTAGATCGAAACGAAAATTTCGCAAAAACAAATCCATAAAAAAATCATAACTTAGCAGGGGTACACGGGTTCATAGGGTGAGGTTTGTCTAGGTCCTGGCGGCGGATGCGTTTTCCCATCTACTGCGTGGCGGGCCGGATCGAAATAAACTGGTTGAGGGATACCTTTCGACCATAAAAATCCAAAATGGCGGCAAAAGGAATAATGTTATGTAGGAAATTTTTAACCTGTATCTTTTACCATCTCTCCTGATTACGCTTCGTGACTTAGTAGGGGAGGCCGGGTTCTTGGTTATAATGGGTAATTAATGGATGATTGGACGCGGTTGGAGCTAACTAAAAACTGTCTATTAGTATAGCACTGCACATGTCATCCATAAACTGTGAAACAAATCAGCCTCTCGTTGGGTGGTCATGTTAAATGAATGTTATTCACTGATGTATTAATCATTATCTGATTATAATACTGAACCAATATTTCTATTTTCATTATAAAAAAAAATGAATATCGCACCAGAGTCCCAACTGCTACCGTCTGGAGCCAGTGAGACTATGGCATCCCCAATTGGGGTTGTTGTGAGACTGAAGATATTGTGAACCTCGAAGGAGATGACGGGGAGAAAGTTGGGAGAGTACCTGGCTATTCAGATCTAGTTGCCAAACACTAATTGTAAAATAATACAAATTTATTTTAGTAAAATTTATTTGATCCCGCGACCTTCGGATTGCTAGTCGATAGCCTTACCCCTCGATAACGGAGGCCGTCATTTAGGTACGTTTTAAATTATGTTTTACATTTGAAAGTAGAAGTTTATCACAATTTGGGAGGAGGGTATGTGTACCGCCGCCCCGGGAACCATTTATTTGATAACCCACACTTCTGCCATAGGTCTCCCCAAGTTGTTTGATATGTTTGGTGACTTATCAGGAGTGCCCGAGTTTATGGGGTGAGGTATGTGAGGGGCTTGGCGGCGGATGCGCCTGCCTAATAACTGCGTGGTGGGCCGGATCGATTAGTCCTCTTTCAACGCATCGCCTTGCAACGCAGTAGGAGAGTTAGATTCTTATGTATATCACTCGAACACACTGAACCCCAGATTACTACCCACCCATCAAACCTATTTACTTCCCAGAACTCACTCTCCTTCCTTTCCTTCAAAATTCCCCAAGCACAGCATTCACAAAGATGACATAGGCCCTGAGGGTTACGATTTTCCTCAGGACCTCCTGTGTGGATATGATGTAAAAAATATAAGAAATAAACAACAATCTCGCTAAACGTTGGCGGTGACCTATGGTAGCGGTGTTGGTTATCTAATAAATGGTTCCCGGGGCGGCGGTACACATAATTGTAATAGTTCTCGAGGGCTCTGATGTACAGAGATTATGGCTCCTGTTGATTGACGATCATATACTAAAATATCGTTGGTTGGAATCGTAGCTTGAAATGACTTTAGCCATGTTTAGTAATAAACAAATTAGAATAAATTTTTTAGCAATCATAATTTAAAATTTGAAAAATTTAATTCTCACCAATCTAATCGCCGCAATTTTAATAGTCACATATTATGGATATTACGCTTTCTTCTTCTTCTTCTTCCTAGCACTATCCCAACTCATTGCCTAGGTAGGCTGTTGGGGTCGGCTCTTCTCGTTCTCAGGTTATATCTTCTTCGGTTCTGAGTGTCGCTTTCATCTAGGCCGTTTCTTTGTTTCAACTTAATCATTACTTCGCTTTGTTTCAACTTAATCATTACAAGAAACTTACGTCGGGAGAAATGGTAAAAGATACATTAAAATAAAATTTTATTCAATCAATGTTCAAAATTTCTCTTATAAAATGACTAAGACAAATCTCACCCCATGAACCCGGGCACCCCTGCTAAGTCACGAAACGTAGTAAATGATGCATTAAAGTTACATTTTTGTTTAATCAAGTTCAAAAGATTTTGTTGATCTCATATATATTGATCTATTCCCGTAGTATGTTGAATGTTGATCCAGGTAAGAAGTTATTAGACAAAGTTGATCTGTGTCCCTATATATGGTTTTACTAAATGAACCAATCAAGGGGGCAATCGGTGGACTGTTCATCACAAGGTTTTATGTGATTCCGTAATCTTTTGTGATATTGAACTCAAAGTATTAGTCTCTAGAGTCGAATATCGCATGAAATGACTGTGAGATGGTACCGTTTCAAATCAAAATGACGTGTGTTTCTTGAATTTTTTATAAGAAATGTACCTAGGTATAAATCCATAAAAAAATCATAACTTAGCAGGGGTACACGGGTTCATAGGGGGAGGTTTGTCTAAGTCCTGGCGGCGGATGCGTTTGCCCATCTACTGCGTGGCGGGCCGGATCGAAAGAAACTGGTTGAGGGATACCTTTCGACCATAAAAATCCAAAATGGCGGCAAAAGGAATAATGTTATGTAGGAAATTTTGAACCTGTATCTTTTACCATCTCTCCTGATTACGCTTCGTGACTTAGTAGGGGAGGCCGGGTTCTTGGTTATAATGGGTAATTAATGGATGATTGGACGCGGTTGGAGCTAACTAAAAACTGTCCAAAGAAGCGAAGCTAGCAGTCCACAATGGAGTGCTGGTACCTACCCTAATATACGGAAGTGAGGCATGGAACTGGCAGAAGAAGGCTGAAAGAAGACTGAATACTGTAGAAATGAGATCCCTGAGGCATATGTACGGTAAAATCATGTATGACAAAATGTGCGTATGCTGTGTCTATTCTACAGATATTTTATTAGAGCCTGTTAAAAGGAGCTAGCAGCATTGATCCCCGGTGCACCGAGCACGTGCTTGATACTCGACGGACCGAGCGGAATACACGTTCACAGTTAAGTTGATGTTATCTATACATATATGAACGGGTCGTTTCTCCGACTCGTTTTATCGTAAGTCGGCTCGCATGTGGAACGAGCTATCAATATAATCCGGGCCTCTTTAAGACCCGCATTAATAAATTCATTCCTACAGCCCCTACCTTAACCCGCCTCATAACGCTGCCCAACCGGTTGGCGACATAGTTTCTATGTATTTAACGTGTAAAGACAGGGGCGCTCTAGTGAGAGGTGTCACATAAAAAAATCATACCGCCGAATTTGAATATGGAGACTTAAAAAAACTTCCGTCTGGAGCCAGTGAGACTATGGCATCCTCAAAGGAGACCTCAAAGGAGATGACGAGGAGGAAGGTGGGAGAGTACCTGGCTATTCAGATATAACCAAACACTAATTGTAAAATAGTGCAAATTAATTTTAATAAAATTTATTTGGACCCGCGACCTACGGATTGCTAGTCGAGAGCCACCTCAAGTAGTTTGATATGTTTGGTGACTTAGCAGGAGTGCCCGGGTTTATGGGGTGAGGTTTGTTCGGTTCTTGGCGGCAGATGCGCTTGCCTACCAAATGCGTGGTGGGCCGGATCGATTAATCCTCTTTCAACGCATCGCCTTGCAACGCAGTAGGAGAGTTGGAATCTTATGTTTATCACTCGAACACACTGACCCCCAGAATACTACCCACCCATCCATACCTATTTCCTTCCCAGAACTCACTGACCTTCCTTTCTTTCAAAATACCCCCAACACAGCATTCACAAAGATGACATAGGCCTTGAGGGTTACGATTTTCCTTAGGGCCTCCTGTGTGGAGACGATGTAAAAAAATACAAAAAATAAACAACTATCTCGCTAAAACGTTGGCGGTGACTAATGGTAGGTGTATTGGTTATCTAATATATTGGCTCCCGGGGCGGGGGTACACATAATTGTAATAATTCTCGAGGGCTCTGATGTACAGACATTATGGCTCCTGTTGATTGACGAACATATACTAAAACATCGTTGGTTGGAATCGGTGCTTTAAATGACTTTAGCCATGTTTAGTAAAAAACAAATTGGAATAAATTTTTCAGCAATTTCAATTTAAAATTTGAAAAATTAAATTCTCACCAATCTAATCACCGCAATTTTAATAGGCACATATTATGGATATTACGCTTTGTTTCAACTTAATCATTACAAGAAACTTACGTCGGGAGAGATGGTAAAAGATACATTAAAATAAAATTTTATTCAATCAATGTTCAAAATTTCTTTTATAAAATGACTTAGACAAATCTCACCCATGAACCCGGGCACCCCTGCTAAGTCACGAAACGTAGTAAATGATGCATTTAAGTTACATTTTTGTTTAATCAAGTTCAAAAGATTTTGTTGATCTCATATATATTGATCTATTCCCGTAGTATGTTGATCCAGGTAAGAAGTTATTAGACAAAGTTGATCTGTGTCCCTATATATGGTTTTACTAAATGAACCAATCAAGGGGGCAATCGGTGGACTGTTCATCACAAGGTTTTATGTGATTCCGTAATCTTTTGTGATATTGAACTCAAAGTATTAGTCTCTAGAGTCGAATATCGCATGAAATGACTGTGAGATGGTACCGTTTCAAATCAAAATGACGTGTGTTTCTTGAATTGTTTATAAGAAATGTATGCGTATGTAGATTGAAACGAAAATTTCGCAAAAACAAATCCATAAAAAAATCATAACTTAGCAGGGGTACACGGGTTCATAGGGTGAGGTTTGTCTAAGTCCTGGCGGCGGATGCGTTTGCCCATCTACTGCGTGGCGGGCCGGATCGAAAGAAACTGGTTGAGGGATACCTTTCGACCATAAAAATCCAAAATGGCGGCAAAAGGAATAATGTTATGTAGGAAATTTTGAACTTGTATCTTTTACCATCTCTCCTGATTACGCTTCGTGACTTAGTAGGGGAGGCCGGGTTCTTGGTTATAATGGGTAATTAGTGGATGATTGGACGCGGTTGGAGCTAACTAAAAACTGTCCAAAGAAGCGAAGCTAGCAGTCCACAATGGAGTGCTGGTACCTACCCTAATATATGGAAATGAGGCATGGAATTGGCAGAAGAAGGCTGAAAGTAGACAGAATACTGTAGAAATGAGATCCCTGAGGCATATGTGCGATAAAATCATGTATGACGAAATGTGCGTATGCTGTGTCTATTCTACAGATATTTTATTAGAGCCTGTTAAAAGGAGCTAGCAGCATTGATCCCCGGTTCACCGTGCACGTGCTTGATACTCGACGGACCGAGCGGAATACACGTTCACAGTTAAGTTGATGTTATCTATACATATATGAACGGGTCGTTTCTCCGACTCGTTTTATCGTAAGTCGGCTCGCATGTGGAACGAGCTATCAATATAATCCGGGCCTTTTAAGACCCGCATTAATAAATTCATTCCTACAGCCCCTACCTTAACCCGCCTCATAACGCTGCCCAACCGGTTGGCGACATAGTTTCTATGTATTTAACGTGTAAAGACAGGGGCGCTCTAGTGAGAGGTGTCACATAAAAAAATCATACCGCTGAATTTGAATATGGAGACTTACAAAAACTTCCGTCTGGAGCCAGTGAGACTATGGCATCCTCAAAGGAGACCTCAAAGGAGATGACGAGGAGGAAGGTGGGAGAGTACCTGGCTATTCAGATATAACCAAACACTAATTGTAAAATAGTGCAAATTAATTTTAATAAAATTTGTTTGAACCCGCGACCTTCGGATTGCTAGTCGAAAGCCACCTCAAGTTGTTTGATATGTTTGGTGACTTATCAGGAGTGCCCGAGTTTATGGAGTGAGGTTTGTTCGGTTCTTGGCGGCAGATGCGCTTGCCTACCAAATGCGTGGTGGGCCGGATCGATTAATCCTCTTTCAACGCATCGCCTTGCAACGCAGTAGGAGAGTTGGAATCTTATGTTTATCACTCGAACACACTGACCCCCAGAATACTACCCACCCATCCATACCTATTTCCTTCCCAGAACTCACTGACCTTCCTTTCTTTCAAAATACCCCCAACACAGCATTCACAAATATGACATAGGCCTTAAGGGTTACGATTTTCCTTAGGGCCTCCTGTGTGGAGACGATGTAAAAAAATACAAAAAATAAACAACTATCTCGCTAAATCGTTGGCGGTGACTAATGGTAGGTGTATTGGTTATCTAATAAATGGCTCCCGGGGCGGCGGTACACATAATTGTAATAATTCTCGAGGGCTCTGATGTACAGACATTATGGCTCCTGTTGATTGACGAACATATACTAAAACATCGTTGGTTGGAATCGGTGCTTGAAATGACTTTAGCCATGTTTAGTAAAAAACAAATTGGAATAAATTTTTCAGCAATTTCAATTTAAAATTTGAAAAATTTAATTCTCACCAATCTAATCACCGCAATTTTAATAGGCACATTTTATGGATATTACGCTTTGTTTCAACTTAATCATTACAAGAAACTTACGTCAGGAGAGATGGTAAAAGATACATAAAATAAAATTTTATTCAATCAATGTTCAAAATTTCTCTTATAAAATGACTTAGACAAATCTCACCCCATGAACCCGGGCACCCCTGCTAAGTCACGAAACGTAGTAAATGATGCATTAAAGTTACATTTTTGTTTAATCAAGTTCAAAAGATTTTTTAAGCATGGATTTGACGTTTTTGAAAGTTCCATTTCAATATAAATACGCGTGAGGCAGTCTATCCTCTTTAAGTACAGAGTCATTTTCATAGAATATGGATGTTCTAACGGAATCTAAAAAGTACCACAACGCGCGCGAAATTGGCGGTTACAAGTTACAACACATGCAAGCGGTCAAGTTTGTCAGAAATATATAGATCAACAAAATAAATCGTGTAAAATGTATATGCGACCGAAAAATGGGCGTGGCTTACAGCAAAATCTCGATGACACAAGTTGATCTGTAGGGATTTACATATGTATGCCAGCTTGGGTAGTGGATCAACATATCCGGGGTGGATCAACAAATGCAAACGGATCAACATATACCTGGCGTACCGTCGCGCGAGATCAACATAGTACGAGAGGGGATAAATATATATATATATATATATATATATATATATATATATATATTTATTGTATTTTATTAAATATTATTAGATTGTATTATGGGGGCCTTCAACATAGGTAAAGCACCCAGTCAGGTCCACATTATTTATTTATTTTACTAATACAAGACTTAGAGCAGGGGTTCCCAACCTATTTGTACTCTTTTTTTTATTTTTTTTTTATGTGACACCTCACTAGAGTGTCCCTGCCTGTGCAGTGCACAGACAGGGGAACTATGTCACCACCCGGTTGGGCGGCGTTGTGAGGCGGAGTAAGGTAGGGGCTGTAGGAAGGGATTTGTTAATGCGGGCCTTGAAGAGACTCGGATTATAGGAGGGAGGAAAAACAGATGCCGGTAGCTCGTTCCACATACGAGCCGACTTACACAAAAACGAGTCGTAAAAACGGCCCGTTCTCATGAAGCCAACGTCAACCGTGAACGAGTGTTCAGTTCGTGTCCGTCGAGTTTCGCGCACGTGCACCGGTGCATCAGGGATCAATGCTGCTAGCTCCTTGGAGCAGGCTCCATTGAAATACATGTAGAACAGACACAGCATGCCTACATTGCGTCTATGCATTAGAGAAGGCAATCGGTCTGTTAACAGCGGATTGTCAATCAGACGGATCGCTCTCCTTTGCACAGACTCAAGCAGGTTTATCAAGTATTTTGGGGCACCAGCCCAAAGGTGGCTCCCAAATTCAATAGTTGGGCGGACTTGAGACTTGTACAGGGTCAGCAGCTGGTCACTGTTGAAGAATCTCCTAGCCCTGTACAAGACGCCCAACTTTTTGGAGGCCTGATTTACTCGGGCTTCTATGGATCCCCGATACTTGAGCTGGTCTGATATAGTAACTCCAAGCATTTCAATGGAGTTTTTATTGGGGAGAGTGCTCCCATCAAATTGCACCAGACAGTCATTGATCTCCCTCTTTGCCGAAATCACTCTAGAGCACATTATAAAATATCGGTAGGGTGGCGGGCACCACCTATTTTTAATAGACAAACTCGGGGCAGCAACCGCAATCAAAATGACAACAACGCGGTTCCAGGAGGGGAATGCTATTTGCACATCACTCCTTGTACACGACGAAAACCCGAAGTGAGCCGATGATCGCCGAACCGATCGGGACGGTACGAGCACGTGACTACTGTCAGTTTGGCTGTCGGGGCCATGCTTATTGCTTTCACTGACAGACAGAGCTGGCAGAGTCATGTGCCATGTGTTTTGGCGCCTTCGGCGTTCATAGGCTTAGTTCGCGGCGTTCGTTCACTTCGGGTTTTCTGCGTGTACAAGGAGTGATGTGCAAATAGAACTCTCCGTTCCAGGCTAGCGTGAAGAGTGCAAGTACTGTCAGCAAAGGAACCACTCATACATACAATATCGCAAAAATACGAACGTATTTAATAAACCTAGGCACTCAAAAAAATTAAAACAAATAAATAAAAATATTTCACATTTTTAGTTAATGTTTATGAAAAAATTATTTCACTGTCGAATAGTGGCGGGCACATACGAATCGTCCCGCGGGCGCCATATGGTACATATGGTTTTTGTGATATTTCATCCTCCATGCTAGGGAACACCCTGTATTATGGCGGGTGAATTGAATTTAACATTATCAATAACGTTTTAAAATATGTAAAATTTTGTATCATATATTAAAAATATACATTTAATTATTTTTTAATAAGACTTAAAATCCTCCAAAACAAAGCGATCAGACGATTAGTGCAGATTAGCAGATCCCAAAATCAAAAAGACTGTCATCCCTTTGCCGCTGGAGAGAATTCTTTCAAAAACAAGTTTTTAAGCCGGCATTTGCGGCCACAAAACAACTTGCCCAATATGACAAAAGTATCCGAACAAAATATTAAAAACGCCAAAACAAATCAAACACAATTAATAAAAAATATTAAAAAATTCCCACCATGATCTTCCCGCGGGGTATATTTTAATTGATTCTGATAAACGTATTACTAAAAACTCAGTAGTTTATAGAGGATCACTCAGGAAGTTACTAACGAAGAAAAATAAAATCTGGTGCTTACCGCTAATTTTACGGTAAGCACCAGATTGAAGGATCGGAATGTTTGTTTTTAAATGAACCTTGAAATTTTGTGAGGTGGCCAAATTTTAACACATTTGTAAAAGTGTAAATAGTGTAACAATATAGGTATTCAATTTTAGAAACAATTCCGAACTTTTGTTTATCCGATTTGGAATATGTATTCACTAAATACAACACATAAATGGGGATGCAATTGCATCTAATAACACTGTCTGACAGGAGAATTATTTCAGACCTGGTTGTGTTACACAGTAGAGTCATTAACAACTTAATTGATAGTCATTCCATCGTTGCCACTATTAAATTTCATGTGCCGTTTAGGAATACAAGACAAAATATAACATTCTTCATACACGACCAACTATCAGACACACTCACTGACCAATAGGATTCATGATCTGGGCAACAAGTATGGGGGTGCTATTGATTTATTTATTGACTCCATTTAATCTATAACAACACTTTGTCGAATTCTACAAATTAGAGTAGCGTTGGTAAATTAGTTTTAATTATTTGTCTTATATGTAGTGTTGTTGTAATTTCTTTTTTACTTTATGTTACTAATTTTACAACTGTGTATTTTGCACCTTCTTTACAATGGATTACATCTATTTACTGTAAGTATCTCCTGTATAATACAGATATTCTCCTATGTACACTGTATTATGTATCAATTCTATATATAAATAAATAAATATGTGATTAAGGTTTTACGAAGCCAGCAATTTGTGTGCCATTGCAAAAAGGTGGAGTAATTCGTAAGTAGATTTTATTATCGAGAACCTGTTGGTGATATTAACATGCGAGTTGCCTGTATACTGTCAGATTCATTTATTGACAAATCACCGAAAGTGGGACGGTCACGCCGCCTCCCGCGCTCTGCGCAATTTGATTTCCCAGAAACAACCATTTACGTCAAGAATAAAATGTAATAAATTGAAAAAGTTTTCGTTACCTGTCTTAGTAGTGGAGAAAATCGCTTGTTTGTAGTTGTACTATCCAACACCAGAGAGAGTTCTTTTTCTTTGTTCGTGAAGCCATCAGATGCAGTTTTCTCGAAGACCAGGGACATGTTCTTCTTGAGGTTGGAGGTCAGGCTGTTGGGGGCCGACACCATTTCTAGGCTTTTTGAGTTTGGGACATCGGCCATTTTGGTTTTTGAGGCGCATTCGCCTCCTTTTTCCAAAGCCGTCATTTGTTTTTCCTTTGGGAAAGTATTTTATCTGAAACAAAAAATATATTATTATTTTTTTTAGTAAACTAATGTTTAAGACAAGATTTTTTATGCATAGCACAAAGGGTAACAATTATTTTATAAGCAATAATTATTAGCCTGAAACACTCTTCCACGTCGAAAAATCTCCTGAAAAAAGATACATGACGCCAACGGTATATATTGAATTATTTCGCGGATAAGAGATAAGCCGCCATAGCTCAGTGGTCCGAGCTGTCGACCGGAAATCGAAAGGACACGGGTTCAAGTCCCGTTGGCGTCATGTATCTTTTATCAGGAGATTTTTCAATGTGGATTAGTGTTTCAGGCTAATAATTATTGCTCATAAAATTAAAAAATATATTATTAAAAATACTTGAATATTAGTGACATTTTCAAAATTTAAACTGTTTAATTGAAGAATTCAGACAAGCTATAAAGTACCTGATAATATATTACTGAGAATTTTTTTTAAATTGTTTTATTTCAAAATTGTAACTGATTTGTTAAGAATTCAAGATTTTTCACGGCTATTGTGTGACCCTTTATTGACCGAATCTGAACAGATATTTTCCAGAAACTTCATCTTTTCATTATTTTTATTGTAAAAATTGGACAAGAGTCTCAACATTCCAATTCCAATTCATTACATTAATTATGTCAGTTGGATGAATCAATTTCATCTAATAACACTGTCTGACAGGAGAATTAAGTCAGACCTGGTTGAGTTACACAGAGTCATTAAAAACTTAATTGACAGTCCTACCATCATTGCCACTATTAAATTCCATGTGCCGACTAGGAATACAAGACAAAATATAATATTCTTCTGCAATACATACACAGCCAACTATCAGACACACTCACTGACCAATAAGATGCATGATCTGGGCAACAAGTATGGGGGTGCTATTGATATATTTATTGACTCCATTTATAGAATGAAGCGTAATCTATACCAGCACTTGGTTGAATCCTACAAATTAGAGTAGCATAGGTAATGCAGTTTTAGTGATTTGTTTTATATGTAGTATTGTTCTAGTTTCTATAATATTTTATGTTACTGTTACATGTTTTACTAATATTATTTTATATTAATTAGCTTTAATTGTTTTTTTGTATAATTTTCGATAGCTTACTAGATATATTCTGTTTAAAAATGCATGTAAAAGCCCGGGCTGTGCATAAAACCTAAAATAAAACTGCCCGCAGCCAGTGGGACTATTACATTCTCAATTATGGTATTTAGATGGCTTGAAAGGAAGGACAGAGCAAATATTTGGGGAGAAAAAGGTTGGGAAGCACCTGGCAATTCAGATCTAGTGACCAATTACGTTTCAATTCTGAAGGAAAGCCAGTATATACCAGTATACTGTGCACACATTATTTGTGAAATACCTTATTCGTATTACCTAATACGAATTATATATTTTTTTTTTATACGCCGGGATTAGAACCCGCGACCTCCGGATTCCATTCGAAGATCTTAACCACTCGAATTGTCGAAGAATAGAAGCGGAATCAAAATTAATTCCAAAAAAATTATAGATTAATTTATTTAGCGTTAAAATAAAATCAATTTCTATTTAATAAAACTTTGTTTCCGCAATTTTTGGAAATAATATATTCTATTATAATTATTAAAAATAATTCATAATTAAAAGCACCTTCATAAAGTATATTAAATACAGGATATGTTTTATTGCTGCGATTACGTATTTTATATAACTGATTGCGAACAACGAACAACAAGAAACGAATATATTATAATCACCCATCTTAAAAAAATATTTATGCATATTTATTCGGTAACCAGGGCCGGCGCTGTACAGGGACTGCTTGCCAATGGGTCAATGAGCCAAAACGACAAGGAACCAAGGAAACAAGGTGCTGATGATACCTATCACAGCGCCCTTGTGGTTTTAACTAGCACCACACGGAGAAAACTTACTGATAAAAAATATTGCTATTTTTATAAGAATCTCTTCAAATTATTCGTAATCTGGTTAAAAACGGGATTACAGGCCCTTAACGAATGATTTTAAACGTTTCCTGATAAAATGTCCATGTATTTTCACGATTTCGAAACACGTATTCAGAAAAATTTTCGCATTTCGTCATTATACAGGGTTTTCCAATAAGAGGTGTTATTTTGAATAGCCCGCTATTTCAGTAGATGTTACTTTTGAAGCTGTCATTTTTTGACATTTGACAAGTAGAAACTACGCCATTAATAAAAATGGAACGATACACGCTTCAACAACGCATTGAAATTATTAAAATTCACTTGAGTGAATCAAATGCAAATCATCTTGAGTGATGAGGCCCATTTCCACCTCGGTGGCTTCGTCAACAAGCAAAATTGTCGCATCTGAGGCTCGGAAAACCCAAAAGTTATTGTTGAAAAGCCTCTCTATCCTCAACGTGTGACTGTTTGGTGCGGTTTATGGTCCGGCGGAGTCATTTTACCTTACTTTTTCGAAAATGAGGCTGAAGCAACAGTTACGGTGAATGGATTGCGCTATCGAGAGATTATTAATGATTTGTTATGGCCGGAATTGGATGGTATTGATTTGGACCACGTTAACTTTCAATAAGACGGTGCTACGTGCCACACAAGCAACGAAACCATTGATCTTTTACGATTGAATTTCAAAATAGCACCTCTTATTGGAAAACCCTGTATATTATGGATACAAACGTAAGTGCACGAACACGTGTTACGATATGCCCATTTTTCAGCGTGAAGGCGTCGTTTGGCACAAAGCCGGCCCTGTCGGTAACTTGCAATCAACTTGTAAGTATTATACACATATGTATATATTATAGGTAAGTATAGATATCACCTGGATTCTTGTAGACCAATTTTTAAAAACTCAAACTTCTGGCAGTGACGGACATATATATAATGGAGTTATGCCTGTTGGTTCGATCATCTACAGAAAAGTTCTTAAAAAAACTCAACACATAAACACGCTACAAGGTTCACAGAAAACTTATTAATCCCAAAAGCAAACAAAACTATATTTCAAAAAGGACCACACTACATGGCCATTAAAGTATATAACAACCTTCCACGTAGCATCAAACAAATAACCGACATACTCAAAGTTAAATCATCACTAAAAACATTTCTTTTAAACAAATGTCACTACACCTTAAATGAATATTGAATACCTTACATAAATTAAATACCTCTGTTTTTTTATTTATTATTTACATACGTTTGTTAACATGTAATTGTTGGGTTATGTAATATAATGTGTATTTGTTGGGTTAGCTGGAAGAAATAGGATGTAACCTATAAGCTATACCCTTTGTACTCTGTATTTTTGTGCAATAAATGTTTTTTGAATTTGATATCTATTCATGGTGTCCGGAAAAACGTAGTACAAGCAGGAAACACGTAGAACATCGTACAAAACCGCATGAGAGTTCCTATTGCCTCCAACCTGTTCTGGAGCCAGTGAAACTATGGAATCCCCGATTGGGGGTATGTAGTGAGACTAAATGTAGTAGGGACGGGAAGGAGATGGGTAAGAGGAAGGTGTCAAAATTACCTGGCTATTCAGATCTGGTCACCAAACACGGCAAAAGCTATTTCAAGCAACTTTTCAATACTGAATGGTGGTCTTACACCAGGTCGATACTGAGAGTATCTTCCACTCTGGAACGTGCCGCAAATATACTATATATTATTTTAAATGAGTAATTTATGAAGTAACACAAATTTATCAAGTAAAATTTTATTTTCGCACGCCGGGATTTGAACCCGCAACCTAACGTTTACTAGTCAAGAGCCTTACCTCTCGACCTCGGAGGCTTCGACGCCTTGAATGATATTCATATTTCGGCTGATAGTAATAACGTATTGACCGATTTTTTTCAAATTTTCCAACTCTGAAAATGATGTACTAGAAAACAAAAGCTCGAATTAAAAAAAGTTATAAAACATAATCGAC
The DNA here is from genome assembly GCF_061612785.1 of Hesperophylax consimilis. Taxonomy (NCBI): domain Eukaryota; kingdom Metazoa; phylum Arthropoda; class Insecta; order Trichoptera; family Limnephilidae; genus Hesperophylax; species Hesperophylax consimilis. Next base: position 8,557,437 of record NC_142864.1, read on the forward strand.
TTCAAATGTGATGTAAATACCCGTGCTCATTTGTACAACGAGTTTCAGGACATCGTGTATTTATGGTAACTGGGCAAAACAGGATAGTGGCAATTCAACATACTTATACTAAAATTATATAAAGACATGAAAAGTGATGAAAAAATCAGGTTAAATAGGTTAGGTAAGGCTTAGATGCTTTTTTCCATCACTTTGTATCACTTTTCAAAAGTGTATTGAATTGCCACTATCTGGAGTTGCCATAGAACCATGTATCGTAAACGGGCAACTTAGGACAGTGGCAATTTAACAAAGAAGTGATATAAAGTCATGAAAAGTGATGAAAAAAAACTTGGTTAAATACGTTAGGTTAGGTTGAATTGCCACAGTCCTGAGTTGCCGTGGAGCCATTTATGGTAATCGGGTAACTTGGGATATTGGCAATTCAACATACTATTGAAAAGTTATATAAAGTCATGAAAAGTTATGGAAAAAGAACCAGGTTAAATAAGGTAAAGTTTATAGACCTGTTTTTCATCACTTTTAATGACTTTATATCTCTTCTCAAAAGTGTTGATTTGCCATGAAATGATTATAGTTATCGATATATTTTCATTAAAATGTAATCATTTTAATTTTGTTTTACGCACGAAATGAGAGCAAGCCTACTTTGCAAGCCTACTCTGATAATTATATTGATTATAAAAGTATTAAATAATCAGATGGCAACAGAAGGTGGAGAACCATTGTAAAACATTCCTTCCTTTTCCCCATCCAGTTCCGCATATTAAAATGACAGATTCTAAAACTGTGATACTCTTATTAAAATTAATTATCATTTTTTTGTGTTTGTAATGTATTTACATGAAGAGCGTGTAGGTAGATTTGTATATGTCGAGACCCTCATATAACATCTGTAAGCATTCTCTCTCGCTTGCACTCATCCTCTTTCATACACACATTACAGTGTTAACGAGTGTTTATGAAAACATTAGGTAGGTAGGTATATCATATGATCATTGGTGTTTATAATGTGCTGAGTCAGCGCCTGCAGATCGGATTCCGCCTCAGCGCCTCGAGAAGTCCAGAATAACAACAGAATTATGAGATTTCCGCCCGAGAGTCCCAACTGCTCCCAACCGTCTGGAGCCAGTGGGACTATGACTCACTAAACGATTTGTTGTGGGGAGGGGAATATATGGGGGAGAGAAATATGGGCGAAGTGTCCGGCACTTCAAATCTGGTAACTAAACTAGGCTAAAGCCATTTGAAGATTCAAGTTTCAATTTTGAATAGTGGTCCTACACCAGGGCGATACATAAAAACAATTTCATCCGAAGTAAGATAAAATTTAGCTTACTTTCAACGCACGGACACGCCCACTACACAATTCTATCGATTAATCTCTTCTTCTTCTTCTTCAGAACTTCCCGAAAATGCGAGCAACGGATCACAGTGATGGTATGTTTAGGGAAAGGGAAAAAGCACAAAATCTGGGGAAATTCAAAATATTCTAGGAAAATTTATGGATAATTTTAAATTCTCTAGATCCACAAACTAACCCCCTGGGATATAAATAAATATGCAGGAGAATCCAGTTCACTAGCTTGACTTTAATTTACATTCTACTAATATAATATGCATGTATTATATATATCAAAATCTATATAGTTTAGAAGAACTAAGCGCACAAAAAGAGAGATGCAAATAGCGACGTTTTTTTATGGATACTACTACTACTACTAGCTGACGTGTACCCGGCATTGTTATCCTTAGAATATAGAAATATACCATCAAGGACTTTTATGTACTTAGACCTTTTTAAGATATACAATTCCGTTTTACATTATTTTGATGTATTTCATAAGGTTTAGCCAGTGTTAGCAATGTAAAGTACCCGAAAATAATTTTTTTAAGACTTGATTACAAAAAATTGACTTTTATCTACATTCTATAAATAAAATAAGCATGTATAATATATATAAACCTTCAAGAAAAATAATTCTTAATGATAGTGAAAACCTTATTAATATCCGTTGCATAGTTTAGAAAAACTAAGCGCACAAACAGACAAACGCGAATCATACTTTGTTTTATATTGTTTAGAGATAATAGAGACATTTTTGTAGACCGTTATTGGATATTTTTTGTAATTCCTTTGGTTAACCCTCTGTCTGTTGTGTAAATTAACCCTAGATAACTAATCGCTCGTCGAGGCGACGACGCGCTACACCGCGAAATTTTAAATCACCTACTTCCCCCCGCTCCCCGACCTTGGCTCTTTCATTACCTTCCTAATTTGAGTAAACAGTGCAGCACGTGACGCGATTGCGGCCACACGCATACTAGTACGTGCCCTATGACCATCTCGTCGTCCGCTGGACGAAACTTTAGTTATAACAACAATTTTTATTTTTAAGGTACGTACGTTCATATGAGTCGTGTAATTTCTATACCCGCTATATCAACTTTCATTGATTTGGAGAAAACCGCAAAAAACTGTCACATCTCTAGCGTACATAAGTAAATGCATTACAATTTTTTATATACATAATGAATTGGAGTAATAAAATTTCGAAAAGCATTTATTTTTCTATATATGTCTAGCAATAATTAAGTAATTTCGATAAATAAAATGGATATAGCGGATTTTGATACTCACTTCGTGATTTTGAAAGTCAACTGAGCCGACATGGCGGGTTTAGAAACTCACGCGTAGATCATTTTGACACACGAGCGTGGCGTCAGAGCGGCGGCCATATTGTATTTTGGCAAAATAACTGCTTGTGATTCGTTGAATCCGATATAGCGGGTTTTGATAGTAACTTTCTGTATGATATAGCGGATTTGGTTTCTCACTCGCAGTTTTAACATGGTTTTTGGTCGCGATAAGAAGGGTTTTGAAACTCAATTTTAGGCTCCTCTTGTTGCTCGCAAAAATGTGAACAAGATGTCATACTCAGATCATTTTGTCAAAAAATCGGATATAGCGGGTATAGAAATTATAGGATTCAGATATTCTTATATTTATTGTTAATGTTGGCGAATCTTCTACAATAGAAGCTCCGGTTCCATCTACGTCAAACGTGCGTAAAATTTGCTACCTGTGTCCATCCAAGGCCCGGAGGATGACCAAACACCGTTGCACCAGATGTAGAAAGGCTATTTGTGGTCCACATAATGTTGACATGTGTGGTCACTGTGTAGACTGATATTTTGATATTAATTTGTTCATTATAAACCTTACTTTTGTACCATGTAACAAGTTCCTATCTTAATTAAATATCTTTGATTTATTTCTAGTATTTTATTACGTAGTCCACTCAACGAAAGTGTAGTTACAATGAAACAATGAATACAGTTTAGTTGTCTAGGGTTAATAAACTACAATACAAATAAAACATAACTGTATCTGAGTATAATCCACAGTTGTAGAAGCATTGGTGTGTTGCATTGCATAACTGCGTACTGTTCAGCCAAACGTAACTTTCTTTTCTCGCAGCAGTTTTGCAAGAAATTCATAGCGATTATTCATCGACGATAACCTTTTACGTTTTTTATTTTGTTACACATCTGTGGACGAAACATTGACATTATTTTTATATCACACAATGTTTGTTCATGTTCATTCAAAAAAAGGGCTTTTTTATACTCTATATGAATACCGCTAACAGTTCCAACTGCTACCAATCCTTTGGAGTCAGTGAGACTATTGCATCCCCAATGTTGTGTGGCTGAAGTTAGTGGAAATGGGAAGGAAATGGGGAAGAGGAAAGTGAGGTAGTATCTGGCTATTCAGATCCGGTAACCAAACACGGCTTAAGCTATTTTAAGAGGAAGCTACAAGCATTATTGTAGGTAATAGGCATTAAAATCGCTTGACAAACGGAGTCTAGAAACGTTTGATTTCAAGAACAAAACTGGTTTTTATCTATTTCGTAAATAATTTTATAAGAAAGCAAAAAAGTTAATCAAGTGAAATTGTCACAGATAATCTTATCTATAATAATGTAGTTTTTTAAGTTGTTTCCTTTATGCGTTCATACATTTCTATTGAAAAAATATTTTTTTTATTAGTTTACATTTATATTTTTTATTGAGTAATTTATTTTTTATTTGTATTCTACTCAAGCGAAGCGATAGGAAAACCTTCAATTTATCTAAAGCATATTTTTGGTATTCATAATGTACACCAATTCGTTATAAAGATTAATCTATGTAATTAGTGATTTGGCATTAAGCTTCGCCTTAGTAAAGTTTCAATTTTGATTTTCGGTCTTACAACAAAGTACCCGGCGTTGCCCAGGTTTTATTCTACTTTAAGGGGTAGGAAAATGGGTGACTTTCCTCTTATTTTGATAGTCAAGTGTGAAAAATTTTATCAATCTCGGAATAAAACTGTAGTTTTGTATAAAAATCAAATATAGAGTAGATAATTAGACCGTCTCAGAGAAAGCAACTCTACATGTTGTGCGGGTAGAAGTACAATGGACGAACACTTGACAATTATACTTGACTCTGAAAACAAGAAGAAGTTGACTGTCTTCATTTTAATTTCGAAAAACTTTGTGTAAAGCCCGGGCAACGACGGGGACTTCAGCTAGTCAATAATAAAATAAATTATTATTGAAAATCAAAATTAAATCTCCAGGTGAGTTATAAGTCATACGTAACGTTCGGGATGTCAGCAGACAGTGAGATTGACAAATCCAAGAATTAAAAACTGAGTATAAATTACGATACAAACGGCTGTTGTTCCCAATCCTACTGATCAAGTGTTGAGCCGAAATTTTGGCTCAACAATGCTCAAATGCACAACTACGCGCTTTCTAACGGAAAAATGGCGACTCAGCGATCCACCAATTTTAGGAAGCCAAACTACTGGATTAAGCTTGCCTCAGTAAATGACTAGTTATAAAAAGTGTCGACAGAGTGAAAAATATTCGACACGGTGGCATTAAAGTCAAGCTAGCACTTTATTTTTAACATATTACGCGCGTTTGTTTAAAAACACATAAAAATATCGGTTTACGTATTAGAGTACCTTTTAAAAAAATATATTTATCATTAATAATAAATGCAATAATTAATTCGTCAATATTAATTTAACATTGAAAGTTTTTACTTTGATGTCATTCTATTGACAATGAAAGTGGGCGGGGCCACTAAAGATAATCAAGATGTTTGGAAACATGCGAATCGAACGTCACTGAACAAATCACTTGGCTGATCGGAGCCATAGATTGATCGTTCAAAAAGTTGGGAACAACGGCCGAAAATGTTTTTGATAGGTAGGTACACTGAGCCTGAATTAACCTTATTTCCCATTTCAAAGTTGTTTATCAAATTTATCATCGACAAAAAATCTTCCTTCTCACACATCTTGCATATAAACGAAAAAGACAGAAGAAACTTTATCGACGACTTCACGAACGACCTCTCTCTGGGACTGCTACTATAAGTACTTGATAGTTACTGAATAATCTACCTATTTTCATTGCGAAACATTTCTAGTTGAATTGTTTCATTGCAATTAAATTGAAGCATTTTGTGGTGTAATTTTATAAATTGCTTCGTCTTGAATATTTTAAGAATTAAAAATAGAAACGAATCTTTACTTACAATTATGCTGCCAGACTTATGCAATATCCTAGAATGGCAGAAACTCTTACCATCGCACTGATAAAAACATAATTTAGAATCGAAACGTTTTTTGAAGCTCGTGTTCGTTACTTCAACCGAAATAATTTATTTTACAGCTCTTGAAAGATTGTTTTTTTTCTCTATATGTTTTTTTTTATCTCTATATGTTTTTTATCTCTATAGTTTTTTTTAAATCTCTATATGATTTTTTAACTTCCATATGTTTTTTAAAATCTCTTTATGTTTTTTTTTAAATCTCTATATGTTTTTTTTATCTCTATATGTTTTTTTATCTCTATAAGTTTTTTTTATCTCTATAGGTTTTTTTAAATCACTATATGATTTTTTTAACTTCAATATGTTTTTTTAAAATCTCAATATGTTTTTTTTAAATCTCTATATGTTTTTTTATCTCTATATGTTTTTTTAAAGATAGATCATTTATTAGCCGAGTTGTATGAAAAATAAGTAAAACTGAATGTTTTTTTTAAATGTTACGATTTATAGGTCGTATTTTATTAAACAGTCGCTTATGCCTAAATTACAATCGTTTCTTTTAATATTTGTAAATAGCCTTTCAAACCATCTTCAGTAATCTTCGTCTTCTCTTTGAACACTTACTACGGAGCATTAAGCATTAAAGTTTAATGACCAGATCTGAATAGATAGGTACACTACCTAATAATGACCATTCCCAGCTTCAGCTCCCTTGAGGTGATTTTTCACGAAAACGGCGCTATATAAATTAGCCAAATATTATTATCATTACTACCTACAAGTGTGTCTCGTTCTAGAATGGTAGAGAAATCTTCCAAAAATCTCTGATTAATGCGCACCATTCAAAATGAAACCATTGAAATGGCTCAAGCTATGTTTTTAGCAGAGATGTGCAAAATGGGTACCCAAAACCATTTGAAATGCAAAATGGAAATGGGTCAAAACTTTTCCATTTGAAAATGCAAAATGCAAAATGGTTTTTAGAAAAGCATTTCAAATGCAAAATGCAAAATACCTATTTTCAAAATGCATTGAAAATGCAAAATGGTTTCTCAGGTCAAACAATTAAAATAATTATAGAATTTTTAAACAATTTTGTCATTTAATAATAGACATCAATGTAGAACAAACATATTACATGATGGTAAATCCAAAAACACCACGACCATAAATATACCACTCTCACCACGACTACAGATTATGAAACCACAAAAAATTTGCGCGGGACTAATGTTGCCAACGTAAAAACATAGAAACTGCTATCTAACATTTAATATTACAGCGTCATGGCCCCATGTTCAGTATTTAAATCAGTATTTTTTGTAATGGTATCACTCAATTGCCAGGGCTCCTACCAGGGAGCAACTTGCCAAATGTAAATTATCTCTCATAGCGAGGTTGAGGACCGACTGATATTTGGGGCTTATGAAAAAAAGATGAGTGGAGATAGTAGGAAGAATGTTGCAAAAAAGCATTTAAAATGGAAAATGCATTGAGAAAAGCATTTAAAATGCAAAATGCAAAATGGTTTTTAGAAAAGCATTTAAAATGCAAAATGGAAAATACCCATTTTGCATTTTGCATTTCCATTTGAAATGGATTTATTTGAAATAAAGCACATCTCTGGTTTTTAGTGAGCATAACTGAATAGCCAGATTCTTCCCATCCTTCACTTGCCATCTCTTTTCCACTCCCCAATGTTTTAATACATCTTTCTGAACTTCACTTTTGTTACCTGAATGAATGAATGAAGTGGAATCTTGGAAGTGGAAATTATCCCAGCTGAAACTCGGCAAATATACTCGTTATCGATGACAATGCATTCTCTCATTCTAATTGGTGGCAATCACACATACGAAATTCTCATAAATTGGATAGCATTACAGGAGTTAATATACAAAAGAAATGTCAGTCCTACCCAATTTGCGATTTGGCTCAGTTGTAAGCATGGTTGATTCCAGCCCTCGGGAGGATGTTTCAATCCTCAGACAAATCAAAAAAAAGTTTTGGAAGACCAACATTGTATATTCAGCATAATGAACTGTGATGTATGGTAATAAGTTGGGTTTTCAAGCGATAGATGGCACTAGTCATAAAGCTTACTCCAGAGCCCGACAGATGTCGCAAGAGTGTAGCAATTGCCTGTGGGATATTATTGACAGACAGCAAGCTTCTAGAAACAGAGAATTACCAACCCTCGGGTAATGAACAGTGTAGCAAAATCCAGACTTAATAGTTACGTAAATAAACAAAATTATAGTAAAAGAACCTTTTACTTATCAAAGAGTTTCCAACATACAAATCTGCAAGTAAAGCAGAGACATAATATGAACTAAAGAGCTATTAAATTTTTATTTCTTCTAAATTCCTACCTTGGCTCTGTGCTTATGTGTGTATCCCTGTCTGTTTCTTTTTTTGTGTCTTCTTTTTTATTCTACTTAACCTTCCTTTTTCTATTTGTGTACTGTTTTGTATGTGAAACTTATAATTTTGATAGCAAAATACCGATGTAAAATTGTACCTATTAACTCTCATCTATGTATTTTAAGTTCTTCTTGTCATAAAATGAGTTTTATAACTCATCGGGATTGCTTTAGCAAGAAATAATAAAATAAAAATTAAATCGTAAGGTTTTCATGCAAAATTCATCTAAAATACTAAATAGAAACGAAATTTATACGACTCATCCTAATATTCACGATAAACAAATATAAATAACTTCCTGGAAAATACACAATAATTTATGGCAATAAACGCAAACAATGGCTTCAACAACCTTCAGTTGGCGATAAACACGCTGCCTTCATGACATAACCAATCAATAAGACAGCATTGAAAAATATCAATTAATGTTAGTTCATATTAAAGAAATTACTGCATCATTGAATATTTCTCACGAACTGAACATTAAACATGACGTATACGAGTTTGTTATATTCTATGTAAGTTACTAACGAACTAGCTGTACCCTGTCACGCGTTGCTGCGCAGATAGAGAAATAGTGCGTGTTGCTTTTACGTCCAACAGATGGCCCTGGTTTTCAGAATACAGAAAAATACAGGTATAAGATTTTTAAAAAACGAACATTTCCATTTTTATTTATATAGACTAGCTGTGCCCCGCGGCTTGTGGCTCAGCGGCTTCCAAAATATCAAATTGACAAACTTCAGTCAGTGTTTAATGCAGCAGCACGGCTCATAACCGGGGTTTCTAAATATTCACACATTTCAGAACACCTTCGTAACCTTCACTGGCTCAAGTGCCCTGAAAGAATCCAGTACAAATTGTGCTGGATGGTGTTTAAATCCATCAATGAAATGGCCCCACCCTACATCTCTGAACTATGCGTCCCGGAAAACACTGGTCTGAGGCAGTCAACTCTTAGATCAGCAACATCATCAGCTGTAGGCAGACTGATTGAACCTAAGCGCAAGCCAAATACTAAGTTTTGTGATCACGCTTTCTGGGACGAAGGCTTGGAATAAACTCCCTCCGGAACTAAGATCCATAACAAGTCCAACAGAATTCAGGTCTAAACTAAAATCTTATCTTTTTAAGCTGTCATACCCTTAAATTAAATATACCATTCCTAAGAGAAAGTCCAGTTATATTCAATTTTCCGATTATGCCCTAAATCCAGTATCTAAATTTCGCTAATAAACAATTAGATAATGTTAAGTGTTAATCTCAAGTGACCTACCAGGTAAGTATTGTACTGTATATTATCTCCATAAATAGTAAGTAATAACATAGATCACTGTAGAAATGTATTATAAATTTGTACAGCGCCCTTGAGGTGATTTTGCACAAAAACGGCGCTAAGACATCCAATTTTTTTTTTTTTTTTAATATTTGTATGTTTTTTACAATAAATATACAATTATACATATTATACAGTGTTATCAAGGTAAATAATAATAGCTTTTCCTCACCATAAAGAGACGAGGCTCTTGTGTTTGGTGAGTGAATCCTAGCTCAATTATATGGAATCATGTAAGTAAGTAAATAATATATTTGCAAAACCAAAGGGATAAGTAAGAAATAGGCAAGATTTATCAAAAATACAGTTTCAAGATTTGAAGGAAATAATAATAAGAGTAAGATATGGACTTTTATAGTAGTTTTAGGTAATTTTTTAATTTTATTTTAAATTCCTGAATATCTTCAATATTTTTTAGATATAATGGAAGGATGTTAAAATATGTTATACCTAGATAGAGATAGGTATTTTGTGTGTGCTTTGTATTAAGTTTTGGGATTTTGATAGTTTTTTGATATCTTGCTGATGAATTGAATTGTAAGTTATTTAACTGTATTAATTATTATTAATTATTTAATTATTATTATTTTATTTTTTTATAACTTCTGATTTTATGTCCGGGTTAAATCTTTCCCATAGGAAAAATAAACCCTTCCACACACTTTTCCACAAATGATCATCTAGTCAATCAACATTATGCAAGTGCATTATATAAGCAAAATAAATACAAAACAATACAAGAACAACACGTCAACTCACCAGAGATCAAATGGGAAAATAATTCACCGACTCCAGATATTTTCATATCAGGGGGTTCGGCTCGGTAGAACTTCTAACAGGGCCTATAAATCCTACTGATCGCTCAACATAAATATTTAAAAAATCTAATTATTATTATTATTATTACTGCTTTTAAGTCAAACAGATGGCGCTGTTTAAAAAAATACATGTTTTTACCTTTCACAGGCGAGATCTATATAGTATATATGTATGTATTTAAATTACGGTCCTACCGTCTAGAATACAGTGAAATATACATGTAAGGATTTGCAAGTAAACATAATACAAAGTTTTTAATAATTGAAATCACTTGGTGTTTGTAGTTTTCAGACAGTTAGATTTCTGAAACATAGTGTATAGTGGAGCAGAGCAGTGATTTCCAAATTAGAAAAATATTTCTGATATCGTAAACAGACTAAACACGCAGTCGCAAAGATCAAGTGTTGTCATGATATCGTCATTGGTCGAAAGTGTCGTCATTTATCTTACTATTGTACGAAAGTGTCTAATTTTGGAATTGTGCCCTAATGATTACGGCAAATAGGCGCTAGTGAAAAATACTTTTATAATCAATATGTTAACAAAGATAATTCATACAATTAGTTTTCACTGCTTTTGATTTTTTAATGTTCCTCTTCTATAGAAGCTGGCGCTTGTGTCTAGAAGAGTGGTGAGTATCAAAACGTAGAATATTTTGTGTTTGTAATTATGAATATTAAAATTTATAATTAATTACCAAGATAGTTTCATAATTTTGGTATTTTTACTTTGAACTTCTTTTAATTGCTATTAGTTGGTGATTATCGTTTTCTATTGTTCTGATATTTTCGGGTAGGCTGTTGAAGTATTTTTTTCCCAGATATATGTAATGATGTTGAGCTAAAGTGGTGTTACATTTTTGTGTTGGAAATATATATTTTTGAGGAGTACGACTTTCAGTTAAAAAGCTGTATATTAAATTAAATCTTGGATTTGAACGAAAACTCTCTCAACTATATGACTAAAACTAAAGATTTCTCGAGTTCACTCACTAAGATTTTTAATGATCCTGGAAACAAGTTCACGTTTACAAGTTTAAAACAAGGACACAATTGTAAAAATTATAATATTTAATGACCACGTTTACAACGTATTATAGTAAAATGATATAAGTGCTTACTTGAAGAAATTACTCTATGAACCATCACTAAACTGCTTGCTATTACTAATATAAAGAAAGTTGAGATTGCGATGGACCAAATGAGATGATTCGACCTTGCGCTGTGAATTTGGCCAAAAGCCACGGATTTTAATAGTTATAAGATCTCAACAATACGTGGAGTTGTTGTTGACATTGTGTGATAAGCAGAGATGTGCTTTATTTCAAATAAATCCATTTCAAATGGAAATGCAAAATGCGAAATGGGTATTTTCCATTTTGCATTTTAAATGCTTTTCTCAATGCATTTTCCATTTTAAATGCTTTTTGGAACATTTTTCCTACTATCCACTCATCTTTTTTTCACAAGCCCCAAATATCAGTCGGTCCTCAACCTCGCTATGAGAGATAATTTACATTTGTCAAGTTGCTCCCTGGTAGGAGCCCTGTCAATTGAGTGATACCATTACAAAAAATACTGATTCAAATACTGAACATGGGGCCATGACGCTGTAATATTAAATGTTAGATAGCAGTTTCTATGTTTTTACGTTGGCAACATTAGTCCCGCGCAAATTTTTTGTAGTTTCATAATCTGTAGTCGTGGTGTTTTTGGATTTACCATCATGTAATATGTTTGTTCTACATTGAGGTCCATTATTAAATGAAAAAATGGTTTAAAAATTCTATAATTATTTTAATTGTTTGACCTGAGAAACCATTTTGCATTTTCAATGCATTTTGAAAAAAGGTATTTTGCATTTTGCATTTGAAATGGTTTTCTAAAAACCATTTTGCATTTTCAAATGGAAAAGTTTTGACCCATTTCCATTTTGCATTTCAAATGGTTTTGGGTACCCATTTTGCACATCTCTGGTGATAAGTATTTACTATGCAACTAGCTGATGAATTCTAGCATACCTGACAACTGGATGCATTTTTAAGGTGGAAATAATATTATTGTAATGTAGTGAGTATTTGTTTTACTTGTTGTGTCCTTGACTTCTTCAACTATGCTCTTCCAATCCATACATTCCCCTCTTTCTTCGTTCGTCTCCGCTCTATAAATAAATATAATGCGTGAAAAGTTATCGTATTACACAAACGTCGAATAATTCAGGCCGTCCGGGGGTAAAGCGTAAAAACTTCAGGAGGTGATATACATGATGGTAGAAGAAAAAAAGATTGAAGTTTGACTTATACCCATGAAATAAATCGATTTAGATGGAATTATCGATACAATATTGAATTTGTATGCCTTTCTCGAAAGAATTGAGTTTTTTTACGCACAAAACTCTTTATTATTATTCATATATGCGTATGTACGGGCGCAAACAAATATTTTTTCTTAATATTGTAAAGCAATACATTGCGAAAAGCGTTTTTTACTAAACTAAATTAACACGTAGAATATTAAGAGCGTCACGTTTAACCTTGACAGATTAATAACATAATAACAGATAATAACATTATAACGACATTAGTCATAAACGTGCGTCATTATTTTTAAATTAAAATTTTACGTTATGTGAAAATTGGAAAAAGAACATAAAAAGTATATAAAACTTCCCAGCTTCTCGTAAACTCTCATTGAAGATTGTTTTGGCAACATTTCTAGCAATCGTTTCATCAATTATATGTGAAATCTAATACAGACTATTCCAAGAGCATCTATTGAACCTTCAACGGCGATAAGTTGATTACTCAGAGAAGAAAAGTGACGACGATAAATATATTAATTTTGTGATATTTTTGTTAGTCAATAGTACTACTTTGTCCTTTTTTAGAATGTCATCATTACTGCTCTTGTGCTACAAGCAATTGGTTTTTTGGATAATAAATATTTTCACGATATAATCTGTGATTTGACAATATCGTCTTTGCAAACATGTATGGTTCAAACAGATTGTATAATCACGGTAATATATAGGGGGTCCAGGTTATCTAGTACGGTCAATCGATAAAGGTTGAATTGATAATATCGGTTACTTGTCATCGTTCCCGAGCACTTAAAACAACAGATCACATAAAATAAATTAAGAACAGTTAGTCGTAGTTAACTGTTGTATGTTAGCTGGCGATCTGCATTCAAATAATGACAAGTTACCGATAGTATCGATAAAACCTTTATCAATCGACCGTGCTATATACCTTGATGCTCACCTTTCTGCTACAACTGTCACCAAACGACACGTCTTCGTTAGGCTAGTAACACATTACGCTATACGCATCAGCGCTTACTTGGGCGTGGACTATACAGATTATATGTTGAGGTGTGCCATTAGACTATAATCTTCCTATCCCTACGGCAGGGGGTCATATCAATTGGGGAGCTGCCGCGGAATATCATTTCTATGTATGGGATCTGTCATCTTGACAGCTGACAGCCGCGTGATCACGGCAGCTCCCTAAATTGATCATTTTCAAATTTCGCCTGGCTAACAGATCACGGCATATCATCTGTCAGATCTGTATGGTATAACACCCAGCTCTCCTTTTTTCATTATTTTTTTTTAAGTCCGTGTAGAGCATTCCTCGATGTTTTAAATCTGGGCTTCTGGAACATAATATAATCCCAGATTGGAGTACAATTTTGGCATCCTGAGTCTGTTATATGGGTATTTCAATGAAACCTGCTCTAATGAGCTAGCAGCATTGATCTCGGTTCACGTGAGTGAAAATCAACGAACACGAGCGGAACACCCGTTCACAGTTGATGTTGGCTTCATGAGAATGGGTCGTTTATTTGACCCGTTTTTGTGTAAGTCGGCTATTATGTGGAACGAGCTACCAACATCTGTTTTCTTCATATATGTTCTTCCTTCGCCTCTTCAAGACCCGTATTAATGAATCCCTTCCTTCCTTAACCCGCCTCACAACGCTGCCCAAAACACATATTTTATTTTTTAATGCATAATATTTCCATTTGTATATAACTCGGTCTACCAATTGAACTACAATCACTTGATGAAAGAACTAAACTTATTAAAACTCTCAGTTTTTCATTTTAGCGTACCTTCAAAAACAACGAAACTATTTGAAATTGAATGTCAAGCTTTTTTTTTATATTAACTCCACACAGGAGGCCCTGAAGAAAATAATTTCCCTCAGGGCCTATGTCATCTTTGGGGATGCTGTGTGGAGGGTCTTTTTGTGGAGAGGAAGGAGTGAACATGGGTCTTGAAGAGTCCCATGTTGTAGGAGGGAGGAAACACAGAGCTGTTGAACTTAAGAACGAATCGTAGAAGCGACCCGTTCTCATGTGACAAATGTCAACCGTGTACAAATGTTGGGCGCGCGTTTGGCGTGTATCCCGACTACGCACCGGTGCCGAAGGGATCAATAACGCTAGTTCCTCAGAGCATCTGAGGTGGAATATTAATTTGATGACGTAATTTTTTTGTCTACACACGAGGGGTTCAGTAATTGGTCTCTATACCTAAAATAATAACAATAAACATAATATCAGTAATGAGATTATGTTTCTTGTTGATTGGTGATATCAAAATTGATGCTTCCGCATATATTTCAGAAGATGATAATCGATTCTTAGTTTTTAAAATGACTTTTGCTCTGGTTGCACACTCATCCATCAATCAACCATATCATGAAATCTATATCATGCTATTGTTGATCGTGATATATCTATCTTATCATAGATCCAGAAATATTTCACAGGCTTCGGGCAGTTGGCAGTCTTGTGTTGTATTTTATGTTGTGTTGTATGTTGTCTTATGTTGTGTTGTATGTTAGAGATCGCTTGCACCTAAATCTATTCAGCACTATTATCACTTTTGTTCAGTTTATAATGTTTTCTGCGTATTTAAAAAGCGCTATATACATATTAATTTTTAATTTTTCATAAAAAAAAATACTGTTTTAGAAACTAGATAAAATGACCTTTCTTTTGTATGCATTTAAAATAAACATTACTATTTCCAAATAATAAAATTTAAATATCAAAGTGAAAAATGTTATCAAAAACGCTAATCACATTTTTACTTAATTTTTAACTCCAATCCTCGAAAAACTGAGAGAACTCGATATTTCGTAAACATGTTTTTTCTGTTCTATTTTTAACGTCAAAAACATGTTAGAGTTGACGACTACAGTCCCTGGGTAGGACGGTTCAATTCACTGTCAAACCAAAAAAAGTTTCATAAGACAATTTAAAAGTTTACAGTAATTAAGAGCCAGTCCCTGGGGAGGTGGGTTCAATCCTCAGTCAAACCAAAACATAAAATTATTTACTTTTAAATATATCTATTAATAAAAATAGCTGTATTATATATATTTTTAAATGTTTTTAAGTAAACCGCGAAACCGAAACCTTCCAGTAACCATGTTCGACATCATGCTGAGCATGTTCGACTTTATGCTGAGCATGTTCGACTTTATGCTGAGCATGTTCGACTTTATGCTAAGCATGTTCGACTTTATGCTAAGCATGTTCGACTTTATGCTAAGCATGTTCGACTTTGTGCTGAGCATAAAATACTAGCACGAGCACTAACAAGATCCTTCAAACTCGCCATGAATATGAATATATACATACGAGTGAATTGCAATTAATGCCACATCAGAACGTCAACCAATTAACATTGTATTCTAACGAATATTAATTACCGTGTTCACCGCGTTCAGTTTCCGACAATCGCTTTAAATAGCAAATCTATATAATGACATGGTCTGTTTACGGCGGTAATTATGCATTTGTATCATTTTTAAAAACATTATTATTGAAGGACTGAATGCATTAGTCGCTAGCAAGGCTAGCAGTAGTCCAAAGAGGAGTTCTGAAGCCAACCCTGATGGCAGTAAGGCATTAAACTAGCAAAGGAATGATGAAATCAAATTAAATGAATAATCGGATTGCAACAATGACATTACAAACTATAGACATTGTTGACGCAACTATATACATCTCCTTTTAACATATGTCCCTGTATTCCTCCACAAGATTACCTGTCCCTGTCTGACAATGTGGAGTATCTACATATCCACGTCAGTGACATTGCAAGAATTTATTATACTCGACAAGTGTGATAAGAAAACCGGTACAGTGAACATATCCCTTCGGTGCGTTTAATTCCAGTCTATTACGGAAGCTTCTGTAGTGATGACCAACCAGTATCCCTTAGTTGAAAAGACCAAGAGTAAGTCAGAATCCTTTCCAATTCTAACTGTTAACCACAGCTAGTCCATTGGAGGGGACCCACCCTTTCCCGACGGCTGTGTGAGGAAACTGATTGTTTAACCTCCTTAGCCGCACACGTCAGGACTCTAATTTTTTTTTTTGTAAAAAGAAGCTACATTTATTTTAAAACGAATCTAGACCCTCCAATGTCCCTGCATGCATGATTGTTAGTACGAAATAATGTATGCATACTTACATTAATAGTAACACAAAATAAGAACACATATGAAATGTGTTCGCCTGGTGGTTTGGCATCTAAAATTAAATAATAAATAAGGAGCACAAATTTTATAAGTGGAAGTATGATTGAAACATAAAAATATACAAGCCGCGTATCGAGGGCAGTTTACCCCACTATCACGGGGCGGTCCCGGCAAGAAAGGCTAGTCCAATAGTTATGTCAAATATTGATTACAGACTACAAATAAGAAGACATGTTTACAAACTAGATCAATTGAGCAGGGCCGGTTCTGTGCAGCCGCAATTGAACCAGTTAATTATTATCAGTCTAATATATCCTCTGATAACTTGAGGTTTTCAGTAGCACCAGGTGTCATTTGGCTCAGGGCCGGTCCGGATTGTTTTGTAGTACTTCCTCCCTCGTACTTCGCAGGATTGTTGTAAGCAATTTATGTTTTCACAAGGGGCGTAAAAATTATATTAGCGCAAGGCGCCGTTTTGATGCCAGGGCCGGCCTTGCGATGTTAGGTATCGTTTACTATGTGTTAATACATGCTGAATCGAAAGAGAGCACCTCCATGTCAATAGAATCAATATTTGGTGACTTAAAGGTTTTTTTAGTATAGAAATGAAAAAGTAAAGAAAATAACAATGGTTGATCCAGAGGTTATCCCATCGCATTATTTTGGGATCTTTATTTCTACTGCCAAGAAGAACACATGAGTAAATTTTCATGAATAATTTTTGTCATTTATTTTGTGCATTTTGGTACTATTTTACCTGCAACAGTTAAATGGTATCAAGTGTTCTTGCGATAGGCGAAGAGGCTGATAAGGAGAGAAGGGTAACGGCAGGAAAATCGATTAATGGAGAACAGAAAGCAGAATTCGTTAATAAACAGACTTGGTTAGAATAGCATAGCGAGAACTCTGACACTAATTAATCCTGGTAATAGTGAAGAACCGAAAAGCCAGGAAAAGCATTCAAGTAAATAATCTGTAGTGAAGTTCTGTGAAGACTCTATCCAAGTTCTGTTACTAGTTTAGTTTGGTGAAGCAACTGGTCAATAATAATATAATAATAGATCATGAATGGAACCTTCACAGAGCTAGAAAACAACAACTTTGAAATTTGTAGAATTGTTAAAATTCTGTGAAAACATCCGTCCTTAGACCTTGTCACATCCTGAATTTGTTCATTTCAAGAGTAAAGTTGTCATTTTTAGACCTAAAGATTCGAAAGACAATCAAGATACTTTCTTACGTTAGTATCCTTGAAAATGTTGTTTGTTAAGTTATTTATTCCCTCATTATAGAATTAGAAAAATTAAAAC
Organism: Hesperophylax consimilis; assembly: GCF_061612785.1. Taxonomy (NCBI): domain Eukaryota; kingdom Metazoa; phylum Arthropoda; class Insecta; order Trichoptera; family Limnephilidae; genus Hesperophylax; species Hesperophylax consimilis. Next base: position 8,575,444 of record NC_142864.1, read on the forward strand.
ATTCTACAATGTGTCTGTATCTGTGTATGTAAATTATCCTTATCACAAAATATTTAGAACACTCAAGATAGCAATCGTATACACATGGCAACAATAGCTACTTGAAATGTCGATCATAAATCATATTAATTCACGATTCGCCAAACAATCAGGAAGTGTAATGTTGAATCACTTATATTATTTTTTTAAACGAAATCGACCTTGGATCAGACTGGCTTTGAACCAGAGTCGTTAGAATTGGATTAGTTTTTAGCTTCCCAAACAAAACACTGACCTATTTTATTTTTGGCGACAGATCAAGAGATCCAATGTTAGGGTATATGCTTTTGTCGTATCTTCCGGCTCGAATGGATAATTCAATCAATCAGTGAGGTTTGCCTAAGTCGTCATAGGAGATTATGAACAGTGGGTTTTTTGAGAAACATATTGTTTAGTTTGTATCTAGGGGTTCCAGTACACCAAACACAATAGAAGGATGCATTTGCGATCTGTACAGTAGTCAGTAGTGTGTACTATTAACGTATCTGCGGGCCCTATGCAGTTGAACAGACCCATCTGAGAGGTCAATTTGGCTCTAGCTTCTGTGAAGTTTGCTGGTCACTTGTGAAAGATGATTTCAACAATCTAGCCGAAATGTTAATCTCTCTACAAAGTAGGTAACATTATCTCCTTTACGATTCTTTATCATTAATATTTTTTATTGATACAATAATATTATTTACTAGCTGAGTTATACCACCTATTCTGTAGACCTTTTTAAGGTATACAATTCCATAGTACATTATTTTGATGTATCTCATAAGATTTAGCCAGCGTTAGCAGTGTAAGCGTCCGAAAAAATTTTTTTTACGACTTGATTACAAAACATCGACTTTTCTCAACTTTCTATAAATATAATATGCATGAATTATACATATAAACCTTTCGTAAGAAATTCTCTAAGTGATAGTGAAAACCCTGTCAAAATCCGTTGCGTAGTTTAGAAGATCTAAGCGCACAAATAGATAGAAACAGATAGCGTCTTTAATTATTTATTAATAAAGACGCTATCTGTTTTACTATTCGCCCCCATTTGACAGTTTAATAAAATTCAATAAAATATTTGTGGTGTATTTTGTCCAAAGCTTGTGTTAACCGTCGGAGTTTTTATGTTTTTTTTATACTTGTCTAAGTGGTCAAAAATTAAGTCTTGTTGTTTTGTTATGTTAGGTTAGTTGTAACTCAATCTAACTGTCCAAAGAAGCTGAAATTTGTCAATGGTAAAACGGTCAAACTAAACAGGTATTGATTTTTTTTTCACATATTATGGAATTAGGATCACGTTATGCTACGTATACTTCTGCGAGCCGAACTGCCGACCTGAACCCCAACTTATTGGAAAGAAACGAAGCAACCGCAAATAGCGCGAAACGCCGCTTGCAATTGATTCGTTCCCTTCCCATAATTCGTGGTACGGTTCGCGTTTCGGTTCGCAAATGTATACGTACCCTAAAAGGTTTACCTACTGTCTGACGCCTTATTCAGGTTATCTAATACACATTAGTTTCATTAATTCTGTGAGAAATAAGAAAGTTACACTACAGCTATATTTAGCGACCCAAAAGACCAATAATTTTTGTCAATTCAATAAGTTAACATAGAAATGTGAAAACTCTAAAAATATCGACACAGAAGGCATCATATTTTACGGTAAATTATTGGATTACGATTTTGGCATTGAAGAGAAAATCTCTAGAAATGTGATCTATATCTATTTGAAAGGTAATTGATATCGCCAATTTAGGTAAGTAAGTACATAAAACCTTTCGACTCCTAGGCCCCAGACAGACCAATGAAATTGATTACTTACTTCTTCAAGAAATAATTTCAATGTTCGATCAATTTCACCAGAAGTCAGATAAAATTGATCCTACTTCGGGTAAACAGTTCGATGTATTTTTATTCCGCTTTCTAAAGCGATTCAGTCATAATGTGATGCACTAAAAACTCTCTAATGGTGAACTCTGACGTCGTGAAATTTGCACACTTTTCTGTAGCATGAAAAAATACATCCTATAATTTGTTCGCTTTTGGGAGCAGCTCACATGGTCTCACATAAATCGTTCGAAATATGAACTAAACGATGTTAGAAAGAGAAAACACCAGGCATTATTTTAAAATCTAGAAGTTAACCACAAAAGCATTAAAATGTACCTACACCTCTATGGAACCAAAAGTTGCGACTGCAATTTGAACAAAAATTATGATACTTCGTGATTTTTTTATCAATTAGTTTAAGGCGATGCCATACGTACTAATGCAAAATCAAGTGTTTTTGTGAGTAGAATACATCTTGGCTTTTGAAATGATCGAGTATTTTTTAGATAAGTCTTTTTATAAGCCCAGAAAAAAAAATGTATAAGGCCTATGAAAACTGCTTTAAAGTTCAAAATCTCCTACTTACGAACCCATTTTCGGTTATGATTTTATTATATAATGTGGAAAATTAAGTTATTTATAAAATGATCGAAAAAAAAAAAAAATTTGCCTGAACATCCACAAAATAAAATAAAGGCACTTTTTGGCCATATTTTTTTCTTGCATAGATCAAAACAGGCGGATGGTGTTAAGCGGGAATTAAAACCTTATCGCCATCTACGTAAGGGTTGTTATTGATAGTGGCTCAATTTAAAATACTAGACGACGTAGTGCATTGCCTTAAGTAAGCTGACAATGAAGTGTGTAATAAATTTTTCTAGTAAAATACTTTCTTTTAGTAATTTTTTTCTTTTCCAATAATTTTGTTAAATCAAAATTTAATATTTCAAATTATATCTTTATTTTTAATAATAAAAATTTACATCAACAAAATGATTATCATTTCACTCATCACAAGCGTTCGTAACTATTGATTATTTAATCAAAGGTTCATTCTAGGGCGATAATGTACTCGGTGTTGTTTTGACATTCCGTACCAAGCACGCTTCTTAATTTAGGACTTTAAATCATTATTATAGTTCCTATATGTTTGCTGAGGCCCAATTGTATAAGTTACCAACTTATATTAAATGGAAATAAATTATTTAAATGAAAATGAAATGCTTTAAATTTAAATGATAATAAATGAAATAAACTAAATTAAATGAAATTATGTGAAATAAAATAAAATTTAAATAATGTTAAAATGACGTATTATAAAAGGAAGCTATAAGCCAAAAATGTGTATATTCTTGGTATACCTTATATTTTTATTTAATAGGCATTCAAATCGCTTGACAAATGGAGTCTAGAAACGTTCGATTTCAAGCACAAAACTGTTTTTTATTTTGTAAATAATTTTATAAGAAAACAAAAAAGTTAATCAAGTGAAACTGCCACAGATAATCTAAGCTACAATACTGTATTTTTTAAGTTGTTTTCTTTACGCGTTCATACATTAGTATTGAAAAAAATATTTTTTGGTAGTTTACACTTATATTTTGTATTGAGTAATTTATTTTTTTATTTGTATTCTACTCAAGCGAAACGATAGGAAAACCTTCAATTTATCTAAAGCATTTTTTGGTATTCATAATGTTAACCAATTCGTTATAAAGATCAATCAAAATAGTGATTTAGCATTAAGCTTCGCCTTAATGAAATATAATAATATTTTCCATTGATGCCAATCTGTACAAACCCATAAATAACCGTTATTATCAAATTACAGGTGACATAGTTAGCGTAGCTATCTGTTAGTTCTCAGAATAACCACTTATTTAGTATTATGGTTCAAGAAAAGATTTAAAAAAATAATAATTGTTAGAAGATCAATAATCTCTTAAGTAAGGGACAGTATAAATGTAACGCTATCAGATAATACACAAGGCAGTTAAAATACCTGGATCAAAAACAAGAAATACAAAAGATTATAATTTTCATATGCATGAATTAAGATTTTGCATTGACTATGATGGTTTCATTTATGCATTACATATTATAATATAACATAATATGTAATTTAAAAAATAAATTTCACAATTGATCTTATAATTAATTATCTTCTTGTAACCCTGTTTTTCAAAATTTGATTCATTGAGTGTACGTAAACAGTTGGCAAATATTATTTTATAAAATCGTAAACAACTTTACCTTACTGAATGTTCTGAATTATGAAATGGAATTGGATTTAAAATACTCACGCGGCACACGCATTTGTGATTTATTTTTATTGAAAAACATTGTAGACGAATTAAATATCAATTAATAAAAATAAATGAAAAGGTAATTAAATTAAATAGTATAGGCAATAAAAATGAGGTAAGGTTGTGTATTTTATTGTGTACCATGTATGCATATGTTTTATTATTTTAAGATATTTTTTTATCAAGCGCATACCCGTGAAAAATCACGAGAAGGCAAATTTTAGGTGAACCATTGTTTTGTAGACGTAACGCCATTTTTGCAATAATTATGTATTCCTCACCCTTCAATCTAAGAGTGCAAATAAATCAAATTGTTATTTGAAGTAAAAACATGAACTTAAATAATTTTCTCACGTCATATTCACAGTTCAATACTTTATTTATTTATTGTTTAGGAACATTTACAGACTATTAAAATGAAAAAGTCATTTGATAAGCGCTGCAAAAAGCTTAGATGTCATCAGTCCACTTAAAAATGTTCACATCATGCACAGTTTAAGTATCATTATACACTATGTATCAACAAAAAATATAAACAGCAAAACGTGAACAAAGGTAAAAAAAGAGATATAAAAAAATACAAATCTATATATGATCCAAAAAAACCAAAAGCAAAAAAAAAACAGAAAACAAATAGAGTAAATGAAAAAAACTAAGAAACATTGACAATCTATTGAAAATTTGCTTTTTAAATAAGCGAGACTATTTGCATATAATATCTATGTATGTAGTTACACTCAATAGAATTGTACAGACGACACATTCAAGACAATGGATTGAAGTATGCAATATTGTTCTTAAATAATTCTAGATGGAATATATTCTGACTCCTTAGATTACGTCTATTAGGAACTTTAATAAGAATATTGCTCACACAATATTGCTTCAAGCTTGTCGTAAATAATTATGTGTAGACCACAGAGATAGGAATTAATAGACGAGAAGCTAATGGCGAGGGGTAAAATCAACTGTTGAAGAACGAAGGGAGTAAGGCTGACTGTGATTCGTCAATAAATCAATCTGACAGTAAATAGGCATCTCGCATTATAATATCACCATTTAGTTCTTAAAAGTAAAATCTGCTTTTGAATGAATAGACATTTCTACATGGGAGCGCAAATTACTCGCCACGTTATTAACTAATTTTGCGAAGTCCAAATTCGGCAAAGTAAGGCAGCTTCTATTTTCAGAGTCGTAGTTAGTTTCAGAGTATTTAGTTAAGACACTTTTACAAATGTCTCATAATTTACTTACCCCAGTAAACAACGATGAGCACACTTGAGAATCGCTACATTGAGATGTGATAGTATATGTTTCTAAAACTGATCCATATAATACGGTGTGAATAAGCTTAAAATAAAGTAAAATAATGCTTACTTATGGAATGTAATACGACAATTGGGTTTATTCTCTTTTTCACATCTATTTTTACAAGTTTTCATATCACAAGTCAACATTTTGCCGTTTTATTTCGTAAAATGAACCGATGATGCCTCGACCATAGTTCGCACAAGAATGATGACGTCACGTTTTCAAATTTCACTTGAGGCCATATGCGAGCCCAGCCGGCTCAATGGAACCGGTATGGGGAGTGGGGATAATACGCTTTTAATCACTTAGGGCAGGTCTACTAATATTCATATGTCTATGGTGTAGACATATTAAGTCAGCAAATTGTCTTCTTTTATCCAGGGTCGTAAAGTTAAAGTATTGGAGTCGTTCCTCGTAAGACTGGAGTACGGCATTTAGTCCAAGTTTAAATGATAACAATCTTAGAATTTTTTTTTGTACAGATCCAATAGTTTTTGAATATTTCAAGTATTGTGGGTTCCAGATAACACTATCATATTCTAATTTGCTTCTGACCAATGAGTGATACAATGTTATAATGGATTGGGGATTTTTGAATGGTTTCGTTATTCTATGTATAAATCCCATCGTTTTCAAGGATTTTCTCGTGATATCACTCATATGTATATCAAACTTAAATTTTGTGATTCCTATATCTCTAATAGTGGTGACTGAATTTAATTAAACATTAATAATGAAATATGCACGATCCTTTCGTCTTCTGTTACGAGTGAGGGTTATGATGCAACATTTATCAATATTTCTAAACATCATTTTGAGTACACCAACGTACGTTGATCAATTTTACAGATACTTGCTGTTGATAATAATAAATGACACACTTATTGTTATCTGTAGTTTATCTTTTATCATCAGACCATTTTATCAGCAGAAAACAATTCAGATCAAAGCATCTTATCATAAATCTGCAGTGTTCATTTATAGATAAAGATAAAAGATATAGTAAAGTTCCAACTACTCGGCCTTGTCACAAAGTTCATCTGGTAATGCACTTATATAAATTTTGCGAAATGAGAAGCAGGAACAATGTTACATCGTTCATTTATTTTATCATTCTTGAAGGTGAACAGATGTTTTAATGCTGGGAAATATTTGCACACGATGCGGATTAGATTGGAAATAAGAAATGTATATTATGATGAATTGCGTAGCAATATATAAGTAACTTTTCCTTAGCTATTACAAATTAATTGTCCTGGTGAATCATTTCTATTTAGTCCATGATAACACTGATATATCCCAGAATGTCCCCATTGACCAGGGCCGGCTCTATGCAAGCGCAATTGGAGCAGTTCGCTTCGGGCGCCGAATTGCCAAGGCGTCGAGACGTTAATGATAACAGTCATATCGTGGCGTCTACAGGTTATGACAAGGGGCGCCAAAATTGAATTCGCGCCAGGCTCCGTTTGGCTCAGTGACTTGACTTTCTGTCTTATGTTCACAGTGATTTGAAAAAAAATCTACAATTGACTTACTTTTTGCTTGCTATTTTGAGATTTCTACAGCGTGTCTATATATTATATTGTAACGTTGTTGCTGAAGCCACTTTATTATTCAAGCAAGCCTTACTTTGACTAGATGGCTATTTTTTTTTAATTTTCCTGTAAAGTTGAAAATATTGATAAAATTTATAACATATTTGTCTTGAACACTAAGTTTTTAAGTTCCTAAAAAAATATATGTTGTTTTGAAGATAATATCTGTAAATTTGTAGAGCTGAATTATATGAAATTTCCTATGAAGAAAAATACCGCAAAGTATGCTCCGAAAATTATTGAAAACATATTTTATTCTGTTATTTAAGTCCCCGTATTCTAAATTTCTACCGATTTATAGCAAATTTCTCTTTGAATCTTTAATTTATTAGGTAAGTTCTAAAAAATATATATGTAATGTTTTAAGATAATATTTATACATTTGTTATGTCGAAACGTTAATTATTTGAAATTCCCTCGATAGAAAAAAATCGCAAAGCTCCGAAAATTATCAAAAAACACGTTTTGTTCTGTTATTTAACATGTTATAGGCATGAAAAAATTCACAGCGTATCTTTAAATGTAACTAAAGCATTTCTTGAGAGATTTTTTCTCTATTACCAAACGAGTCGTGTTTTATTAAATATTTTCACAATTTTCGCTAAATTGTTCTCGTTTTTTAATGTTATTTACATATCTTCCTTTCAAACCATTTTTGAACGCTTACTACGGGGCCTTGACATGTTTTTTACTCTACTATTTTAAACGAGTCGTTGCCTTATCTTCCTCTAATATTCGTATTTACGTATATCCCTTTAAAACCATCTTCTTCTTCTTCTTTTTAAAGGCTTACTGCGGAGCCTTAAAGGAAACAATATCTTATTTCAGAATGAAATGCATTTGTACAAATTGCATAATAAGTCAGATTGTCGAAGGTAACGATTGTGCCACGTTACGGCCGATGTCTCACCGGCTGATGAAGCGATCTGAGACGCGTTGCGAAACGCTGCAACGTACACGGAACATCTTCAAGGACAAAGTCATAGAAAGTTACCAAGACAAACATACCACACCACTGATATTGCCCGTTTCAAGTCTTCACCCAAAAGATAGGTACGTAGCGAAGGAAGACGTCACACTTCGTGACTTTGAAACATACTTAACTGGTACGAGTGGAGTTCCGCAGAGTTGTCCACTTTATTATTCAAGCAAGCCTTACGTTGACTAGCTGGCTAACTATGACTAGGTGATTTACCTTGATTGAGAATTTCAATATTACGGTACCTACCTACTTCCCTGGCTGAAGAAAATTTGGAAAAAAGAATTGTAATTGAGATAGCGACCTTTCTTTGGACAAATTATATAAAAACTAAATATCATATTATGTTACATACAGGGTTTTCCAATAAGATGTGTTATTTTGATATTCAATCGTTCAATCAAGATCAATGGTTTCGTTGCTTGTGTGGCACGTAGCGCCGTCATGTTGTCCAAATCAATACCATCCAATTCCGGTCATAAAAAATCATTAATCATCTCTCGATAGCGCAATCCATTCACCGTAACTGTTGCTCCAGCCTCATTTTCGAAAAAGTAAGGTCCAATGACTCCGCCGTCCATAAACCGCACCAAACAGTCACACGTTGAGGATAAAAAGGCTTTTCAACAATAACTCTTGGGTTTTCCGAGCCCCAGATGCGACAATTTTGCTTGTTGACGAAGCCATCGAGGTGGTAATGGGCCTCATCACTCAAGATGATTTTTCATTTGATTCACTCAAGTGAATTTTAATAATTTCAATGCGTTGTTGAAGCGTGTATCGTTTCATTTTAATTAATGGCGTAGTTTCTACTTGTCAAATATCAAAAAATGACAGCTTCAAAAGTAACATCTACCGAAATAGGGGGCTATTCAAAATAACATCTCATATTGGAAAACCCTGTAGTTAAGTGGGTAAATATTTAAGTCCTTAATTTGATTTATTTAATAAGAGAGTATTAGAAACGTCAGGTAAACGCGAAGTTCACTGTTCACATAACTATTAGTAAGGTATTTAGCAAATATTATTAATTAGAAACTAGAACGTGGAAATAGTTAGAAAAATGAATATTTATGTTAGGATAAATGACTTTACGATTATTCAGGATTATAAAAAAAAACACGAAATCTTCAAGATCTTATTCTTAACTAGCTGTATCCTACAGCTGTACTATCTTGCAGATAGAGAAACAACAGCGCGTCTCAATTAAGTCCAACAGATGGCGTTTTTTTTTTAAAAGCACGTTTTTATCTGTCACATGTGACATCTATATAATATAGGTATAATTCAATGTTCGTTTGTTCAAAATCTTAAATCTCCGAAAGTTCTTCAACGATTGCTTTGAGATTTTGACAAAACATTGCATTCGAATACAAATGTGTTTTTATATACCTATATTAAATAGATGTCATCTGTGATAGGTAAAAACATTTTTTTTTTAAAGCAGCGCCATCTGTTGGACATTAAATCGACATGCGCTATTGATTCTCTATCTGCACAGTCAGACGGTGCCACAGCAAAGCGTGGCGGAGTTCAGCTAGTGCGTTATAAATCGGTATAAATTCTGAAAGCGGTGGAATTATTTTTGAAATAACAGCAACTTTTTTTTTTCACTGTTTTAGGTGTTCCGAAATCGCTTTGTCCCTAACGCCCTTTTAGCTTGTCAGTCAACAAACGATATAATTATTTATGCAAAGCCTACGGAAGAATGGCCATGAAAATAATTTGATAATGACTAAGAAGAATACAATTTTTTTTTTCTTTATTCATAAAAATATATTTGGATACAGGTTTTTTACATGCTTTTCGACTACCACACTAGACACATGTCCGTATTATGGTTTATTATGATTTATGGATTAAATAAAGAATTGGTTAAAATCAGAGGATTGCCTAGAATATTTTTTGTTTTCTGATATTTTCTAGAACAGATTTTTTTGTTGTTGGGTTTTAGATTATTCAGAAGAAAAAAATATTCGTTCAATTCCAAACAATTTTATTTAGTTTTTAAAGAAACCTTCAAGTTTTTTAAATGAAATGTTTTGGTATAAGAATACTAACGATAAATAATTATTTCTATGGAAAAATACGAACATAAACAAACTATGAATAGCATTAACAACATGTGTAAGTTTTATTACAGTTAATTTTATGATTATGACCATCGAACTAAAAACATAAATTAAAATTTCCATTCACAATTATTGATTTCAAAAACAATAACATTTCAACTGTAAATTTCGAAATGGTTCCAACTGGCTACAACGTCATTAAAACATAAAAAACGCCAATGAAAGCTGTCACCAACGTCACCCGGCGTAACGTTAACGCCGCCGACTTCACGAATAAAAACGAATATGTAGTTTTGAAAATGGCACATTTTAAATCAACAAAATATATTTGTCAATTTAAAAAAAAATAGTAAAATACCTTCATTATCGTAATTTTTTTCTTATTTTTTTTTCCGACAGTAAAAAAACCATTGCTATAATATCCTATCTAAGAACCTCACTGCGTACTAACTTTACAAATGTTCGTGTATAACTTGTCGGCGCGACGTGAGAAATTGCGTGAGGAATTTTAATCTTATTTATGGAGCTACTGGCTTTCGTGTTTCTTCTCTTATTATTTGTCCATGGCCTCTTCAAGACATGCATTATAAAATTCCTTCCTTCCTCTATTTAACCCGCCTAACAACGTCACCCAACCGGCTGAAGACATAGTTCCCCTATTAATGCAGCACTGACAAGTTTTGATACAGTCTCTCGTAAAATGCCACATCCAAAAATATAAATAGGTACTTTTAAAAAACTTAAACGCTTTCGGCAGTAACATTGGCCTAATATGTCGTAATGTTTTGTTTCTAATATATTGTAATGTTTTGTTTGTAATATATTGTAATATTTTTTTTCTAATATAATATAATGTTTTGTTTCTAAAATATTGTAAAGTTTTGTTTATAGTATATTGTATGTTTTGTTTCTTATATATTGTAATGTTTTGTTTATAATATACTATAATGTTTCGTTTCTAATATATTGTAATGCTTTGTTTCTAATATGTTGTAATGTTTTGTTTCTAATATATTGTAATGTTTTGTTTATAATATATTATAATGTTTTGTTTCTTATATATTTCAATGTTTTGTTTCTAATATACTGTAATGTTTTGTTTCTTATATATTGTAATGCATTTTTCTAATATATTGTAATGTTTTGATTCTAATATATTGTAATTTTTTATTTCTAATATACTGTACTGTATTTAAATTTTGAAACTTTCAGAAGATGTAATGAAATGTTAAATGATGAATTATTATTATAAAAGAGTATTTTCTTAGTCCTGAGTCTATTAGGAGATCCTGTGCTGAGGGGAACTAAGTTTTGGATAGAGGATTTTCAGCGTTACAATATTGGATTGAATAACCCATATAACATTGTATTTGTATGCCTTTCTTGAAGGAATTGATATTTTATACCGACAAAACTATTTATTCATATTCATATTGCGTATGTACGGGCGCAAACAAATAATTCGTCTTGATGTTGTAAATCATAACTTTCAAAAAGCAATTTGTCAATATATTTATCAGGAAAAGAACACCTGCATGAAAACGTGTTCCGATATATTCTGAATAGACCAATATTTTATCAGGAAATTGGATTGCCATCACGTTTTTAACAGGATTTCAATAAATCAGCCAAATTCATTTTTCTTCGTGTAATAATTTATATCGAAACTAGATGATGTGTACCCGGTGTTTCTGGACATTTCTCTACTTTCTATAAATATAATATGCAAGTATTATATGTATAAACCTTCCGGAAGAAATTATCTAAATGATAGTGAAAACCCTATCAAAATCCGTTCCGTAGATCAGAAGAACTAAGCGCACAAACACTTTGTTTTATACCATTTAGAAATTGATAGTCGTTCCAATGGCAGTCTTACAAGTTATAACGCAAGGTTTTTTTTTAATAGGCCGAAGAACTATGTTCACACGTCCGAACGTAGTCATGTATCGTGTAAATTGACGTATACGTCATTTCACGACAAACGTTTTGTTTATGAAAGACGCACACGGATACAATATGATCGAGTTCACAGTACTTGTACTCGTACTTATTACGATTCGTCTTTTGGTCGTGTGCGGGGTAAATACATGTTGGATACTGGATTCTTTCGGCTGATACAAAATAAAATTCGTCCTTCACGGATTGCAAATCACGTATCCGTCTTTGACTGTGATACGTTAAAGATGTACTGCCGTAAAATCATTTTAAATATATCCTTGCTTGTGCAGTTTGGATTGAAGAATAATTAAAAGAAAATCGGAGGAAGATTGAAACAAACAAAAACATAAAAAGAACATTGTCGAATTGAATCGAGAGTCTAAATTTATACGGCATTGATAAACGACGCTACGCACCCATTATCCTTGGGTATAAGCGGGGTAAAAGGGGATTTTATTTATTATAAACAGCACAAGAGTACTAACTGCTCCCAACCGTCTGGAGCCAGTGAAACTATGGCATCCCCAATCAGAAATTGGGAAGGAGGTGGGGAAGAGAAATGTGGGGAAGTACCTAAATATTCAGATCTGATCATTCAGCCATTTCAAGCCACGATTCAATTCTGAATGGTGGTCTTACACCAGGGCGATACTGAGAGTATTGTCCGCTATGACTGCGAGTGCTCTAGATATTTGTGTATAAAAATTTGAATGTTGAGTAAAATTCTTCGTTTAACACATATTTGATGAATTTCAACTTTTTATCATCTCTAAATAGTATAAAGTCGAATATTTTGTTTAAGTATTTAGTTAAGACACTTTTATAAATGTTCATAATTTACTTCCCAGCAATCAACCAGCTTTGTGTTTCGCGTCCAGACGTTTCTCGATGTGATAGTATATGTTTCTAAAACTGATCTATATTACCTATACGATGTGAATATGCTTAAAATAAAGTAAAATAATGCTTATATATGGAATGTAATACGACAATTGGGTTTATTCTCTTTTTCACATCTATTTTTACAAGTTTTCATAGCACAAGTCAACATTTTGCCGTGTTATTTCGTAAAATGAACCGATGATGCCTCGACCATAGTTCGCACAAGAATGATGACGTTACGTTTTCAAATTTCACTTGAGGCCATACGCGAGCACAGCCGGCTCCAATGGAACCGGTATGGGGAGTGGGGATAATACGCTTTTAATCACTTAGGGCAGGTCTACTAATATTCATATGTCTATGCGTATACGTCATTTCACGACAAACCTTTTGTTTATGAAAGACGCACACGGATACAATATGATCGGGTTCACATTACTTGTACTCTACTTATTATGATTCGTCTTTTGGTCGTGTGCAGGGTAAATACATATTGGATACTGGATTCTTTCGGCTGATACAAAATAAAATTCGTCCTTCACGGATTGCAAATCACGTATCCGTCTTTGACGTAGTGATACGTTAAAGATGTACTGCCGTAAAATCATTTTAAATATATCCTTGCTTGTGCAGTTTGGATTGAAGAATAATTAAAAGAAAATCGGAGGAAGATTGAAACAAACAAAAACATAAAAAGAACATTGTCGAATTGAATCGAGAGTCTAAATTTATACGGCATTGATAAACGACGCTACGCACACATTATCCTTGGGTATTAGCGGGGTAAAAGGGGATTTTATTTATTATAAACAGCACAAGAGTACCAACTGCTCCCAACCGTCTGGAGCCAGTGAAACTATGGCATCCCCAATCAGGGTATGTTGTGAGGCTGAAGGTAGAGGGGAGGGGAAGGAGGTGGGGAAGAGAAATGTGGGGAAGTACCTGGATGTTCAGATCTGATCTCCAAAGACGGCGCAAAGCCATTTCAAGCCACGTTTCAATTCTGAATGGTGGTCTTACACCAGGGCGATACTGAGAGTATTGTCCGCTATGACTGCGAGTGCTCTAGATATTTGTGGATAAAAATTTGAATGTTGAGTAAAATTCTTCGTTTAACACGTATTTGATGAATTTCAACTTATAAAATAAAGTCGATATCCGCGTTTGTCTGTTTGTGCGCTTAGTTCTTCTAAATTACGCAACGGATTTTGATAGGATTTTCACTATCACTTAGAGAATTTCTTTGGAAAGGTTTACATGTATGATACATGCATAATATATTTATATAAAGTAGAGAAAACTCGATGTTTTGTGATCAAGTGGTAAAAAAAAACGGGCGCTTACATTGCTAACGCTCGCTAAACCTTATGAGATTCATCAAAATAATGTAGTACGGAATTGTAAATCTCAAAAAGGCCTACAGAAAAGACTATTATGGTATATGTCTATCTCCTAAGGTTAACCCCCAGCAACGCCAGGTAAACGTCAGCCAATTGTCCATATACCAGATTATTTTGGGATTTTTAAGCTACCATCTCTCTGAGACAGAGAATACTAGTTCTTATAGAATAATATTATTAGTGTCCTACGTTATGTAGTCTGGTTGTATAGATGGAATTAATTATGCATATATGTATACAGTTATGATAGTATTTACATAGAGGAATGCGGTAGGTAGTATGTATGTAAGTGTTGTTGACCCGGTTAATCGATTGGGAACGAGTCAATTAAATAGGGTATGTAGATTACACGACCTCCCCCAACAAGTTAGCATGGTTGTATTTCATTAATATTCCGTCTCGCTCATTCCCATTCTTCTGTTATTCTTACAAAAGCAATCTTTATGAATAAATATATTTGAATTTCGATATTTTTTATCGAATTAATCAACAATATATATTATAAAAGTAAGTGTACAATGTGCGTGGTGTTAAAACTCAGAAACGAGTCGCGGTATGATCAAGGGAGTTATATGTTGTGGTAGCCCTCTATCCCACATTCATGAAGAAGATTTCCGTTTTTACCTGAAGGACGTGCTTTTGTAGATATAAGGGCTGGAAATTTTACCCTCTAGAAATTTCTAAAACAGTCCAGACCTTTCAAGAGTATTCGAGAGTATTCCATAACATTCCAGAACATCCCGGAACATTCTGGAATGTTCTTTATTGTTTATTGTTTATTGCGGTATTTTAAGTAGGTACATAGATATCTATGTCCTAATACAATCCTTATATACATATAATTATAGTAACACATTTAAAATGAATCAATCACATATTTTCGTAATTAAATTTTAAATGTTTTCTTCTGATTTTATTTCTTCTGGTAGCTCTCCAAATATCTTCAACGCTCCGTACATCAATGACTTTTGACTCTGTGTTTTTTTCCTGAAGGGGAGTTTCAATTCATTTCTTGTCCTCGTCTCATGTGTGTGTTTGTTCTGTAGTTTATCAATTTATCTTAGGAATTCACTAGACTATGGCCATTGATTATCTTGTAGATTAAAAATATGGTATTAAAGTAAATAATTTGTTTAAATGACAAGATATTTAACTCCTTCAACATGTTCTTAATTTTTGTGTATCTATTTTTCTTCAATATGCTTCTCATTGCTCTATTTTGTAGAATTGTCATTTGTTTCATTAAACCGTCGTTGGATAAGAATAGAATGCTGCTACAGTAATTTATGTGTGGTACAATAATTGCGTTGTACACATTTTTACTTTACATTATTCTGGAATAGTCTGGAATGTTCGGGAATAATCTCGAAGGTTTCCAGATCATAATGAACTAAAAATAGGATTACAGGCCATTTCCTAATGAACTTTTAGTAAATTCGTAATCGTGACAATACATTGGTTTCTGTTAATCTCTAAATAAAACAAAGTCTCTATTCGCGTCTGTATGTTTGTGCGCTTAGTTCTTCTAAACTATGCAACGGAATTTGATAGGGTTTTCACTACCGTTGAGAGAATTTCTTCTGGAAGGTTTATATATATAATACATGCATCTCATATTTATTGAAAGCAGAGAAAAGTACAGCAACTTCGAATATACGTCAGCAAGTGATTATATAAATTAATTAATAAAGTGGAATCTTGTAAATGGAAATTAACCCACTTCCCGACATACGAACAAGCTGAAACTCGGCTGATAGAGTCGCTGTCGACGACAATGCATTCTATCTACTTTTGGACACACAAGCATTTCTCTAAAATTGGAAGAAAATTTATAGCAGTTCATGAACGAATTATATTTCGGCACTTTCCAATTAGAATTTAGCTGAAGTGATTTAGCGGTTCACTGATTTTATTCAGCCACTGGGGAGGATGGTTCAATCCTCAGTCAAACCAATTTTTTAAAAAAGTTTTAATAGAGATATATTTAAAAGTTCACAGCAGTTATAAAATATTAATATTGTCGCAATTTGTCAATATATTTATCAGGAAAAGAATACCTGCATGAAAACGTGTTCCGATATATTCTGAATAGACCAATATTTTATCAGGAAATTGGATTGAAATCACGTTTTTAACAGGATTTCAATAAATCAGCCAAATTCATTTTTCTTCGTGTAATAATTTATATCGAAACTAGATGATGTGTACCCAGCGTTTCTGGACATTTCTCTACTTTCTATAAATATAATATGCATGTATGTATTATATGTAGAAACCTTCCGGAAGAAATTATCTAAATGATAGTGAAAACCCTATCAAAATCCGTTGCACAGTTTAGAAGAACTAAGCGCACAAACAGACAGACGCGGATAGTGTCTTTGTTTTATACTATTTAGATAAGATAAGATAGAGGTTAAATGTTGATTGTTCGTTGACAACCTGCAGGCATATTCGGTTATTTCATAACAAAGAAAAAATTAACATAAATTAAATAAAACACTTTTGATTCTCACCTATCGTGAAATTCGCCGATTCTCGGAAATATTAAAACTTTTTTTTATAATCACAAAATGTTTTTTCACTTCATAAAAATAATACTTAAAAAACACTTAAAGTTAAATCTTAAGTATATAAATAAATAAAAAATAATTAAATATTTCACTGAATACTATTAAAAAATATTATATTAAAATCGGGTTCACAAAATTTAGTATTAATGTTTTGTTTTGTATTTTTTTAAATATTGAATGGAAGTCCAAAAACAGTTCTGAATGAGAATTTAATGTCGAAACTGTTTTACGAAGAGCTTGGACTAGTCAGTAGAGAGTCAAATCCTAGACGCTCTCACTTCACGAGAAGTTGTAAGCGACTGACAATTCTGACACTGACCAATACATTTCTCCATTCCTTCCGAAAGCAATGTTTGTAAATAGTTCTACTTGCAGCGCTCTGACGAATAGTGATAAGGGGTCTGAAAAAATATTTTTTAAGCTACCTGCGGTGAACATAACAATGACCATGCCAAGATTATACAGGTTGTATCGGCACGTACCCGACAAACTTTAACCAGCTATTCTTTAGCATATTTGGAGTAATAAATCTTATGTGCACTTTGCTGTCCGGTAACGTTTTTTTTAATAAAAAAATTATTATTCATATTTTCACCACATGTCACCACTGTTTTATCCTTTGTCAAAGTTTGAAAACCCATCTGGCAATATTTTATTCGAATTCCGTTAAATAAGGTACGTGTGTACCAAAGATATTAGAAGAACGAGATGTGCTATGAGCAGTTCATACTGTGTGGAATTGTTTTGCCCAGTGTCGCCGGTTTTGTTCACCAATACTACTGCACACCTTCGCTTACGCTAAGGTATCCGCACTAAAACGTAGAACAGATTTCTATGCGTACACGTCCCGATAGTATTCAAAGTACCCTAATTAGGTAGTACTCCGCCTACGATCCGGCGGCCAACATAGCATATCCCGTTCTTCTAATATCTTTGGTGTGTATCTATATTGGCGCGCTTTTACAATCACAGCGAAATGGCACGGCACCATTCGTATTATTTTTAACTATTATTATTTAGTGTGTGCGAAAGAGCGAAGACGCTTTTCGACATACTTGCTTATAACAGCTGTTGAACACGAAAAGCAATGCCAATGACAGTGATGTAGTGTGGAAATTTTTATTTTTTTTGTTTTTAATTGAAAAGAAAATGCTACCGGACAGCAAAGTGCCCATAACATTTTTTACTCCAAATGTGCTAAGGATTAGCTGGTTCAAGTTTGTCGGGTAAGTGCCGATACACCCTGTATACACATTCCCTATCCGCGCCTGTCTGTTTGTGCGCTTAGTTCATCTTAACTATACAACGGATTTTGATAGGGTTTTCACTATCATTTAGAGAATTTTTTCTGGAAGGTTCGTATATATAATAAATGCATATTATATTTATAGAAAGTAGAGAAAATTTGAGCAATGCCGGGTAAATTTCAGCTACTTTTCAATATAAATTAGTACAAGGAGAAAAATGAATTTGGATGATTTATTGTAATCCTGTTAAAAACTTGATGGCAATCCATTTCCTGATAAAATATTGGTCCATTCAGACGTTTTCATGCAGGTGTCTTTCCTGATAAATATAATGACGAATATTAATATTTTTATCAACGTTCCGCCGTCTTCATAACACATCCCGTTTTACTGATGCTTTGTTAGGAAATCTGTCAATTAATTCATTAAAGGCCTGTACTTAGTCCCGATTTTAACAGGAATATGAATAATTTGACTAGATTTTTAATAAATTAGCAATATTTTATATCAGTTATTTTTATCCGTGTAGTTCTATGATTAGTATTGGTATCTCGCGTCCAAAAAAAATGTTTCTAATAATTAAAAAAATAATTTTTCTTTATTAATAAATCAAAATAACTTTCTCTGAAATCATGAGATTTGTAAGTAGGTACTTAGATACCCACCTAGTTAAGTATATGCCATATATGTATTTAATGCAACATTTTTTTAATACATATTTCAAATAAGGTATTATACAATTTGTCCAAGGAAACGTCAGGTTCGTTCAGGTCACAGATACCTACCATAATATTGAAAAACACGAATAAGAAAATCCAAATGAACACGACGATTTCACGTTTGAAAAAATATTATTTTCTGAACTATTAAAATGGCCACCATCTTTAAACGGAAACGGAACGTACAAACAAATTTACAGAAATGCAAAACAAAGGAGTTAATAATAATAATATTTGTTATTAATTATAATATTATAATATTATATTCCAGAAAACAGGACTTCGCTACGATCAGTCTACAAAGTAAAACATTTTAATGTCTTAGAAAAATTGATTTTAATACTTTGAAACATCGTAATATTTTACTAAATCATATATTATTTACAACGATAATATATTTCAGACTGTGATATTGTGAAATTAATATGAAATAAAAAAATAAATAAACAGGAATCATTGACTAAAAGATATAGCAATGACAGGAATATATAAATTAATGATATTAAGTAATACATTTAGTGTTTTTGTTAGGTAACTTTAAAATGGCCGATTAATTGTTTAGTGGACAAATTCATCTCGTTGCCGGTAATCGGACAACTCAACACAATGAAATTTCAACACACCTTTAAAAGGTGATATATAAAGCACGAAAAATTATGAAACAAAAACCATGTTAAATCAATGAGGTAACATATATAAGCTTTGACGTTCGAGGTATGCCACGCATATCGGATCATTATCCGATGTGAGATATCTCGGGCATCGGTCGGTAACAAGCGCTCGCCGGGCACAGGTCTGCTGCGATAACTTCAAAATGTCGACATGCACGCTGAGATATTGCACAAATCCTACTGGAAAATAAACGGAAAGCAATGGTATAACCTTTTATCGGTATGTAGGGTTTTACCATAATGTTTTATCTTGTAAATTGACTTATAAATGTTAAAAACTCGTGGAGCAATTGCGTGGCGGCGCTCGGCCGCCGGTCACTTTCGTCGGAAGTATTTGGGCAGCATCGTCAGCCGCCACACCCCCCTTCCTACTTCCCGCACGGGAACAATATTTTAAACTGATATTGCAAGGAATGTAGACTCTATTTTTATATAACTCAATGGTAATATATGGTTTATACATTTGACATACCGTTCTCGTGCCCAGGCCATGATGCGAATATCGTAATGTATCTCCACCCTTAATAGAAGATTTATGCAATAAAATGCAAAATAAAAGCCTGCTTCACTGATGTAAGTATATTATTTTATCGATTACTACGTTCCAATATCTAATTTACATTCGCCAAATCTATCTTCTTTATTAAAAAATGAGTGTACCGGTGTGGGTTTGTTTTTTTTACAAATCTATAGTTTTATTCCGAAATTGATGAAATTTTGCACACTTGACCTTTAAACCAAGAAGAAGGTCCCCTTTTCCACCCCTTAAAGCATAATTTTGATACTTCTTGATTTATATATATAGCACATTTTATGCTTAATAAAATATTTCGAAAAATTTGCGTTAAGCCCGTGCAATGCCGGGACTTCAGCTAGTGCCCTGTAAAGAACATATTAGAAAATTAAGATAGATATGATTTTAGATTTTCACGGCTGTACTGATTTATTTTTGGGGTACTATGCCGTGTTGCGTTACATCCTTATAAAGCCAACGTTTTTGACCGCATTACAGCTTCCATCATCAGGGCAGATGTGTACATATTTCATGGACACATTCTTTACACATCTGCCCTGATGATGGACACTGTAATGCTGTCCGAAACGTTTGCTAAAAAGGAGGTAGCGCAACACGGCATGATACCCCAAAGATAAATCACTTTAAAATATTAACGTGTTGATTATAATGTGTTTGGCGAATATACAGTAAAAAATATACCATAGAAATCGATAGAAAAATATGTAATTATGTTAGGGCTGCACAGTTGTTTTCAATTTTTATATGTTATAGGCATGGAAAGTTCACAGTGTATATTTAAAAGCAACTAGCATAACAGCATTTGACGAAATATTTTTGCTCATTATTATTAACTTCGTTAAAATTATTTTATTTTGCCCCCGTATCACTACGATACTGAACCACTCGCAGTAAGTACCTATTACGACTATTAACACAATAATCAATAGTACTAATCGTATCCACTGGTTCTCAAACTATTACCATCACGATTACCAAGATTATATACACTTTCTATAATTTTCAATGTTTTAAATTAAATTCGCTAAATACCTCACAATGCGTCATGTCCGTCTTAAGGCCCCGTAGTAAGCGTTCAAAGATGGTTTCGAAGCAAAGATATTAGAAGAACGAGATGTGCTATGCGCAGTTCGTACTGAGTGGAATTGTTTTGCCGAGTGTCGCCGGTTTTGTTCACCAATACTACTGCACACCTTCGCTTGCGCTAAGGTATCCGCACTAATACATAGAACAGATTTCTGTGCGTACACGTCCCGATACCGTTCAAAGTACCCTAATTAGGTAGTACTCCGGCTACGGTCCGGCGGCCAACATAGCATATCTCGTTCTTCTAATATCTTTGTTTCGAAGGGAGATATGTAAATACGAATGTTAGAGGGAGCGCACTAAAACGATAATAATAAAGCAAAAATGTTCAAAATATTTAATAAAACACGACTCGTTTGAAATAGAGCAAAAAACTATTGAAAAATGCTTTAGTTGCATTTAAAGATACACTGTGATTTTTCATGCCTATAACATATTAAATAACAGAAAAAACGTGTTTTTAATAATTTTCGGAGTTTACTTTGCGATTTTTTTTTCTATGGAGGGAATTTCATAGAATTAACGTTTAGGCTTACAAATGTATAGTTATTACCTTAAAAAATAACTTTTTTTGTCTTGTTATAAATGGGTAGAAATTGGGTCTGCGGCGATCTAAGATAAATGTCGCAAAATGGCTTGTACCCATCAGCCAACACATCTGTGGGTATCCTCTGTTTCTCTTCATCGTTAAATAATGTTGTCACTTAATGCAGCTTGAATGGCAATAGTCGCATTCTAGTAGAGCAACGGGTTATAATGTATAATCCCACTTGACTGGAGTTTACGATAAGATTGTAAAATCGATTACAAAATGTTAATGGAATTATGGACAGCCCTGATTTACTGAGCCTAATCACCTTCAACATACCAACTAGAACTACTCGATGGACAATTATTTTAGTTGCAACAACAATATCAGGCCTGTGTCACTTAGATACTCGCTTGTACCTAGATTGCCTGCAGTTGGCGATACTTTAGTAAATGTGTTCAACTGCACAAAATAATAGTTACAAGAAGGCTATAATAACATAACTCTATAATAATTATAATGAATATTTTATTTTTTGGAATAACTTAATGAGTAAAACCGCAAATTGCAATATTTAATTATTGAAGACAATATTATCAGTAACTAAACGAAAATCAGAAACAAAAAATCAGAAAAAAATACGGTCACGATATTATAATTTGAGATTTTACTCATTAAGGCGATGCCATTCGTAGTAATGCAAAATCATGTGTTTTTGGTTTGATAATTTGGTCGCCTAGAAATGTTTCAGATGCTTTAATTAAATACTGCGAGTAGAATACATCTTGGCCTTTGAAATAATCGAGTATTTTTTAGACAAGTCTTTTTATAAGCCCAGAAAAAAATAATGTATAAGGCCTATGAAAACTGCTTTAAAGTTCAAAATCTCCTACTTACGAACACATTTTCGGTTATGATTTTATTGTATAATGTGGAAAATTAAGTCATCTATAAAATTATCGAAAAAAAAAATATTTATGCCTGAACATGCACCAAAATAAAATAAAAGGCACTTTTTGGCCATGTTTTTTTCTTGCATAAATCAAAACAGGCGGATGGTGTTGAGCGAGAATTTAAACCTTATCGCCATCTACATAAGGGTTGTTATTGATAGCGGCTCAATTTAAAATATTACACGACGTCAGAGGCGGATTTGCAGTCTTGGCCGCCCTAGGCCCCAGACCATGTAGCCGCCCCTTTCTCAGTACCCATCATATTGACCAGGAGTATCCAAACTTTTCAGTAAGTTCCTAAGGTCAAATCCGTTTTAATTTTCCTGCCATTATCATTCATGGTTCATGGGGTGAGATTTGTCCAGGTCTTGGCGGCGGATACGTCTGCCCACCTGCTGCGTGGCGGGCCGGATCGAGAGAGACTGGGTGAGGGAGGCCTTTTGACCTTTCCAGCCGGACTATCTTGACCCATCGCCTTGCACTGCAGTTGGAGGGATGTATTCATACGTCCCGTCACTCCTGGACACACTAATCCCCAGATTCCTACCCACCCCTCATACATTTTCCTTTTCAGAACTTCCTATCCTTCCCTTCCTCAAAAAGACCCTCCACACAGCATCACCTAAGATGACATAGGTCGTGAGGGAAAATATTTTCCTCAAAGCCTCCTGTGTGGAATTAATGTAAAAAAATACGCTTGCTAAATTCGCTAGTTCAATTACTGTATAATTGTCGATTGTCGCAGGCCGGATTGATGACATTGGCGGGCCGTTGTTTGGAGACCCCTGATATAGACTATAGACTACATAATGAATTTACTTTATTGACAACTTTTATCGAAACCGATTAAGAAATTTAGTTAACTATAATAGCTGCTAGTTTGTAATACTTTCTAAGGTTTCAAGGATTTGAATAAAACATTTAAAACAGTTTTAGGTTTAATTTATTTAACTAGTTTCAGGTTTATTCTCAAACAATAATATATAAGTGTTTCACAGTTTTTTTTCACAGCATGATAGGTGTGGCGAGGGCGGCTGCGGGGCGTGGGGGCGCGCTGTGTGCTGTGTGTGAACACGCTCTTGCATATCGCTATTTCGTACGTAGAATATTTAGGTACTTAGGAAGTAATTTCTTGTTATCGTCTGTGACTTTTTTGTCATGATTGGCCGCCCCTAATATCTGGCCGCCCTAGGCCCGGGCCTACATAGGCCTAAGGGCAAATCCGCCTCTGCACGACGTAGTGTTTCGCCTTCCTAGACTTGCAGAAAAGTCAATAGATGTCGCACATTAAAAATAAAAATAAGATATGTTTATCTAAAGACACTGTCTAGATTGCATTTAGTTTGGGTTGAATCTTGCAAAGATAGCAGCCAATAAAAATGTGCGGTGAGAAAAAATGAAGACAATGTTGGTAGTTCTTACTCGAAGTATGATACAGTTAAATATGACCGAAGGAGGTAGGGTCCCATTAGCTCAGTTGGTAGAGCGGTGCCCCGGCAAGGCAAGGGTCCTAGGTTCGAGTCCTGGATGTGACCGTATTTACCTTTTTCAGATCATCGTTTAGGAATCGCTAATATTGTCTTCAATACTTAATTATTATGAAGGTATAGCATTTATTTTTATTTAATATAGAGATATAAATGGGTACAGTGGTGTTATATAAATTACATATCGGTACAAAATATATTTATAATCGCAATCTCACCAAATAGGCCAGTGCAATTAGCGCCAAAAAGGGGGTCGCGATCGAAGTAATTCCGGTAGTCCCAATTTTTTTTATATGTTATATAAACTGATCCCCTGATGTAAAATCTGATTTTCCGACCTTGGCGCACCTGTGCTCGCGCCGCCATTTTGAAAAAACTGGCCGAAATCGGGCCAAAATCTAATTTTTCCAGAATATCTCATTTCCAATGCAAATTTCGGCTAAAGTATCTTAACAAGTATAATAGAACATAAAATAACCTACAACTTTTGTTAAAAAAAATTTCTTCTATCTCTAATAGGTACCGAGGTAGAAAGTCGTAAAGGTGCGTATATTTTTGAAAAAACAAGTTTTTTGCGCGACTAGGTTTGGTTTTTTATAAATACCTCGTTTCCAGTGGAATTTCATGAAAATTTTATTGATACCAATTATGTAGAACATAAAATTTCAAAAAAAGCTGTGCCGTTTTTATGTTCATATAGTTTTTTACCGATATAAAGAATAAACAAGTCCAGGTAGGTACGCACAGAAAATCTATCACGGTTTATTATCACGTTATTAGTTTTTTTTTGCATTTTTAAATACAAACATCTATAAATTTACTAGAGGGCACTTCGGTATGGGGGGGGCTACCCCCCACCCTTCTACTCCTCCCCTCCGGTTCCCTTCAGTTGCCGCATGTCACGTCTTGAGCCTGGAGCGGAGCTTGACAGCGTCAGTGTCACAGCAGAGTTCAGTTCGAAATGATTCAGTGCAATCGAGTATGAAAGATTTACAAAAGAGGGCTACTTTACGATCCGACGGTCTCATAAATTTTGGTCAGGGATTTGGTCTGACATGACCATCGAACAAACTCTGATGAGATCGATGAAAACATCTGGAGGTTTGACCCAAGGACGGGGAATCACAGACAGTTCCATCCTTCGTTGGACTGCTGGATTCGTTTATCTGCATAACATTTGTGAGGGTATCGAGTTATTTTGTGGGATTGAATCAGGAACGTCAGAGCAACATGTAGAGATGAGGCTTGCAAGAATTAAGAGGGATGATCGAGACGTTCAAACTCTCATTGATTGGTTTGCTTGCCATGAACCATTTCCTAAAACAAACGTGATTATGTCTATTAGCAGTGGCACAATCGGGGATAGCAAAGTCACTTGTCACATGGCTGAAAAGATGGGGAAATTAGCTATGTCTAAAGTTATCAACAAGAACTTTGGAAACCTACACTTAAAACGTAATGATGCAATAGTTTCTCTTACGGCGGTGACCAGCAGTGTCAAAAATCAGGGTGTGACTATGTCAATAGATCCATTAATGCTATTCCATCGTATGTGTATTGCCAAAAAGTCTGAAAGTGAACTTAAATAATATTTTCAATATGAACTCTCTCCTGTACCATTGTCTCTTTTCTCAGAAGAAGGCATGCGCAAAAGAACGAAGTCTATATTTTATCCATCATTAAACCCTCTACCAAATAATACAGAACTGGGAAGCAGTAAAATACAGGTAATTGATGGAGGATATTTACTGCACAAAGTTGTATGGGGCTCGTGCTCAACCTTTTTCAGTAATTTTCCAGCAATATGTCAGATATGTACAAAATCACTATGGATCCAATGCAGTAGTGGTATTCGATGATACCCAGATTCTATGGAAAAGAAAAGCACTAAAAGGGTGGAAAGATCACGGCGTGACAGAGTTACAACTTCTGCTGAAGTTTTGTTTTTTGAAAGCATGCTGCACCCACAAGTGCCACATGAAAAGTTTCTGGGAAATGAGAAGAACAAGTCTCGTTTTATTTCCCTACTCAGAACCTCATTTGCACGATCCCACATAACGACAGTACAAGCTGAAGAGGATGCTGACGTTCTCATAGTGAACACAGCAAATTCGTTGTCATCTCAACATGATGTAGTAATAATCGTTGGTCAGGATATTGATCTGCTGGTACTCCTCACAGCTCTCTCACCTCTCAACGTATATTACCAAAAAGTTCTAACGCGTTGTATTCGAAAAAATGTTTTAAACACATTGAAATAGTTGAAAACATTTTATTACTTCATGCCATAAGTGGTTGCGATACAACTGGAGCTCCGTTCGGTCAAGGCAAACACAAATTTTGTAATATTCTTCTCAAGAACCACTAAGTGAATGAACTTGTTCGTGTATTTCAAGACCCAAAAGCAAAGACAGAAACAATCACTTTGGCTGCCGAACAACTATTTGCACTTTTGTATGGCGGCAACGAGAAATCAAATTTGGAAAATTTAAGGTACATCATTTTCGTCAAAGGAGTAAAAAAGAACAAATTCAATTTATCCAGGCTACCACCCACCAAAGATGCAGTCCAGCAACACGCTTCAAGAACATACTTGCAAGTGCAGACTTGGCTTGATCACGATAAAGATCCGACTGAATGGGGGTGGAAAAAGGATGCTGTTGGGTTACTTACTCCAGTAACAATATTGAAGGAAGCTGCACCTCAGGCCTTGCTGAACTTCATATCATGTCAATGTAAAAAAGGTTGCGCTGGAAAGTGTACCTGCAGAAAGTCGGGTTTGAAATGTTCCCTACTCTGCATTCATTATAATGGCAACTCCTGCGAGAATGCTGTAGAAGCCTTCGTTGATGACGATGACAGGAATATGATGACCCAGTCGCCACAAATTTGGTGATAAGACAGATGAAGAAGCTATTCAGGGCCAGAAGTAAGAAACTATAGTCAAGGGCTCGTACTTCTGTCTAAACTGATCTACCATTAATTTTATTTTTTGTTATGCTGACAACTTAACTAATAAAGAAAAGAATGTCAATAAATGTTAATTTTACGAAAATACCAATTTTGTATCTTTTTTATGTACCTTATCATCTTAATTGTATTAATAATCTTAAATGTATGTTGTGATTACGTTGATAGGCATGTCAGACCAAGCTGCGAGCACAAATGTAGTGGCTTGGCCTATTTTAGTGGTCTTCCCATTGGGAATGTATGGCGACCGATATGCTGAAATAGTCTATCTACTATAATTATAGCTAGGTCTGACACAGGCATGACGATTGTTGTCAACGTATATGTTCTTAGAACAATAATTGTTAAAGAAAAATAAAATCAAGGAATGCCAAGTTCAAAACACCTAACCTCAGTTTCAATTTTTGGCCTGGTTTTGGTGGATTAGAGTTTGGATACGTAATAGAGATAAAAAATATAAATTATATACCTATTTCTTTAACGAAATTTTATTTTCTACAAAATTATTATCAATAAATTTTTCATAAAATTGTACTGGAAACGAGGTATTTATAAAAAACCAAACCTAGTCGCGCAAAAAACTTGTTTTTTCAAAAATATACGCACCTTTACGACTTTCTACCTCGGTACCTATTAGAGATAGAAGAAATTTTTATTAACAAAAGTTGTAGGTTATTTTATGTTCTATTATACTTGTTAAGATACTTTAGCCAAAATTTGCATTGGAAATGAGATATTCGGGAAAAACTAGATTTTGGCCCGATTTCGGCCAGTTTTTTCAAAATGGCGGCGCGAGCACAGGTGCGCCAAGGTAGGAAAATCAGATTTTACATCAGGGGATCAGTTTATATAACATATAAAAAAATTGGGACTACCGGAATTACTTCGATCGCGAATCGCTAATTGCACTGGCCTAAAAGAAGAAACTGGTTCTTGTGGTTGGTGAGCGAGTTACACTAATTATAAGGAAAATAGAATAAAATTATGAATTATATATACAAATATAATAGGAACAATTAAAACTTCTGGATCATCTATATGTGTAGGTGTACATATATAGGATTCTTTTTTAATGATAAACTAATGTTTATAAGACAAGGTTTTATACATAGCATAAAGAATAACAAATAATTATAAGCAATAATTAGTTGCCTGATATAAAATATTTCACCAATAAATGAAGATTATATATGTCTCGACGCCATCTAGTGAGAAATTTAGCACTAACAAAGCCTTTCCTACAAAAATAAAGTATAAAAATATAATAAGCAGTAATTGTTGATTGAGGTACTAGTACATATTGAATTAGTTGGCGGGTTGGAAATAAGCAGACATAGCTCAGTGGTTTCAGAGCACCTGACCGGACATGAGAAGGCACTGGTTCAATTCCCGTTGGCGGCATTTATTTTTACTCGGGAGATATTTTCAATTTGTATTGATATTTCAGAGCGACTAATTATTGCTTATAATTCTTTATATAGGATTCTGTTACATACTACATATTGAACAATTAAGAGAGTAATTAGAAACATTTATATAAAGTAGAGATGAATATAGACTGATAATAAATACAAAGAAACGGAAAAACAGGCAATTATTTGGTTAATTATTCCTGACAAGTAAAACTTTAGTTTGTTGATATCTTTTAATTTCTTTATTTCAATCGGAAGGTTGTTGAAATACTTTATTCCTAAATAGATATAATTGTTGTACATTAGTTTGATAAACTACTATTATTGATATAATACTATTCTTCTTTATGACTTCCACATAATTTTAATAGCAAATTTTACTACGCGATTACTGTTGCACTAAATTTTTATGTATATTACATGTTTGGAAAATCCCGTAGATATGGGCGTATAATATAAATAAATAATTTATCATCAGTTTCTTTTCAATAACATAATAATAATATTTTTGCTATTATTTACTGCGTTTATGCGTATCTTACTTGTGAATAATATATTTTATTTTCCAAGATTGTTTCAACAAAACATTGTTGTGTTAACATTCTGATGACGTCAATGGTTTTTAGTAAGAATTTAAAGAAAAATAACGGAACTAAGCCCCCGCATATCAAATTTCTACTTATTTATAACAAGTTTCTCGTTAACTCTTAAGGCGATGCACTACGTCGTGTAATATTTTAAATTGAGCCGCTATCAATAACAACCCTTACGTAGATGGCGATAAGGTTTAAATTCACGCTTAACACCATCCGCCTGTTTTGATTTATGCAAGAAAAAAACATGGCCAAAAAGTGCCTTTTATTTTATTTTGTGGATGTTCAGGCATAAATGTTTAATTTTTTTTTCGATCATTTTATAAATAACTAAATTTTCCACATTATACAATAAAATCATAACCGAAAATGGGTTCGTAAGTAGGAGATTTTGAACTTTAAAGCAGTTTTCATAGGCCTTATACATTATTTTTTCTGGGCTTATAAAAAGATTTATCTAAAAAATACTCGATTATTTCAAAGGCTAAGATGTATTCTACTCGCAGTATTTAATTAAAGCATCTGAAACATTTCTAGGCGACCAAATTTTCAAACCAAAAACACATGATTTTGCATTACTACGTATGGCATCGCCTTAAGGACGGGTTGTTTCGGAGAATTTGAATAATTCTTCAGATTTCAAAGTTAATTTTCAAGTTCTGTGACAGACTTTTTCAAGTTCTGTTATTATTTCAGTTCTGTCAAGCAACTAGCTTATAATGATATAATAACAGAACTTAAATAGGACTCTCACAGAACCCGAAAATGAACGATGAAATTTGATGAATTGTTCAAATTCTTCAAGTTCCAAAAAAAAATACATGTTATTTTTTAAGATATTATCTATACATTTGTAATGCCGAAACGTTAATTATATGAAATTCCCTCGATAGAAAAAAATCTAAAAGTAAGCCACGAAAATTATTAAAAACACGTTTTGTTCGGTTATTTAATATGTTATAGGCATGAAAAAATTCACAATGTATCTTTAAATGCAACTAAAGCATTTGTTGAGAGATTTTTGCTCTATTTCAAACGAATCGTATTTTATTAAATATTTATAGCCATGGAGAGAGGTTGTAGATATAAATCAAATCCTAATAGAGATATAAACAATATAGACATAAACATTATTCACAAACAATCAGAGAAATATTCTTATATGGACCTCTTGTATTTGGTAAGTTCGCAGCTGAAAATATCAACCTTGGATAATACGCTATTGTAATTATCGTTTTTTAATATTAGCGCGCTTCCTCTAACAATCGTATTTACATATCTCCCTTTCAAACCATCTCTGAAAACTTACTACGGGGTCTTAAGGCGAAGCTTAGTGCTAAATCACTATTTTGATTAATCTTTATAACGAATTGGTGTACATTATGAATACCAAAAATATGTTTTAGATAAATTGAAGGTTTTCCTATCGTTTCGCTTGAGTAGAATACAAATAAAAATATAAATTACTAAGTGAAAAATATAAATGGTAACTACTAAAAAAACATTTTTTCAATAGAAATGTATGAACGCGTAAAGGAAACAACGTTTAAAAATAAAATATTATAGCTAAAATTATCTGTGACAGTTTCACTTGATTAACTTTTTTGCTCTCTAACAAAATTATTTACAAAATAAATAAAAACCAGTTTTTTGCTTGAAATCGAACGATTCTTGAGTCCGTTTGTCAAGCGATTTTAATGCCTATAACCTACAATATAATTTGATGGGTGATTGTTATAGTGTTGGTAGCCTATTCCAAGTACTCAGATAGAGGTGTATATATTGTTTATATGCGTGAGGATGCGTCATATGGGTGTATGTATACATGTGTTGTTATATGTATATAGGTACCTATGTCTGCTGCTATATACACATGTGTGCTTGCATGCACACATATTAAAAATTATATATATAATTATGTACATTTTTACAATCTAATGCTAATTTACTTCTTTCTCCTTTCTAATTTCTATCTTCTACTTTTTATAACAATTTTTCCAAAATTTTAGCTTTATCTACAGTTACTAATTTCATATATTTACACTAGATTTCATATTTCATACGAAGTAATTACACTCAATCGGTCACCATGAAACAGGCAGCCGCCTAGTATGGTGATTCATTATATCTACTTTATCTAAATTTCAAAACAATGTAACATGTATTAAATAAATAAATAAGGTATACCAAGAATATACACATAGATATTTGACTTGTAGCTTCCTCGTAAAGCTTGCTTGAATAAAAAGTGAATGCAGCAAATTAATTTACAAACAGATGAAATGCCAAACGGTCGGTCAAACAACAGGATAAAGACAGGTCTAGTTTCCAGTTTATAAATGCACACTAAAAATGCTGCATCATTGTAACTTATATCCGATATTATCTTCAATTCACAATAGTTTAGTAACGAAAACTTCACTCGTATCAACAACTAATTGGTAGTCATTACCGGTCAAATCATTAGTCAGAATAGCAGAAGAGTGTGTATGACTGTTTGTTTTTTGTTTTTGAATCTTTATTTAGATGTACGCAAATTTTTTCATACATCTAGTAGGAAAATATAAAAAAAATACAAAAAATAACAATTACATTTTAAGAGAAAAAGATAAATACACAACTGTGACCGAAGAAAGGAGTATGTACCATAACGGTGTGTGGTGTTCCATCCTCTCTTACTACCTGTTAGTTAGCACACCAGTTAGTAGCCGAGTGGTCAAAAGCTAGGGTTTCTCGCTCAGGCGTCACGGGTTCAATCCTTTACTAGTTGAGGAATTTTATTCACATCTATTTTTAAATGTCTTTTAAAACTTTAAAAAAATTGTTTTGACTAAGGATTAAACCTTCCTACCCAAAAACCGGAATCGACAATTCTACAAACCTCGCGAAATACTAGGAAATGGTAGGACTGATATTTATTTTGTATATTAACTGCTGTTATTTCATGGGATTTCAGAGAAATGCGTATATGTCCGGTTGTGCGAACATCATTTCCACCATAAGTTGATAGAATGTATTGTCATCGACAACGAGTCTATCTGCCGAGTTTCAGCTCGATCGTATGTCGGGAAGTAGTTTAATTTCCGCTTCCAAGATTTGCATTCAATCGTTACCGAATACAAAAGTAAAATTTGAATAGATATACATATTTAAAAACACTCCATACCTCGAAATTAGGCTTTCGACAGACTTAGAACGGTGAACGATTTCATAAACCTAGGATCGTTTATAAGTGACTAGGTGACATGTTCCCAGCGTTGTTGGGGATTATCCTTAGGAGATGAACATATGCGAAAAACATAGACATATATTAAATATACCTTAATATCTACCTACAATCACCAATGTATCAACAACTGTCAACTATAAAACATAAACCACAGTAAATAAGATGTTAGATGACATGATAAAATTAATTGTTTAGCCAACAACAGAAGTTTCCAGTTCAGTTGGGGTAGATTACCTGAAAAAGTAATAAGAGTAAACGTGACAATATATTTAACCACTTGTGCTTTTTATGACGCCATAAATGCAGTCTTGTTGTAAAGCTAATTTGTAGTCAGTAGAGACTGAAGATAATAATGTTTACGTAATCCATGTGACTGATTGCACGAGACTACTCAACCTTATTAGTATTTTGTTACGAAAGATTAAAAAAATAAAATATATATATTTATGCTTAGTTTTTACCATTGCCATAAATACAAAGACAATATGGCACATTCCTATTTCTAGATTTAAATTGAATAATGAAATATACGGGAAAGGAATAGCCGCGACGAAATTGGTATCAATGAATGAAATAGCTACAAAAAACATCATACATACCTAAATAAACGGAACGCATTAGAAAGAGATAGCAATTCAAAAAACATGTGTACGGGTGAAATGACTACATTATTATGAAAGCGGACCACTGACGGAGGAAGCAAGTCCGCAGCAAGCACGAT
Source organism: Hesperophylax consimilis (assembly GCF_061612785.1). Taxonomy (NCBI): domain Eukaryota; kingdom Metazoa; phylum Arthropoda; class Insecta; order Trichoptera; family Limnephilidae; genus Hesperophylax; species Hesperophylax consimilis. The sequence goes on from NC_142864.1 coordinate 8,608,509, forward strand.
GTTACAGGCGAGCAACGACCATTTTTGTATCGACTGCTCGCCGCGAACATGCTTGCCCGTTAGTGAGTCGCTTTTACCCTCATTCTTGGCTAAAAAACGAGTGAGCAGAGTAGTAGAATACGACGTACTATCACTAGGTTGTCCTTCATACTCGTATGTGTTTCTGCATTCCCAGCCTCACTTTATTTTATTCGAAAAGCATTATGAATAAAATATGAATGAAATAATAAGTGAAATAATAATAAATTTGAAACAACTCAATTGCTGTAAAATCAGATTATAAGGGCATCAGCAGAATTAGAAATGAGAAAGAGGTGCAAGAGACACAAAGAGGGACACAAGTTATACACAACACAATTAGCCAACAAATTTTTTTTAATAGCAGAATATTTTTTCTGAAAATGTCTACATCAGCACACTCTATTTCACATCTTATTATATAGTCGACACCTTTGGCTCAAAGGGCTAAAATAGGCGATATTGTTTATAAATGTATTCAGGTGAAACATGCTAATGTCGGCCTTTATGTTTTTGTTTTTTTAGGATGTGTAGGGTAAATTATAGGGAGTTTACATCACCGAAAATAATAACAACATTACTTTTACCCACATTTATGTGAGACTGGTATCACTGTAAACCTGCGCGCGATACCTCGAGCGGCAAATATTTCATTCTCTCTCCAGTGGTCTATCCGCCGCACAGTGGGCTGAAAATCACCTTTCATACACACAGAGACTTGAATTCTCAAGGGTATTTTTTTGGCTAGAAATGGATTCTGCTGATCATTACTATGCTATAAAATTTCTTATGAAGCAATTGCGTGTACATAGATATGTACATAGATCAGCAGAATCCATTTCTAGCCAAAAAAATACCTTTGAAAATTCAAGTCTCTATGTCTATGAAAGGCGATTTTCAGCCCACTGTGCGCCGGTTTAGTCCTAAATCTCCTCTAACGTACGCGATCTGTATTGTTCATAAAATTATTGTAACGTGAGTTTTGTTAAAATAAGAACTAAATTGAAATAAAATATTCGAATTCTCATTTTTACACAACGAGAGTAATCACGCAACCTTGGATTCTGCGGATTGGAGAACCACTCAATCATTTAGCCATCAACCGTTTTAAATTGGCGATAATCATAATCCTCCAAAGATGCATTGTAAAACATTTTGTCGCTGGAGACCAAATTTACACAAAAATTGTTGAAAATATCACGTTGTTCTACTTTTTTAGAATAAATTGTGTCATTGTTTTTGCTTTATCTTTTAGCATATCATCAAATATTTATTTAAATATTAAATAAAGCGGAAAAAAATTATCAAATTCACATGATTCATAGTACCTATATTTTGAAGAACAAAAATTTAATTTATGATGTTTTCAGTAAACATTGTTCAGTTTTCAAGGATCTTAACTGGTTTATTGTGGTGTGATATGAAAAATTTATTGTTGCCGGTTCTTTTAATGCGGCTGATTACATAGTGTGACATTTAACTGTATATTTTAGGCTTAAACATATTATTTTAATAAAGAAACTTTTCGAAGACCTTGACCTGGTTAATTTATTTATTTATTTAAAGATACATACAAAAGAAAGTACAAATTACATATTAGGAAGCTTTGCCTGTCCAACTAGGAAAGTTTCCCGTTCCAGGACAGACAAAAATTGACAGGTGTAGTTCATATTATTATGGCGAAGCTCAATTCGAAATCACTATTTTGATTAATCTTTATAACGAATTGGTGTACATTATGAATACCAAAAAATTAGCATTAGATAAATTGAAGGTTTTCCTATCGTTTCGCTTGAGTAGAATACAAATAAAAAATAAATTACTCAATAAAAAATATAAATGCAAACTACTAAAAAAATTTTTTTTCAGTAGAAATGTATGAACGCATAAAGGAAACAACTTTTAAAAAATACAGTATTATAGCTAAAATTATCTGTGACAGTTTCACTTGATTAATTTTTTTGCTTTGTAATAAAAACCTTTTTTTTGCTTGAAATCGAACGTTTCTAGACTCCGTTTGTCAAGCGATTTAAATGCCTATTACCTACGATATAAGGTATACCAAAAATATACACATTATTGGCTTGTAGCTTCCTCTTAATTAAGAAATTTACATAATTACATAACAAAAAATATCATTTTTCTCTGCAACGAAGTTGTGTAACGAAGAAAAATATTTATATGTAAATTTTATTTTGTTTTACAGTAGTAGTGGCTTTTTAAAGATTAAAATGGTAACATATATTTCATTCGGATTTACAGTATAAGAGATATGTTAGTTATTTAGTAGTAATGAAAAGTAGAAATGGAGATTTTTTTGTTTGTTTGTTTGTAGTTGTGACAATGTAAAAAAAGTAACTTGGTAGTGTGTATTATGTTCTGAATTTACCGAATTGACCTGGTAACATATAATATATAAGGATTTACAGTGTATGAGATAAGGTAGGTAAGTGAGTAGTATTGAACAATGTAAATCCCTGATAACATGTCAAAGGAATTGCTATATTGCTTTCTATATTCTTCTGCGCGGTGTGGAAATCTGGACCCTAAATCAAGCATATCAGGTTAGTAGATACTCTCAGTATAACCCTGGTGATAGATCACCATTAAAAATCGAAATGTCACTTGAAATGGCTATAGCCATGTTTGGTGTCCAGATCAGACAGGTGCATCTCCTTTCCGTCTTACCCACTTATTTCAGTCTCACAACTTACCTCCATAGGATACGCCATCGTCAACGGGAGTCAGTAAAAAAAAAAAAATGTTTTTACCATAGACATCCTAATTGATAGAGGGGCCGTGACAGTCTCCCTTTCTGTAATTTGCCAATAAATGAATCTTACAGTATACGGGCAACTCATTGTAATATTACCATTAAGTCCATCGTCCCACTATGCCCACAATGGCTGCGCTGCAAATCATAGTGAACTTTACTTTTTCTGCATAGGTTCTACTGTTTTTGTCGGTTCGGTACCGATACTGACCCAGTAGGACGACAAGCTTGGTCTGCGAATATAAAATCTGGTTATAAATTACAACTCTTTTTTACAATGGGGTGCAAATTGCAGGCTGCAAAATTGGGGTAAACAAAAGTTCGGACTTGTTTCCAAATCAAAAAAAAATTGCTACACTATTTAGTTAGATACTTTTACAAATGTGTTATAATTTACCCACCTCACTCATTTTTACCCTGCACAGAAAAGTCCCACAATGTACTGCGCTGCAAACCGTTGGCTTACTTTAGCAAACTTTATTTCTCTTTTATTTCAATATGCATTATTCAGCGTTCAACGAACGACTGATGTCATAGATTATTCAAGGTATTCTGGAACCCTCCTGGAGCCGAAGTTGAATGTCATCGAACATGGCTATCATTGCATCGGGGTCATTAAACATTTTTGACTCCTAACCTCAAAATAACTTTACTTTTCTGCGCAGGGTTCGCTCAAACAGGCACTTTTCAGAAAATAATAAGTAAATATCAAAACAACAATTAGCGGAAGAGATAGTATTGCACCGCTGAGAGTTCACTAAGAGACAACCATTATAATTACCATTAAGATATATTATCAACAAAGTTCACATGTCAGTGGACAAATCATTGAACTTGAGAAACTGGTATTCTTTTTATGCTACGTATTAAGTAATAATTAATGACTTTTTAAGATGACTGTCACAACATATTTACACTTGTACATGAAATACTTTTCCTTCAGACAGCATATTCCTTACTCAGCTTACTCAGTTGCTGTGGGTTATCCTTATGAGATAGATATACACCACCCTGTACTTTTCTGTAGGCCTTTTTAAGATATACAATTCCGTAGTAAATCATTTTGATGTATCTCATAAGGTTTAGCCAGGGTTAGCGACGTAGCGCTCGAAAAAATATTTTTACGACTTGATTATAAAACATTGACTTTTCTCTACTTTCTATAAATACAATATGCATCTATTTTATATGTAAACCTTTCGGAAGAAATTCTCTCAATGATGGTGAAAACCCTATCAATATCCGTTGCGTAGTTTAGAAGAACTAAGCGCACAAACAGACAGATGCGGATAGAGACATTATTTTATACTATTTAGAGAAGTACCGGAGACGTGTACTTGGCGTTACTTGGGGTTATGAACGGTGTGGAGTAAAGTTTTGAAGTTGTGAATTCTTTTAGTGTACCTGAAAATGGGTACATTTTTAAAATAAATAATATTATGGTAAAGAAATGAAAAACTTTAGAAAAAAATATTAGTATCACTGATGGAACCATGTCTTCCTTGGGCGTCCAGGACTTCTTAAACCATTCAATTACAAGTCATACATTATCCCCTTGATTGACCCCTTCTTACAATCTAGAGATCTGATCTTTGTATTAACATCATCCAGAGAAATGTGGCATGTTGATATGTCAGTTACATTGGTGTATTTAAATTCAGGTATAGTTACATTATCATTTTTCTGTTCATAAACACTTGAGAAATGATCAGCAAAGAGGTCAACTATTTCTTGATCACTGTCAGCATGTTTTCGCCCTGAATACATTGATCTAGGACAGCCGTTGTTGTCTTTAAGAGAATTCACATAATTCCAAAAATGTTTTGGATTTGACTTGATAGTCTGCTCTACATCTGTAATATAATCTGAATAGCATTTTTTAGATAGACTTTTACATTTATTTCGTAAAACAGAAAAAAAATTATAGCAGTCAGTGGAGTTATTGGATTTAAAGTTAATGTGGGCAATTTTTTTACATTGAATGAGTTTTTTTAGTTCAGTACTAACCCATTTTGGGTAACAGTCGTTACGTTTTACAATAGAAGTTGGTATGCAATTTTCAATAGTATCATAAAGGTTTGAGTTGAACACAGACATAGGAATTAATAGACGAGAAGATAATGGCGAGGGGTAAAATCAACTGTTGAAGAACGAAGGGGGTTAAGCTGACTGTGATTCGTCAATAAATCAATCTGACAGTAAATAGGCATCTCGCATTATAATATCACCATTTAGTTCTTAAAAGTAAAATCTGCTTTTTAATGAATAGACATTTTTACATGGGAGCGCAAATTACTCGCCACGTTATGAACTAATTTGCGAAGTCCAAATTCGGCAAAGTAAATTTCTTCTGTTTGCAGAGTCGTAGTTAGTTTCAGAGTATTTAGTTAAGACACTTTTACAAATGTTTCATAATTTACTTACCCCAGTAAACAACGATGAGCACACTTGAGAATCGCTACATTGTGATGTGATAGTATATGTTTCTAAAACCGTTCCATATAATACGGTGTGAATAAGCTTAAAATAAAGTAAAATAATGCTTACTTATGGAATGTAATACGACAATTGGGTTTATTCTCTTTTTCACATCTATTTTTACAAGTTTTCATATCACAAGTCAACATTTTTCCGTGTTATTTCGTAAAATGAACCGATGATGCCTCGACCATAGTTCGCACAGGAATGATGACGTCACGTTTTCAAATTTCACTTGAGGCCATACGCGAGCCCAGCCGGCTCCAATGGAACCGGTATGGGGAGTGGGGATAATACGCTTTTAATCACTTAGGGCAGGTCTACTAATATTCATATGTCTATGGAGTTGAACATATTTGTTGCTTCTTCTACGTTCGTAGTCATAAAAATAATATGTACTAGTTCTTCAATCAACAATTATAGCTTATTATATTTTTTGACCTGAAAACAATTAACTTTATTTTTGTAGGAAAGGCTTTGTTAGTGCTAAATTTTCCACTAGATGGCGTCATGGAGATATTTTCAATTTGTATGGATATTTCAGGCGATTAATTATTTCTTATTATAATTTGTTATCCTATTTTTTTGTTCATCACATATGTCTCATTTTAACACACATTTGATTCATGTATTCCTTGGGCATCCCTGATTTTTCTACCTTTCACTACTGTTCTCCTTATTGTTATTATTAAAAAAACTTCATTATATTGACTATGTGTCTCAATCCAGTGCAGATATATTACGTTAAGTTTCCTCGAGTGTCCCCGATTTCTCCTACCATTCAAACTACTCTCTAAATACTCCTGATACTAATAAGAACAAACTTTGAAAATATCAGCGAAATCGGTGCAGTAGTTTTTGAGGTTATAGGGCACACACATACGGACATTGCCATTTATTTATGTACTAGCTGTACCTCGCTACGCGTTACTACGGCTCAGTCGGTCTGTGCAGATAGATAAACAATAGCAGGTATTGCTTTTACACCCATCAGAATGTTTTTTAAATAAAAGCATGTTTTTTCATGTCACAGGTGACACCTATATAATATAGGTATATAAAATCAAACGCATATTTGAATTTATTTATTTATTATTTATTTTAAAAGAATGTGTAATATAGTTAATATAAAAACCATAAAATTAGTTTATGATGCACTAGTTCATTCATCTATTTCCTATGGAATAATTGGTTGGGGAGGAAGTTACAATAATCATCTCAAACCATTAGAAATTGCCCAAAAATCAATAATTAAGATTATGTACCAGAAAAGTAAATCTTATCCCTCCAAACAATTGTTTAGGGAAACCGATATTTTGGACCTTAGACAAACCTATAGTTTTCAATGTCTTAAATTTATCTACAAGCACCCAAACAATTTTATTAAAAACTCTAATCGTTCCAGTCGAAGATGTGGCGCCTGTGAGTATGTTGTACCCCACTGTAAAACTAGACAGGCCCAGAGACACATTAGTTTTATTGCTCCAAAAATCTATAATTCAGTATGTTCAACCCTTAAAGAGACCACTCGTCAAAATCTTCATTCATATAAAAAATATATCAAAACTTGGCTCAAAACAGCCAAAATAGATATTTTTTTCTTATAAGTTATTAACAAAGCCATTAATTATACTTACAATTAATTAGCTTTAAGAGTAGATATATAATAAAGTCTGCTATGTGTTTGTTGTATCAATTAATACTTGTTGTACCAATTAATATTCATTGAGCACTTAAATATTTTTGGAATTTTAGTAAAAGTAACTGAAATTACGGTAAAATCAATCACCATGTACAATATTTTATTTTTATTTAAACCACTGTTTTAAATATCCACATACAAATAATAATGCCCACGCACAGGCCTCGCCTTTGTGGGATTTTTTTGTTACTCTCTTTTATTTTTTGTTATTATGTATGTACCTGTATATATATGTATCAAAAAAAATTTCAATAAAAAAAAAAAAAAAAATACATTTTAGGAAAAGTTGACAGTAAATCTTTAATTATACAATGATACAATAATAATATAGTTAATTATGCCAATTATGAACTTTCCACTGATGAATAGTTAATGGTAAGGTGTACAATGTCATAGAGATGTTCTCTTAAATTAGTTTCTTGTTTAATTATAAAATATTAAAATAAAGGAGGGTGGGGGGGGAGGAGGGGGAAATATAGGATAAGGATTAAGAGGCAAAGGACGGGAATATATAGGAATTGAACTTCTAGTTTGAGTTTTGTTGATTATTGAGTTTTTGTTTTATGTCGCGTAAAGTCGAGTTAAAAATGTCAATATGGTAATAATTTAAGTTAAATGAATGTGTGGATCTGTAGATAAATGAGTTTTGTTAGGAATTGGTCTTACAATGAGGGAGATTAAAAGTAAGCGACTGTCTGCTGTTGCGATTGGGAACATGGAATAATAGGCGTTGAAGAAGATCAGGACTATCGATTAAATTGTGTGTAATTTTAAATAACATTACCGAATCTGCTATATTTCTTCGGAAAGTTAACGTCTGTATATTGAAGAACTTTGCAGAGTCTTCATTACTAATATGAGATCGAAAAGAGCGGAAATTAAGGTAACTTAAAAATCTATTTTGAACACTTCCAATTCTATTTTTATGTATTGCATAGCCTGGGTTCCACACTTGTGATGCGTATTCAAGGATACTACGAACGTATGAGAAATACAGTGTTTAGTAGTAATATCATTGAATTGTTTACAGGAACGGATTATGAAACCCAGCATAGAAGATGCGTTAGTGACTACGTGGTCAATATGAATGCAACATTGTGTCAAAATTTCAAAGTAATTTATTATTCTGAACAAACAAACATTTATTTATATTGGTATTATGTATTTGTCACCTGTGGGAGGTAAAAATAAGCTTTTCTTTAAAAACAGCGTAATCTGTTCGACAAACGTCCTTTTTTGCAAAAAACAGCAACATCTGTTGGACGCTATTGTTTTTCTGTCTGTCTAGAAATGATCCTGTATCAATTTCATGGCCGGTGAATTGATTGATCAATTCTGTTCAAGAAAGTGATTCAGTTTCAAAAATTCTCGATTTTTTTTCTTCTTCTTCTTTTTAAACTGTATTAGCCTGGTGACTGTATTCTACCCGTCTGGCGTACTGCGTAAAATATAATAAAATTTTGTTCACCACATAATATATGCGTTGGAAAGAATATATGTTTGTTTACTTTACGACAAACAATGCCTTAATTCAAGATGAGATATAATGTATATTTATTTGCTCTCTTCAAGGATTTAATGTACTAGATGTCCGACAGTGCTATATAAAAAAAATTGTAATCCATTTTCATAAAAATAAAAACAAAATGAAAACAGCCGAACACAAACATCAAACCAGAAGTAAGGGAAGGAATGACCTTTCCGTTCCAACAAGCAACAGAGCGGCTTATCAAAAAATATTCTCATATCTCGGTCCTAAAATATATAATAAAATCCCCTCTCAGCTGAAACTGTGTGAATTGTCATCCTTCGGTCCAAGAGTGACAAAATGGTTGTTGGATCTAGGCAGGACTGATTCCGAAATGATGCTAAAAAATGTAATTTGAAATCACGAACGCCTCTATGTATATTTTCTATGTATCTTTTTATGTATCTTCGTTTTAACATACTTATTTTAGCTAGTCTTAAATCCTGTATTCGTCTAGGATAACTTGAAACCTGTAAATTTGACTATCCTGAAACGGGAATCCTTCCTAGTTGGACAGTCAAAATCATAAAATGTAATCAATATTATATTATTTAAAAATAAATAAATTTCTTGAAATGTGATATGTAGTAATTTTGCAGAAAAAGAAAGTAATCATATATATTTTTTATTTTATTTTTTTATTGTACAACAGAACATTCGTTACAGTACAATTTTACATCATATCAGCATTTAGCTAAGTGACTCTTCAGTAATTGTTTTAGGTCATTTAGAGAACAGTCACTTACATCCAAATTCTTTGCAAGTTCGTTCAACAGCACCACTCCCCTCGTCATGCTATGCTTTGCCAGGACGTCGGTTTCCTATATTATTAAAATATTGAAGACAATATTAGTGATTTCTAAACGAAAATCCGAAACAGAAAAATCAGAAAAGGATATGGTCACATCTAGGACTCCAACCCAGGACCCTTGTCTTTCCGGGACACTGCTCTACCAACTGAGCTAATGGGACCCTATCCTCCTCGGTCACTTTTAACTGTATCATACTTCGAATAAGAACTACCAACATTGTCTTCATTTTTTCATCGCACATTTTTTACTGGCAACTATCTTTATGTATGATCGCAAGAATCAACCCGAACTAAATGCAATCTAGACAGCGTCTTTTTTTTTTAGATAAACCTATCTTATTTTTTTATTTTTAATGTGCGACATATTATTAAACACACGCGTATGCTTTCGGTTTTATCAGTTTATTAATCAATACAATACTGACTTCTTTAAGGGTACTGTGCAGAGGAACTTTTTAAAGATAGGAAAGAGTAAACGTTGGTCTGAAAGAGAAACATGTTTCTGGAGGAAGTAAATACAAAAGACGTTAAATAGTTTCATACTTGGGAAGTATACACCTGCTGCGTACAAATGACGGGCACATGTTTGCAATATCCTCCGTCTATACAACGGTCTACACTTCTTGTAGCACCTTCAATTGAAACTTTGGTAGAACAAACACAGCATTCCCGCTTGATAACAACTGTTTGACTTGATTGACTTCTCATTCATAAACACAGTGTTCGGTTAATTGATCAATAAATCAATTAGCAAAAATTATTATCTGTAATAAAACAGCCAAATGCGTCATTATATTATTTATTGAAGACCCGTAGTAAAAACAATATCTAATCTGTTGACTTCTCACCCGGCCCCCTATGGATTCAAGTCTTATCTGCATAATAATAATATTTTATTGTTTTGATTTTGATAAAATCATCAATTTATCTGTACGCTGCCGGATGAAGCCCTACCCAAGCTGATGTCATGATCACCATCGAGGCCCTGAGCCATGTTAAAACCTCAAGGGAGCGCTATTAGGTGTTAGGTATGATCAGCTCCTTAGCTCCTTGGCAAATCGGCGCCCGAAGCGTCCTGCTCTACCGTGATTGCGGCACTATACCAGTAGCCAAATCACACCTTGGGAGGGATGTGACCTCAACCACTGGCTGTAGTCCCTTACCATTCGCCTCTGTCCTCAGTCCTTCGCGTCCTGCTATACCAGTAGCCAAATCACACCTTGGGAGGGATGTGACCTCAACCACTGGCTGTAGTCCCTTACCATTCGCCTCTGTCCTCAGTCCTTCGCGTCCTGCTATACCAGTAGCCAAATCACACCTTGGGAGGGATGTGACCTCAACCACTGGCTGTAGTCCCTTACCATTCGCCTCTGTCCTCAGTCCTTCGCGTCCTGCTATACCAGTAGCCAAATCACACCTTGGGAGGGATGTGACCTCAACCACTGGCTGTAGTCCCTTACCATTCGCCTCTGTCCTCAGTCCTTCGCGTCCTGCTATACCAGTAGCCAAATCACACCTTGGGAGGGATGTGACCTCAACCACTGGCTGTAGTCCCTTACCATTCGCCTCTGTCCTCAGTCCTTCGCGTCCTGCTATACCAGTAGCCAAATCACACCTTGGGAGGGATGTGACCTCAACCACTGGCTGTAGTCCCTTACCATTCGCCTCTGTCCTCAGTCCTTCGCGTCCTGCTATACCAGTAGCCAAATCACACCTTGGGAGGGATGTGACCTCAACCACTGGCTGTAGTCCCTTACCATTCGCCTCTGTCCTCAGTCCTTCGCGTCCTGCTATACCAGTAGCCAAATCACACCTTGGGAGGGATGTGACCTCAACCACTGGCTGTAGTCCCTTACCATTCGCCTCTGTCCTCAGTCCTTCGCGTCCTGCTATACCAGTAGCCAAATCACACCTTGGGAGGGATGTGACCTCAACCACTGGCTGTAGTCCCTTACCATTCGCCTCTGTCCTCAGTCCTTCGCGTCCTGCTATACCAGTAGCCAAATCACACCTTGGGAGGGATGTGACCTCAACCACTGGCTGTAGTCCCTTACCATTCGCCTCTGTCCTCAGTCCTTCGCGTCCTGCTATACCAGTAGCCAAATCACACCTTGGGAGGGATGTGACCTCAACCACTGGCTGTAGTCCCTTACCATTCGCCTCTGTCCTCAGTCCTTCGCGTCCTGCTATACCAGTAGCCAAATCACACCTTGGGAGGGATGTGACCTCAACCACTGGCTGTAGTCCCTTACCATTCGCCTCTGTCCTCAGTCCTTCGCGTCCTGCTATACCAGTAGCCAAATCACACCTTGGGAGGGATGTGACCTCAACCACTGGCTGTAGTCCCTTACCATTCGCCTCTGTCCTCAGTCCTTCGCGTCCTGCTATACCAGTAGCCAAATCACACCTTGGGAGGGATGTGACCTCAACCACTGGCTGTAGTCCCTTACCATTCGCCTCTGTCCTCAGTCCTTCGCGTCCTGCTATACCAGTAGCCAAATCACACCTTGGGAGGGATGTGACCTCAACCACTGGCTGTAGTCCCTTACCATTCGCCTCTGTCCTCAGTCCTTCGCGTCCTGCTATACCAGTAGCCAAATCACACCTTGGGAGGGATGTGACCTCAACCACTGGCTGTAGTCCCTTACCATTCGCCTCTGTCCTCAGTCCTTCGCGTCCTGCTATACCAGTAGCCAAATCACACCTTGGGAGGGATGTGACCTCAACCACTGGCTGTAGTCCCTTACCATTCGCCTCTGTCCTCAGTCCTTCGCGTCCTGCTATACCAGTAGCCAAATCACACCTTGGGAGGGATGTGACCTCAACCACTGGCTGTAGTCCCTTACCATTCGCCTCTGTCCTCAGTCCTTCGCGTCCTGCTATACCAGTAGCCAAATCACACCTTGGGAGGGATGTGACCTCAACCACTGGCTGTAGTCCCTTACCATTCGCCTCTGTCCTCAGTCCTTCGCGTCCTGCTATACCAGTAGCCAAATCACACCTTGGGAGGGATGTGACCTCAACCACTGGCTGTAGTCCCTTACCATTCGCCTCTGTCCTCAGTCCTTCGCGTCCTGCTATACCAGTAGCCAAATCACACCTTGGGAGGGATGTGACCTCAACCACTGGCTGTAGTCCCTTACCATTCGCCTCTGTCCTCAGTCCTTCGCGTCCTGCTATACCAGTAGCCAAATCACACCTTGGGAGGGATGTGACCTCAACCACTGGCTGTAGTCCCTTACCATTCGCCTCTGTCCTCAGTCCTTCGCGTCCTGCTATACCAGTAGCCAAATCACACCTTGGGAGGGATGTGACCTCAACCACTGGCTGTAGTCCCTTACCATTCGCCTCTGTCCTCAGTCCTTCGCGTCCTGCGACAATCTTCTTCCACAGATATGATTTGAGATTTTCATTTCCAAAAGCATTAATTTTTTGCTTAAGGCGAAGCTTAATACTAAATCACTATTTTGATTAATCTTTATAACGAATTGGTGTACATAATGAATACCAAAAATGTGCTTTAGATAAATTGAAGGTTTTCCTATCGTTTCGCTTGAGTAGAATACAAATAAAAAAATATAAATTAAACTACTAAAAAAAATTTTTTTTCTTTAGAAATGTATGAACGCATAGAGGAAAAAACTTTTAAAAAATACAGTATCATAGATAAGATTATCTGTGACAGTTTCATTTGATTAACTTTTTTACTTTCTTATAAAATTATTTACAAAATAAATAAAAACCAGTTTTGTGCTTGAAATCGAACGTTTCTAGACTCCGTTTGTCAAGCGTTTTTAATGCCTATTACCTACAATATAAGGTATTCCAAGAATATACACATTTTTGGCTTGTAGCTTCCTCATGCGGTGTTTAGCTTCCTCCTTCTTTGGCCGATGTTTCAGACAGCTTTACAGTGTTCATCTTCAGGACAAATATGTCGGTTGTGGTGATGTGTCTATATATTTATGTAAAGGTGGGTCGATTGAAATAAAGGTTTTAAAACATTTTTTCACTACTTTGGAGAGCTAGTCAACAACATCTTCGTTCACAGCAAAAATTGTTTTTAAAATCTCAACCCCAAAGGATTTTTTTATTTTTTATTAACTCTACATAGGAGGCCTCGAGGAAAATAATTTCCCTAAGGTCTATGTCATCTTTGGGGATGCTGGAGAGTGATTTTTGAGGAGAGGAAGGAGTGAACATTGGTCTTAAAGAGACCCATGTTGTGGGAGGGAGGAAACACACAGGCCAGCACACGAGAAACTCAAGAACGAGTTGTAGAAACGACGCATTCTCATGTGACAAATAACAAACGTGTACATATGTATTGGGTAAGGCGCACTGTAGGGTTATTTAAACCACTAATACTAAATAACTTTTTTTATGTTTGTTATAGTAAAGCGCACTTGAAATGAAATGACACTAAAGTGCGCTATATAAATGTTATTATTATTATTATTATTGGATGGGCGTTTGGCGTGTTTCCCGACTATGAACTGGTGCCAAAGGGATCAATGACGCTAGTTCCTCAGAGCATTTTCCATTGTAATACCGGTAGAACAGGGACAGCATACCTGACACCTGTGCTCTAAGAGAGGGGAATCTATCAAATGGACCGTCCGTTTATGCACGGAGTCAAGGGTTTTTTTAAGGTATGTTGGGGCTCCAGACCAAAGGTGGCTGCCAAATTCAACAGTTAGGTGACTAGCAGTTGCGTACTATCTGCAGTAACTGCGGGGCCCTGTACAGTGCGCCCACCTTCAGTTTTGTAATTTAACTATCCAATGTGATAATAATCCACGGTGACAGCCAAGACAAGTCGGCCATTACAAAACGGAAGCTGAAGGATTGTGCGTTCAGCGCTTGGCATATTATAAATAAAACTTTAATACTATTGTAAAAATGCCATTATTTTCTATTTCTTTTACATTTATTGATATCGAAACTTATGAATAATTGATTAAGGCGATGCCATACGTAGTAATGCAAAATCATGTGTTTTTGGTTTGAAAATTTGGTCACCTAGAAATGTTTCAGATGCTTTCATTAAATACTTCGAGTAAAATACATCTTGACCTTTAAAACAATCGAGTATTTATTAGATAAGTCTTTTTATAAGTTCAGAAAAAAAATGTATAAGGCCTATGAAAACTGCTTTTAAGTTCAAAATCTCCTACTTACGAACCCATTTTCGGTTATGATTTTATTGTATAATGTGGCAAATTAAGTTATTTATAAAATGATCGAAAAAAAATTAAATATTTATGCCTGAACATCCACAAAATAAAATAAAAGGCACTTTTTGGCCATGTTTTTTTCTTGCAAAAATCAAAACAGGCAGATGGTGTTAAGCAGGAATTTAAACCTTATCGCCATCTACGTAAGGGTTGTTATTGATAGCGGCTCAATTTAAAATATTACACGACGTAGTGCATCGCCTTAAAACATAATTGAAAACATGTTGTCTAGTAATTGAAAAACTTCAATACAAATAAATTTATTTGACTTTCAATGTTTTTTATGCTCAAGTGACATTTTATGTTCATGTTCAGCAGATCAATTTGTGTTGTTTTACAATTATTATTATTATATTATTATACAATGTTTTATAATTAAAAATAATGGTGACCGGGTATCTCATCAAAATGAAAGTTACATAGGTAACTATTAAACCTAGTTTTTGTTTCATCACTTTTAATGACTCTATATCACTTTTTAAAGGTGTGTTTAATTGCAATTTTGATGAAATATCATGGAACCAAAAATAATATATGGCATGCTTGGGGAATTTTCCAGAGTGGAAGATACTCTCAGTATAGCCCTGGTGTAAGACCGCCGTTCAGAACTGAAACATTGCTTAAAATTGCTTTAGCCATGTCTGGTGACCAGATCTGAATAGCCAGGTACTCCCACACCTTCCTCTTACCCAGCCTCACAACATTGGGGATGCCATAGTCTCACTGGCTCCAGACGGTTGGGATTCTTGTATTCACATAAAAAATTAAAAAAAGTGTATTTGCCAGAACTCACCTTTCACATAATGTTGTTTTTATCGCTCATAGGTAGAGATGGCAAAATTTAGCATTAATTTTCAGATATTTTAGCATTAACAATTGGAAATTTAGCGTTTTATAGCATTTTGAGGCATAATTTAGCGTTTTGTAGCAAAATAGAAAAAAAATTATTTCCTGAATGTTTTTAGCGCATATTTTAAGTATTTTTGGTAAAATATATGTTTAACCTTCATTTGCAAGTATTTCCATGTGAAAGATTATAAATAATTAATTTTAATATTAAATTAATAAGGAAGGAAACTCTAAGTACGGGTCGAACATAAACACAACAAATGCAGATTGCGATTAACATCAATAGGCGTCATTTATTTCGCACAATTTGTGTAATTTCAAAAAGCAATTTTAGCCTACAGTACAAAAATATTAAATATTTACACATAAAATAGTAACAAAATTATAAAAAATCGTAATGTAAATATCGATTTTTTGAAATTCTCACATATTTTAGGGAAATTCGCGCCTATTTCGCTAAATATAATAATTTAGCTGAAACACGGCCAAAATCACTTTTTTCGCGTTAATTCGCGAAATAGAAATCACTGGAAACACTTTCAAATGCCCTGAAACGCAAAGAAAACTTATAAATGCCCTATTTTCGAAACATAAATATTTTTTCGCGTTTTTAGTTAAAACGAAATTTTGCCATCTCTACTCATAGGGTTCATAAGTTGTTAAATCTATCTTCTATATATACATACATAAATAAAAAATGTAAATGATTGTTTGTTCAAAATCTTAAATCTCCGGAAATTCATCACCCACTGCTTTGAAATTTTGACAAAACTTTGAATTCGAATATGCATTTGTTTTTATATACCGATATCATATTATAAATATCTAGCGTGACAGGTAAAACATGCTTTTTTTTAAAAACAGCGCCGTCTGTTGGACGTGAAAGCAAAACGTGTTATTGTTTCTCTATCTGCATAGACAGCAACGCGTAGCGTGGTACAGCTAGTTGTAAATAAAAACATAATTTTATTATTGAAAATCCGCAAGGAAAACAGCATCTTATCTGTTGCCCAGTGAGAAGAACCTTTGACCAGACCCCTCATGAATTGACCTTTTTCTACGTTAAGTAAACATGATTTATTGTTGTATCGCTATAGTGTTATTTTTACTAGATATTGCATCATTGATCAATACTGTTACGTAGCATAAATAACATAGAATAAAAAAATAATACTAGAAGTGCGAAAACTGAATGAAAACAAATGTGCCAATTGTTTCTTTTCTGTTTCTGTCTTTCTTATTCTTGCCTGATATTGTATATCGACATCCATTTGAAAGATATGCCCAAATTCTCTTGAAGGTGACCTTCGAATTCGGAAGGGGTGCGGCCTATTGGGACGGGTTATAGAATACTTGACAAGACTTGAGAACCAATAAGAGAAAGCTAAACGCCAGATGTATACATCCCCAATTACGCCCATAAACGCACACTGGTAAAATTTGTCAAAAATCCAAAAATTGTAATAAGAAATAATTAATTATGATGATCAAAATCGCAGTAAAATCATATGTATATAATGTTTTTTTATGCATAGCACAAAGGATAACAAATTACGAGGCGTATCCAGAAAGTAAGTGTACTGAGGCTCTCATGACCAAATGAATTTTATTTTCGACATGTTGGCTACACTTACGTGTAGCCTGACTCTTCCCCTCCGCAACGAGACCGGTTCAAGGTCAGTACCAGGGGGGTATAACTCCGATACTTTTTTTGGTTTTTGATGACGTCGCTACAGCCCGACCAATGAAAAGCCGTCGTGGTTTGATCTCTCACTCTCTCTAGCGTAACAGAAAGAGAGGCTACGTTCCACCTACCCGGAAATGCCTGAAACCATGTGACGGATGTGAATGTGACGCCATCTTGACAGTTCATATTGTTGTTTTGAGTTGTTTGATATGTGAAATGTCTGAAGGTAGAGTTATCAAGCCGTGTTGTGTGAAGGGATGTACTGACAGACAATCGACTCGACATAAATATCCAAAACACGGAAGCTTTGAGGAGCGCAGGTTCGGCGAATGGGCCTGTAGAATCGACAGAATCGAATTCGTATCTTAACCTATATTCGTTTGTGGCTGCCATTTCTCCATCAGAAACAAAAAGCCGAATGGATCACTTCGAAGTTCCGCACTGCCGACTTTAAATCTTCCCGGCATTGGTAGTTATCCGGATTTACGACAGTATCGGACCCGTTGTGACGAAAATACAGGTGCAAATCATGTTCCGCCAGGACCCTACATTACAGGACCGTGTGATGTCACCAAAGACCATATTATTACGTCTTGCGAGATATGAATCCTTCTTCCAAAAGGACTAAGGAAGACTATGAAGGTAAACATCTGTTCTATGTTACTTGGAAATATTCGAAAATGTCTTCATCCATTATGCAGATCTTTTTTCATTCCTTTCCTCGATCTAAAAGATAATTTTTTTTCAGATTCAAGTGTTCCTGTAGGACCCAGCGGTAGTAATTCAGTCGCCACACGAAAAAACGATGCTCCCTTGTGTAAGAATATTTATAGTTTCTTGTTTGATAATCATTATTGTTTCTGTCATATTAGTGAAATAAAATAAAAATACTTCACATGTAACAAAGTTTTTCATTTTTCTGATAAACAGAGAAATGTTAACATTCAACACTGTCGTAGAAAAGCACAATAATTGTTTGAAAATGTTTTTCCTTTTAAAGTAAAGGAATTCAAATTTCTAGTAATTTGAAGCTATTTTTACGACGGCCTCGGGACGACAGATTTTCAACTTACAAAGCGCCGTCCTGAGAAAATGTGCCGTAAGGAAAGATACCTTATAGCTCATTTTTGCAGGACCGCACTTTGTGAGTTGGAACCTTGTCGTCCTGAGAGAATTTGTTAACATTTCTAACATTTATTTTTAAAATAATATTTTAGGCTGATGTATGGCAATATGATCTTTCCTAGGTAGGCACCTAGGAAAGATCATATTGTCTATGGCCGCGCCTTTTTTTTATTGTTTCGGCTACCTTGTCTATGAAATCAAAGGCTGTAATGACGTCATCGGTTAAAAAATAGTGGACAAAATTTCCCCCTACAAAAGCTCGGAGTTATCAATCTAGTGATTGGTTTATTTATGGTCAGTACGTTGAGAAGTGTCGACGCGACAACACGTTTCGTGAAAAATGTCAATCCAATCTCCAGCCAAGTGCGAAATACGCGGCGTCATCCGTTATCACGTTTGGAAGGGAAAACCTCCGTTTGAGGTTTATAATTTGGTGAAAATTGCATATGGTGATAAAGCTATGAATCGTACGAGTATGTACAAGTGGTATCGCGAGTTTAAAAATGGTTCTCCCCTCTTCACCCTCCGCCAAAAAGTTCAAAACCACAATTTCAGCCAAGAAAATTATGACATCCGTGTTTTGGGACTGTCAAGGCATAATTTTGATTGAATATCTGCCTCAAGGGGAGACCATCAACTCTGCAAGATACTGTGAGACTCTAAAAAAATTGCGGAAGGCGATTCAAAACAAGAGGAGAGGCATGCTGACAAAGAGAGTCAGCCTGCTGCACGACAATGCCAGACCACACACGGTCAACGCAACGAAGGAACTGCTTGCTTCGTTTAAATGGGATGTCCTAAACCACCCCGCGCATTCCCCTGACCTAGCACCTTCAGATTTTTATCTCTTTACCTCCTTGAAGCTGTACATGGGTGGAAAAAGGTTTTCAACCGACGAGGAGGTAAAGGGGGAGGTGGAGAAGTGGACGAAGGGGTTGGCGGGAAACTACTTCGAGGAAGGCATCAAAAAAATGATACCCCGCTTCACCACCTGCATTGAGAGGAATGGCGACTATGTCGAAAAATAGCTTACATATGTATTACGGTAACCATGTAATTTTTATGTTTCAATAAAAAAATTTGTAACCTACAAAAATTCAGTACACTTACTTTCTGGATACGCCTCGTATCATAAGCAATAATTAGTCGCTTGAAATATCCACACAAATTGAAAATATCTCCCGAGTAAAAATAAATGCCGCCGACGGGAAATGAACCCGTGCCTTCTGATGTCCGGTAAGGTGCTCTGAGACCACTGAGCTACGTCTGCTTATTTCCAACACGCCAAATAATTAATATAAATTCCCGTCGGCGGCATTTATTTTTACTGGGGAGATATTTTCAATTTGTATTTTTTTTTTTTATATTAACTCCACACAGGAGGCTCTGAAGAAAATAATTTCCATCAGGGCCTATGTCATCTTTGGGGATGCTGTGTGGAGGGTCTTTTTGTGGAGAGGAAGAAGTGAACATGGGTCTTGAAGAGTCCCATTTTGTAGGAGGGAGGAAA
This sequence comes from Hesperophylax consimilis, assembly GCF_061612785.1. Taxonomy (NCBI): domain Eukaryota; kingdom Metazoa; phylum Arthropoda; class Insecta; order Trichoptera; family Limnephilidae; genus Hesperophylax; species Hesperophylax consimilis. The sequence goes on from NC_142864.1 coordinate 8,628,227, forward strand.
CACAGAGGCCGGCAGTTCGTTCCACAGCCGAGCTGTTGAACTTAAGAACGAATCGTAGAAGCGACCCGTTCTCATGTGACAAGTGTCAACCGTGTACAAATGTTGGGCGCGCGTTTGGCGTGTATCCCGACTACGCACCGGTGCCGAAGGGATCAATGACGCTAGTTCCTCAGAGCATCTTCCATTGTAATACCGATAGAACAAGGACAGCATACCTACCTGACGCCTGTCCTCTAAAGATTGCAGTCCGTTTGTTAAGATTGGGGAATCTATCAAACGGACCGCCCGTTTTTACAGAGTCAAGGGTGTTTTTTCAGGTATTTAGGGGCTCCGGACCAGAGATGGCTGCCAAATTCGACAGTAGGGCGCACTTGCGATTTGTACAGGGTCAGCAGTTGTGTACTATTGTATTGTATGTATGGATATTTCAAGAGACTAATTATTGCTTATGATAACACTTTTCATGTTTGATATTAAAATTTTATTATTTAGAAATACCTAGAAATGTTTATTTTAAATGCATACACCGGAAAAATAATTTTATCTAGTTTCTAAAACAGTATTTGTTTTGGTCGAAAATTAAAAAATGTGTTCGCACAAACAACTTGTCGTGGAAGGAGTTTTATTAATAATTGGTTCTTTATACTAATCAGGGATTTATTAATACTCCGCGTATTATATTGGTGACTCGATAGTCGACCTAGCTAGAAGCTGGCTAATTGGAGTCTGGGCCAGTGAGATTGTCTGAGAGCCTTCGCATTGTCCATGGCGACAACTGGCCACTGGCTCCATCTTGCAGACTTCCCCGCAAGCTATATGCACTGCCATCTGTGCGTGCATCTACAAAGCTTCCTAACAAATATGTATTTAGCACATTTTAAATACCCAGAAGAGATTGCAAGCTGAACAAAGGTGACGAAAGTACTGAAGGATTAACCTTTCAGGCTATTTTGATGAGAAATATGATCTAAATGGTGTCAGAAAGAGAAAAAACCAAGCTTTATACTCAAATCTAGAAGTTAACCACGGTAGAATTGAAATGTGCACTTTTATGAAACAGTTTAAGGCGATGCACTACGTCGTGTAATATTTTAAATTGAGCTGCTATCAATAACAACCCTTACATAGATGGCGATAAGGTTTAAATTCCCGCTTAACACCATCCGCCTGTTTTGATTTATGCAAGAAAAAACATGGCCAAAAAGTGCCTTTTATTTTATTTTGTGGATGTTGAGGCATAAATATATTTTTTTTTTTCAATCATTTTATAGATGACTAAATTTTCCATATTATACAATAAAATCATAACCGAAAATGGGTTCGTAAGTAGGAGATTTTAAACTTTAAAGCAGTTTTCATAGGCCTTATACATTATTTTTTTCTGGGCTTATAAAAAAACTTATCTAAAAAATACTCGCTTACTTCAAAGGACAAGATGTATTCTTTTTTTTAAAAAAATTCTACTCGCAGTATTTAATTAAAGCATCTGAAACATTTCTAGGCGACCAAATTTTCAAACCAAAAACACATGATTTTGCATTATTACGTATGGCATGGCCTTAAGGCTAAGTCATTTCAATTCCAATTTTAGATCAAAGTAATTGTAGAAGGCTTTGACATTTAATGTAAGGCACCTTTTCCATAGGTATACTACAAATATGCAAGTATCTGATGACAGATGATTTAAGTTTCTTGGTAACTACCGCCATACATCTGCGCGGAGATTCCTACACAGGCACGTGTTACCGACATTTAGTAAGCTCGTCAGCGACGCCAATCTCCCGCGGCAAGCCGGGTGAGGTAGTTCCAACTCGCGTCGTCGAGACTTGAAAAATGGCAACACTTGTGTTAGATATTTTTTTCATTTCACTGACTAAAATTAAAATTAATCTGTATAAAATGCTAAATTATACATTTGATAATCCAGAATTGCGTGCATTGATAAGCTTTCAGATTCTACTACATAATACTAGAAGTCAGGGTTTATTTCAGTGCAGAAATTCTGGGACTAACTACCATATTTTTTTTAAATATTTTTTTTTATATTTACTTCACACAGGAGGCCCTGAAGAAAATAATTTCCCTCAGGGCCTATGTCATCTTTGGGGATGCTGTGTGGAGGGTCTTTTTGTGGAGAGGAAGGAGTGAACATGGGTCTTGAAGAGTCCCATGTTGTAGGAGGGAGGAAACACAGAGGCCGGCAGTTCGTTCCACAGCCGAGCTGTTGAACTTAAGAACGAATCGTAGAAGCGACCCGTTCTCATGTGACAAATGTCAACCGTGTACAAATGTTGGGCGCGCGTTTGGCGTGTATCCCGACTACGCACCGGTGCCGAAGGGATCAATGACGCTAGTTCCTCAGAGCATCTTCCATTGTAATACCGATAGAACAAGGACAGCATACCTACCTGACGCCTGTGCTCTAAAGATTGCAGTCCGTTTGTTAAGATTGGGGAATCTATCAAACGGACCGCCCGTTTCTGCACAGAGTCAAGGGTTTTTTTCAGGTATTTTGGGGCTCCAGACCAGAGATGACTGCCAAATTCGACAGTAGGGCGCACTATATGTATTCCTCACTCTCCAGAATAATTATGCAGGGAAATAATTATACTGAGTCAGTGGACATCTTTGATTTATCACTTAACAAATACAAAATATTGTTACTTAGGCAATTTAGTTATGTATAATAAATAATGTTTGATTTTGACTACATAATATGTAAAAGCCCCCAAAAAGGGCGTTAAAGAGATTTGAACCCTAGGCTGGAGCCTCTCTAGACTAGGCGGAACGTAATGTACAGGCGTGCATGACAACAATTTTATTGTGATGATGGGTTATGTTTCGAGTAACCTTTTAATTTATTGTAGGTATGTACCATAATAATAATTTGATGATTTTTATAGCGCTGTTTTCTTGACAGAATCATCTCAAGGGCGCTTTAAATACTACGTAAGTACTGCGATTGCTCGGGCTCTGAACCTGATGATTTATACTTCCCTGAACCTTCCTCTAAGCGGCCCTCTCTATGGGCATGTGTTCCGGGGCACTATCAGGTCGGGGTCCCTGGGCTCGTACATATTCGTCCGACCACTTTCTTTTGCTCGACATAGTTAATATGAAGGGATTAAAATATTAAGAAAGCTATCACACGACGTACTATCACGACAGTTTCAATTCAACTACTGGGCGCACCAAATTCCCTACAGCACTGATAGGTCAAGCGAAGTTGCGTGATCACTTGCAGCATTAAAATAATCAATAAAAATTTAAATGTTCATTTGTTCAAAATCTTAAATCTCCAAAAGTTCTTCATCGATTGCTTTGATATTTTGACACAATGTTGCATTCGAATACGCAAGTGTTTTTATATACCTATATCATATAGATGTCAACTGTGAGAGGTAAAAACTTTTTTTTTTTAAACAGCGCCATCTGTTGGACGTAAATTATTTATTCATCTGTAAGTAAAGCTATTAAATAGAATACATTTTGTAACAATGCTTGTGCATTATATCAATGTTAGGACAAAACAGTCAACAAGGAATGACAGGATATAAAAATAACAGTTCAGCAAGTGTTTGGATGTAAGTGAGGTTATGAAAACATTCTAGTTTTGATGACAATTCATCAATGATTGGTGGCAATGCGTGTCTCTTGATTTCAGTAGTGGCGTGGACAGACTGTGTGCGACAAGTTGTTTGCGACATGAGTATCGGAGACTTGCGTAACCCAGTGGAAGTGCCTAATGCGACCAAAGTATTGGAATTTTCTTCTTTTTATATTTCTATCTTCTCGGTGTACAATTGGTTAGCAACCAAGTGTACAACTGCATCAAGACCAATCGATAAAGATGGTATAAATAAGAATTCAAATATTGTCAGGTTATTCGTAACCAGGGAATTGTTCATCTTTCCGTATAAAAGAAAAAAAAAGTTGCCTTATCGAGGTGATGTATGCCCAAATGTAAAACATTTATAAACCTACTTGATTCTGTGCATAGGAGGGCGTTGTTAACATACCGATTGCAATCTCTAATGCACACACGCAATGTGGGCATGCTGAGTCTGTTGTACAGGTATTTTTAATGGAGCCTGCTCTGAGGGGCTAGCAGCATTGACAGGTTCGCCCCGGTGAACGTGAGTGAAACTCGACAAACACTTGCGGAACACCCGTTCACAGAGTTAACCACTCAGAACATTAGAACGTCAAAAGACGTAAATATGATAATAGCGGTCAAGACATTAGAACGTCTTTTCACGTAAACGCGCGATATTTTACAAAAATCGATTTATTTCCATCACTAGTATACGGATTGCCATGATTTAAAAAACAGAGTATCGATAATGAATAACGCTACGCGTCTGTATTCAAGAATATCTATGGAACGTAGAGGTGCATTATCTAAGTCGATTGGATCTGTCATCTTGTTCGTTCATAATTTATTGCGTTTCTAAATAATTTATTAAAAATATTTTAGTTTGGACGGTTAATATTTTGAGGTAACTAATAGTTTTTAATTATATTTCTTCAATATACAGGGTGTATCGGCACTAACCCGACAAACTTTAACCAGCTATTCCTTAGCACATTTGGAGTAAAAAATGTTATGTGCACTTTGCTGTCCGGTAACGTTTTTTTTTAATAAAAAATTAATTAAACATATTTTCACCACATGTCACCACTGTTTTATCCTTTGTCAAAATTTGAAAGCAACATCGCAACTCTCGCGTGTTGCTGCGAACGAAGCCCGTATTACATAATCCAGTACCAGAAAAGAAATATTTTATTTAACAATAATGATTATTCACATTTTTCGTATGCGAATCACTGATTGTCTTCTTGTATTGTACACATCAGTTTTATTTTTGTATCTAAATTGTTTCACCTCTGGAATGCTTTGGTTTCACCTCTTACGCGTTTCACGTATTAAATAGTCTAATTTTGAAACTAAGAAACTAATTAGTAGATTTCCTGAATTTATAATCGAAGTCCAATAATTCTGAGCACTTTTAAAAACAATTTTCCTCACTTAGGTACTTATCAATAATAATAATTGGATTATTTGAACAGCGCCGTTGTTTTTTAAATCACCGTAAGTGCTCTGTCAAAATGTTACTTGCTAGGCTATCCTACAACGTATATTTTTTAATAAATTTAGTTATTTACAACTTCGCGGAATGTGATTTATGAATATTATTGCTTATGTTAAAAGCCTTCCAGAATTACCGGAATATAACGAGCAGCTTGACACACTTAAGTTTATTTCCACTAATTTGAAGGTACAAAGAATGTATAGTTTTAAAAACAATCCCGATGAATCAAAAAACGGTTCATATAAAACTGCTGCGCAACACACTGAGACAAAGGAAAGCACTCACACAAACGTCATGACTGCATTGGATTGACCACCTGCAAATGAATGCTGCCAGATTGCTAATTTATTTAAACAATAATTATTAAATTTTATTTAAAATATCGCAATTTTTTTAAAAAATCGACAATAAATTACAACTATAATTTAAAAAAAATATTCTTAACCCCACGCTTTTTCGTAATTGATTAATTAATTCAGAATTTAAACGTTGCTTGAAATGACTAGCCGTATTTGGTGACCAGATCTGAATATCCAGGTTCAGAATTTAAACGTTGCTTGAAATGACTAGCCGTATTTGGTGACCAGATCTGAATATCCAGGTTTAGAATTTAAACGTTGCTTGAAATGACTAGCCGTATTTGGTGACCAGATCTGAATATCCAGGTTCAGAATTTAAACGTTGCTTGAAATGACTAGCCGTATTTGGTGACCAGATCTGAATATCCAGGTTTAGAATTTAAACGTTGCTTGAAATGACTAGCCGTATTTGGTGACCAGATCTGAATATCCAGGTTCAGAATTTAAACGTTGCTTGAAATGACTAGCCGTATTTGGTGACCAGATCTGAATATCCAGGTTTAGAATTTAAACGTTACTTGAAATGACTAGCCGTATTTGGTGACCAGATCTGAATATCCAGGTTCAGAATTTAAACGTTGCTTGAAATGACTAGCCGTATTTGGTGACCAGATCTGAATATCCAGGTTTAGAATTTAAACGTTGCTTGAAATGACTAGCCGTATTTGGTGACCAGATCTGAATATCCAGGTACTTCCTCACCTTCCACTCCTTCCCTTAGCCATAAAACTTACCCCAATTCAACATAAAAATTGTTTAAATTATCGGATGTAATGAAATGCATAATAATTAGACCCCAAAATACTTAATTATTCAGGGAAATAAACCCCTGAGTCATCAGTTGGAAATACCAACGACATTAAGTGAAATTAACAATGCAATAATCCTATTATTGCATTGTTTAAAATTTCACTTAATTATTAGCATTAGCAAATAATATTGGGATTAGCAAATAATAATTTACGACAATTTACTCGGAAATCAATAAAGCCAGAATAATAAAAAAAGAAAGTTATCACTTACGTCGTCTGTAAGTGGCTTTACCAAAGTTTGATAATGCCGTCAGAAGGTGAAACAGCTGTCACGCGTAATAATAATTACAACTAGCAGAACTTGTTTATAAACACACTGTTTTTATAAATTTTTTAATAAGACTGTTAAAATAAAAAAAATCTCTAAATTGAAATGGAGTTCTACAAACTAAACTTAAAATCAAATAAATTTATTGCGAAGGTTCAAAGTACTGTACTGTAATATTATATTAAATAATTTTTACGTGTTTAATTATTGTTTAAAGTCAGATTAAAGCGATTAAAAAACCCACCTGGCAATTCTTATTCGAGTTTCGTTGTTTTTACGTATTGGCGCGCTTACAAGCATCAGTCGTCTCATTTTTAACCATTAATATTTAGTGTGTAGGAAAGAGAGAAGACGCTTTTCGACACACTTGTCGAAAAACTTGTTGAATGCCGACGGGCATACTCTTCTACAGATTTTATTAAATATTGATATGTAGGTAATATTGATGTGTAAATGAATGACATTGTGAGAATTTTACCAATAAATAATAAATGAAAATGCGGACATGTAGTTTATGTTAATTTTTTTATTGGAGCATTTGTTCGAAGTGACTACCATTATTTTCGATGCAAGCGTGTAGTCTTGTTATATTTTGATTATTTAAGTTTGCAGGATTTGCTTTAATTTCTGCAGCGGCTTCCATCACTCGTTCGAGCAGTTGCTCTCTTGAGGCTATTGGCTTAGCATACACTTTTTCCTTGAGAGCCCCCCACAGGTAGTAATCCAGGGGGGTCAGGTCGGGTGATCTTGGTGGCCAAGCAATGGCCGGACTTCCACGGCCTATCCAACGACCAGGAAACTCGACATCCAAGTAGTTCCGCACGGCAATCGAATAGTGTGGTGGGGCTCCATCGTGCTGGAACCACATTCTCCGTAGTAATTCGAGGTTCACATCTTCCAGAATCTCGCCCAGTTGCACTTGTAAGAACTCCAAATACATCGGTCCATTTAGTCTGGGAGGCAACTCGATTGGACCGAGTATTTGATTTCCCAGGATTCCTGCCCACATGTTGATGGAAAATCTGTCCTGGCTCGACGACTCCCGAACAAGCTTGGGGTTTTGTTCAGCCCAATGGTGCAAGTTGTGCACATTTAGCACTCCTGTTTTAGTGAACTGTGCTTCGTCGGTAAACAATATGTTTTTCATGAAGTCTGCATCTCTTATGACATTATGCAGCATTCTTCTGCAGTACACGACTCTGGAAAAGTGGTCATTCTCCATGAGGCCTTGGCAGCGCCTATAGTGAAAAGGTTTGAGCCCGTGCTTCTTCAGAACTCTCCATACCGCCATGTGTTCCCTGTGTCCTATCATCAGAGCGACCCGACGCACGGACAGCGTGGGGTCTTCGGTAATTAAGTTCAGGATTCTCTCCTCAACTGCCACAGGAACGATGTTGTGTCCTCCGCCGGCGCCTTCAATCCGTCCGATGCCACAGTCACGCAATTGTTGATACATCTGAAACAAAACAACAAATAACAACTGCTTTTATTATTCAGCTCAGTAATAATGTCAAATAAACAATCGCGGGCTTTTTCACTCATTTTATTTTTAAAGAACACTTATTTTAGGCACATATCAGAAAACTTACGTTTTCTCTTCATTTATTTCATTTTTTTATAGTAAAATGTATAACAAAGTGTTTTAAATTATAATTTTCTTAACTAGGTACGGTTGATATCTTGGATTCACAGGGGTGAAATTGAATTCAAGTAATTTAAATAATCCCATGGTGAGAAAGGGAGTGAATTCAATTGCAGTGAATGATGCATTTATTAGAGATTAAAATTAATTAACTTTTTAAAACGCCGTTTAGTGACCACTGAACACAAATCACCTAAAGTACAATTTACATTTTTAAAGTTGGTGGCCCCTTGTTATGTTTTTAATGTTCCCAGTTTAAATTTCAAAAGCGCTTTTTGGCATTATCAATGAATGTAAATAGTTTCAATAAACAATTGATAGGGTACAAACCTGGACAAAGGTAGCATGGTGTGGGACGCGTCTTCCAGGAAACCTCATGCGATACTCCCTTACGGCTGCTCGTGAATTTCCATTGCAAAATCCATAAACAAAAACAATATCTGCTTGCTCGGCAGGTGGATAATTGAGGGGCATATTTCAACAGTAAAAACTTAGATAACAAAACAAAAACGAAACTAGAAACTTGATGACATGCGAACTCCCAAAACAGCACTGACCACTGATACGAGACGGGGTGGCGGGAACCACACGGGACTTGAGACAGAATATGTGTGAAAGAGATGACAGTAGCGCGGCGTTGCCAATTATTTTACCCCTATACTGTGGGCAGTAGCGGAGTGTGGAAATTTTATTTATTTTTTGTTTTTAAAAGAAAAAAAATGTTACCGGACAGCAAAGTGTACATAACATTTTTTACTCCAAATGTGCTAAGGAATAGCTGGTTAAAGTTTGTCGGGTTAGTGCCGATACACCCTGTATAAAGTGTTATTTCTTTATACTCAGAAAAAAGTACATTTTTCACAGCTTTGAAATAATGGTCAGCGATTTTTACATATTTTTGACGTTTTCAGAAAATGTATATTTAGAAACGCAAATATTTACGTATAACAAAACAATACGATAGTGAATTTCATAATCTTTCCAAAACATTTTTTAGAATGAGGCTACGTTTCCCAAAACGTGAGTTATGAAGCTTTTAACAAAACTCGTGAATAACACAAAAATGTTCACGTTTTGACAGTTCGCAAAGGAACACAAAGTAAATAAAAGTCTTTTTCTGAGAGGTTAACATCACGATAACGGGTCATTTCTGCGACTCATATGTGTTTTTCCTTCTTCATATAATTGAGACCTCTTGAAGGCCTGCATTAATAAAACCCTTCTCACAACGCTGCCAACTGGGTGGTGACTTAATTACCCCGTCTTTACACTATACGGTGCTTGTGAGATGACACATAAAGAAAAAAAATACACAAAATTTAAAAAAAACAAACAAAAAAGTTTTGTTACAAATATTTATTTGTCGTATGTAGCAATGATACACATTAAGATGTAATGACAGATTGCATATATAAAACATACTAAATAATACCTAATAAAATAAAGTTTTCTATCTTAACTGTAAAATGCAACAAAAAGGAATAAAAAAGTATATTTTACAAAGGAATGTAACTAAATATGATGGTGACATCTATTGACGGAAAGGAAAGGAACAACAAATTTATTATGATAGATCAATAGATTCAAGATAACTCACAAATTCAGTATATAACAAGTAGTTACTGCAAGAAGAGAAGCTTATCGCTATGCTACAGTGATTTTGATGGTTGACAGAAAAGAATGTTTAATAAAAATTTGTTAAATAAAAAATAAAAAAATCCTAGTTCTGATTTTTATCAATAGATGTCACCGACATAAAAAAATAATTATATATTGCAAATAATGCAATTAAAAATTCATGGTGAAAATTTTTACAGTGTTTTATGAAACATATATTTAAAAAAATATAATAAAGTTTATTAAAGGCAAACTTGTTGCCCGATTTTAATGATATTTTTAATAATTTCACGTGTTCAACACCAAAAAATATAACAATTCTTGTATTGAATACAGTGCAGTTTTTTCTTACTAAACAAGTACAATTAAATAACTGAAAAAAATCGTTATTTTTGTTTGTTTAAATCATATAAACGTTGAATTGATCCAATAGTTTAGAGTGAAACTAAATTTTGTGACAGTCAAAAGTAATTTAATGAATTATATATTTAAAATATTAAAAAATAGAAAGATAATATAATAAAACTCTTAAAAATATATAAGTACATGACTTAAAATTAAATAAATATTTCATTTAAAAAAAAACAAGTTTTTTTTTTTTTAATATAGCCTAAAATAATAATGTAAAATTGATTACAAAAAGAGGTTAATTAATATTATATATTTTATTTTTTAATAAAATTATTTCACTAAAATAATAGTAAGTGGTCAAAATCTTTATGAAATATTCAAATAAATAGATTATACTATAAGGTTTTTTTCGAAAGGTATAAAAAAACAAAAATATTTCTCTCTGCGACTTATAAGTACCGAACATAAACTAAAAATAAAAAATAATGCAATAAACATTTAAAAAGCTTAAAATATAACATAAGTTTAATAAAAAAGCACTTGTTATTGGCACAATTCTGAAAAAGCATGCCAAGTTGACAAAATGCCATCTATGTATATATTGTCAAAGTAACAATAAAAAATGAACAAAGATTTCAATCAAAATTTCTCAGAAAGTGCATTAATAATAATTATTATGTATCATTTTTAGTATCTATGGTTGCAAAAATTCCAAATTTGAAATCTAAATTCAAGATGGCAGCTACTGTGTAATTAATTATTTAGTTTTTAAATTGTATTATTTTATATTTTATTTTACTGAGGCTTTTTGTAGTTTTAAGTTAATTAAAGCGAATGGGTTGAATTCCTGTGGCTGAATTTTAAATATCGTAGTTGGCCGATAACTCAACAGAAGGCAATAATAACGTATTTTTTAAATAATTTAATACATACGTGCATTGCATACAAAATACATACCACTCATATTTCTAAGATGCATCACTAAACTGTGCAATTTTTTTTAATAACGAATCCGTTATTCAACACTTTGTCAGTTTACAGATTTTTATGACGAATCCATTATTCAGCACTTTGTCAGGGTACAGATTTTTTAAAGCAAATCGTGACGCAACTTTAAAATTACAGTGTAACATTTCCTTATTCAAAGTACAAATGTAAAAATTTTAAAAATTACAAAATCACTGACAACTTATGTTAACAACACCCTTATAATTATCATTTTTTTTCAAAAATTTTCTAAAAACTACGCTGTGTTAAAATGAATTTAGTATTTGCAAAAATTTTCACGCCGACCAGAAAATGCTTAAAAGTTACATTTCCATCTTTCCAAAGACAAAAATCTATGGAATTCTATATTCAAATGACTGTTATAGACAATTTAGTACCTTTGCAATAATTTTTCTTAGCCCTTCGTCCCCTGGCTCGTTAACGGTACGGTTAAAACCGAAAACTCTGCGCAGAACAGTAAAGCTCACCACGGTTTGCAGCGCAACCATTGCGGGACTTTTCTGGGCAGGGTCTCCGGTTTTTGTCAATTCGGAACCGATACCGAGCAAGTCGGACGACGAGCAAATTTTTTTTAATCATTAATTTCAATTCGCAAATACTTAATCTAATGATTTTCAAACAAAATGAGTCACTTTTAATCAGTGATCAATTTCCTATCTAATTTTTAAATCGAAACAATTACAAAATTAATAATTATTGGTTGTTGCAAGACAAGAGTTTAAAGTGATCAAAGACATTATTAAAATTGGTTTAATAGAAGCTCAGCCAATGCATTATACATATCACATCAGCTGATCGATTTTCTTTGACCTAATGATGACAAATTGTACAATAATCGTTTGCCGCTAACGTTTGAGTCCGAAAAGTACATTTTATAATTTTTTGTGTAGCAATCACAATATCGACAAAAATACTCCAATATTCAACAGATTTTATCTTCAGCTAATCTTGCACTAACCAATTTAGAAACAAAAATATCAATGATACAACATTTTTTTCACTCGGCAGTAACCTAAGTATGATACTACAACATTTTTGAGGTATTTTAATGAAAGCATAGATATAATTTATTGCCGTTATTTAATCAGTACGAAAATTTTTTAAATACATAGTAATATTACGTCAATGACATTTTCAATTTTTTTCTGAAATCGTTATGAGTTTAACCGAGGCGTTAATCGTATTGCTTATATAATAAAAGCGGCAATTCAAAAGCTCGGTCTGCAGGTTATTTCACATTTTATTACATACAAACTGATGTCTGAACTCATAGAATAAAGAATAACATAAGAAGTGATTTGTGAGCGAGTTTCGTGATGCAAATGTAAGTCCAATTTAGGCCTTAATTTCCATACAAAACTGCGATTCACCATGATTATGAAATTCAAATGGGATGGTGATATACAATTTCAGGCAAGTGTAAGAGAGACAGACCGCATGCTAAACGGTCTAGAACCAAAGGGTACTAAGTCATTCTGTTCAAATTCGTATGGTTTTCTTCTTTATTCTATGCCTTAATCCAATGTAAAAAATACATTTTTAATTGTTTGAAATAAGAATTATAAAAAATATTATTGTTAGGATAATAGACAAAGATTTTTTAACTCAACGCATGCTTTTAGTTGAAGTTTTGAATCTGTGCTTTCAAAATAAGTTATTCAGTTTATTTTGAATTGAAAGTCGTAAATAATATTTTTAAGGTTATAATAATAATGTTTTCAATACAATAATATATTATGTAAAAAAAATCACACTGAATTCACATCTGGTATACTTATATCTAGAATATACAATTCTCGGTAAGTATTTAGTAATTAGTATTTAGTTTAGTATGGAGGACTGGGAAGGCGTAACTTTCTTCTTAAAATTAAATGTTTAGACGATTATTTCGTATTCGTAATGTTATATACGTTGCATACGGTTATTAATTGCTTCATAAAGTACAAATTGTCGGTAGAAAAGAACTTAACCCTTTCACCGACGGTGGTCGAAAAAATTGAGTGATCCAAATATGGGACGGTGGCGTTCGAAGGGTTAAAAGTGACAGCTGTCACAAACTTGAATCAGCGACAATTTAAAAAAAAAAAACCAATACTGGTATGACATTGCAATCTTCAATTCGAATTACGAAAAATGTAAAAAAAAAATACAATCGACAGTAAAAATTACGCAAAATATGTAATAAAAAAAGGTATGTTTTAATTTTTCTGAAGTTTTTTGTTTTTTTTTTTGAGGAATGTAGTTTACGTAAATTAATAATTATAATAAATGCATTAAAATCGATTGCAAATTTTCCCAGCTTTTAGATTAATGGGTACATATTACTTTTTTATTTAATTATGTAGAAAATACTGACATATTGTACACTAAAATTATATTAGGTTTAGATTTTAATAACCACACCGTTATTTAACTTATACACTCTTATTCATCATGTTTCGATTGACTTACAACAATAACTTGTAAGATATTACTACGTAAAATGGTAGAGCGGGGTTACATTGACATCATTCAATGTAAAAACAATTTACACAAATGGTAAAAACGTTAAAAACTAACATAGTCAAGTCACCAATTTGCAATTTCTTTTTACACATTCTATAAATAAAAAAAAAACAATTTATCTGTGGTGGCAATGTCCCGCATTGATGAGAAGAATGCTTGGATATCTAGAGAGTTGAATAATACCATGTTGTGGAACCAGGAGACAGAGAAATAACACCCAATGACAACCCTGGGGAAGTTTATTAAAGGGACTTGGCCACTGTCAAAGGTGAAAATATGGGTGATAGTACAATGGGAAGATGGTCTTAGTTAACATGTATGGAATAGCAGTAGACGGTCTTAGTAGCATCAATAATATGATTCACTGAATTGGAATTAGTGTTGTAAGGGTTATTGGTAACTTGACAGTGTGAAGGTCAATTGAAGGGAAACTGAAGGGAAATTGAAGGGAAACTGAAGGGAAATTGAAGGGAAATTGAAGGGAAACTGAAGGGTGATTGAAGGGAAACTGAAGGGAAACTGAAGGGTAATTGAAGGGAAACTGAAGGGTAATTGAAGGGAAACTGAAGGGAAAATAAAGGGAAACTGTAGGGAAATCAAAGAGAAGCAGGATGGAAATTTATTGGAAACTTTGGGAAAATTGAAAGGAAACTGGAGGGAAACAGCAGGAGACCAGCCGAATTTAAGGTGTTTCCTGGAAAACTCCAAAAGACTCTCCAATAGTACCAACAATGATGTATGTATTCACTATTCGTATTGAATCCATAAATGTAAAATTGAAATTGCAAATTGGAGTCATGGCTCCATTATGGGTGTTGTCTTTACTTGGCGACGGCGGGTTCCACGGCCGGGATGTAATCCAGCGCCATGAGGCAGGCAAACAGGGTCATTACCATCTTTGGTTTCCGCTCGGTGATATCTTCGGGCAGGGCGTAGACGCGGGCACCGCATCTGCGCGCCATGGAGATGGCGTATTTTGCGTTAGCGAGGTTATCCTGAAACAGAAAAATGATTAGATATTAAATTATGAACAAAAAAAAAAAGAAATATTAAACTTCAGATTTCTTTTCTGAATGTTTATTTTAGGATAATAATAAGTTGTATTATTCAATAGGTTAAGGTGCTCCCAGGTGGGCAAAACTTCCAGCCCTTATATCTTTGGGGATCAATGGTGAGGCACAAAATAAAAAGGCGTGTGGTGAAGTTCACTATGTTTATTGGTGAGTCAGTTGCCGTGACGAGAAGATGATGTAGGACAGATGTAGAATATCCGGTTGCTGCGGTGATGTGCTGGTCAAGCGCGGGTCAGTGAGTCGACGCCGGGCGCTGGTGACCGGGACTCGATGACTGTCAGGCACTGGCGATCTGGAGAATCAATACTCCAGTGCTGACGGAGGCCGAAGGTGCGGCGGACCTTGAAGGCAGTTGAACGGGAGCGGCGTAGACCAGTGAGGATACTGCGTGTCCTCGTGGTGGTCATGATGGCGTGGAAGAAGCGCTGGTCAGAGACACTGGAACCAGGGCGCTTGTAATCCGAGTAGCGCTTGCCAGGAACGGCGATCTGGACAAGGCGCTATGATGATGTCCCGATGGAGTCCATGGTGGTACGGGCGAAGCCGGGTACGTTGTCCTTCGCGCTAGTAAGAAGAGCACGGGTGATCACTCGTTGATTTAACTGACGGCTGATAGATGACTGACTGACTGACTCGCTGCGTCGGGCATATTTATACTATACGGCCGACGGCAGCAGTAGGTAGATGGATGGCAACTAAATCCTAGGCACTCGCACAGACTGTATGTTTCAGGAACCTTCGACAGCGCGGCAATTATGCATAGGCGGTAGCCTCGAACCTTCTGTCGAGTTCTCGTAATGTGAAAGACGGACTTGCGATGTTATTGTCGTCGATAGACAAGTAGGTGCTTGAAGTACGTAGGTTGCTCTGTTTACGATGCGATTTCGACTGAGGTACATAATTCGGGAGTAGGTACTAAGTAGGTCGAGCGGTTTATTATTAATTAGTTAATCTAGATTTTTCTCGACGCCACATATCTAAAAGCAAAAGCATGCCCTAAAGGTAAAAACGGGAA
Organism: Hesperophylax consimilis; assembly: GCF_061612785.1. Classification (NCBI taxonomy): domain Eukaryota; kingdom Metazoa; phylum Arthropoda; class Insecta; order Trichoptera; family Limnephilidae; genus Hesperophylax; species Hesperophylax consimilis. The sequence continues at coordinate 8,643,970 of NC_142864.1, forward strand.
CCTTCTTCATTGATGGGGGATAGAGGGCTACCACACCATATAACTCCCTTGATCTTACCGGGACTCGTTTCTGAGTTTTAGCAGCACGCACATTATACATAATATATATTGATGACATTAAATTATAATAATTGGAACTGATTTGTCAAGAATTCAGTCTGGATTTGAGCTAGTATTATAATATTCTACATACCTCAGGTGTCTTTCCGTTCTGCACCAGTTCATAGTTGATGGATCCAGGCTTGATGGCATCGATCAGGTCCAAAACCACAACGCCTTCTGCGATGGATTCATCCTAGAAAAAAATAAAAAAATAGGTTTTAGTCATTTAGTTTTTACTTCATTTAGCAGAGTGAAGAGGTTGGCGAAAAAAAAAGCAAAATCATCTATTTTTGATTTGAAAATTTGAACACTTATAACACTAAGGACGGGTTGTTTCGGAGAATTTGAACAATTCATCAAATTTCAACGTTCATTTTCAAGTTCTGTGAAAGATTTTTTCAAGTTCTGTTTTTATTTCAGTTTTGTCAAGCAACTAGCCTACAATGATATAATAACAGAACTTGAAAAAGTCTTTCACAGAACCTGAAAATGAACGTTGAAATTTGATGAATTGTTCAAATTCTCCGAAACAACCCGTCCTTAAAATTTCAGATGCTTTAATTAAATACTGCAAGTAGAACACATATTTGTCTTTTAAATAGACAAATTTTTTCTTTTTGATAAAAATAAAGTATCAGGCGAATTAAGTTCTTTAGGTTTTTTCTTGCATAAATCAAAACAGGCAGCTGGTGTAAAGCGGGAATTTAAACCTTATCGCTATCTACATTAGGTGTATTAATATATGAATATTTTAAGAGTCTAATTAAAAGGTTTCAAGGAATATTCTTCACAGATTTGTTAACAGTTATAAAATTAACAATAGCAGTTGATTTGTATCACTTATTGTGTATCTAAAAAAAATAATACCCAATGCAAAATAAATTGTAAAAATCATTCAGATTTTTTTTACCAAGTAGTGACAAGAACATTGTCAGTAACATGAAAATTGTCAGTGGCAACATTAATTTATTGTCAACATAACAATATATTTTTTGTTAATGGTTATGTAAATTACTTTAATTGCAGAGGAGGCAAGATTGTTGACAGAATAAAAAAAAGTGCTAAATACAAAATTCAACCCAAAATGAAACCCTTGATATTAGAATGCTTCTCATTTTATTAGTGGCAAGAATATTGACAGTAGCAAGATAATTTTCAACATCAAAATTCAACCCACCAGATGAAGAATTTCATCTATTGATCTTCCCGTATTATATTTAACAAAGATTTTGTCAGTGGCAGGAATGTTGCCAGTGTCAAGAAATTTGTCAATGTTAAAAAAATTGCCAGTTATAAAAATGAACCCACCATAAAGCCCTTGATCTTGCTCTGCTTCCCAGCGCTCAGCAGCTTGGTGTTAACCCACTGCACGATCTCTCGGTCGATGATGGGGTTGTCCGTGTTGGCGAGCCTGGTCAGCACAGAGAGTGTGTAGGCGCGCATAAGTTGCCAGATGAGCGCCAGCGTGAGGGTGGCGTTGCCCTCGTTGATATCCGCGCCGGCAATGCCCACGAGCGAGAACTTGCTCTCCTTGCCCAGCTGGACGGCGTAGTTGCAATTCTCCAGGCGCTCCATGAACTTGCGCAGGTTGGAGAATTTCGCGTGCACCTGGACAACAGTTGGTACCATTACATTAATTTACATATTAATTGTCAACGCCCCAATGGGCTTTATGTTATTTTTTTATAATTTTTACATAGAGTTAGAAAAAAAAAGCAATAAGTTTTAAAATTGTATTTTATAAAAACACAATAAAATATACACAGTGTCCAAAAGCTCATAGTATAAGCGGGGAAACTGGTAAATCTATATCACACGGCGAACCCAAAAAACTTATAACTTTTCCATTTTTTCGGCAACCAAAAGGGTTAACCCTTTCAGCCCCAGTGTTAATTCAAATTAACATGAACTTTGTGATTTTTTTTACTGTAACGGTAGCGATTTAGAAAAGCCATGTTTTTGTTTTCTTATAGCTTGTAATCTTTTCTGTGGCGACCATTTTTTCCGCTCCGTTGAAATCCTTATTCCCGCCACAACAACGATAGATATTTTGACATCCGCTGATTGTGTGTTTCATCGAATTTCTGCCGTCATTGATTACTTCATTTAAGGTGAGATATCAGTATTTTCTACCCGAATTACAAATATTTTAAAGCATTAAGATGTGTTCTATAATAATAACATCAGTTCAATTCACTGTTCACAGTCATTTGCCAGAATATTGTAAATGAATTTCAATGTTCATTCAAATTAACACTGGTAGTGACGGACATGTTTTCGACTAGTATGGCGAATTTTGAAGGTTTATTATCCTAGATTATTTCTTTATTTCTGAATAAATTTTAGTTAAAATGTTATTTGTTTGTACCTTGGAGATTATCACTACATTGTAAATGTGCATTTTTGACACAAAACAGTTATTTGTATCCTTTTTTGCTATGTTTATTTTACCTTACTATTTAAAAAATACCCTCTGATGCCCAATGTTAATCCAAATTAACATAGAATAATTTCTAAAAAAAAAAAAAAATTAAATACTAAAAATTTTCAAATAATTTTCTGATTATCAAGCATTAAATATTTTATATATGTGTAAACAATAATGAGGGTGTGAAAGGGTTAAAATAATTTTTTGAAGCCGGGAGCCATTTCAAAAGATCTGCCGTTCTAAAACCACCCAGTCTACTGTTCACAGAACTACTAGTTAAGATGGTTTGGACATGTAGAGATAATAGAAACTGAGATGGGCCGTTAGCCATTATCAGTATGAATTTGCGTGCACAATGCGTGTACAACCCATACTACTGCTGTTGGGATCTACACACAGCGGCGCCATGCATTTGTTTCTACCTACAACGAAACACATAACTTTAATTGCATCGGGAACAGTCAGCACACTTCCATGCCCTATCTCCCTTATGCAGAAAGAAGTCGGTGATAGTTTGAACTACGTTACGTAGCATAGATGGTTATATTGCTAGTAGGTCTCAGAATTTATAGTACAGGGTTTTCCGATAAGAGGTGTTATTTTGAATAGCCCGCTATTTCGGTAGATGTTACTTTTGAAGCTGTCATTTTTTGACATTTGACAATTAGAAACTACGCCATTAATAAAAATGGAACGATACACGCTTCAACAACGCATTGAAATTATTAAAATTCACTTGAGTGAATCAAATGCAAATCATCTTGAGTGATGAGGCCCATTTCCACCTCGGTGGCTTCATTGGACCTTACTTTTTCGAAAATGAGGCTGGAGCAACAGTTACGGTGAATGGATTGCGCTATTGAGAGATGATTAATGATTTTTTATGGTCGGAATTGGATGGTATTGATCTGGACAACGTTTACTTTCAACAAGACGGCGCTACGTGCCACACAAGCAACAAAACCATTGATCTTTTACGATTGAGTATCAAAATAACAACTCTTATTGGAAAATATTTGTTACCTTTTTCCAGTTGACCACGCCTGGCTTGATGATGTCATACAGCTGGAAGATGACCAGTCCATCGGTGAGGTCGGAGTAGAGCCAGTTGACATGCGGGCTCACTCCCATCGAGTTCATCCAGTTGCGGTAGGCTGGAAGAAGAAGACAACACAATATTAATACATTTATCTCTATTAGAACCCCGTTAATTTAAAATTCACAGAGCCTCAAAAACCGAATTTGGAATTAAATCATAGACATTCAAATTGGTATATCAGCCTATCAGGGAAAGGGGAACAAACCAAGTGCGCGGTGAGTGGGAGGATACGTTACCGTCTCGCTTTCTGTGATATGTCACTGACAGTTTACAGGCAATATCACTATTCAGTAATCGAAACTAAAGTCTACTTACGAATTTCTGGTCCATTTTACAATGCCGCTCAAATTGCTGGATGCGTAAAAAAACTTAAATACAAATCCCAAATCGGGTAAACAAACGTTCGGGCTCGTTTCCAAAATTGTACATTTTGTTAAACTATTCAGTTTACAAATGTCATAATTTACCCACCTCACTCATTTATAGCGTTGCCAAGCTACGCCAAGCGGTGCGTTATAAAAACTAATATTCAGATCCTGCGCAGAAAAGTCCCACAACGAACATTTCTTTTCTGCCAAGGGACTAGTTATTTCAATGTGCGCTCTCTGGTGGTCAATGCGCGACTGATGTCGTAGTTTATTCAAAGCATTCTCAAACCCTTCTGGTGCCAAAAATATGGTCACGTGCTTTGCCTCCAGGTCGCCAAAATGATACCTAGATTTCTAGTTAAGGAAAGTCTATTAATTTGGTTGTCTATGGAATTCCCACACATAATATAAAACGTGATTAATTTATAAATAAATTTTTTTTGTAGGAATTTGAAGAAGTACTCACTTTTCTCCTCTCTGGTCTCCTCGATCTGATCGAAGTTCAGGTCATCTGAGGAGCGCTCCAGGGCGGGGTGCTGGTTGAAGAGGTTGGCCACAAACGCCAGATTGAGCTTGTAAACGCCGTGCACCACGTCGTGAGGGGTCACGAAGGAGCGGCACTTCAGCTTGTTGGCCTGCTGCAGCATGGTCTCGGCGCGCGCCACCATGTTTGGCTCCTGAAACACACGGTTTATTATAATCAATGTATATAGATTACTTGTAACATAGGCTTTGATGACATTTGTGCATTCATTAAACTTTGGTCATATATTCATCTTGGCAGAGTAAATGAAGATCTGCAGAGTCCAGCCAAAAAAAACATTTACAAACTAGGTCGAGTGAGAATTGTTTACTTTGTTTTCATTCGTGCTAAATCAAATGACACCACTTCTAAACTGGTAGTATCGATATTTGATGAGATAAGACAGTTTTTAGCGAAGAGACATATTATAGAAATATTTTACTAAGTATATATATATTTTTTTAATTATTGATGGTAATAGCGTATTTAGTTTGAGTTGAATCTTGTGTTCATACATAAAGATAGCAGCCGATAAAAATGTGCATTGAGAAAATTAATATAATGTTTGTAGTTCTTATTGGAAGTATGATACAGTTAAATATGACCTAAGGAGATAGTGTCACATTAGCTCAGTTGGTAAAGCGGCGCCCCGGCTAGGCGAAGGTCCTAGGTTAGTTGAAGACCCCAAGGCAAGAAGTTGTTAACTTACATTGAAGGCATTCTGAGATATTTAGACTTTTGCGTTTTGCCTTATAATTTTTTATTTGAATGTCATATACAATGTACTGATCCTTCATGGTGTAGTAAACAAACCAAATTTACATTACATCTAGTAATATTAAGTAGTTTTGCAGTCTAAAAGTTAAAATAAACATGTTTTCTACAAAAAAATGTAGTTAACATGTTCATGCCATCTTCAGGGATAGGTGAGGAAGATACAGAATTGAAAGGCAAGAACATGTTAAATTCTTGTTGTTTTATTTAATCAAACAAATTAAACATTTTTTTTATATAAAGTAACTAAATAATAATTATTATTGAAAAGAAAAGGTGGCAGAGCATGTGTCAATTTTTTTTTGAGACTTAAGTCTATAAATCCACGAAAAACCTCATCCAGGTATGGTAACAATTTTTGGATATCATTCCATTTGGCCGCATCGATTTCTTTGTTATCTCTCACTTTTGATGACAGCATTGGCGGGGAAGATAATGTTTCACACCTTTTTTTAAGATCCACTTCTTTCCAAGGCTCTTCTTCGGAGAGTGATTCGCGATATTTATAAATCCCGAATTCCTCCACTCTTATCCAGCGAATTCCTTTTTGAAAGTTAACCTTTTTTCCGATAGTGTTTTTTGTATTGTGTATAAAGTTCAATTGCTGCCCTATTTCTTTAATATTAACAAACTTATCAGCCATCATTGTCACGATGGGTATATTTTTTGTGTTAGCCGACATCATTAAATTTACATATTGGTCCACTGATTGAATGGACTGGCATCTATTAATTTTTTTTCTACCAATGCAAAATCTCTATCAGAGTCCATATATGAGTGACCAACCTCAGGAAATTTATGGTCAATTATTTTGAATTTTTTTGCTAGAATTAAATATTTCCAAAACATAATAAATTATATTTTGACCGGCACAAGAGTCACTCCTCGCAATAAGGTGAGACTTGTTGCTCTGAAGTTGCATGGTGTTGACAAAGGCCATTAAACAACTGGCAATTTCCTCGCTCCCTCTGCCCCCTTCGTTTTCACTCCAAACATGGAAATATGACCTATTTAACTCCTTTGTCACACAATGTAATCCCAAATTATAGAGCCACAGTTTTCTTAAATAGAAAGCCACTTTGTGGATATCTTTGGGAGAGGTAGCGTCTTTTCCAAATCAAATGTGATGAAACAAGTTTCATCACATTCAGATGCCTTTTTCTTATCATGTTTTTGCATTTCAAATGCAGCTTTGTACATATTTACATGAATTTGGTCAGATTTTTTGCTAACGCAAGTCCCACAAGTGTCTATCTTAGGCACACCAAACGACAAGTTGAAATCCTCTGTAAAGATTCTAGTGTAACGATTCAACGAAAGAGGGGCATACTCTTTTTCTCCACAAAACATATTATAGAGCTCATACAGTTTTGGGATTGACAAATCGGATGCGAGGTACAATTTACTCAATACTTTAAATCAAACTCACCAGTTTGATTTAAAGTATTGAGTATCTCATCTTGTTGTACGTATTCCAAAATTATATCTCCTGTACCAGTGGTAGTAGCGATATACTCTAGACTACTCTGATTATCTTCTGAAAATACAAAGTACAATAAAATAATCATTTTTAGTTCAATGTTCAAAAGAATTTAGTGTCACAATAAAGTATGTTTAAGTTTACCTACCATTAACATGACATCATATTGAGATATTCCTAATAATATCCCAAACTCAACATCAGTCAAAGAGTCTTGAACACTTTCTGAAACGAAATATTGTAAAGCATTAATGAAGGAATTTAAAACATAAGAAAACATAAAAGAATATTCAGAGTCACAGAGTAAAACATTTTTTTTGCATTTACCATCCATTAAAATTACATTATTTTGGGGTATTTCTAAATGCTTCTCAGGTTGTACTAAATTAGTGGACTCTTGAACACTTCCTGAAACAAATTAATAAGCATTACAATAAAAAAATTGTTGACTTTTAGACAGAAAAACACCAAAACAAAAATGATTCACCCATTTTAAAACTACTTTAAGGATAAATTAAGATGAACAATAATGTTTTATACAGCTTACCTGATTCCCTGATCATCTTTTGACACATCTTCACCATTTTTTCACCTCTGGAACTCATTTTCGATGATTTTTAAATAAAAAAACACCCACTGCAAAACTTTTTAAAACCACCAAAGTAAACGTTAAAGTGAGTGAATAACATGTTAACCATAGAAATCTAAACCAATGTAGATGGGAAGAAGTTGTTAATTACAGAATTACGGCAAGAACTTGCTAACTTAGTAGTTAACAAGTTCTTGCCCTGATTTTATCAACTTAATGTCACAGAAACACGTAGTTAACATGTTCATCACATTGATTTAAGCATGTTCTTGACGTTTTTAAGCTCTGGCATGGTGTTCATTGGAAAGAGCGTATGCGAATTAGTTTAGAGAGCATTCTAACTCATTTTTTACGAAAATGTAAGTTAACAACTTCTTGCCTTGGGGTCTTCAGTTGTAGATGCGACTGTATCTTTTTATGATTTTTCTATTTCAAATTTGCATTTAAAAATCGCCAAAATTAATATCATTAATTAAAAATTACAATTTGAGGTTTCACTCATTAGTTATTCCAAAAATAAAATATATTTTTTTATTTACATCATACTAATATCTGTCCCCTTATAACTAGTGTATCGCAGATATTAACTAGTACAGGTAAAAATAGTACCAAATTGCACAAAATTCAGGCATTCGTAAAAATTTGTTCAAACATTTGTTTTGGTAGTAGAAATGAAGATCTGCAGAGACTGCCCAAAATAAAGTTATATTATTTACCCTTATTATTTTCATGTTTCTTTACTAAAAACCTGTTTTATCCCACCAAATATTGATACTATCGACTTGGGAGTGGTCTCATTAGATTCAGCACGAATGAAAACATTGTAAATGATACCTCACTTGACCTAGTTTGTAAACACGTATTTTTCAATAAAATCCCCCCCAAACTCGAGATGGTTTTTTCCCAACTTTATTTTGGGCAGACTCCGCAGATCTTCATTTATACTTCCAAGATGAACGTATGACCAAAGTTTCATGAATGCTCCAATTGTCATACCAAGGAAGCAACGACCTCCAAACACACGATTTGGCGCACCAGGCCAGATCTCAGAGTCCATTATGTCGGACTAAAGGTTGGTGGTGGTTGGTTTGTTGACCTAGTAGCAGCGGTTGACTCACCCTGAGAGCATCCACGTTGACTTCGGCCTCTTTGGGCGCGATCTGACGCAGCAGGTAGCTGTAGATCTCTGAGTCCATGATGTCGGACTGGAAGTTGTTGCAGCGGCGGCTAACGCCAGCAGCCTCCAAATGGTGGTTGACCCACCGGAGCAGGATAGCCTCTGGAGACAGACGCATGAGGTCCTCAATTCGCTCCTGGAATGGGAAACAAATAATCGATTAGCTGATATCAGGGCAGAAAAGGGCGAACGCATCAATTTATTACTGGACCTGAACACTAAATTATATCAATGATGACATTTATTCCAGAGTTAGAGTACTCACATCGTCACGTAGGAGTGCGGTGAGTCCCGGACAGTGCTCCAGGGTGATCTGGTTGAAGAGGCCGATGCGAATGATCTGCCAGACCAGACCCAAGACTAAATGGGGCTTTCCTGAAACACAAAACAAAAATAATATAAATCATAAAACGAGGAGATGATAGAGTAGTATATGACAAGATATAAGAGGATAATGGAGAAGAGAGGGATGAAAAAAAAAACAATCAACATGACAGGGAAGAGATGATGAAGTAAATGGGCATAAAGAAGATGATAGAAAAGAGGATGACAAAGAAAAATAACATAAAAAAGAGGACGATGAAGCAAAGCATAAAGAAGATGATAGAAAAAGGATAACAAAGTAAAGGAATTTGATAGAGAAGAGGACGATGAAGCAAAAGAGCACAAAGAATATGATATAAAGAGGATAACGAAGTAAAGGAATACAATAGAGAAGAGGATGATGAAGTAAAAGAACATAAAGAAGATCGTAGAGAAAAGGAAAACAATGTGAAAGAACACAAAGAAGATGATACGGAAGAGGATGACGAAGCAAAAGACAAACATAAAGATACTTGAAGAAAAGTTGATTACAATGTAAAAGAAGATGATAGAGAATGAGGATGAGGTAATAAATTAAATCAAAGAAGCATATAGAGAGAAAGATAAAGAATGAGATTGTGAAGACTACAAAACATATCAACAAAATTAACATAAAGAGCATACCTTTGGCGAGATCGTGGGCATCAATATTGACAATGTTGCAGCCGATGGCCTGACTGGAGACCAGTGCCAGGGTAAGGTTCTCGTGCTTGGTGTATAGGGTGAGTCCCTTCTTGTTGACCGCCCTCTCGTCGATGGTGTCGGGGCATGAGTGGTTGATCACCTTGCTGAAATTACACACAAATACTAAATCAATATATTTATTTTAATTCTGCGCCTGGAGGCATTCTGTGAGGAGGATCTGTTTAAGGAAAGGAAAGAGTGAACTAGGCTTTAAAATAGTCATATTATGTATGTTGCAGGTGGAAGAAAATACAAAAGACAGAAGGTTCTTTCACAACTGAACTGTGCACTATAATTGTTTTCGTTAAAACATTAGCAGGAAAAGTGCAAAACCATGTGTCCGATGCACAACAACGTAAATGTCTCACTAAACTCATTCAGTCTTACTAATAAAGATTTTTTAATACGCTGCTACAGCGCTGGTGTAGCTATATGGTAAAGAGGGCAGTATACTGCTCGGGTTAAAGTATTTGCTTCCTCAAAAACACGTTCATTTTTGGATTTCGCATTTAGTTGTTAACTTCACATGTCTTCAGATGACATTTGCGATGTCAGTGACCCGGTCTGCTTTGAATTTCTTTAAAATTATAATGTTTCACCAAACTCAATATGTGTCAGTGAATGTCTCACTAAACCAATATGTGTCAGTGAATGTCTTACCACAGAATAAGCCCATCCTTGAGCTTCTCGTAGAGCTGTCTACCCTCCGTGTCTATTGGCAGGAGGTGTTTGAGGTCAGGGTCGTGGGAGAGGTTAGAGTTGATCCAGCCAGAGAAAGCCATCTGTTCCTCCTGCCTCACCGAATGGATTGTGCCTGGAAACATTAAAGACAAGGGGTAAGTCTTTTATATCAGTGTGGAGGAAGATCAGTATATAAGCTGTCACAGTGGTATCATTAGGGCTTTACCAAACACCTCCTTAATGATAGATTGTCCAAAGGTTCAGCCTGCTGGAAGAGTACTACCGCGAGTCCTGCTGGCAGTAAGTGATTTATAGGGAAATACTTTCTGGTCCATCCAGCAGTATGTGTTGTAAGTTTTTTTATTTGAGAGTCGCAGCTGCTCCTAACCATCTGGAACCAGTGAGACTATGTCATGTCCAACTGGGGCATGTTGTGAGGCTGAAGGTTATAGGAGGGGGGAATGAGATCATTATTTTCGTGCAAATTTAAACCTTAACGTAGCTATAAGTTGCGTCTTTTCGGAAGTACTCAATGTCCTGCTGGCAGGACGCCAGGCAACCTATCGTTAAGGCTTAATTATCATTGCACAAGCAATATCTTCAGCTTTAATGATGGTAGTAGATTATCAAATATTGTCAAGCTAACGTGCGACCTGATCATGCGCAGTTTGTCTTACCTTCACTGCTGGCGTCGGACATGCCGCCGAGGTGTTCGAGGTTCTCTTTCTTGGACACCTGCTGTTTGAAGGTGGAGGACACATCCTGGGCTTTCAAGTCGGCGCATAGCTGCTCGAACTGCGGCAGGCTCAGTTTGCCGGCAGGCGTGCCGTTGGCCACTCCGTTGCTGCGGCGGCTGGACTGCTCGTCGATCATGCAGCGCACCTAGAACAAATCAACACCACATTATATATTAGTGCTCGTAGACGACTGTGATGTGTGAAAGAGAAACTGGGGAGAGAGAGAGAGAGTTTGTTGTTTATGGGATTTGTGTTGAAGAGGTCCGATAATTGTAGGAATAAATTGAAGTCCTTGGGTAGAAAAAATGGGTTTTCTCCCCGAAGCCTTCAATTGTGTTTAACATAGTTAAGAGTGATTCATCTTTGCTGCCAATGTCCTGTCCTGATGGGAAGGAGACTCAGATACCTGGGGAATCGAGTACTGTGTCGTGGAACTAGGCGACATAGCCAAACACCTAATGCCAACTCTGGTGATCTTTATTGAAGGGACCGATTTGGGGGTGAAGGGTGACTTTAAATTAGCGATGAGTCGTTCATGAATGAGCCGCACTATTGAGCTAGCTCTTTTTGATGAGCCGTATTGTACGACTCCCGGTAAACCGTACTACGGAGCAATTGAATGATAACTCTTTTTTATCGGGAGATATTTAGAGTCCGACATTTGGACTTGGCCATAACAATATGTACCTACAACTACTAACTACCTAGCATCTTATCCGGGTACCAAGCGTCGTACGATCACTCATAGTGCCGTATAGGAGCATACCTTAGGAACCGTAGCGGGAGAGCCACACCGAAGGAGCCGAATTGGGCAAACGCAGTATTCTCATTGCTTATACGCTCTGGGCTCACGGCTCCCGTTCAATTGAGCCATCGATCAATTGAGTCGACTGTTTGAGCCTACGAAAATATTGGTACCGTGGTTACTTTCGCTACTTGAAATGCACAGTGGGCCTATGGCCTGAGTGCTTACAGGGCTACGCAAACATTGTTAAAAGAAGACACTTAACTTCCAACATCCTCGAATATTTATATTTAATAAATGTATACTGCAAATATTAACATTTGGAGCAAACATATGGACTCTCATCAAGATCTAGTGGCCAACCGAAGTTTCAGCCAATAAACGAGTTTCGAGTAAGTTAATTTCCGCTTCCAAGATTTGCATTCATTCGTTCCCGAAAATAAAAGTGAAATTCAAATAGACATATTTAAAAATGCCTAATATCAGGGTATACAGTGTTTTTTTAACTCTTGACAGGCCAAGATGCCAAACAAAACGTCTGTAACCAAGTGGGTTTTCCGACGACCCTATGCATTTTCTGTCTTATGGGCTTACTATAGAAATCCCAATTATTCAGTCAATTATTAATGGTAACTTATGTATTTGCACAGAAATACATAAAATACCAAACTGATATATTAAGCTAATACTAAAGAGGATAGTAATTTTGGGTACTACCTACTGCCCCACTTGGCTGCGGGATAGTTTACATAGTTAAATGAGTTTCGGTTTCTGCTGAAACTAGAACCGAAGTCGAAATTCGGTTTCAGTTTTGGCTGAAAATTTTGTTTCGGTCGCTCAATATGTATCAAGAACGTGGGGAAAATATGGCTACCAATAATAATATTACCTTCCATCCTGGGATTTTGAATCCCACGCTGTCCAAAGCATCCTTCAGCTCCTTGAGGTCAATATAGCCATCATTGTTGGCATCAATCTGGAAACAAAGAAAATATAATGTTAGTCATTTGTCAAATACATTGATAAAGTGGAACAAAAAGCACAAATTGTGTTTGTTGATATCCGGAGAAACAAAATAGGTTTATGCGTTACCTACATATGAGATAATATAATAATATGTACTGTACATTCCTGTAGCCACCCTGGTTATTAACAGGAATGTTCGATTTTTCTACACCTGAAAAGCCCGCTGAAAAATATTCTCTGGTTACCTTTTTTTAAAGATTATAATCGGCCTAACAAGTATACTCGTGGAAGATCCCATGCACTTTTTTATGCTCCGAAAGCGAGGATCTGCATATCAGAATGTTCCAATCAACTGCTTAACGATGCTGCATTGACCATTGACATCTTCAACGTCACTTACAGACAGTTCAGCAACTATCATTTGACGCATGTTACAAAATAGTAAAACTGCCCCCATGAACTTTTTATACTTAAATATTCCTCAAATTTGTAATCTCCATATTATAATTGATACATAACTGTTTTGAATGAGAACAAAACTAAAATCATGATGCAAACCAGAACCCCACACCGCAGAATAAAAGATAAAGTGAATTTTAAAAACTCCTATAACTTTGAAGTGGTCGAAGAGTTTGCCTACCTGGGCTCCATCATAACGCAGGACAACGAAGAGCCAGTAGAAGTAAGAAAGCGCATCACAGCCGCTAACAACACTTACTTCGCGTTGCTGCCAGTGTTCAAATCCCGAAACGTCCATAGGAAAACCAAAATAACCCTGTATAAAACAATTATTAGAACGGTCTTGGCCTATGGATGTGAGGCGGGAACACTGACAGCAAAGTCTGCGGAACGGCTGGACACCTTCGAAAGAAAGGTACTTCGAAGAATCTTAGGAGCGGTGCGAGAGGGAGAGGCATGGAGAATCCGCCACAATAAGGAGCTATATGACATCTACCAAGCTCCCAGACTCTCTACTCATTTACGGCTCCAAAGACTAAGATGGGCCGGACATGTGCACCGAATGCCAAGCACACGTGTACCAAAGGTTCTAACAGGACACCCGGGAGGCAAACGAAAGGCGGGCAGACCTAGGCTGAGATGGGAGGACGATGTCAGGAAAGATGCCAGAGGACTACTCCATGTTGCAGATTGGAAGACGACGGCCGAGGACAGAGGGCGGTGGAGGCTCATGTTAAAGGAGGCCAAGGCTCGAAATGGGCTGTAGCGCCATTGAAGAAGAAGAAGAAGAACTGTTTTATGGAGAACACAAATAAATAAATAATTGAAAACTCCCAAATGGTGAACGTGAATGAATGAATGCAAATATTTTGCACAACATTTCTATCATGAGCTTATGGAGCATTGATATATATTATTTTATTTACAAGGTACACAACTGTGAAAGGGTTAACATAAAAAATTACAATGGATTGGTATTTACCGACCGTCTAATAACAGCGTACAACAATAATACATGTAAGAATAAAACAATAATCGTCTTACTAATTAAATCGGTTCAAAGTTGGTATAGTAAAGCCGCCCTTTAGCCTGGTAAGGCCGTTTTAACTAAATTAGCGCCATAGTAATAAGTAAAGTTTTTCACTATTCCGAACTTACGCGCCGCATTATTTTTACACCGTGTTTATAAGTAAACACGTAAAACAGCAATAAAAAAACCAGAGACAATAAAGTTTGGATTCAGAGAAGTCACGTGAAAATAGAGATACGAGAAATTTAGTAAAAGTAAAGTTTTGGGGGCTATTGCTAAATACGACGGAATCTTGCCACTACAGTACAAGATAATCAATACCAAATACAAAATCAGTACAAGATAAATTATGGTTCATTCTCTCAATTACCCATTATAGAACAATTAAGGCTCCATTGAAAGCCTTCAAAAAGAAGAAGAAGATAACTGAAGATGGTTTGAAAGGGAGATATGTATGATAGAGGGAGAACGCTAATATAAAAAAAAACAATTATAATGAATAGGCGTAAGAAACTGTTGTGAAAATATTAAACAGAGAGCAAAAATCTATCGACATCTGAGTTAAGTAGCATTTAAAGAAACGCAGTGAATTTTTTCATTCTTTTCAGAGCATACTTTGCGATAATTTTCTAACGAGGGAATTTCATATAATTTCTTTCAACTTGACATCTGAATAGAGATTATCTTAAATAATCTTAATATATAAAAATTCAGTCTGCATAAATGTTTGTGCCCGCATAACTCGAAATGTAGATGACCGATATCGCTGACAATTTCAAAGTTTGTTCTTATTAGTGCCAGGAGTGTGTTTAGACAGTGGTATGAATGGTAGAACAAGTCGGGGACGCCCGAGGAATACTTAACGCAATATCTCTGCACCGGAATGAGATACGGAGTCAAATTAATTACGTCGATTTTAATTTGACTCCGTATCTCTGCACCGGAATGAGATACGGAGTCAAATTAATTACGTCGATTTTAATTTGACTCCGTATCTCTGCACCGGAATTAGATACGGAGTCAAATTAAGATCGACGTAATGTAGTTTTTTAACAGTAACATTGTGGTATACAGTAGTGAATGGTGGAAGAAGTCTGTGACGCCCGAGAAAGACATTAGCAATAGCGAAGCATTGCAGGGCCCACTAGTATCATATATATATATATATATATATTAAAAAAAAAAAAAATATATATATATATATATACACGGTGTCCGGAAACTCGTAGTACAAGCGGGAAACTGGAGAATCTACACCACATGGGGAACCCAAAAAAACATAAAGTTTTTTGATTTGAGCATTTTCAAAAAAAAAAAAAAAAAACCAAAAAAAAATATTTTTCGGCTATTTTAGGGTTAAAGTTTTTTCTGGTGTTTAGGGTTGAATAACAGATGTTTTAACCCTACAGAGCAGAAATATTTTATGATTACACCGGGTTAAATGAAGGGTGATTTCAAAATAATGCTTCAAATCCGAGTTTCTTCATTTGTTTTACTTTCAAATAGTTTTAATTAGTTGGGTACTTTGATCTTCAGTAATAATTTATAAGAATTTGATTAAAAAAAAATTAAAAAAATAAAAAAAAAATCAACTTCAAACTCGATTTACTCGATAACGAAAGCTCAAATAAAAAAAATATATACTACAAAATCGACTCCAAATGTGATGTAGATTCACCAGTTTCCCGCTTGTACTACGAGTTTCCGGACACCCTGTATATATATTTTTTAATTTGTAATTTTTAAAACTTGAAATCTTATATGTCGGTAGGAATTCGGAATGCAGGGTCTAAAGTTTCAAGATAGCAAACAGAAAATTAGATAACAAACCATTTGGCAATAAAATTGTTTTATATCAGATATGAAATAACCTATTCATGATATTAAAGAGATATGTAAATGTTATCTAAGAATTTCAAGAAGATTATGTCTTCAATCCAATAACATAAATTAATTTATTATGATTTGAGAATTTCACCGCCATTGGTGTAAAGTAGACTGGAGATGATAAATATCAATAGTCAATAGTTACGTCTTTGATGAGATATAAAATTGCTCGTTGATCGTCGCCGAGGCAATTGAAGCGATTCAATCAAGACTTCCCATTGACGGGTGGAATGATGTGAATTTTAATTGAGCGCATAGACTTCGTAGACAAGCGCCATTGATGCAGCGGAATGATCGCTTTGCTTTGCGATAGACAATCGTTCGTTCAATTGCTCTATTCAGGGTGTTATAACACCATCTGTTTAATAAAATTAAACTTTATCCAACACACTTATGAAATCATTAACAAAGCCATGGATGACATTTGGACGACTAGATCACTCTGAATCAGTGATACAGTTAAATGGTTGCAATGTCGAAAAGGTCGAAAGATTTAGATACCTCGGCAGTATTCTCACGGAGACTCTTGACCCAGATGTAGAGGTTAGGTGCAGAATTGAAGCAGCAAGAACTGCGTTCATTAAAATGAAATCCCTCTTCTGCAATGATAATATCAGCTTAAAACTAAGGCAGAGAATGCTAAAATGTTATGTGTGGTCGGTCTTGTTGTATGGATGTGAAACATGGACCTTGAAAGTAAATACCATGAACAGGTTAGAGGCTTTTGAAATGTGGCTTCACCGGAGAATACTCAAAGTCCCATGGACCGACATGATCACCAACACAGAAATTCTCATGCGGGCTAGAGCAGAGAGAGAACTGCTTAGATTAATAAAAATCAGGAAAATTTCATATCTGGGTCATGTACTTCGAGGGGAGAAGTATCACTTGCTCCAGTTAATATTGAAAGGCAAGATAGAGGGTCGCAGAGGGCCTGGTAGGAGACAAATGTCTTGGCTGCGAAATATACGAGAGTGGACCGGCATTAGAAGTGTGGAGGAGCTATTCCGGGCAGCGCAAGACAAAGAGACATTTTCCAGAGTGATCGCCAACGTCGGGGGGACCTGATACGGCACATAAAGAAGAAGAAGAACAAAGCCAATAAAATACTGGGATTTATAATTCGCATAGCGAAACCCTTCCACAACATAAACACTCTATATTCCCTTTACACCTCATATATTCGCCCGCACCTGGAACACTGTACACCGATCTGGACTCCTTTATACCAAGCCCATATCGAAAGAATAGAAAGAATTCAAAAAAAAATTTTTAAACACATAAATTATAAACTAAACTTAAACTTCTCAAATTATACCGAATCCATTAAATTTCATAATTTTAACTCCCTCCAAACACGACGTCTAATTTTTGATCAAATCTTATTATTTAAAATCCTAAATAATGGTCTGGACTCACCAGAACTTACCAATTTAATAAATCTTCATATTCCGTCTAGATCAACCCGACAATCTGATTTATTTTATCTACCCTCGTGTAGAACAAACATTCGAAAAAATTCCCCAAATCCTCGTAGGATGTCCACAATATAATACAAAATTTTACAGCATTGACATTTTTGGTAATAACCTAAAGAAATATCGATATGAAGTAATGCGTACGATCGATTATTAATATAAGAGTATGGAATATATCGGGAGCATCTCCTATCCACTTCCTATTTTCCCCTTCCTCTACCTTTCCTAACACCAAATTAATTTTAAGATACTAAAACTTCATTTTTAATGCACTTTAACATAAGAAACTTCTGTGGCTTGACTTCAGTTAACTTGTATATTTATATCTATAATTGTATATTATATAAAAGTTGTTTGTTTCTTACAAAATAAATAAATAAATAAATATCTGCAGAGATAAAGAAGGTATTGGAGATACCAGAGAGGCGGTGGTGGCACAACGATTTGTACGCGTATAAGTTGTTATCGCATCCAGCTACTAAATTGACATAAATCGTCTCTGGGGCGCTTTAGTTAGTTAGGGGTGTTTGAAAAAAAGACACATTTGATGACCATAAAATCGGGGCCATTTGAACGCTCTCCTTAATACGCAGATTCTGGGTCCATTTCAGATTTTGCTCGACAACTAATCATGGTAAATATTTCACTAACCGCCGCACTTTTAATACGCACAGATTATGGAAATTACACATCCTTTCAACTTAATTACTACAAGAAACAACGATTTACATCAGGATAGATGGTAAAGGCTGCATTATAATTCCATTTTTGTTCAGTTAAAGTTCTAAATTTACCTTATAAAACGATCCCTTTACTGCCATTTTCAACTTTTTTGTAAGGACTGATACATGCGAAAGTTTCGTTTCAATCTTACTAACAATCATGTTGTTTTTTCCGCAGGGGTAGACAGAGAGGAACTATTAACTATTCGATGGTTTTTAGATGAGATGAAAGAGAGACTGAACCCAACCCAACCTAAGTAACGCTTGTGATGCATTTGAAAGATAAAATAAAATAGTTATTAAAAAAACGCTTAGCATACGTAAAAATGTGAATACAAAAATTACAATTTAATCCAGAATTGAAATGTTTGTATGAGCTTATTTTTAGAATCGATAAGAGAAAAAATTATCAATTTACTTTGATAAGGAATACAGAAAATCATTCAGTAAAGTTATCAATCACTCAATGCGAAAGTTTTATTCTATCGCTGGTCAAGATAATTTATTGTAATTAATGTTATGAATAATACAGGGTGCGGCAGAGAGGACGGACGTTTTTGAGATAGGTAGTACTCTCCCCCTCCGTCTACGAGAGAGGTGGGGGGGGGGTGCCGCTTGACTCGTTAGTTCCTAGCATTGTTTTACCAGTTGTCGTCATGGAGCCGTGGACGGTGGAGCACCGCGTTTTCGCCTATGATTGTTTCGTCTCAAATAATGAGTCAGTCACCGTCGTACAGCGTGAGTTTCGTCACCACTTCAACATTCATCGGAATAGAGCTGTTCCCTCTCAAAACACCATCCTTCGTTGGGTTGAATCACTTCGCAGGCGTGGTGAACTGATCAACAGAAGACCAAGAGGAGCTCCGCGAACAGTTCGAACTCCTGAAAATGTTGAACGCGTTCGACAAGCCTTTCTTCGTAGTCCGACTCGAGATAGATACTTTCAGCATTGCCCTGGTGCAAGGCCACCATTGAGAATTGAAACGTTGCTTAAAATGACCAGATACTTCCCCACCTTCCTCTCCCCCATCTCCTTCCCACTCACTGGCTCCAGACGGTTGGGAGAAGTTGGGACTCTTGTGTGGTTTCACAGAAGAAAAAAAAGGAATCTCAATATGAGCATGAAATGTCAGTTTACTATCAATTGATTGTACCAATGGCTTCACCAATTGACTCTTATGCGAATTTTTCAACAACAACAATAAAAAAACCACTTTGATTCTGCTAATTTGATGCTTCATTCATTATTCTTGTGAAAAATAATCCCATCATAATATGATTCATAAAAAAGGGAAGACGATTTCGTTTTGTAATTATTATAAGTCACAAAAATTTGAAACATAAGCACAGGTCGCTTTTACGACTCTTTATTTAGTTTGAGAACTCTTTTGTAGAATAATTTGCAGGCCTCTTTGTTTCTCCTTCCTGACGTGGATCCCCTCTTCAAGACACAGGTTCTATCTCACCTTTCCTAAAAAAAGACCCTCCCAGAGCAGAAAAAAAAATTGCGTGTAGATAATTTTTGAAAAATTATAAAAGAAAAAAAAAGCGAAAAATAATTCGATTTTGGAAATCATGAAGATGAATTTATTAAATTATTATAAGCAATAATTAGTCGCCTGAAATATCCATACAAATTGAAAATATCTCCCGAGTAAAAATAAATGCCGCCGACGGGAATTGAACCCCTACCTTCTGATGTCCGGTCAGGTGCTCTGGACCTCTGAGCTACGTCTACTTATTTCCAACATTTACTTCAACCAACAATTACTGCTTATAATATTTTTTCCACCTGTAAACAACCAACTTTATTTTTGTAGGAAAGACTTTGTCAGTGCTAAATTTCCCACTAGATGGCGTCGAGACATATTATATCTACATTTGTCCGTGAAATATTTTGACTTGTCAAATATTGTTATTATTTTTTTTTAATGATAAACTAATAATAATTATTAGACTAATTGGTTATCCTTTGTGATATGAATAAAAAACCTTGTCTTATTAACATTAGTTGATCATTAAACAAAAAAAAAAGAATTTGTTAATTCATAAACGGATATTTCGATTACGCACATGACCAATTTTATTATTCTTATCGGTGTAATATATTATTTAGATTAAAATGCATCGAAGCCTAATGAAATTACTATCTTTAGTAAAATCCAGAATATTGAAGCTATTATCAGATTTCTGTGTTGATAATAAAAAAAAGATAATTTAAACAAATCGACATCGACGTAACATTACTTCTTTATTCAAGTCGGAAAAAAAACTATATTGGAAGGTTTACAAGATGCTTTTTTTCACACCGATTCCCATATGGAAACTACATTGGTATCCATATGAAAAATCTGCGCTTTACACAATCATTATTTTCATAATTACATAATTACCATGGCCCGGTATATTTGTTGATTTTAACACTATATGGTCGGGCATTTTACCGCCAAATTGGGGGCGAAGCGCGGGTCTTTTTTTAAATTTTAGCGCCAAAATTAGACTTTCCGCAAAATATTCATATCTTATGACCTATTTGATATTTTTCGATGAAACTTTCAGTGTTTTACTTTAAAAAGATATCTCTATTTATTTCCTTAGCAATTTATTTGTAATTCCTTTTTTTATGAACAAATGCTTTCTACTTTCTTGGGAATCATAGAAAAAACAGTATTTCACAATCGAAATAACATATCGAAATTTATTCATACAAAATTACAAGATTATTTAGAAATTTTTAATACATATAAAAAAAACTATAACCTAATAGTGTTTCAATGTGTGATAGCGTTCGAAACACTTTCCTTTATGCAGGGGCACATTGCCAAACATGCACATGTACCGCGTTTCACTGCGTAGTTTGTGAGCGGAACATACGCGACAAAGATTTTTTTATAACATTTTCATGACCCACGCTCACCCACCCTCACCAAACTCTCTTACTTTCGATGTGACACCAAGGGCAATCAACACCGGTGGGTGACGGTGGCTGGTTGTGAAGAAAATTAGGCGGGTAGGGAAACACGGGTTTCCAAAAAATTCAAATTCTGCTTTAACGGGTGGGATAATGGGGTGGTTTTTCTGTTTTTTTTTTAAATCGTATATAGTTAGTTACCTTCCACTTCTTTTCAAGGTCAAGTGTGCAAAATTTCATCTATCTGGGAATAAAACTATAGATTTGAATAAAAATAAGCCGAAACGACAAATGACAACTAAACGTCAAACGACACTCATTTATATATGAATGTGAATGAGGCAAGAAGTGTGTGCCAAGACCGAGTTGTTTGGCGGTCAGTCCTCTCTGCCTATCCCTGTGGGGAAACGGCGTGACGGGTAGTTAGTTAGTTAGTTTATTTAGACGATGTAAGACACGTTATATTAATGATACGTACATCTATAATATTATTATCAATATGACGATGACTTGATGACGAATGATGCGTCATCGTTCCCCACCCGCGGAGACAGAATGAATAAAACAAACGTTGAAAAAATGAAAGTAGTGAGTCATTTCAGATGACCGATATAAAAAAAGGTTTGGCCTTCAGAAAAAACAGGAAAATTTAAACTGGGGCGATAATACATATGCGATATCGGAAATGACCTAAAAATGTGCATGTTTGCACAGCGATACACCTAGAAAGGAAAAAATAATATGCATTAGGGTGAGGGGAATTGGATATATTTTATAAAATATTGGGGGAAATGGAGTTTATTTGACATTAGCTGGAAATGTGAGAAATACAGGGAGCGGCAAAATAGACAGTGCAGTTTTTCGAAGGACTATTAATAAAAAACCGCATAACTTACAGAAATTGGGTGTATTTTATTTTATTCGGTACATCATGCTACAAGTCCACAAGACGACATCAGAAAAATGATGGCCCCCAGAAGCATACATTGATGAAGCCAATTTCTGAAGTTTTCGGCCGCATTTTGGCACATCTCGACGGGTATAGCGGCGATTTCATCCCGAATTCGATCCTTGACTTCTTCCAAGGTGTGAGGCCAATATTTAAAAACATTTTCCTACAGGTAGCCCCACAGGAAGAAGTCGCAAATTGGAGCCGGAATACCCGCTGGGTGGCGACAAAAGAACGACCAACGAAGCTCCGGTGTCGTTGGGACAAAACCATGGTTACGACTGAAAACGGCACGACCCCCCCCGACACAATGAGAACTCTCCCAGGTTTCTACCCCCACCACACGGGATGTACTGGTTTTGTTACTTCACTGTCTTTGCTGCACCTAGTACGAACTTTGAAGTTTCGCTTGCGTCATGTTAGGGAGAAATTGCTGTACAAAGAATTTTCCCATGGGAATGAAATGTTTTACCGTGATGAAAAGTAGCCTATATCACTTCCCAATCCTCAACTATCGCTATGAAAATCACCTCGATTGGTAGCTCCTTTGCTACGTGAAAGAAGGACAAACAAAAGAACACACTTTAATTTGATTTAAAATATTACTTGGGATTAATAAAAATTGTTTCCTAATTTATCATTGAAAAAAAATATTTTAAACGACAGTTGCTGGGAAGTGAGAGCTTCACAGATGCACTCATAGATGGCAGTGCATAGAGCTTGCTTGGAAGTCCGCAAGATGGCAGCTAGTAGCCAGTAGTCGCCAGGACCAGTGAGAATGCTCACAGGCAAACTTACTGTTTCAGATCTCAATTAGCCAGCTTCTAGTTAGGTCTACTATCGAGTCACCATTGTAATACGAGAAGTATTAATAAATCCTTGATTTATCACAAATAACCAATTATTTATAATCTCAACACAAAAACAGTTAAATTAGCTTTTCGACAGTTGTGAGATTTCAAAGTGAACGAACCTCTGTAAAATGTATGAAATTGTATCTCGTGACATCACACGCAGTACAATTCGTAATTCGAATGACAGTACTGCAGTATTACCGCGCATGTACCGTAATGTCACACGCTTTTCAACCGGTCGCAAATGTCAACTTTCTGACGGCTTATAATATCTTCTTTACTATACGGTAATTTCCGAAAATTCTAAAAGTCCTCAATATGATTAATTTGTAAATAGGGTGAAATTTCGTTATAGGAGACAATAACACGTACACTTCGGAGCGGCGACATATTAAAAAATAGAAGCAAATATACCGCACAGAGTTTTGGCGGCCGGGCGGAAAGAGTTGACGAGTCTGGCCGAATGCAGCGTCATTCCAGACAAGAGCGTTGTCCCGTCTTGCCGTGTTTTTACCCCATAGGCGCGCCAAAGATGTTTCACATCAAAATCAGGTTGTGATTGAGACTCGAACTTGTAACCTTGCTCTTGCCAATCATTGCGATGACACAATTTGCCTACTGTCCACGTGACTCAATCCATTGTAATAAATTAAATAATGATCAACTTTCATAACACCAAGGAGTTACTTCATAATATATTGTATTGAATACATTTTGTGGTGAGTGCGAGTGTTTTCAATGGAGTGCTGGAAAAGGGGGAGATGTAGGTTGGGAAATCTGAGCTACTGGGTAAAACAAAAAAAAAACGGCAAAAGGATTTCTACTCCGCATAAACCCTGACAAGAATTTTAATACATTTTGAGTCATTCCATTGTGACAAGGTTCTGTTAAACATTGTAAGTTAAAGTTTACTGAGGCGTGTGTTTGCTTGTAGAATCTAGAATAACTTAAATATTATTTTAAAAGATGCTATTATACAGGGTGTCCGGGGGTGAAGCGCAGGAAAAAAACAGCGGGAGGTGATCCTGCATGATTTTAGGAATAGAAAAGATAAATGACTTTTTTCGAAATTCCAACGTTTTAAGGTAGTTTTAAGATAAAACAATTGAATTTTTTGTATAAAAAAAAAGCTATTTTTATTTTTTACTTCAACCATCTTGTAGAATCACCTCCCGAACTAAGTGCACTTTACCCCCGGACACACTGTATAAAAGTCGAGATCGAAATTTAAAGAGTTATGTATTATTGAAGATAATATTAGCGTTCTCAAACGAAAATTTGAAACAGAAAATACTGAAAAAAATAACTACTAATATTATCTTGATTTTCTTAACGCGTATTTTTACTGGCTGCTAAAAAACTTTCGGAGATTTAAGATTTTGAGCAAACGAAAATCTTTGTCTATACAGGGTGTATCGGCACTAACTCGACAAACTTTAACCAGCTATTCCTTAGCACATTTGGAGTAAAAATGTTATTGGCACTTTGCTGTCCGGTAGCATTTTTTTTTCAATAAAAACAAAAAAATTAAAAATTTCCACACTACATCACTGTCATTGGCATTGCTTTTCGTGTTCAACAGCTGTTATAAGCAAGTATGTCGAAAAGCGTCTTCGCTCTTTCGCACACACTAAATAATAATAGTTTAAAATGAGACGAATGGTGCCGTGCCATTTCGTTGTGATTGTAAAAGTGCGCCAATATAGGTACACACGTGCATTATCCAACGGAATTCGAATAAAATATTGCCAGATGGGTTTTCAAACTTTGACAAAGGATAAAACAGTGGTGACATGTGGTGAAAATATGAATAATAATTTTTTTATTAAAAAAAAACGTTACCGGACAGCAAAGTGTCCATAAGATTTTTTACTCCAAATATGCTAAGGAATAGCTGGTTAAAGTTTGTCGGGTACGTGCCGATACACCCTGTATAGATAGATTGTTATAAAGTCCGCATCTATTATTCGGTACTCGAACCTACGAATCTCTAAATAGTATAAAATAAGTATTCTGTTTGTGCGGTCAGCTCTTCTAAACTAATCAAAGGATTTTGATAGGGTTTTCACTTTCATTTAGAGAATTTCTTCCGGAAGGTTACATATATAATACATGCATATTATATTTATAGAAAGTAGAGAAAAGTCGATGTTTTATAATCAAATCGTAAAAATATATTTTCGGGCACTACATTATTAACGCTGGCTAAACCTTGTGAGTTATATCAAAATAATGTACTATGGAATTGCATATCTTAAAAAGGCCTACAGAAAAGTTCGCAATGATATATGTCCACAGACATAGGAATTAATAGACGAGAAGATAATGGCGAGGGGTAAAATCAACTGTTGAAGAACGAAGGGAGTAAGGCTGACTGTGATTCGTCAATAAATCAATCTGACAGTAAATAGGCATCTCGCATTATAATATCACCATTTAGTTCTTAAAAGTAAAATCTGCTTTAGAATGAATAGACATTTTTACATGGGAGCGCAAATTACTCGCCACGTTATGAACTAATTTGCGAAGTCCAAATTCGGCAAAGTAAATTTCTTCTGTTTGCAGAGTAGTAGTTAGTTTCAGAGTATTTAGTTAAGACACTTTTACAAATGTTTCATAATTTACTTACCCCAGTAAACAACGATGAGCACACTTGAGAATCGCTACATTGTGATGTGATAGTATATGTTTCTAAAACTGATCCATATAATACAGTGTGAATAAGCTTAAAATAAAGTAAAATAATGCTTACTTATGGAATGTAATACGACAATTGGGTTTATTCTCTTTTCACATCTATTTTTACAAGTTTTCATATCACAAGTCAACATTTTGCCGTGTTATTTCGTAAAATGAACCGATGATGCCTCGACCATAGTTCGCACAAGAATGATGACGTCACGTTTTCAAATTTCACTTGAGGCCATACGCGAGCACAGCCGGCTCCAATGGAACCGGTACGGGGAGTGGGGATAATACGCTTTTAATCACTTAGGGCAGGTCTACTAATATTCATATGTCTATGTATATGTCTATCTTCTAAGGAAAACCCATAGCAACGCCGGGTACACGACAGCTAGGTAGTGGCTATTTATCGGATAAGTTTTCTTCTTAATTGGATTATTTATTTGTTAATTTATTAATACACGTTTTCCCATGGATAAGCTATCAAGAGTATGGTGAAATTGTCAGTGTTTCCAATGGCGTATTGGTTGGATTGCTTGTGGCTCGAACCGCCTTGGCCCCGCGGTAGTATGGTAAACCACTGTAAGGCGCGTGTGCCACTTTATTCTATATTTGGGTTCGCCTCCCGGCCGGCCCAAGCAACGCCGTATATGGATTATCAAAAGAACTATTGCCTCTTGGCAGTGTTGGCTGTTGGTCAATGGGGGGAGACGGTTTTTCAATGATAGTCTAACATATAAACACTTTTATTTTATTTATATTTAACAAAAAATGACAAAATATGGACAAGTCTTTGAGAGCCACGTTGTAAAGTTTCCCTCTACACTAAAATATTGGTATCACGACAAATCTGAACACTTTTGAAAAGTGATGAAAAAACTACCCTAAAAACCTAACTTTGGACAATTTGGGATATATTATTCAGAGACAACAAAGAACCGTAGAGTATTTTTGGGAGATATATCTCCCAGCCCGAGAAGGTTCATATTATCAAATGTTTATAAAAGCTCTTATGGGCGTATAATAAATAAATAAAAGTAATGCTATCTCATTTTGTATTACGATGAGATATATGATTAAAAGTTGTATTACGGTGAGATACATGATTTCAAGTTGTATTACGTTGAGATGTATGATTTAAAGTTGTATTACGGTGAGATATACGTTTTTAAGCTGTACTACGGTGAGATACATGATTTAAAGTTGTATTACGGTGAGATATATGATTTAAGGCAATGCTATCTTATTTTGTATTAAGGTGAGGTATAGGTATGATTTAAAATAATGCTATCTTATTTTGTATTACGGTGAGATATATGATTAAAAGTGGTATTACTGTGAGATATATGATTTAATGTTGTATTACGCTGAGATATATGATTTAAAGTTGTATTACGGTGAGATATGTGATTTAAAGTAATGCTATCTCATTTTGTATTACGGTGAGATATATGATTTAAACAGTGTTAGAAAGAAGGAATACCGTGCTTTCAGTTTGCATACATTTTTTCAAATCGCAAACGCTCTCGAAAAATTAAAAATAATTCTATGAGACAACATTTGGCATTTAAAAATATTTGTCAAGATTTGCAAATTTTTAAAATAATATTTTCATATCAAACGAAAAAGTAAAGTGACAATAACTTACGTCATACCATTGTATAATTAAATGTATCTTTTAGTTTCGTGTAAAGTTGTCATTACAGTTTACATATTGATATATTTTCTTATGTCTATGAGTTTACATGATAAAAACAGTCGGTTAGCGAATTTAAAACAACGAAAAGCAATAATAAGAATAGAATAACGAAATAGCGAATTTACAATAAAGGCACGATAATACTCCATACATCACATTTGGCGCAGCCGGTAGCTCTTGCAAGCATTCCGTCTCGCTTGCAAGATCTTATAAAAGGCGATGCACGTTAGTTGTGTGCCTCTTTTGTATACTAGCAGCTCCCCAAGTACATAGATCTCATAAGAGTATTATTGCATACTACCCGACACGCTACAATAAAGACACGATAATACTCCATACATTACACGTCTTCTATTTCGTCTCAAAAACATCTAAAACTAAAAATTCAATCCCTGTAGTATTTTTACAAAAAAGTCAAAACGTCTTAATCCTTCAATGAATTTATTCTTTAAAAATAACTATAGGAATGATTAAATTTGATGGCTTGCCTATTAACAGCTAAAGATTACTTTTATTACCTTCATTTCAAGGTAATTAATGATGCGATCTGAGAATTCTTAGTAATCATCTGCGCATAAATAATCAGGATTATAATCATTTAGTAAAATTACTCTCCAATCTGATTAGAGTAGATTATAGTAATAAATTTAGAAGAGTAATAACATTTAACTCCACAGGCTAAATGTTCGCTTTTGGGAACAAATCATATGGTCTCACAGAAATCGTTGTAATTTCCTTACTGTTATCATGAGAAATATGATCTAAACGGTGATAGAAAGAGAAAACACCATGCTTTACATTCAAATCTATAAGTTAACCGCAGAATAATTCAAATGTGCATCTGAAACTAAAGGTACTAATCGCAATTTTTAAAAAGACTTATAAGATTCGTGATTCTTTTATTAAATACCAGCAGTACCCCGCCACGCGTTGTTGTTGGCTCAATCTATCTATGCAGATAGAGAAACAAAAGCGCGTTTTGCTTTTACGTCCAACAGAAGGCATTGTTTGAAAAAAAAAACAGGTGACATCAATATAATATAGGTATATGAAAACACACGCGTATTCGAATGCAAAGTTGTGTCAAAATTTCAAAGTCTTAAGGTGAAGAACTTTCGTAGATTTAAGATTTAGATCAAACGAACATTTTTATTTATGTAGACTTTTATATGAAACGACAGAAAGTGAGGTGACTATAACGTTTGTAATACACTAAAAGTTAGGTGACTATAACGTTTGTAATACACTAAAAGTTAGGTGACTATAAAGTTTGTAATACACAAAAAGTGAGGTGACTATAACATTTGTAATACACAAACAGTGAGGTGACTATAGCGTTTGTAATACACAAACAGTGAGGTGACTATAACATTTGTAATACACAAAAAGTGAGGTGACTATAACTTTTGTAATACACAAAAAGTGAGGTTTTTTTTTTTTTTTTTTAATTGAAAATTTTTTTGATACATATATATACAGGTACATACATAATAACAAAAAATAAAAGAGAGTAACAAAAAAATCCCACAAAGGCGAGGCCTGTGCGTGGGCATTATTATTTGTATGTGGATATTTAAAACAGTGGTTTAAATAAAAATAAAATATTGTACATGGTGATTGATTTTACCGTAATTTCAGTTACTTTTACTAAAATTCCAAAAATATTTAAGTGCTCAATGAATATTAATTGGTACAACAGGTATTAATTGATACAACAAACACATAGCAGACTTTATTATATAATGAGGTGACTATAACGTTTGTAATACACAAAAAGTGAGGTTACTATAACGTTTGTAATACACAAAAAGTGAGGTGACTATAACATTTGTAATACACAAAAAGTGAGGTGACTATAACGTTTGTAATACACAAAAAGTGAGGTGACTATAACATTTGTAATACACAAAAAGTGAGGTGAATATAACATTTGTAATACACAAAAAGTGAGGTGACTATAGCGTTTGTAATACACAAAAAGTGAGGTGACTATAGCGTTTGTAATACACAAAAAGTGAGGTGACTATAGCGTTTGTAATACACAAACAGTGAGGTGACTATAACATTTGTAATACACAAAAAGTGAGGTGACTATAACTTTTGTAATACACAAAAAGTGAGGTTTTTTTTTTTTTTTTTTAATTGAAAATTTTTTTGATACATATATATACAGGTACATACATAATAACAAAAAATAAAAGAGAGTAACAAAAAAATCCCACAAAGGCGAGGCCTGTGCGTGGGCATTATTATTTGTATGTGGATATTTAAAACAGTGGTTTAAATAAAAATAAAATATTGTACATGGTGATTGATTTTACCGTAATTTCAGTTACTTTTACTAAAATTCCAAAAATATTTAAGTGCTCAATGAATATTAATTGGTACAACAGGTATTAATTGATACAACAAACACATAGCAGACTTTATTATATAATGAGGTGACTATAACGTTTGTAATACACAAAAAGTGAGGTTACTATAACGTTTGTAATACACAAAAAGTGAGGTGACTATAACATTTGTAATACACAAAAAGTGAGGTGACTATAACGTTTGTAATACACAAAAAGTGAGGTGACTATAACATTTGTAATACACAAAAAGTGAGGTGAATATAACATTTGTAATACACAAAAAGTGAGGTGACTATAGCGTTTGTAATACACAAAAAGTGAGGTGACTATAGCGTTTGTAATACACAAAAAGTGAGGTGACTATAGCGTTTGTAATACACAAACAGTGAGGTGACTATAACATTTGTAATACACAAAAAGTGAGGTGACTATAACTTTTGTAATACACAAAAAGTGAGGTTTTTTTTTTTTTTTTTTAATTGAAAATTTTTTTGATACATATATATACAGGTACATACATAATAACAAAAAATAAAAGAGAGTAACAAAAAAATCCCACAAAGGCGAGGCCTGTGCGTGGGCATTATTATTTGTATGTGGATATTTAAAACAGTGGTTTAAATAAAAATAAAATATTGTACATGGTGATTGATTTTACCGTAATTTCAGTTACTTTTACTAAAATTCCAAAAATATTTAAGTGCTCAATGAATATTAATTGGTACAACAGGTATTAATTGATACAACAAACACATAGCAGACTTTATTATATAATGAGGTGACTATAACGTTTGTAATACACAAAAAGTGAGGTTACTATAACGTTTGTAATACACAAAAAGTGAGGTGACTATAACATTTGTAATACACAAAAAGTGAGGTGACTATAACGTTTGTAATACACAAAAAGTGAGGTGACTATAACATTTGTAATACACAAAAAGTGAGGTGAATATAACATTTGTAATACACAAAAAGTGAGGTGACTATAGCGTTTGTAATACACAAAAAGTGAGGTGACTATAGCGTTTGTAATACACAAAAAGTGAGGTGACTATAGCGTTTGTAATACACAAACAGTGAGGTGACTATAACATTTGTAATACACAAAAAGTGAGGTGACTATAACTTTTGTAATACACAAAAAGTGAGGTTTTTTTTTTTTTTTTTTAATTGAAAATTTTTTTGATACATATATATACAGGTACATACATAATAACAAAAAATAAAAGAGAGTAACAAAAAAATCCCACAAAGGCGAGGCCTGTGCGTGGGCATTATTATTTGTATGTGGATATTTAAAACAGTGGTTTAAATAAAAATAAAATATTGTACATGGTGATTGATTTTACCGTAATTTCAGTTACTTTTACTAAAATTCCAAAAATATTTAAGTGCTCAATGAATATTAATTGGTACAACAGGTATTAATTGATACAACAAACACATAGCAGACTTTATTATATAATGAGGTGACTATAACGTTTGTAATACACAAAAAGTGAGGTTACTATAACGTTTGTAATACACAAAAAGTGAGGTGACTATAACATTTGTAATACACAAAAAGTGAGGTGACTATAACGTTTGTAATACACAAAAAGTGAGGTGACTATAACATTTGTAATACACAAAAAGTGAGGTGAATATAACATTTGTAATACACAAAAAGTGAGGTGACTATAGCGTTTGTAATACACAAAAAGTGAGGTGACTATAGCGTTTGTAATACACAAAAAGTGAGGTGACTATAGCGTTTGTAATACACAAACAGTGAGGTGACTATAACATTTGTAATACACAAAAAGTGAGGTGACTATAACTTTTGTAATACACAAAAAGTGAGGTTTTTTTTTTTTTTTTTTAATTGAAAATTTTTTTGATACATATATATACAGGTACATACATAATAACAAAAAATAAAAGAGAGTAACAAAAAAATCCCACAAAGGCGAGGCCTGTGCGTGGGCATTATTATTTGTATGTGGATATTTAAAACAGTGGTTTAAATAAAAATAAAATATTGTACATGGTGATTGATTTTACCGTAATTTCAGTTACTTTTACTAAAATTCCAAAAATATTTAAGTGCTCAATGAATATTAATTGGTACAACAGGTATTAATTGATACAACAAACACATAGCAGACTTTATTATATAATGAGGTGACTATAACGTTTGTAATACACAAAAAGTGAGGTTACTATAACGTTTGTAATACACAAAAAGTGAGGTGACTATAACATTTGTAATACACAAAAAGTGAGGTGACTATAACGTTTGTAATACACAAAAAGTGAGGTGACTATAACATTTGTAATACACAAAAAGTGAGGTGAATATAACATTTGTAATACACAAAAAGTGAGGTGACTATAGCGTTTGTAATACACAAAAAGTGAGGTGACTATAGCGTTTGTAATACACAAAAAGTGAGGTGACTATAGCGTTTGTAATACACAAAAAGTGAGGTGACTATAGCGTTTGTAATACACAAAAAGTGAGGTGACTATAGCGTTTGTAATACACAAAAAGTGAGGTGACTATAACATTTGTAATACACAAAAAGTGAGGTGACTATAACGTTTGTAATACACAAAAAGTGAGGTGACTATAACATTTGTAATACACAAAAAGTGAGGTGAATATAACATTTGTAATACACAAAAAGTGAGGTGACTATAGCGTTTGTAATACACAAAAAGTGAGGTGACTATAGCGTTTGTAATACACAAAAAGTGAGGTGACTATAGCGTTTGTAATACACAAACAGTGAGGTGACTATAACATTTGTAATACACAAAAAGTGAGGTGACTATAACTTTTGTAATACACAAAAAGTGAGGTTTTTTTTTTTTTTTTTTAATTGAAAATTTTTTTGATACATATATATACAGGTACATACATAATAACAAAAAATAAAAGAGAGTAACAAAAAAATCCCACAAAGGCGAGGCCTGTGCGTGGGCATTATTATTTGTATGTGGATATTTAAAACAGTGGTTTAAATAAAAATAAAATATTGTACATGGTGATTGATTTTACCGTAATTTCAGTTACTTTTACTAAAATTCCAAAAATATTTAAGTGCTCAATGAATATTAATTGGTACAACAGGTATTAATTGATACAACAAACACATAGCAGACTTTATTATATAATGAGGTGACTATAACGTTTGTAATACACAAAAAGTGAGGTTACTATAACGTTTGTAATACACAAAAAGTGAGGTGACTATAACATTTGTAATACACAAAAAGTGAGGTGACTATAACGTTTGTAATACACAAAAAGTGAGGTGACTATAACATTTGTAATACACAAAAAGTGAGGTGAATATAACATTTGTAATACACAAAAAGTGAGGTGACTATAGCGTTTGTAATACACAAAAAGTGAGGTGACTATAGCGTTTGTAATACACAAAAAGTGAGGTGACTATAGCGTTTGTAATACACAAACAGTGAGGTGACTATAACATTTGTAATACACAAAAAGTGAGGTGACTATAACTTTTGTAATACACAAAAAGTGAGGTTTTTTTTTTTTTTTTTTAATTGAAAATTTTTTTGATACATATATATACAGGTACATACATAATAACAAAAAATAAAAGAGAGTAACAAAAAAATCCCACAAAGGCGAGGCCTGTGCGTGGGCATTATTATTTGTATGTGGATATTTAAAACAGTGGTTTAAATAAAAATAAAATATTGTACATGGTGATTGATTTTACCGTAATTTCAGTTACTTTTACTAAAATTCCAAAAATATTTAAGTGCTCAATGAATATTAATTGGTACAACAGGTATTAATTGATACAACAAACACATAGCAGACTTTATTATATAATGAGGTGACTATAACGTTTGTAATACACAAAAAGTGAGGTTACTATAACGTTTGTAATACACAAAAAGTGAGGTGACTATAACATTTGTAATACACAAAAAGTGAGGTGACTATAACGTTTGTAATACACAAAAAGTGAGGTGACTATAACATTTGTAATACACAAAAAGTGAGGTGAATATAACATTTGTAATACACAAAAAGTGAGGTGACTATAGCGTTTGTAATACACAAAAAGTGAGGTGACTATAGCGTTTGTAATACACAAAAAGTGAGGTGACTATAGCGTTTGTAATACACAAACAGTGAGGTGACTATAACATTTGTAATACACAAAAAGTGAGGTGACTATAACTTTTGTAATACACAAAAAGTGAGGTTTTTTTTTTTTTTTTTTAATTGAAAATTTTTTTGATACATATATATACAGGTACATACATAATAACAAAAAATAAAAGAGAGTAACAAAAAAATCCCACAAAGGCGAGGCCTGTGCGTGGGCATTATTATTTGTATGTGGATATTTAAAACAGTGGTTTAAATAAAAATAAAATATTGTACATGGTGATTGATTTTACCGTAATTTCAGTTACTTTTACTAAAATTCCAAAAATATTTAAGTGCTCAATGAA
The DNA here is from genome assembly GCF_061612785.1 of Hesperophylax consimilis. Lineage (NCBI taxonomy): Eukaryota > Metazoa > Arthropoda > Insecta > Trichoptera > Limnephilidae > Hesperophylax > Hesperophylax consimilis. The sequence continues at coordinate 8,678,205 of NC_142864.1, forward strand.
TATTAATTGGTACAACAGGTATTAATTGATACAACAAACACATAGCAGACTTTATTATATAATGAGGTGACTATAACGTTTGTAATACACAAAAAGTGAGGTTACTATAACGTTTGTAATACACAAAAAGTGAGGTGACTATAACATTTGTAATACACAAAAAGTGAGGTGACTATAACGTTTGTAATACACAAAAAGTGAGGTGACTATAACATTTGTAATACACAAAAAGTGAGGTGAATATAACATTTGTAATACACAAAAAGTGAGGTGACTATAGCGTTTGTAATACACAAAAAGTGAGGTGACTATAGCGTTTGTAATACACAAAAAGTGAGGTGACTATAGCGTTTGTAATACACAAAAAGTGAGGTGACTATAGCGTTTGTAATACACAAAAAGTGAGGTGACTATAGCGTTTGTAATACACAAAAAGTGAGGTGACTATAGCGTTTGTAATACACAAAAAGTGAGGTGACTATAAAGTTTGCCATACACAAAAAGTGAGGTGACTATAGCGTTTGTAATACACCTGTTTAGTAAAATATGTGTTTTTAATATTTTTTGGTTATTAGTAATTTTACTTAAAAAAACGTAAAGTGACCCATTTTTTATGTCTGCAGTAAAAAATTTAATATTTAAAAAGATTTATGTTCATTTATAATTTCTAATAAAAAATGAGAGCTTGTTTTGTCACCTTCCTAAAACTGTTTTTAGTTTTCGGATACGTTCAGAAATATTCCATTTATTTGATTTTTTTATACTCCGGACTGTCGGCAGAATATGGTTGAGGCCTGCGGAACTACGAAGAGCAATTATTTGGAAAAAAACAATTGTTAGAATGCAGATTGAGAAACCCAACTACCCAGAATTATAATTTTGTTATCTTGTTTAAAGAAGATAACGATTTTGACATGATTTAAGATTGCCGCATGATCGGAATTCGTAAGTTCGTAAGAGATTGTGGAAACGATTCTGAAAAAAAAAATTATCAATGATTTCATTTTTTTTAATCGATATATAAACTGACTGGTGTATCTTTAAATCATTTGAAAATATGTTTTATTGGCGAATTATTGCATTCTACCTTCTGTCAATGACATTATCAGCATTTCTATCTCTCAAAACATGTTTCCCAATCATACAAACTCATCCGCTTGCTCTAAGAATTCATAATCAATCATTCATCTGTGCAGAAATTCTGGGACTAACTACCATTTGTATTCCTCTTTGCCCAGAATACTAATGGAGGGAAACAATTATACCAAGTCAGTGGACATCTTCAATTTATCTTTAAACAAATATAAAATGTTGTTAGTGAAGCAATTCAGTTATGTACAATAAATAATGTATATTTCTTGGTTCCATGATAACTCAACACAGTGACAATTCAACACATTTTAAAAAGTGATATAAAGTCATTAGAAACGACGAAAATAAATAAATTTAAACCTAACCTAACCTAACCTACTTAACCCAGTTAATAAAGTTTTTGGTTCATCACTTTCCATGACTTTATATAAATTTTTAAAGATGTGATGAATTATCATTGTGATGCCATGATAATTCATCACACCTTTAAAAAGTTATAAAAAGTCATGGAAAGTGATGAACCAAAAACTTTATTAACTGGGTTAAGTAGGTTAGGTTAGGTTAGGTTTAAATTTATTTATTTTCGTCGTTTCTAATGACTTTATATCACTTTTTAAAATGTGTTGAATTGTCACTGTGTTGAGTTATCATGGAACAATTGTGATGATTTATCCGGTCACCATATTTCTTATGTAAAAGCCCCGAAAAAGGGTGTTAATCAACAAACAAATAAATAAATAAAAAAAATTATTTGGTACAATATTTTTTACATTTCAAATGACATGACTTTGAAAATTAATTTACATTTTGTCTGCCTGCATGGAGAATACTTACCGATAAAATATTGCTAATTTATTAAGAATCTCTTCAAATTATTCCTAATCCGGTTAAAAACGGGACTGAAGGCCATTAACTAATCTAATGAATGTATCCTGATAAATAAACAATAAATACGCCAATAAACAGAGCGACTCAACTGCTTAACGATTCTGCATTAGCCATCGACATTTTCAATGTCACCTACAGACAATTCAGTAACTATCTTTTAACATATGTCACAAAATAGTAAAACTGCCACTGTAAACTTTTTAATTTGTAATCTTCTCCATGATATATTGGTGTATGACCGTTTTATGGTGAACATGAAAAAATAAATAAATAAATAAACTTTTAGTAAAATATTTTGTCACGATGTCGGAACAGGTGTTCATAAAAATATCAACATTACATTATATACTGTTAAGACAATGTTTTTAAATATGTTTTTTAAAAATTATTTCACAATATTAGCGCTTCCTCTAACATTCGTATTATCTCCATTTCAAACCATCTTTTTCTTCTTTTTGAGCGCTTACTTCGGAGCCTTAACGCGTAGACCAGCGCGCTACGGAGTCCTGACACAATTATTTATCGGAAAAATTAATTATTTGTTATATTGTCAAAAACTACGATTTACAAACTGCGCCCCTTGTGGATTCGCGGCAGGTCACTGTCGTAACGAAATGTCTGAATACAATCTTCATAAGGCTGGCTCCAAAGTGTTAAACAGTCATGTATAAGCTTACGTTAGCCAGTAATGGGCCTTAATTCATATAACAATTGAACTCGTTTGTTTTTCATATTTAAAAAAAAAACTTTTCGAGCCGGGTCTATGCTTCGACGCATTTTAAAATACATTAAACGGCTCATACAGCTAGCCTTTATCAAAGTTAACCTAAAAAAATACAACTTTAGACTCGATTTACTCAAAAAGGAAAACTCAGGTCAAAAATATTAATACCATAAAAACGACTAAGTAAATTATACTTTTTTTCTCATCTTTTTAACACATGTTAATCATGGTACGTACTCATCCAGAAATGTTACCTATTTACGGTCACATTGTCACGTTTGAATTTAGTGATATAAAAACATAAATGATGGAGTGAAAACATTTTTTTAAACAGGTGTGTTAGGAACTCATGTATTCTTTAAAGAAAAGTCGTCCCCTTTCATATAGCCAATGTTGAACACGGATAGTAAAAAGGGATTTAAAATTAATTGACTTTATATCGGTGTATGCATTGTATATTTTAGGAGCGATGGACAAGAATTGTCGCTGAGCGAATGTGATTCTAGTTTTAGGGAGCACGCATACCAGGTTTGATGAAAAGCGGGTGTGTGCTTGATGTTGTGGAGGCACCAGCAGGTTATTTTTCCGTATGTAGCACAAGCTTGCCTTGGTAAATAACTGGCGAATATCTAAGACTCTAATTTTAGCAATTAGTTCGTTTGAGGGGCGGGTAGGTTGGCACTGAAATATAATTCTCAAACATAGTTTTTGTACTGAAATAACAGGATTTTTTAAGGGCGGAGACGGTTTACTTGTAGTTCCCGTGAGCATTTAGGTTATAGGCCTTATATATATATCCCATTTTACCTCAATCCTTTAACAACAACCCGGTCCCTTTAATACAGTTCACCGGGGTTGTCATTGGGTATGTGGCTATGTCTTCTGGTTCTACTGTATGTCTCCCCAGGTATCTGAGCCTAGCTCCCACCAGGGCAGGACATTGGCACCATAGATGAATTGGAGTCTCTTCCATCTTCTTCACATTAAATATAATAGCTGGATTGGTAATAGATTCAGCACAGTCACCCCATTCCACAATACCATACGTTTATACGGATCGGAAAAGAGCAAAATAGACGCTTCTTAGAGTCTCCAAGTCTAAGTTGGACTTAAGAGAGCTAAATGGCTTGCTTGATAATTTAGCTTGACGACTAAATCTGAATTGCGTGTATCCCGCCATGCGCGCGCAGCTACACCGTAAAAGGTTAAAGTTCAGTCCCCTCGCACGTCTCCAGTATCCACACAGCCGAGAAAACACAAGTGCAGTTTTTTCAAAGTAGATCGTGACATTTAAATATGAATACATATTAAATTGGGCTTACGATCTCGTGACGGTAAAAGCCTCGTTCACAATGAGATTTTTTTTTACGCGAAGCGATTTTTTGTTATCTATCCTTGGACGGAAACTGACTGACGGGAAATATGGCGGAAATTTTCGTAAAAATGGTGAAGAGAGAAATTTTAGAATTTTAGGAAAATACAGAACGTCAAAATGTTGATATTTAGAGCGGGAGCACACAGAGAGCAGTCAGAGTTCTGCGTTCTAGTGACCGTTGACCGCTCAAGAGTTCCAAAGCACACAAGCGGCGTTCAAATTCTCGCGTTCTAGTTTCGTTTGGGTCTTTGCATATGCAACATGTCACTAGAAAGTTCATCATCCGATGAAGAATTATTGCTCTTGTGGAGCTTAGCAGCTTCTAAAAAGAAAAGGAAGTATTGGGTGCACCCAATCAACACAACGCGAGAAGAACAAGGTGAATTTACTAGTATTTTTCAGGATTTACTTAAATATGAACAACGATTCTATATTTATTTTCGAATTAAAAAATAAAATTAAAAAATGGTTAATAGATCAAGCTTTTTTATACTGATATTGTTTATAATCTTATGCATATATATAAATATACATATGAATATGAGTAATTTGCCTGTGTTACAACTGACTGTCTTTGTATTTTATTATTTTGTATTGTAGTAAGTTAAAAGTTTCTTTTTATTGTTTCTTTTTTATGTATGGCTCTGTTTTTGTGATTATTTAAGTTCTTATTTAAATTCTTCTGTATATATTTTAAATATTGTGATTTCTCGCTTTTTGTATGCTTTGATAATATATTATGTTAAACTGACCTGCTGACAAACTGCTTGAACAGTTTAGCGGGTATAATTAATAAAAAAAAAAATAAAAAAAAAATAATGTCGATTAATAGTTTTAATGAATTGTATAACATCATACAACCCGATATCGAAAAACAAAATACTAACTGGAGGAACTGTGTTTCATCAAAAGAAAGGCTGGCTGTATTTATTTATTGGATAAGAAAAGACATTAGAATATTTAGAAATAATAACAAAATATACGAATAAATAATTTACATCACTTAAATCGTATAATAAACTCCTTTCCTTAACCAATTCAATAATTTTTTCCGTGTTTGTAACCTCAGACATCGCGGCGTTCTGGCGTTCTCTGCCTCGGCGGGAAAAGAACTCTTAGAACGCGACGTTCCGTTTTGACCGCCGCGGTCTGACTGCCCGCTGTGTGCGTTGTTGTTATAGTATCAGTACATTCTAATGAACGCCGAACGCGGAACTCGGAACTCCTGACCGCTCTCTGTGTTCTCCCGCTCTTACGACCATCGTTGGTGACAGGTCTTAGTCGTTAGTCACTATAAGTCTTAGATGTAACTAGTTTTAAGTAAGTAGTTATAGTATTAATTATTTATTAAATATATTTGTACAGCGCCCTTCAGGAGATTTTTCACGAAAACGGCGCTATATATAGCTACACGCAGAATAGTAAAGAATCTATCGTCGCAATTACATTCTCAGTAAATCGATTTAACCGGTAATAAATCATTATGGACATCAGAAAATTGAAATTAAGCGAGGATAAATAGAATCATATGAATAAGTCGTCTAAACGTAGTTAGAAAATGGCATTGAACGCATAAACAGCTGTCGCGATAATAAAAAAAACTAAAATACTTGCAAAACTTAATAATAACATTATTTAAATTGATTTACATTAAAATAATTAAAACAACACAAAGACATGTCACTAAAGATAATAAAATATACCGACAAAACGATAAGGCAAGTTGATAACTAAAAATTATTAGCTTACAAAATGCATCATAAACATAATACTATGAATCATAAATTATTCATAATAAAGATTGAGTCATCATACATAGCTTTGGTCAAATAGTTGGGAACGGCTGCGCGGCAAGATTTCGCGGCCAAACAAAAAACTTGGATTTGCGGCCAAAATACTTAACCAAACTGAAATATCTAATATGGTTAAATTATAAAACATTTAGTCCAATGGCAGTAAAATTTTTAAATCATAATAATTAATATATGGTATTGGATTGAAGACAGTCACAATCATCTGGAAATTCTTTGATAACGTTTACATATCTCTTTGATATAACACGTAGGTTATTTCATATCTGTAATAAAACAATTTTATTGCCAAATGGTTTGTTATCTAATTTACTGTTTGCTATCTTAGAAGTCAACATTCCGACTTCCTACCGACATATAACATTTCATGTTTTAAGTTCTTAAAAAATATATTATGTTACTAGAGGACCCCGCAATTCTTCGCTATTGTTATTGTCTTTCTTGGGCGTCTCCGACTTATTCCACCATTCACTACTGTATACCACAATGTCACTGGTAAAAAACTACATTACATTGACTTTATTATTCTTATTTCGACACGGTATCTCATTCCGATGCAGAGATATCGCGTTATGTATTCATCGGGCATCCCCGACTTCTTCTACAATTCAAACCACTCCCTAAACATTCCTGACACTAATAAGAACAAACATAGCCATTTTCAGCGACATCTGTCGACCACTTTTCGAGTTTTGCGAACGCAAAAATACACGGGGTGAATTAAAATATATAATAATAAAAATAATAGGTTATTAAAGAAGTAGATTATGCAAGATTGTAGAGCAAAGATATTAGAAGAACGAGATATGCTATGTTGGCCGCCGGACCGTAGCCGGAGTACTACCTAATTAGGGTACTTTGAACAGTATCGGGACGTGTACGCACAGAAATCTGTTCTATGTATTAGTGCGGATACCTTAGCGCAAGCGAAGGTGTGCAGTAGTATTGGTGAACAAAACCGGCGACACTCGGCAAAACAATTCCACTCAGTACGAACTGCGCATAGCACATCTCGTTCTTCTAATATCTTTGTTGTAGAGGTAACTTTGGCAATCATTGTGAGTTAAGATTCATAGATGGCGATAATTGAATTATTTTATGAAAATACGCTTTTCGCAAGTAATGCTTTACAATAATTAAGAGGAAGCTGCAAGCCAAAAATGTGTATATTCTTGGTATACCTTATATCGTAGGTAATAGGCATTAAAATCGCTTGACAAAAGGAGTCTAGAAAAGTTCGATTTCAAGCAAAAAAACTGGTTTTTATTTATTTTGAAAATAATTTTATAAGAAAGCAAAAAGTTAAAAAGTCAAACAGATAATCTTGGCTATAATACTGTATTTTTTAAAAGTTGTTTCCTATACGCGTTCATACATTTCTATTGAAAATTTTTTTTTTTAGAATGCTGCATTTATATTTTTTATTGAGTAATTTATTTTATTTGTTTTCTACTCAAGCGAAGCGATAGGAAAACCTTCAATTTATCTAAACATATTTTTTGGTATTCATAATGCACACCAATTCGTTATAAAGATTATTCAAAATAGTGATTTGGCATTAAGCTTTCCTTAAGATGAATTATTTGTTTGCGGCCGAATAAATAGTTTTGTTCGTATAAAAACTCAATTCTTTCAAGAAAGACCTACAATCAGTGGCGGCCGGTGGTCAAAATATGTGGGGGTTCACCGGATTACAACATTAAGTCAGAAAATAAATTAAATAAAGGTACATACGTATTTATAAAGAAGTTCTATTCTCCGCTCATTTTGTTTAGCGAAGACCTCTATGATTCTCGTGTTGAAATCAGGCATAGACTGAATAAACCTTTTTTCAATGTTTAACACTGATAGTGCGTTCAGTCTGTCCGGGCTCAACATGTTTAAAAAGGATTTTATTCTTTTTAACGTTGAGAAACATCTTTAGCTTTCAACTGAGGTCATCCCAAAGGTCATGAATGGTGAACACACATTTTAGTAATTTCACAGTCTCGGAAAAGTCTTCTAATAAACAAGTACTATAAAAAAGTTGTAAAATTGATAAAGCGCCGTTAGCTTTTGAAAAATCGTCGCGGGCGTAAATTGCACAGAGTTCACCTTTTAACTGAACTTTATTTAGGAAGTCATATGTTTTAAGCTTCATATTGAAATCATGTTTTTTATTTTTATATTTTTAGATTTTTATTAACTAGCTCATTATGGTGTTTAACTTAGGCACGGTAGACTGAATCCAATTGCATTCTGATGTCAACTTTTCCTAAAACCTTTAAGCCCAAAATTTTTTGTAAATGTAAATGACAAGAATTATGTTTTTTGATTTTTTCAGAAAGGTGAGGTGTTACATCAGTAACACCGCTGATTGTCCAAACTGAATCAATATCGTAAATTGAATACGAAAAACAAAATAAACTATTCAATTGATCACATCCACAGAGCCACGAAGCTTTGTTACCTATACATTGTTTTGTTAAATGATCGAGTAAACTTCTTCCGGCATTTTTTATTATCACTTTTTTTTCAAATCTCGACCTATTGTTCTGTATTCCACATTCAAACTCATTCCTAATTTATACGTTGAACAAACACAAAGTAATCATAAATTAGTATAACCTGCAATTGATATGCCTTATTATTAATAATTGATATACAAGATCGATATAACCTGCAATTAAACTTCAAAACTTTCGCAGAGTAAGAAAAGTTTTAAATGCAAAAGACAATGCCCGACAACGGCGAGTACTGACTGAACTGATAATAAGTAATCTGACCATCACTCATCTCTTAATGACAAGTTTTATCTTGTATGCTTGTATCGAAGAAGCGGAACATTCGCTGAAAAATAGCAGATGGTAAATTGAAACCACGATTTCGACAATAATATCAAACATACGCGTTTTAGTTTAACTTTCTTCTGAATAAACCGTTCCTTCTGATGTGGTGGTAAAACCCCGAACGCCGTCCTTGATAAGGTATTATTTGCAAAGAATAGTATGCACTGGTATGTACCCACGCTTTCGACTGTTCCACAGAATATGCGACAAAGCAATTAAATTTTGGATCGCAATCGAAAACGAACTGCTACGAACATAGGCACAAGTCAAAGTCGGTCTGCAAGTTAAGCGCGCTTAATAAGTAGGTACCTTTTGAATGAGATATTATAACCGAACCGAGTTTCGTATTGTGATTAGCCATGTCGGAAATCTTGTTGGTTGTTCGGCGCTCGGGAGCACATATTAGCTGGCCGCCACTGCCTACAATGCAATATGGGTTTGAATTATCGGTACAATTGACGTTCGAAATAAGACGAAAATTATCGTCAAAATTTGATTTCGAACAACTCTGCGTTGAGCCTGACCAACGCCGGGAACTTCCGCTAATAGTATATATACTCGTATATATTTATAAAATACTGCCAACATGTGGCAGATAGTGAGCACAAAAATGCCCAGCTTTCGGTGAAGAGCATAAAAGACTCGGTGCTGAATATTAAATTTACTCCCATGTGAAATTAAGCTTCGAAGCAATTAAAATAAGGAACCTTTTCGTACGTTAAGCACGGACGATTAATCACTGGAGTTGTTAAATCAAATTTAGGCTTCTTTTTTTATAGCAGCGTAATGTCAGACAAGCGTTTGATTACCGTTACTTCTGCGTTTTTGTGACTTCAAACAACACATTCATTGGTTCGATGTGACCCACTTGTAGCAGTGATATATTAGTCGGTATGTCCTGAGTAAAACTTAGTAATAATCATTTAGTGTTTTCTGTTACAGGAGGCTTTGGGGAGAAATAATTTTCCTCAGGGTCTATGTCATCTTTGGGGATGTTGTGAGTAAGGTATTTTTGGGGAGAGAAGAGTGAACCTCGTGTCTTGAAGACACCCATGTTTGTAGGAGGGAGGAAACGCAGAGGCCGGTAAATAATTACACAGCCGAGCTGTTGAACTCAAGAACGAGTCGTAGAAACGACAAGTTTTTTTTTATTTTTTAGTTTATTTTATTTTGTAAGAAACAAACAGCTTTTATATAATATACAATGATAGATATAAATATACAAGTTAACTGAAGTCAAGCCACAGAAGTTTCTTATGTTAAAATGCATTAGAAATGAAGTTGTAGTATCTTAAAATTAATTTGGTGTTAAAGGAAGGGGAGAGGAAGGGGAAAATAGGAAGAGGATAGGAGATGCTGCCGATACATTCCATACTCTCATATTAATAATCGATCGTACGCATTACTTCATATCACAGACATATGAATATATAGACTAGAAATTAAAGGTGAGGGGTAAAATCAACTGTTGAAGAACGAAGGGGGTAAAGCTGACTGTGATTCGTCAATAAATCAATCTGACAGTATATAGGCATCTCGCATTATAATATCACCATTTAATTCTTAAAAGTAAAATCTGCCTTTGAATGAATAGACATTTTTACATGGGAGCGCAAATTACTCGCCACGTTATGAACAAATTTGCGAAGTCCAAATGCAGCAAAAAAAAAATCTTCTATTTTCAGAGTCGAATATTTTGTTTACGTATTTAGTTAAGACACTTTTATAAGTGTTCATAATTTACTTCCCAGTTACAACGATGCGCACACTTGAGAATCGCTACATTCGACCAATGTTGGCTCGATGTGATAGTATATGTTTCTACAACTGATTCATATTATACGACGTGAATAAGCTTAAAATGATCCTTACATATGGAATGTAATACGACAATTGGGTTTATTCTCTTTTTCACATCTAAGTTTTCATATCACAAGCCACTATTTTGCCGTGTTATTTCATAAAATGCCTCGACCATAGCTCGACGCTAGTTCGAACAAGAATGATGACGTCACATTCTCAAGATTCACGGGAAGCCATACTCGAGCCCAGCCGGCTCCAATGGAACCGGTATGGGGAGTGGGGAATAATACGCTTTTAATCACTTAGGGCAGGTCTACTAATATTCATATGTCTATGCTTCATATCGATATTTCTTTAGGCTATTACCAAAAATGTCAATGCTGTAAAATTTTGTATTATATTGTGCACATATACGAGGAATTGGGGAATTTTTTCGAATGTTTGTTCTACATGAGGGTAGATAAAATAAATCAGATTGTCGGGTTGATCTAGACGGAATATGAAGATTTATTAAATTGGTAAGTTCTGGTGAGTCCAGACCATTATTTAGGATTTTAAATAATAAGATTTGATCAAAAATTAGACGTCGTGTTTGGAGGGAGTTAAAATTGTGAAATTTAATGGATTCGGTATAATTTGAGAAGTGTAAGTTTAGTTTATAATTTATGTGTTTTTTTGTTTTAGTTATCAAGTGAATGCGGCGCGGTGCAGACTACCGAACGTCTGATCAAAAAAATGCCCGCTGTATTCATTGCCCGGCGGGATTGATGAGGTTCACAGGGCGGCGCCAGAGGCCCTAGACTGGCTCACTGACCTATACGTGCCCCTCTGATCCCCACCATATGAAAAAAAAAAAGAATTGTGTACAAAATATAAATGTGTTCTGGCATGTTTTCTTAAGTTACTTAAGGCATCTTCCATTGAAATACCGGTAAAGAGGGATTTACTCCCGACGCCTGTCCTCTAAAGATCCGTAAAACATAAAAAATAACACAGTTCCACTAGATCTGAAAAGTCAAGTTATCTCAATCTTTCTCGTGCCTCTCCCCTTTCGCCTTGCAATACGGCAGCGGCCGGTCGGTGGCTGAGTTGGCATCGCGTCTAGTCCCCACCTAGGGCATCGTGAGTCTTTCACAATACAAGCAATATTTTCGGCCGTAGTTCTACCGATTTAAAGCAAAATGGAACTGTAGTTATCACATTATCACATTATTTCAGAAAGAAGAATAAGCACAGATTTAATACTGTTACAAAGAATACTACATTTTAAAATTGACTGTCCCGAATTACTTCAATGCATCAATATCCATGTTCCCAAAAAATCATGCCGACATTTCTTACCTTTTTACTTCAATAACACCAGGACACTAGCTTACCAAAATTCTCCAATTCCGAGATTTGACAATCTCGGAAACAAATATTCTGATCTGGGTGATATACATTTTTCATTTGAAAACTAATCAGTATAAATTTTGTATATTCTATCACTTTTATTCTTCTAGACACAAATAGACCTATGTACCCATATAACTTCTCCGCTTCTACTATTTTGTTTTGTTGAATCTTTTAAACTCAATTATATGCATGAGGATTCATTTTTGCCACTATGTTTACATTCTTCTTTATTGTATTAATTTTTAAGTGTTTTTACTCTGATACAAAATGCTTGTTGTTTTTTTTCTTTTTTTTTTCCCATAAACATGCAGCGTTCCATTCAATGATCCATAGGTTAATTTCGGTCCCTTTATCTACCAATAATTTCACAAATGAGTTAGCAATAATAAAACAAATAGCATCAAATAATGGCTATGATTCGGCCTTAATTGATAAAATTCTTAATAAAAAACAAAAAAATATTTCCACAAACAAATTTCTATATAGCAGTATTCCGTCAATTAATATCAACACCCCTATTTACCATTGGCGTAGGATTTTATTTATAAATAATTTTTCAAATCAAAGCGTTAAGAACCTTCCTTTAGATATTAAACCTGCCTTTTACACAAACAATACCCTAGGAAATTTTTTGATTAATACTAAGGACAATGATGACATACTAAGCCATTCGGGTATTTATAAACTCAATTGTAGTGATTGTCCCGCCTTTTACATAGGTAAAACATCGCGCAATGTAAACACCAGAGTGAAGGAACATGTACGGTGTTTAAATGGTAAAGGTTTTTCGGAACTCGCCAACCATTTAATATCAGCAGACCATAGATTTAATAAAATAACAGGTACTAGCCTCTTACATAAAAATAGTATAGGCATTAGGTTAGACAATTTAGAATCACTAGAAATCAGGAAATCTATAAACAGTAACTTGTCAGACCATTTATTAAATACACAAATTAACTTATCTAATCAAAAAAACACATTTTATAGTCCTATATTTAACTTGTTTCCCACAATCCATTCCACTCCTTAATAATATGTTTATGTTTTTTCTTATGTCTTTAAAATGTATTATTATATGTATAATTCATGTAAAATTGCTTTTTGCAAATGCCTATGTAATATTTGACTCCTCCCACTTTTATAATGTGTTATATTCTGTCTCCCTCTGCTTTCTTATAAATATGCATGACCTCTGTATTAGTTTTTAGTTATATTTCACATCTTGATGAAGCTCGACCGTAGCGAAACCGGTAGATGTAATAATAAAAAGTCTTGGTTAATAAACAAAGTGTTTTATTTGATTTAATACAAAATGCTTGTATTTTTTTTTAAAGAAAAGTCCACTAGGGCGTGTAATAAATAAATAAATTATATAATACAACTACAAAAAAATACACAGCTTGGTTCATCAAATTATTTACTTATCAGATATAATATTATTGTTTTTGTGTTATTTTGAAAACTAGTCAAAAACACTTACACGGGTAAGTAGAGATAACAGAAAGGCACACATAATGCCTTACATAAAACTCACTAGCGTCATTCATTGATAAATAATGTTACGTAAAAGATGGAACGATAATAATTGATTGCATTTATGCGTCGAATACAATTAATTATTACAAAGCTCACATATATGCAATTGGGTCATTGTTGATCATTCTCGTAAATATACCAAGCACTTGGATGCAGTAATCACGCTAAAACGGCCTAGCACATCTCAAGGTAAGCTTAATTAATTAATTAATAAAATCTTTATCATTTACGCACGAACAGCCAATGATAATAAATTAAAAGACGATGAATGTAAATAAGTACGATGCCACGGTGTTTGAAAGAGAGAGAGTACGAAAATAGTGCGCAATTTAATAATAATAATAATTGGATGACTTGTATAGCGCCGTTTTTGTGCAAAATCACCTCAAGGGCGCTGTACAAACTTATAATACATTTCTACAGTGATCTATGCTATTACTCAACTATTTATGGAGATAATATACAGTACAATACTTACCTGGTAGGTCACTTGAGATTATCACTTAATTAACATTATCTAATTGTTTATTAGCGAAATTTAGATACAGGATTTAGGACATACATAATTGGAAAATTGAATATAACTGGACTTTCTCTCAGGAATGGTATATTTAATTTAAGGGTACAACAGCTTAAAAAGGTAAGTTTTTAGTTTAGACCTGAATTCTGTTGGACTTGTTATGGATCTTAGTTCCGGGGGGAGTTTATTCCAAGCCTTCGGCCAAGATGCTCCGAAAGCGCGATCACCAAACTTAGTATTTGGCTTGCGCTTAGGTTCCATCAGTCTGCCTACAGCTGCTGATGTTGCTGATCTAAGAGTTTACTGCCTCAGACCAGTGTTTTCCGGGACGCATAGTTCAGAGATGTAGGGTGGGGCCATTTCGTTGATTTTTTAGTTGGGAATGATGAAAACTTGGAGTATGTTGATGAGTTTGTGTATTTGAAAGATGATTCCAATAACAATGACTACATTTACAATTAATAACATAAATACGAGTACATTTTGAGAAACCACACAGGAGTCCCAACTACTTCCAAACTTCCGGAGCCAGTGAGACTATGATATCCCCGATTGGCGTATGTTGTGAGGCTGAAGGCAGTGAGGAGGGTAATTAGATGGGGAAGAGGAAGGTGGGGAAGAGGAAGGTGGGGAAGAGGAAGGTGGGGAAGTACCTGGCTACTCAAATCTGGTCACCAAACACGGCTAAAGCCATTTCAAGCAACGTTCAAATTCTGAATGGTGGCATTACACCAGGGCGATACTGAGAGTAACTTCCACTCTGGAACGTGCCGCAAAAATAATATATATTATTTTTAATGAGTTATTTGTGAAATAATACAAATTAATCAAATAAAATTTACGTAATTGTAAAAAGCATTCACTTTGTGGCTCATCATAATTTATAATAAAAACACATAAATTTGTTTTTGACCACGATAGTTTTATTTTCACTCTACCGGTTTCGGAAGATCCCTTCCTTCGTCAGGAGAATATTTAAAACTGATCTACTACGCAAAATATTGACATATAAATACAAAAATGTTAAGTGTTTGAGGGAGGGGTGGACAAAGTGGCAGGGGTAATAACGGGAATTCCAGGAAGAACAGAAGAACGTAATTACCCCTGCCACTTTGTCCACCCCTCCCTCAAACACTTAACATTTTTGTATTTATATGTCAATATTTTGTGTAGTAGATCAGTTTTAAATATTCTCCTGACGAAGGAAGGGATCTTCCGAAACCGGTAGAGTGAAAATAAAACTATAGTGGTCAAAAACAAATTTATGTGTTTTTATTATAAAATAAAATTTAATTGCGCACGACGGGATTTGAACCCCCGACCTCCAGCTTGCTAGTCGAGAGCCCCTCTGAAGGAAGTTGGTTCTCCCTAGAGGCATGATCATTCGTAGATTGGTCCTGGCTCTTAGAAAAAAAAGAGCCCGTGCTGCCTAGCTCTGGTGAAGCTATCGGGGACATATTGAAAGAAGTGTAAATGCAGGAAACGCTAATTTACAACAAACAAAATAATCCCAAGAAGCGAAGCTAACAACAGTCAACAATAGAGTGCTAATACCAACCCTGATATATGGAAGTGAGGCATGGAGCAGGCAGAGTAAGGATGGAAGTAAATTGAATGCTGTAGACATCAGTTCCAGGCGTATGTGTGTTAAAGTCGTGCATGATAAGAGTTGCATTTCCTCTCCTAAAGACGATCATTAAAGAACATAAATATACATTAATAAAATAAATACCAGAATTTACAGTATGTCCTTTGCGTGCGAACTAAAATATAAATTTCTCTAATATACAATGAACAGTAATAATCTCAAGTGAGTCAGTATCGACCAGAATCTATGTAATGTGCCTGTTCAGAAAGTAAATAAATTGTAATATAAGTCCATTAACAGCATCACGTTCAATGATCAAATGCATTGTACATATAGTTTTGTATTAGAGATCGACGAACCTGTGGATACAATCTGTTATCTGCCATTAGTTTAGTATTGATTCAACTACTCTACTGCAACTCATTCCCTTCAATATCCCCTCGCAAAGACTCAGAAATAATGAACTGCTCTTCCTCTACCATCATTCGACAAATTATGCATATTATTCACCACTGTCCAGAATGTGTAGACAGGTCAACTCAAGTCAAAACCTTAACTTTTTTGGGATAAGTCTGAATGATTTTTGCCAGTCGCTAAACAAGTGACGGAATATTATAAGTGTCCTGTGGTCCTGACCCACGGCGTATTCTTGACTTGATTCGACTTGTCACTTTATTTTCTTAGATTATATCTACCATATGTCTTTACTTTCATGTACCTTTGTCTACTCCTGTATTTTTTTATTTTACTTTATTCGTGTTATTATTTTGTAATTTGGACGATGTCCGTTAATAAATAAATAAATAAATAATAGTTTGTCTAGTCTATAGTAAGTAATAATATAGATCATTGTAGAAATATATTATATATTTGTACAGCGCCCTTAAGAGGAAGCTACAAGCCAAAAATGTGTTTGTCTTGGAATACCTTATATTGAAGGTAATAGGCATTAAAATCGCTTGATAAACGGAGTCTAGAAACGTTCGATTTCAAGCACAGAACTGGTTTTTATTTATATTGTAAATAATTTTATAAGAAAGCAAAAAGTTAATCAAGTGAAACTGTCACAGAAAATCTTAGCTATAATACTGTATTTTTTAAAAGTTGTTTCCTTTGTGCGTTCATACATTTCTAATGAAAAAATATATTAAATATGAAAATATATATAAGATTATGAATAGTTTGTTTCGTTCTTTTAATATTTGTGTTATTCGCGTGCGCCGTACACCAATCTAAAATTGAGTTGAAGCACTCGCGTGCTATTGTGCACCTTGGGTGACCTTAGAACAGGTTTCTAGTGACCTAGTTAGGTAAAGGCGCAAAAAGAACATACGTATGTAAGTTTTTTTAAAATTATAATCTGACAGGTCGTTACCCGACGGATTTTGCCGAGCATTAAGACAGATTATTTACATTGGGTCCTTTAACTAACATATTGAAGTTGGCCTGATGTGATTTTTCACGAAACAGCCGAGTCGTAAAATACTGGGTTTTTTTTCCAATAAGAGGTGTTATTTTGATATTCAAAGAAAAATGCCATTTTTTTAATATAAATGATCGAATGTTTATTTCATTATAAAGAGGAAGGTATGCAGTTAATAGTGAAAATAACATCAGTCAAATGACTACAGGACCATATCCTTTGCATGAAATTTTCCATAACCAAATCGCAAAGTGGCTGCCTTATGTCCTCGATAGCCTCACGAATTCCATCTTTGAGGTCTTGAATCGACGCTGGGCTGTTGGCGTAGACCTTCTCTTTCACGTGGCCCCAAAGGAAGAAGTCGCAAGGTGATCACAAGATCTCGGTGGCCAATTGTGATCACCTCTTCGAGAGATAACACGGTCCGGAAACTTTTCCCGTAAAAGATCAATGGTTTCGTTGCTTGCATGGCACGTAGCGCCGTCTTGTTGAAAGTAAACGTTTTCCAGATCAATACCATCCAATTCCGGCCATAAAAAATCATTAATTCCTTAATTAATATTCAAAATAACACCTCTTATTGAAAAACCCTATAACATCACCTGTTTTTTTTTAAATATTAATTTCTTGTAGCGCTGAGCAGTTTTAAGTCTAAATCATTTTATGAATAAACGTAAACAACGTGTATTTTCAAAGTGTGTAATATATACATTCACCTTACACTCCTTTCTTCGTTAATCCGCTCCACATGTTGTTCTTTATAACACCGTCATAATTATAATAATATTTGGATGACAAATCATCCAAATATAGCGGCGTTTTTTGTGAAAAATCACCATAAAGCGAAGATTACTATTTTGATTAATCTTTATAACGAATTGGTGTACATTATGAATACCAAAAAATATGCTTTAGATAAATTGAAGGTTTTCCTATCGTTTCGCTTGAATAGAATACAAATAAAAAAAAATTACTCTATAAAAAATATAAAAGCAAAGTACGAAATAACGAAATAGAAAAACGCGTAAAGAAAACAACTTTAAAACTACAGTATTATAGCTAAGATTATCTGTGACAGTTTCACTTGATTAACTTTTTTGCTTTCTTATAAAATTATTTACAAAATAAATTTAAAAAAAAAACAGTTTTATGCTTGAAATCGAACATTTCTAGATCGATTTGAATGCCTATTACCTACAATATAAGGTACACCAAGAATATACACATTTTTGGTCTGTAGCTTCTTCTCAAGGTTCAGTTATGTTTGGAAAATTTGAACTAAAACGGTATATAATCCATCAAATGATTCTAAAAACCACTGTTCAACGACCTTTGTCAAATGCCATGCAAGGTCAGAATGAAAAAAAGTTCTACCGCGTTATTAGACTTCCATCGCGAATGAGGCTTCAATTTAGGTTACGTTAGGTTTGGAAAAGGTGACCTAAAACAGCTATGGAAGGTGTTGTCCAAGTATGGAGTGAATACGAATCTAACTCAGGAATTGCGTCTCTGTATGAGGGAAGCGTTGCATGTGTTAGGGTGAACGGTGGTTTTACGGGGTGGTTTGATATCACAAAAGGTGTTAAACAAGGCTGCGTAATGTCACCGTGGTTATTCAATCTATACATGGATAATTGTATGCAAGAATTGAAAGAGGTGGGATTGGGCGCGAATTTGAATAATTTGAAAGTATGTTGCCTGTTGTATGCTGATGATGCGGTGCTGATTGCTAATAGTATAGATGATCTACAGTCTCTCGTGTCTAGGATGAACGAAGTATGCATGAAGAATGAGTTAATGATGAATGTAAGTAAGTCTAAAGTAATGGTGTTTGAAAGAGAGAGTACGAAAACAGTGTGCAATATAGTTGTGAATGAGGAATACTTGGAGCAGGTGAATGAGTTTGTGTATTTAGGAAGTATGTTTACGAGAGATGGGAAGGCTGACAGAGATATTGAAAGAAGGTTAAATGCAGGTAACTCCATATGGAGGACTGAACGCTGTTGGCGTTAACAAAAAATGTCGAAAGAAACGAAGTTAGCAGTCCACAATGGAGTGCTGGTACCTACCCTGATGTATGGAAGTGAGGCATGGAACTGGCAAAGAAAGGATGAAAGTAGATTGACATGAGATCTCTGAGGCGTATGTGTGGTAAAACCATGTATGATCGTGTGAGGAATGTGGAGATCCGCAAAGAGTGCAAGGCTGATGTAAGCGTAATGAGTAAGATCAAAAAGGGACGCTTAGGTGGTTTGGGCATGTAGAGCGAATGAGCGAAGAAAGGAGTGTAAGGAGGATATATGATGCAAATTCGAATGGTGGCAGAAGTCGGGGACGCTCGAGGAAGACATGGCACGATCAAGCGAATCACATACTCGAGTCGGGCCATGTCAAGAGTCAGAATAAGAGAAGATTATGTATGAGACGATGTATGAATGTGAGTGAGGCAAGGAGTGTGTGCCAAGACCGAGTTGTTTGGCGGTCCGTCCTCTCTGCCTACCCCTGCGGGGAAACGGCGTGATGGATAGTTAGTTAGACCTAAAACAGTATGTAAGCAATATTGTCGTAGTTCATAAAAGCGTTATTTAATCACATGTTACTGTTTATCAAGTGGTTAAATACTCGTAATTGAGTTGGTTAACCCTGAAATTTTTCAGTTATCAAAGTAATTTATTGCCACAGCTGATGGTGCTATTGAATTATTCATGAAACTAGTTGGATTCGACCTCGTGAACGAGTTTTATGTCCATTAAAGTGTGAAATAAAAAAAAACGGTGTCCATTTTACAGAAACGTTACTAATTTTAGCACCTGAATACCGCTATTACAGCAACAATGGAGTGATATAAACAGTTCAGTTTTATTTGTAATTTTTCCGAAGAATAGTTCTTTTAAAGGTAGGTAGGTAGTAGCGATTACTTACGAGAGGACGGACCGCCAAACAACTCTGTCTTGGCACACACTCCTTGCCTCATTCACATTCATACATCGTCTCATACATACTCTTCTATTATTCTGACTCTTGACATGGCCCTACATGAGTATCTGATTCACTTGATCGTGCCATGTCTTCCTCAGGCATCCCTCAATTCTTCTATCATACGCATTCACATCATATATTCTCCTTACACACCTTTCTTCGCTCATTCGCTATAACCATCTAAGCGTCACTTTCTTAATAGTAATCATTACGCTTATATCAGCCTTATGTGGTTTTACCACAAATACGTCTCAGGGATCTGACTTCAACAGCATTCAGTCTACTTTTTTATTTTATAAACTTTTTTTTCTACTTTCATCCGAGTGTAATGACTTCGTCGAGAATCGAGGCCCAGCACCATAATGCTCTATTAGAAATGTTGAAAAATTATAATCACGGACACACCCAAAACATACTAACTATATCGATTATCATTTCAGTGGTGTTACACATTGCAACAGCGGTACAATATATAAATAGGCATATAAATAGTATCGATTGAAAGGAAAAAAAAACATAATGATTAATCCGCAGAGTTATCTTTTGCAGTCAAGCATTCAATTAAAAACCGAAACGTGTTACTAAATTGTAACCATTAATCGGTTATTACATTACAATAGCCGAAACCGGTTATTTGTAATTCTGATACTATGATGAATTGATATTATAGTACAGGGTTTTCCAATAAGAGGTGTTATTTTAAATAGCCCGCTATTTCGGTAGATGTTACAATTGAAGCTGTCATTTTTTGACATTTGACAAGTAGAAACTACGCCATTAATAAAAATGGAACGATACACGCTTCAACAACGCATTGAAATTATTAAAATTCACTTGAGTGAATCAAATGCAAATCATCTTGAGTGATGAGGCCCATTTCCACCTCGGTGGTTTCGTCAACAAGCAAAATTGTCGTATCTGGGGCTCGAAAAACCCAAGAGTTATTGTTGAAAAGCCTCCTTATCCTCAACGTGTGACTGTTTGGTGCGGTTTATGGCCCGGCGGGGTCATTGGACCTTACTTTTTCGAAAATGAGGCTGGAGCAACAGTTACGGTGAATGGATTGCGCTATCGAGAGATGATTAATGATTTTTTATGGCCGGCATTGGATGGTATTGATCTGGACAACGTTTACTTTCAACAAAGCGGTGCTACATGCCACACAAGCAACGAAACCATTGATCTTTTACGATTGAATATCAATATAACACCTCTTATTGGAAAACCCTGTACTTGCAGGTAGCGTACGACCTAACCGTGAGGTGAATCATTGTTGCTTTAATGTACACATTCACGACGAGTCGAATACTAATCGAATTTTCCGCTGAGTACACAAAGTTAACAATATTACCATACGCGTTGTTATTGCTCAATACATGTAATGATGTATTCTGTTAGATACGCCATTTGGTTATGGACATTTTCGCAGTTGATTAAGCGTTGAATAGATACGGTGTAAGTGATATAAATATATCGGATAATCCTCCGAATTGACTGACTAATTGAAGTCACGTAATCAGAATGTTGGATTATTATCGCCCAGGTGAAAGACAACCATTCAGAAACTTGAATTGGCGTTAGCCGAGTGTTGTGACCAGATCTGAATATCCAGGTACTTCCCAATCTTTCACTTGCCCATCTTCTTCCCTCCAGCCTCACAGGATGCCCATAATTGCTCCTGACAGATGCACGGAGAAAAATTGCTAATTTATTTAATAATCTGCCAAAATTATTGGTAATCCGGCTAAAGACGGGATTGCAGGCCTCAATGAATGAATTAACAGGTTCCCTGATAAATTTTTAGTAATATACGAATAAATTATCACGATGCAAAACACGTTTTAACGAAAATCCTTATGTTTTCGCATTTCTGGTGAGACTCGGTATTCATTTTTAAGATATTTCTCGCAGGGGTGAGTAGAGGGGTGGAATGAAATATAAATATAGTTATAAATGTTGCTTGTGCAATGATGGAGGATTCAGCTAGCAAAGGATTGAACCAACGACGCCGCCCGTGGTGTAAACCTACAGCAATGGCACTTCGGCTGCTAACCAACTGGAAAACAACTGGAATTTCTTTCTGTAGCTAGCCCTACAGAACTGCCCCTTAAGTTCTTTGTCAGTGCTTACTCCGGTCAGTTCTTCTTGTCACATGATATCCGATTCTTCAACGTTGCATTTCCACTGTCAAAAAGTCCTCAAACTTAGTTTTAGTATTAGCACTTAGCATTTAAATGTTGAACGTCATTATTACCCTGGACGTTTTTCAAAAACAAGTTGGGGAACTGGGAAAATTCGCGGCTTCCAATTTAAATATACCTACAGCAAAATTGGGCTGACAGATTACGCCATACGCATCATGGCTTTACCTATTTCAGCATATCGCTATATGATATTCAGATATGCTGAAATAGGCCAAGCCATGAGAATATAGCTTGGTCTGTAACAGGCGTAAATTATATCATTACTATGACCAAGCGTAGCAAAGTCCTAGTTATTAGATCAGCAACATCATCAGCTGTAGGCAAACTGATGGAACCTAAGCGCAAGCCAAATACTAAGTTTGGTGATCGAGCTTTCGGAGTATCTGGGCCGAAGGCTTGGAATAAACTCCCTCCGAACTAAGATCCATAACAAGTCCAACAGAATTCAGGTCTAAACTAAAAACATACCTTTTTAAGCTGTCATACCCTTTAATTAAATATACCATTCCTGAGAGAAAGTCCAGTTATATCCAACTATGTCCTAAATCCTGTATCTAAATTTCGCTAATAAACAATTAGTTAATATAAATTAAGTGTTAATCTCAAGTAACCTTCCAGGTAAGTATTGTACTGTATATTATCTCCATATATAGTTAGTAATAAAATAGTAGAAATGTATTATATACTTGTACAGCGCCCTTGAGGTGATTTTGCACAAAAACGGCGCTATAAAAATCATCCAAATATTATTATTATTATTATTATCAGTAAATATGTAAAGAAAAATATAATTTTATTTAATTCAAGGTAATGCCGAGCTTTCTCGTCATTGTGGCTGTATGTGTCGTGGACTGTCACTGGCTGGATGTGCGCCACAGTACCTACACAGTCGACTCGATATTTCGTAATCTATGGTTTAAGACATAGTAAAAATAATCTATGGGTTGTGACAAGGCAGATTGATGGGAATAATTTCAATAATTGGTAATTGCTATCGTGATTGTGATTAATGAATTGACATAACAATTAATAACATTAAATGTCGTTTCTTTCCTTACAGGTAATGTTTTGTTACTGAATGCTTTTCTTTACGTAAATCTTGTGAGATTAACAAAATAAACCTCTACTTTCCTTACAGAGAAACTCTATTGTGTCTTAATTGACTGTGTCGTTCAAATCACAAGGAAAATATCATTATAAATATATATTTTTCAAATGTGTAATCATGTTTATTTGAACTACCTACGTACTTACAAGTCTTATGATTTCAGAGGTAATTTTGGTTTTGATTTATTAAATAAGATAAAATTAGAAACATGCTCCTTTGGACGCAAGGTATATTGTTCACAGAACTACTAATAGTTAGAATAATAGTGAGGAGTAACTGGTTGGTCTTGAATGAATACAGCACTAAAAACTAATAATATTATTTATATTTATAAATAACATTTCAACTTACTCACGAGACCAACGCGGCGAAATGCAATGTTTGGTGACATTCCACCTTGTGGTCATAGTGTACTTCGAAAACTATAATGTGCCAGAATATTCGTCGATATTTCTACTTTTTATTAGCAGAACCATTTTGTCTAATATTAACACACATTATTAGGTTATACGTTCAGTAACGAATAAGTATTAAAAAAAGTTAATTTCGATGTTTTAATTATTTTTTGAAAGAGACGCTCAAAGACATATTTTAAAAAAATCTATTAGCTGCACACAGGAGGCCCTCATGAAAATAATTTACCTCGGGGCCTATGCCATTTTTGGGGACGCTGTGTGGAGGGTCTTTTTGAGGAGAGGAAGTATGAATCAATACCTCCCACTGCGTTACAAGGCTATGGGTCAAGGGTCCTGCTGAGAGGTCTAAAGGTCTGCCAAGACCTAGACAAACCTCACCCCATAAACTCTGGAACGCCTGCTAAGTCGCCAAACGTGGCGAACCAC
Source organism: Hesperophylax consimilis (assembly GCF_061612785.1). Lineage (NCBI taxonomy): Eukaryota > Metazoa > Arthropoda > Insecta > Trichoptera > Limnephilidae > Hesperophylax > Hesperophylax consimilis. The sequence goes on from NC_142864.1 coordinate 8,702,324, forward strand.
TTGGGGTGACCTAATGAAATTGAAAATTTCACAAGTTACTAGTTAAAAATAATTTATTGTATATTTGCGGCACGTTCCAGAGTGGAAGATACTCTCATTATCGCCCTGGTGTAAGATGAGATCACCGTTGAGAGTTGAAACGTTGCTTGAAATGGCTTTGGCCGCGTTTGGTGACCAGATCTGAATAGCCAAGTTCTTCCCCACCCCACTACCTTCTGACTCTTTACATACTCCAATTGAGGATGCCATTGTGTCCATGCCATGGTCCCAGACGGTTGGGAGCAGTTGGGACTCTTGTGCGTTTTCACATATATATATATTTTGTATATTTTTGTTGTTTGTTTTTGGGGTGTTATGCCGTGTTGCGCTAACTCCTTCTTTAGCCGACGTTTCGGACAGCGTTGCAGTGTCCATCATCAGAGCAGATCCGGTAGATCCGAAGATGAATCCGAAGATGATCTACCGGATCTGCCCTGATGATGGACACTGCAACGCTGTCCGAAACGTCGGCTAAAGAAGGAGTTAGCGCAACACGGCATAACACCCCAAAAACAAACAACAAAAATGCTTTTGGCCGTGAGAATCTAAAAACTATATTTTGTATAAGTCAAAAATAAGACGCCACATCGTTTGTTTGCGTTTTTCAATAATGTGCTGAAACTTTGTAATTATTACCAATTAGTAATTAAAGAAAAACGTCTGCAACATTCAAATAATTTATAATACACTGCATAAAATAATTAAGATTAAGCGATAAATGGTTTATTTAAAGAACGGTATTTTTTAATTAAAAATGCAGTTAATTTATGTGTTTCCAAAATAGGAAAGATTGCATTTTGCAATGCGGCGTAATCTATTTACATAGATATATTAGAATTGATTCAATAGACAAGTTTTAGGAATTGCGTACGCACGTGGAAAACACAGCACAGGTAATATTCTAAGAATTATTTGGTGAGAATTCTAGTGAAATGTACATGCATCATGTAGGAACAGTTGGTCAGGTGTAAAAAGAAAGATTCCGATTAAAACTTGGTGATGATTATTAATTTAAGATTTATTTATTTATGATAAGGAATTTTCTGGATTGATAATAATTTATTATTGACTGTGGATTCGTTATCATGTGAACCTATAAGATAAGAATAAAAAAAAATAACCCGTAAAAAAAGGCTTGATTTAGGATTGAACCTTCCGACAACTACACCAAACTCGCCAAATCGGGTACCGCTATTTATTTCGTATATTAATTGCTTTACCGTCATCCGATTTCAGAAAAATGTGTGTATCCGCGTGTGTGTACGTGATTGACACAGAAAGTTGATAGAATGCATTGTCATCACAGAGATAGGAATTAATAGACGAGAAGATAATGGCGAGGGGTAAAATCAACTGTTGAAGAACGAAGGGGGTTAAGCTGACTGTGATTCGTCAATAAATCAATCAGACAGTAAATAGGCATCTCGCATTATAATATCACCATTTAGTTCTTAAAAGTAAAATCTGCTTTTGAATGAATAGACATTTTTACATGGGAGCGTAAATTACTCGCCACGTTATGAACTAATTTGCGAAGTCCAAATTCGGCAAAGTAAATTTCTTCTGTTTGCAGAGTCGTAGTTAGTTAGAGTATTTAGTTAAGACACTTTTACAAATGTTTCATAATTTACTTACCCCAGTAAACAACGATGAGCACACTTGAGAATCGCTACATTGTGATGTGATAGTATATGTTTCTAAAACTGATCCATATAATACGGTGTGAATAAGCTTAAAATAAAGTAAAATAATGCTTACTTATGGAATGTAATACGACAATTGGGTTTATTCTCTTTTTCACATCTATTTTTACAAGTTTTCATATCACAAGTCAACATTTTGCCGTGTTATTTCGTAAAATGAACCGATGATGCCTCGATCATAGTTCGCACAAGAATGATGACGTCACGTTTTCAAATTTCACTTGAGGCCATAGGCGAGCCCAGCCGGCTCCAATGGAACCGGTATGGGGAGTGGGGATAATACGCTTTTAATCACTTAGGGCAGGTCTACTAATATTCATATGTCTATGATTGTCATCAACAACGAGTATATGTGCCGTGTTTCAACTCGATCAGATGTCGTGAAGTGGGTTAATTTCCGCATCCAAGATTTGCATTAATTCATTACCGAAAACAGAAGGAAATTTTAAAAAGTAGATATAGGGCAGCGTTGTGAGGCGGGTTAAGGTGTGGGATGTAGAAAGCCATTAATTATACGAAGGAGGACAAGCAGATGCCGGCAGCTGGTTCCACGTGTGAACGTGTGTTCCGATCGTGTTCGTCTAGTTTGTCCACAAAGCTCCGTTGAATACTCGTCCTAAAATTACCTAAAAAGGAACAAAGTTATCCTCGATGTTTAGATACAAGGTTTTCCAATAAGAGTCGTTATTTTGAATAGCCCGCTATTTCGGTAGATGTTACTTTTGAAGCTGTCATTATCAAGTAAAAACTACGCCATTTAAAAATGGAACGATACACGCTTCAACAACGCATTGAAATTATTAAAATTCACTTGAGTGAATCAAATGCAAATCATCTTGAGTGATGAGGCCCATTTCCACCTCAGTGTCTTCGTCAACAAGAAAAATTGTCGCATCTGGGGCTCGGAAAACCCAAGAGTTATTGTTGAAAAGCCTCTCTATCCTCAACGTGCGACTGTTTGGCGGAGTCATTGGACCTTACTTTTTCGAAAATGAGGCTGGAGCAACAGTTACGGTGAATGGATTGCGCTATCGAGAAATGATCAATGATTTTTTATGGCCGGAATTGAATGGTATTTTGCTGGACAACGTTTACTTTCAACAAGAGGGCGCTACGTGCCACACAAGCAACGAAACCATTGATCTTTTACGATTGAATATCAAAATAACACCTCTTATTGGAAAACCCTATAGTTTCGCAGATGTCCGTAACACAACTCACAGTGGCGCCATTCTTCAAAATCTTAGTAGACCAATTAGGGCACAAGTTCAACCACTTTAAAATAAATAATATTGGTAATAATAAACAAACACAAGTTTCTATGTAATAATGACGGAACTTTACTGATTAGGCACGCGAAGGCTCCTTCCATGCGAGTCACAAATAACGTGGCCAGTCGTGACATCACGGCACGACGTGACGAAGAGACAAGGTGTTCCTTTGTAATTAATGCTTCACTTGTGTTATGACGCATGCTATATCCACTTATCCACTGTTGAAAGGCATAAGGGACCAATTCATAAATACCCACTACATTTTACAATCAAACGAAAATGAAAATCGTAAAAATACAATGGAATCTAATTCATTTCAGGATAATTGATGTGGACTCTCTCGCTGCAGCAGTTGGTCCAGTTTCTTCAACACCTAGGATTTTTGCTGCAGAGTCTCCATCTTCTATCTTCGTCGAACGTCACAGCGGTGCTGCCAAGGTCTGGTATGTATGTGAGAATATTGTGTCAGCGCTTTATTAGCAGCAGACACATACCTGGACGGATGACGAACCTCGTGCTGGCACTGTTGGTGGACGCGGTGGACTCTCTCGCTGCAGCAGCTGGTCCAGTTTCTTCACCATCTAGGATGCTTGCTGCAGAGTCTCCATCTTCTATCTTCGTATCACCTGTTCCTGTTCTTCATTTTACTTACCCAACCTTGCCTCCCCACTTCCTTTTCCCAATCACGTGTGTACGTGACGCGGAAATGCAGGTATTTCTCTGAAAACTAATGGCATTACAGAAGTTAATATAAGAAATAAATTACGGTATACCCAATCGAGATTTGGCTCAGTTGTTACCGCGGTTGACTCCAGTCCTGTGTAGGATGGTTCAATCTTCAGTCAAACCAATTTTTTAATATTTATATTTTTTATTAATAAAAATAGATTTACTGTAAAATGAGGTGATTTGAAGGCGGGTGACTCCGGACATGTATATTGTGTATGACATTCATTTATCACGTGCATTGATGTAATAGTCAATGATCACGTTCCCCCTAAGAGGGGGTTAGCGGTTATCAGTTATTTTTTTTTTTTTTTTTTTTATTTTTTTTTATTTATTTGCAAAAACAGTACAAAAACCAATACATTGCAAAAGCGGTAAACAAATTATTGAAGAAAATTTTATACATAAGTATACAGTTAAAACATATGCAAAAGCGGTAAACAAAATATGGAAAAAAAATTATACATAAGTATACAGTTAAAACAAATACAATATTTCGCGCTTAAAGTCGTTGTAGGACATATGGAAAATATCCAAGTTAGCTGGAAGGGAGTTAATTAACCTAGTGAGTCTTCCCAGGGGCATCACCATTGGTAAGTTAGTTCTGGACCTGGGAAGAATTAAAAGCCTGTGTTGGCGGCCTCTCGTGAAATTATCCGGGACATAAAGTCCTATTTTTGACAGAATGTCTGGAATTGATACTAAACCATTCAGAAGCTTGTAAGCCATCATCAATAATGCGACGTCCCGTCTGGAACTAAGGCTGCAGATATTCAGCATTCCCGAGATAAATGCTGTTGGAAACAGCCATGGGTAAAAACCAAACTCTCTCATATAGAGGTATCGTAAAAATTTCTTTTGAATTTTCTCGACCATTAGTACATAGACAGTGTCCTCTGGCCCCCATACCTGAGATCCACTCTCGAGAATGCTACGCACTAAGCTAAAGTAAAGCAGCCTAATGACTGCAAGGTTTGTCAGTTCCTTTGAATTGTGTATGACAAAACCTAACATTCTTGTAGCTGATTTACAGATCTTTTCAATGTGAGCGTGAAATGTTAAGCGAGCGTCATACACAATTCCTAAGTCCTTATAAGTCACCGTATGCTTTAGTGATGTATCTTTCATTTTGTAATTAAAATATACGATCTTTTGTGACCTCGTAAAACACATAACTGAGCATTTTTGGAAGTTGAAACCGAGTTTGCTGTCAATACTCCAGTCAATAATTGCATTTATATCTTCCTGGAGCTTTTTACAGTCTTCTAATGATCTTATTCTTAAGAACAGTTTAATATCATCTGCAAAAAGTAAAAAACGGACGAATTTGATTTTTCCCCGAATATTATTTATAAAAATTAGAAACAATAAGGGTCCTAAATTGGAACCCTGCGGCACACCAGAGTTTGTAGGATACGCGTTAGAGTTAAAACCACCATAGGAAACGAATTGTTCCCTTTCTTTTAAATAGTTAGCAAAGAGTTTAATTAAGTTTTCGGAAAAACCAATTTCTTCAAGCCTACTTAAGAGCACTAAGTGATCAACCTTATCGAAAGCTTTCGCAAAGTCATGGTATGACGTGTCAACTTGCTCATTATTATCGAGCGCTCTCGCCACGTAATCAGTATATTATGTGCCGGCGTCCGTGACCGATGTACGCGTGTTGTTTATTTAAGGCCAGTATTCATAAGTTTGCTTAAAAATTCACTTTCATCGAAGTTTTATAGTTAAAAAACATTGTTTTTTATGGGTTGATTTTTTAAAATTCTAAGTTACAGGTATTTTCATTATATTTTTTAAGTTTTCAATTTGGTGCCGTTCTTTATTGGTGAATTCAGCGGCGTTGTAGCCAGTTGGAACATGAATTTCTAAAGAAACTAGTGGTTTCAGTATCAGTCTAAATTCATGTATTATAAAGAGGATGCATTTAATTAAAATAAGACATATGTAGTTAGGTTGAAGAAGCAAATAGATTTAATATTATTCTCGATCACTTGTATGGTCAGTTTTATGTCGACATTGCAGCTTGCCTAATAGGAATTCCATTAGTTGACACCCACAAGGCTAAATTAACAGTTGTTAAATGATTTAGGACTTCTGTGTGATGTGTGGGGCGAACATTACTTGATATTACAAGTGGGATATATTATGGTACGTATAAAAGAGCTGAGCCATGAATTACGGGAAAGGAACGAAGCAACTACAAGCGGCATTTCTCACTACCTGCTGTTGCTTCGTTCCTTTCCCATAATTTGAGGATCAGCTCGCGTATGTATACGCAGCATTATACAAACAGGAAACATCCACACACCTTGTGGTCCCGGTAGGGAAATAAACATTTCATCAAACAACGGAGGAAACGCAAGATTGCAGTCATATTATAAATAAGATTACAGATATAAGTTAACCCCTCCAGTGCTTTAGGGTCATATATGACCGGGCGTCCATATTTTACAAATGTATTTTTTTCTATGATGCGGAAATACGTAATTTTTTCATGTTAGAAAGAGAAATATATATAGTATATTTATATTAACCCACCTTCTCGTACCTACTCTCACCTTTTGAGAAAGGTGGGAGGAGACAAAAAAAAAACAGGGAAACATTGTCTTACAGGGTGCTATTATTTTATCAACTAAATTAATTTTTTTGTTAATTTCTAAAGTCTGTATCTAATATTCTTTCAAGTTGACACCACACAAGAGTCCCAACAGGCCGAAACCAGGCTTTGGTACCCCCAATATATAAGTAACAGTGCTATAAGGCTGACGAGTGCGGGTGGAACTACCGTATACATTGATCTAATAAGACCCGTACACCACAATGTTACTGTTAAACAAACTACAGGGTATTCCAATAAGAGGTGTTATTTTGAATAGCCCGATATTTCGGTAGATGTTACTTTTGAAGCTGTCATTTTTTGACATTTGACAAGTAGAAACTACGCCATTAATAAAAATGGAACGATACACGCTTCAACAACGCATTGAAATTATTAAAATTCACTTGAGTGAATCAAATGCAAATCATCTTGAGTGATGAGGTCCATTTCCACCTCGGTGGCTTCGTCAACAAGCAAAATTGTCGCATCTGGGGCTCGGAAAACCCAAGAGTTATTGTTGAAAAGCCTCTCTATCCTCAACGTGTGACTGTTTGGTGCGGTTTATGGTCCGGCGTAGTCATTGGACCTTACTTTTTCGAAAATGAGGCTGGAGAAACAGTTACGGTGAATGGATTGCGCTATCGAGAGATGATTAATGATTTTTTATGGCCGGAATTGGATGGTATTGATCTGGACAACGTTTACTTTCAACAAGACGGCGCGGGCCCTACGTGCCACACAAGCAACGAAACCATTGATCTTTTACGATTGAATATCAAAATAACACCTCTTACTAGAAAACCCTGTACATTACATCGTGAAGAGATATTGCGTTAAGTATTCCTCGGGCGTCAATGGAATGGAATATAATAAAGGAGTATTGCGGGGTTCACTAGTAATATCAAAATGCAATAAACAAAGTAATTCACACAAAATAAACACGAGTTATTCTAAATTAGGAAGTTATTAATTAAATTAACTGCTTAGAACTTGTTATTTTTTGGCATTGCTTATATGTCTTGCATTTTCATTTAATATAATTTATTTTTTTTATATATAACTTTACCGTTGAATTTTTAACCACGTGTCTAAAAATGTACCGTTTTTCATCTTCTTTTAGACACGACACACTTTATTATCAATATTTATCTAAATTTAACATTTCCTAATTTTCTCTCAATAACATAGCAATGAAATATGTTTACTGTACATTCCTGTTACCTACCTTAGAACAGGTCACACCTAGTGAGGTAGGTAATGTAAAACATACAATTAAATTATGTACAATAATTACTTTTGGTAACTTCTAATGATGTCAATCTATTTTTTTGTATGAAAATGTAAGATTGTATTTCAATAAACGCCGATTTATCGGCATTGAAAATAAAATCAGTTCAGTTTCAGTGCCGGCAACCCGGGCGTTTATTTAAGGTTGGTTCTGTACAGAAGTTTTTTTTCATTACCCTCCTCACTAGACAAAGTCTGTTCTGAGGCTGGTAATTAACAATTTATATATGAACCAAATGTTTAGTAAAAAATAGTAAAATAAAAATAATAAGAAAAATAGTAGTAAAAAAATAAGTAATATAAAAATAGAAAAATAAGTGTAGTAGTATATGTGTTGAAAAATGATGTATAAAAATATGAAATGAGTATTTCGTATTATAATTAATTGTAAAATTTTGTAATTTTGTTAAAATAAAAACAATAACTTTATAAAATCTGAAAAGAACGCACTAACTTTTTAACCCTTAGAAGACGGTTAAGATTTTTTAAATTTCTCAAAGTTAAATATAACATTGAGAATTATTTTTTTATTTAATATAGATATAATTGGGAACAGTGGTGTTATATAAATTACATATTGGTACAAAATATATTTATAATAGCAATCTCACCAAAGAAGAATCTGGTTCTTGTGCTTGGTGAGCAAGTTACACTAATTATAAGGAAAATAGAATAACATTATGCAATAGGTAAGTATATATCATCTATATGTGTAGGTGTACACATATAGGATTCCGTTGCATACTAAAAATTGAACAATTAAGAGAGTAATTAAAAACATTTATATAAAGTAGAGATGAATATAGACTGATAATAAATACAAAGAAAGGGAAAAACAGGCAAGTATTTAGTTAATTATTCCTGACAAGTATAACTTCAGTTTTTGTTTCAGTTTGTTGATATCTTTTAATTTTTTTATTTCAATCGGAAGGTTGTTGAAATACTTTATTCCTAAATAGATACAATTGTTTTGCATTTGTTTGTTATTATATTTGAAATAATTGACAGGCATCTACAATGTTAACGTTTTACAAAGGAATTTTCATGGATAATATTGATACGCATTGAAAACTTCTAAAACCTCTATACACTGCACATTGCAGTGCACCTGAAGAAAGTCATGATTTAACTGAACTGCTATTGTAGTTGGTCAGATTCAAAGGGTTAATTAAAATTTCTCGTCACGGTTCTTGCGAACTGCTTCAGTCATCAGATATTCAAAATTCATAATATATTATTGTTTTAGTTAAGTGAATGTTGAACACGATATAATAATATTAAATATTTATACTTAACAATAAGTCATAAGCATTAAATACAATTATTCTGATGCCAGTGGACGATAACGACATTATTATTTGATAAATAATATTATTAAATAAATATACATTTGGCTGTGAGAGCATTCTATATTTTATTTGGATTTTATTTTTAAATGGATTTTAAAAACAATGTCAATAAAAACTTTCATAAATTTTATAAAAAATCAGAAATACCTATTGGCAGCACTATAAGAAGAATATTGTAAAGCGAAATATCGATTTACCAAAAAAACAGATACGGAACACGTAATCAAATTGGCCAAATTTCGACGCAATTCAAAGCAAACCGGGTCAATGACATCGCAAATGTCATCTGAAGAAACGTGATGTTAGCATCTAAACGCGAAATGTGAAAATGATAGTATTTTTGAGTTTTGGAACAAAGTGGTCCCAGTCTTAAAAAATCTTGCATGAATATTATCATGAGTAAATATTTTAACCCGAGCAGCACACGGCCCTCTTCACCATAAAACCTTTATAAGACCGGTCGGTGGCCGAGTTGACATTGCGCTTGGATCCCACTCGGGCGTAGTGTGTTCAATTCCTCGGCTGGCTAAGTCCTCCATCACAACACAAGCAACATTTTCAGCTTACTGTGGTGGTAGTAAGTAAGTGGTAAGATTTTCAAATATTGTCAGGTTATTCGTAACCCGGGAATGTGTCTTTCTTTAAAAAAAAAAAAAAGACTGATTATGTTACTGCACATTGCTCTGTACCTACTATCACAGTAACTTAAGTACAAACATATTAATTATTGAACTCCTTTGTACAACAGAACTCGCTATGACAACTAAACTTGTATTGTACCTGCTTATATCGTTCATACTCAGTTTATTATGTTACGTATTATACACCTATTATTGTACTTCTGAACAACTTACCTAGATGTATGTATTAACCATTGGCGTTCCAAGTGTTAATTAAAATTTGAACTCGTTTTAGGACAAGTTCACATCAAACTTAAACCGTGTTTATTATGATTAATCCTATTCGTTGGTTAAACCTTCGGGTTGTTGTGCGAGGCGTGAGCAGGGGCAATTGACGATATCGGCACGGGTCATTGCGGGTTCCCTGCCTGCAAACAATGGGATGTTCATGAGAACTGGCAACAATACGTTTGTTCCAAAGGCTAACGGTGCGACTTGGCTCGAGCGTTCACTGCATTCTCACGCCGCCGGAGCTGGGCCCGAAGTCAGCTGAGAATCGCGCAGAATGGGTAAAGCCGTATTTACATGGGCTAGTGTTTTCAGAACTTCTTCATTTATTAAAAACCTTAAATCTCAGAAATTTCTTCACCGATTGTTTTGAAATTTTGAAACAACGTTGCATTTGAATAAACGTCAGTTTTTATATACCTAAATAATGTAGATGTCACTTGTGACACGTAGAAACATTTTTTACACAGCGCTATCTGTTGGAAGTTAAAGCAACACGCGGTATTGTTTCTGTATCTGCAAAGCCAGGCTGAGCATTGGTCGGTTGTTTCGCAGTACTTGGATAATAATAGAACTTTTTTTCTTTATAACGTGTTCAGATTTGATGTACATCACCTAACCCAAAGATATTAGAAGAACGAGATATGCCATGTTGGCCGCCGGACCGTAGCCGGAGTACTACCTAATTAGGGTACTTTGAACGGTATCGGGACGTGTACGCACAGAAATCTGTTCTATGTATTAGTGCGGATACCTTAGCGCAAGCGAAGGTGTGCAGTAGTATTGGTGAACAAAACCGGCGACACTCGGCAAAACAATTCCACACAGTACGAACTGCTCATAGCACATCTCGTTCTTCTAATATCTTTGACCTAACCCCAGACAGAGGTCGTACGTACACCGATGAAAAATCTTCCTTCTCACGCGTCTTGTTTTAACACAAAAAAGACAAAAATATGTTAGAACGATGGCGTCACTCACGATCTCTCTCTGGGACTACTATAAAAAGCATTCTGCTTTTTTGTTGCTTATGACTTATAAATCATGTTGTTCGTGCAATTAGAGTTGACCCAAAGAACAACATATAGCATTGTGTGTATGAGTGTATATTTATGCACTTTCGTCAGTGAAGACTTTAAAAAAAGTCACTGAGAAACAAGATGTCTGTCTTGTTGGCGTCTACGCATTGTTCTTGTCGAGAAAGTGGCAAGAAGTGTCTACAATTTGAACACTAGAAAAGTTTTCTAGTATTATTTTATGTATATTTTTTAAATTTTATGTTATGTAGGGACCAAATAAATTCTTAAGAAAACTTACGAATGCAGGAATAACATAAAAAACGTTATCATCGATGAACTTTCATTGATAATGATGATGACAGCATTAGGACTTACCTGAAAGAAAAAAAGAAAGCATTATTAGCAAGATGAAAAAGTGGTTCCCGTGGAGCGTTTTTGGGTACATTTTGGGCAGCGATAAGTGAACTACAGTGAAATGGAAAAAAACAATCAAAGAAATAAGATTTCAATCCATGCCTTATTATTAAATCATCAATCATTATTCTGGTAAGATATGAAAGGGTCCGGAGAAGATCGATGTCAACTATTGTCAACTAATTGACGTATACCCGGCGTTATCTTTAGGATATATACATATACCATTGCAGACTTTTCTGTAGGTCTTTTTGAGATGTACAATTCCGTAGTACATCATTTTGATTGTATCTTGTAAGTTGCCAACGTTAGCAATAAAAGCGCCCGAAAATATTTTTTTACGAATTATTTACAAAATATCGACTTTTAGCTAGATTCTATAAATATAATATGCATGTATTATACAGGGTTTTCCAATAAGAGGTGTTATTTTGATATTCAATCGCAAAAGATCAATGGTTTCGTTGCTTGTGTGGCACGTAGCGCCGTCTTGTTGAAAGTAAACGTTGGCCAGATCAATACCATCCAATTCCGGCCATAAAAAATCATTAATCATCTCTCGATAGCGATCCATTCAACGTAACTGTTGCTCCAGCCTAAGTTTCGAAAAGTAAGGTCCAATGACTCCGCCGGACCATAAACCGCACCTAAGTCACACGTTGAGGATAGAGAGGCTTTTCAACAATAACTCTTGGGTTTTCCGAGCCCCAGATGCGACAATTTTGCTTGTTGACGAAGCCACTGAGGTGGAAATGGGCCTCATCACTCAAGATGATTTGCATTTGATTCACTCAAGTGAATTTTAATAATTTCAATGCGTTGTTGAAGCGTGTATCGTTCCATTTTTATTAATGGCGTAGTTTCTAGTTGTCAAATGTCAAAAAATGACAGCTTCAAAAGTAACATCTACCGAAATAGCGGGATATTCAAAATAACACCTCTTATTGGAAAACCCTGTATATATAAACCTTCCGGAAGAAATTCTCTAAATGATAGTGAAAACTCTATCAAAATCAGTTGCGTAGTTTAGAAGAAATAAGCGCACAAAAAGACAGACGCGGTTAGCGACATAATTATATATTATTTAGAGTTGTGCATTGCGTGCAATTGACGGAACTTCAATCGACCTGTCAACAGTTGCTTTGTTAACGTCTGCAGAAACGATACCCAAAGTTTGCGAATGCGTTGATAATGATTCCTTTTGTATAGAGTTCACATGTGAATATAAAGAAATATACATTATACCCGGGAATGTTTGTCTTTCTTTTTAAATAAAAAAAAAAAAATTATTGTACATAACTGAATTGCTTCATTAACAACATTTTATATATGTTTAAAGATAAATTGAAGATGTCCACTGACTTGGTATTATTGTTTTTTGGAAGCTTATCAATTATAGCATTAACGGACTATCAACTAAATCATTTAGAATTTTATATAGAAATCAGTGAAAATTCTTCTGTCTGAATATTTAAGCATATTAATATAATTGAACAGGGTGTTGTAGTTCAACATAATTGCTGGAATACCCATTTTAAAATTTATAAAACGTAAGAATTTGTTTTGTATCCTTTCAACAGCTTGTACATGTATATTATAATGCGTGTTCCAGACAGGAGAATTGTACTCAAGTTGACTTCTTACATAGGCAAAATAAAACAATTTAATACATTTTTGTTATTTGTTTTTGGGGTGTTATGCCGTGTTGCGCTAACTCCTTCTTTAGCCAACGTTTCGGACAGCATTGCAGTGTCCATCATCAGGGCAGATGTGTTATTTGTCAAAGCGCAACACGGCATAACACACCAAAAACAAATAAGAAAAATACTTTTAGTCGTGAAAATCTTAAATCAATTTAATACACTTTATATTGTTAGTTTCTGGTTAGCTTAGTTATAAATCCCAATTTAAGTTCATGTAAAATATGCATGAAGGTGTGGAAAATGGGGAAATCCGGAAATAATACAAGGCTAATGAATAAGATTAGGAGTGTGAGGAGAATAATATACGACGCGAAAGTTAATGATATAAGAAGTCGGGGACGCCCGAGAGAGGCATCGCACGATCGAGTGAATTAGATACTCGAGTCCGACCTTGTCAAAGAGTCAGAAGAACAGAAGAGTACCTAAATATGAGACGATGTATGAATGTAAATGAAATATTACTATTATGGACAATGCGGGAGAAAGCTTGTACAAAAAACCACTGGTACACGGGCACAACACAAGATTTACAGAAGGAAACGGGCTAAAAACTCCTCGAATTTCAAATAAGTATGGAGGCCGTACTCTTGAATACTTGGTACCTGTGATCTTCAACAAACTAAATAAAAACTTACTAATTGTGAATAATGAGAGTGATGGTTAGTTAGTTCTATCACTATTTTTCGTAGATCCACCGTTGTTAAAGTTTGCGGCTCGTGTAAATTGGGCTCCGGTAAAGAATGAACGTGAAAAAGTAGAATGCATGATAAGACGGATAACAAAGCGGAAAGGTTCCCTGGTACACTTTCTCACAGTCGGAGTCCCACGTATCCAGATCTAGTCACTAATACATATACTAATATCAGATGAGTACGATATTTTTTGCTATGAATGAAGTTTTAGTTCAGACTGAACATAAAATGTTATTATTATTTTTTAAATTAATTAACTTGTAAAATATGTAGAGCACAAAACGTTGAGAACGTAAGGTAAATCTAATTGAGCACGAGAACAGCTTAAGATTCAGTAGGATAAATTTCACCATTTAAATGAAAATTCCCACAATATTCCCCGTTTCGGGAATATACCCCAAAAATAATTTTCGGGAATTTATCACTGGCGTTCATAGACATTCAAATTAATAGACTTGCTCATTACCCTGATCTGGGTATCATTTCGACGAGCTGGAGACAAACCACGTGATCATATTTTTGAAAACGGGAGGGTGCGAGAATGCATTGAATAATCTACGATATCAGTTGTTTATTGACCGCCGAAGAGCGCACATTGAAATAAGCAGACCCTGCACAGAAAAGTAAAGTTCGCTAAAGTAAGGTAAAGATTTGTGGGAATTTTTTGCGCAGAATCTGAATGTTCGTTTTTAAACGAACCGCTGGCGTAACGACGCTAAAAATGAGTGAGATGGGTAAATTATAATACATTTGTAAAAGGAATGATTTGGGAAGAAAGGGAAGATCTGGTTTTTCATATCAGGTAACTAAAGAAAGCTAAAGTAACTGTTTTGAGGTCATGGATGACTTGATACCATTTTTAATCTTTTTCATTTTACGTGCATTTTTGCAGCGTTTTTCGGTTTATAGGGAAATTTCCAAAAATATAATACAAGCAGAGATGTGCAAAATGGGTACCCAAAACCATTTGAAATGCAAAATGGAAATGAGTCGAAACTTACCCATTTGAAAATCCAAAATGGTTTTTAGAAAAGTATTTCAAATGAAAAACACCTAAACAATGAAACAGTAAAAACAAACAGCTTTCTGTTAAAACAATTATTGAATTTTAACCCTTTCCTTCCTGACGGTACAAATTTGTACCTGTTGATTTCCTGCCTAAAATCTATGCCGCCTTATCATCTATACCTTTGCTAAGCCTGACGATACTTTCTAGTACCGTCTAGCTAGCCAATAACAGCAAAGTATTTGACATACGGCGATTTGGCGCCAAGTAGGGCAAATAATAAGTCTTCGCAACGACGACCGTAATGCGTGGTGACGTGCTGTTGTTTTAGAAAATATTTAAAAATAGGTATTACTTGGTAAGTGCCATTATTGTTTATTACACTTGGAAATTAAGGTTTTTTTTATGTAGTAAATGTGTTTTTAGTGCATAATTCTAGTTATTAGTGTTTGAATAACTCGAAAAATCGTTAAGGACTAATAAGTACCGTCAGTAACTTCTTGTTATACTTTATTTGTTTGAGACATGAGTGAAATTTATTATTTTTATATCGAACAAGTCCACGAATGCATATGAGACAACAATTTTTTTTTATTTTTTTTTTGATTTACTAGATTCTTATATGCCTTGAAGAGGTGAATCATTTAAATTTACTGAATTTAAAGTTAATGTTCTTTATACAAATAGAACGGCGTCATATGCGCCTCGCAATTTTTACCTCATGTGGGTATTTTAAAAATAATTTTTTTTATACAATCGTCCCGTACAATTTTTTTACGCTTTTTTCAGGTCTTCGAAATGGATATTTCAAAAAATAATGCTTTGATTGAAGCATTACTTTTAGAAGACCTTCCGGATTGCGATGCGAATTCAGATGTGGAGTTGTCTGATGAAGAAAATATTGAAAATATGCAACTACATACATCTAGAACGTTTGATCAAATTTTCGAGGAAGCGTTGGAACAATCTTTAGATCAAGCTGAACTTGAGGTTACAAATGAGATCGGAGAAAAAAATGGAGAAGTAAGTCAATGCGCATTACCCTCCGGTTCTTCAGAAACTGTTGCTTTGATACCATCTAAAAAGAAGAAGAATATTGAGCCGAATCGTAAATGGAAAAAACGCGATTTAGAAACTTATCTTCCAGAATATTCTACAAATACGGGTGTGGTCGAAGAATGTTTTGCTGGATGTAATACACCCACCGATATTTTTTTAGTTTTCATTGATGATATTCTGGATATAATTATATATCAAAGTAACTTATATGCAGTCCAACATGATAAGGTCCTCAACCTAAAAAAGGAAGAACTGATGGCTTTTATTGGAATGAACTTTTACATGGCCTACAATACTAGATCTTCATGGACAGATCATTTTTCGTCGGCCCCTGATTTGAACAATCCTTTGGTAAGCAAGACCATGCCCAGAGATAGATTTGCAATTATTTTGTCCAACCTCCATTGCAATGATAACTCTCAACTGCTTCCTAACTGCAAAGACAAACTATACAAAATCAGACCTATAGTTGATGCTTTGAACAAACAATTTCAAGGGTGCTACCACGGAACGAGAGAAGTGAGTGTTGATGAATCAATGATAAAATTCAAGGGAAGGTCAGTCTTGAAACAATATCTTCCGATGAAACCAAAAAAGAGAGGCTATAAGCTATAGTGTCTGGCTGACCAAAGAGGTTTTATAAAAAAATTCATGATTTATCAAGGAAAAGACGAAGTAATGAATGCAAAATTTTCCGATTGCACTTTAGGAGAAAGAGTGGTTTTGGAATTGACAGAATCTGACTGGGGGAAGGATAAAGTAGTTTACTTCGACAATTTTTTTACATCGGTAGCTCTACTGGAGAAACTGAAGACTGAAAGAACTTACGGATGTGGAACAATGAGGGTTAATCGTAAGGGTGTACCCAACAATCTGTTAGCTGACTCTAAATTGAAACGTGGAGAATGTGACTATCGATTTTCTAGTTTGGGCATCGGGTTTTGGAAATGGAAGGACAACAAAGTCGTAAACATTGCTTCGAATTTTCATGGCAACGAAGAAGAAACTGTAACTCGCAAAGAAAAAAAATGGATCCAAATCGACAGTATCTTGTCCAAAATCTATCAAAGACTACAACTCTTACATGGGCGGTGTAGATACAGCTGACAGATTGAGGGCTTGTACTGTGTAGACCGAAAGTCTCCAAAATGGTGGCACAGATTGTTTTGGGGAGTTCTGGATATAGCTTTTGTAAATGCATATGTTGTTCATGGGCTGATACTTGAAAAGACTTCTGTAAAAGAGTTTAGACGGTGAGTTGCACAAGGATTGATGACAAAAAAAGATCTTGACAAGAAAAAAAGGTTATCGAGGGAAAACCAACCCAGCCCTGGCCCATCTAAAAGGCGCAAAGCAAACTATTCGACATTGAAAGATGTTATGTTGGGTAACAGAGGCATACACTGGCCTACTTTTGTAGAAAACAGAGGCAGATGCGAAGTATGCAGCATCAAGAAGATACAGTCAAAGCCTCACTCAAAATGTTCTCACTGCAATGTATTCTTATGTCTAAATGAAAAGAAAAACTGCTTTACTGAATACCACGAGATTCATTTTTAATTATTTATAACTATTAATTTAACGATTTAATTAGTTTAAAAAAAAACCTATGTTTTAAAAGTTCCTATTATACACATTACTATGATACACAAAGTTCCTGACGGTACAAATTAGTCCAGGTCACAGTAATAATACCTAGAATGCAAATAAAAATCTAAAAAAAAATTATGTGTTTCCTTTACAACATATTATTAAGAATCTCATATAAAACCATTAATTTTGTACTTTTTTCTCATAGCCGTTAGGAAAGGGTTAACCAAATTTGTCATTTAATAATGGACATCAAAGTACAATAATTTGTGGAATAACTTACTTACGAAGTCCGAACTGCGTATTTCCTTTTCTGTGTTCAATAGGAGGCAATACGACAGTACTGGCTTGAAACACGCACGAGTTTGTTATGCTAATTCTCTTCCTAAACTGTTGTACAGCCTCCAAAAGGAAATGCGCGTCCGGAATTATTTCAATTCTCTAAACAAATCATAGATACTGATAGAAAATGTGTAAAAAAATCTTGAATTTGAGTGGAATATAGTTTTATGCATCTATTATTAACTAAATATTGACATTTTGAATTAATTTTTCTTAGGGCCATCTTCAAAATAGAAACCACTATCGAAAATGTATATGTACAGAACTGGTTATTTGCTCAAGGAAGGAAATATTATAAAGAATGCCTTACAACTTAATAGTGTTCTTATTTTTCGAGTAAAAATCTTATCTCTAAATTAACTTTCATCAAAAACTTTATATTACGCTGATGCGATTATTTTTATTTTTATTTCTATTATCCCTAGCATTATCTATTATTTTTATTTGTATCCTACCTTATTCTTATTTTTATCTTTATGTTTACAAGATTCACCTACTCCAATTCTTTTCCTGTATGTGATCATGTACATAATATTATATATTCAGTATTGGTTATTTATGAAGGGAAAGAACTATTTTAAAGAATACCTGACATCATTAAATAAGTTCATTTGCTTTATTATTCTTTTTTTCATTTCAATTCTGTTTAAAATTTCTTTTTAAAATAATTATTTAATTTATCTTTATTTTCATCGCTTTCTTATTTTCAGTTAAACCCATTTAACCTATACCTATTTTACAACTGAATGAATCATGTATTACATTTATATAATTATACACAAATTTCGACTACCATAATACGGACATGTGTCTAGTGTGGTAGTCGAAAAGCATGTAAAAAACCTGTATCCAAATATATTTTTATGAATAAAGAAAAAAAAAATGTTATATTAGAGGGTCTATGGTGCCGTATACCAGTTTTTTTTTGTAATGGTATCACTTATTTTGCCAGGGCTTCTACCAGGGAGCAACTTGACAAACATAAATATCTCTCATGGCCTGGATAAGGACCGACTGACCTACGAAAGAAGATGAGTTGAGATAATGGGAAAAATGTCCCAAAAATGCATTTAAATGGAAAATGCATCGAGAAAAAGGAGAGAGGCTCCTCCGATTACGTCTCACCCCAGAAGATGGGTGGAAACTTGAGTGGCAAACGGCCAACGTGGGAAATGCCCATCTCATACAGGACCCCACCGAGAGACAGCCTGGGTTCTCATTGCATCGCAAAACCTGGTCCACCATCAATAGGTTAAGGTGCTCCCATAGTCGCTGTGCCCACGTGACGCACAGATGGGGCCTTAAAGAGTCGGCGATGTGTGAATGTGGTGCGGTGCAGACCACCGAACATGTGGTCAACGAATGCCCGCTACATTAATTCCCCGGCGGGATTGATGAGGTTCACATGGCGACGCCTGAGACCCTAGACTGGCTCGCAGACCTAGATGTCCCCCTATGACCCCCCCCACCATACGAAAGATGAAGAAGATCGAGAAAAACATTTTAAATGAAAATGGCAGAAAACAAAGTATTTAAAAATCAAAATTGCATTACCATTTGAAATTGATTTTTTTGAAATACAGCCCATCTCTGAATGCAAGAATCCTAAGTGGACGAGAAACCGGGTAGTTAATTAATAAAATTAGTCATGCTGCAAATTCTAAGAAAATGACAGCGATGATGGGCGGATTTGGACAACACTCCCTAATTAGGTGCAATATTATCAACTGAGATGGATACATTTAAGATGCGTGCTAACGAACTGACTAATAAATTTATTATTAGTTTACTCGTTCGTTCCTTGACCCCCATAAACAATATATAAGACAAACAGACAGGCAGTCAAAGAGTTTTACTGCTTCAAACAACTAACACACAACTGAGTTCCTGCTTTATAGATTAGTTAAATCATAACAACAGTACGTATTTTTGTTTTCAATCTTTGATCTAAAGCTGGACGCACACGGCAGAGCATTTGGCCCATCCGTTTGGACACGGTTCAAATTAGGAGGCCACACACGACAGAGCCGAGCCAGGTTTGATCTATGTCCAGTGATGCCAAAACAATTCGAACGTGTGAACTAAATAGTTTATGGGTACGTAAAATAGACAAATTTTCACAAAATATTAATTAAATATAATTATTTGTTTTTTTTTTTAAATACTGGACAAATAAAGGTTAAATTAAATTGAGTATTAAAAATAACACTTGTAAATAAACGTGTATTTTTTTTTTACAAAATATCTGTTTGAAAAAAGTTAAGTAGTAAGAAATAATATAGGTGCTTAGATATCATCTAGAACAAAATCACATCCGCTGGAAATTGAATTTTTCTTCCGTGACGTTGTACGACTCGATATCTGAATTCAAACGGAGCCGATTTTGGGTCAGGGATTATTTGCACACGGTCAAGCAGAGCCACCAGAGTTTCCGCACACACAACGAATTTTGGCTCATTTATTGTTTTTGTGTTTAATTCGTAGAAGTCCATTTATTTTTTTAAAGTTTAATAATATAATTATTAAGTTCTACAAGTATTTTCAAAAATCAAAGTTCAGAAGCAAGAAATCAAAATTCAAAAGAAAGTATTTTCAGAAATCAAAAATGCGGTCTAAATATAGTTTTAAAACCAATAATAACATAGGAACAAACCTTAAAAACTCTAAAAGTAGAAATGCTAAACTTAATAATAGTGGCATATATGAATTAAAATGTGACCATGCTGACTGCAACACTACTTATATCGGACAGACGGGAAGGGATTTCTCAACTAGATTCAAAGAACATGTAAGAAGTTATAATAATAAAAACACTTTTTCAAAATTCGCAGAACATCTCTTAGTGAATAATCACGTCCCGCTTGACAACGATGAACTTAAAGCCTTACATATAGAAAGAAAATACCTAAGATTAAATTTACTTGAACAATTAAAAATCAATAAAATAACCAATGACCCCAATATTCCCCGCTTATAAGTATGTTCACAAAACCTAAACAATATAACACATTTAAATAAATTAATAGCAGCCACATCATTATTAAACAATTAAGATAACATTAGTGTGGGGAAAACAGACTTCAAAATACCCCCCACAGAATATGAAATGTATTGTAATACAATTATTTTATCAGTAAATCGGTTTAACCGGTAATAAATCATTTTGAATTGGGAGGGGGTAAAATAGAATCATATAAATAAGTCGTCTAAACGTGGTTAAAACGGTTGGATTGATTTTAATTTTATTTTTTTTATTTTTTAAGTTTTGGCTCGTTGGCTCTGTCGTGTGTGTCCAGCTTAAGTCAGCCAGTTAAAAGCACTGCCAACTGGTCTAATTTATACCCCCTAACCAGCATTAAAACAATTCGAGTCAACATGGTTTTCATCAATTGACGCGTCGTAAACAGGACTAATATAATTTATTAAGTAGTGCATCTAAATAAATCACAAGTACACTGCACTGACTGCATTTAACTGCATCCGCCGAAAAGCTGTGACGGGATATAACCAATATGGTGGCTGGCCGGCTTTGACAGAACAATAATAAGTAATTACAGACAGAGGAAACATGGGAATCATCGATTTAAAAGTTGATGATGAATGAGTTAAGGCGATGCACTACGTGGTGTAATATTTTAAATTGAGCCGCTATCAATAACAGCCCTTACGCAGATGGCGATAAGATTTAAATTCCCGCTTAACACCATCCTCCTGTTTTGATTTATGCAAGAAAAAAACATGGCCAAAAAGTGCCTTTTATTTTATTTTGTGGGTGTTCAGGCATAAATATTTATTTTTTTCCGATCATTTTATAAATAACTTAATTTGCCACATTATACAATAAAATTAGAACCGAAAATGGGTTCGTAAGTAGGAGATTTTAGACTTTAAAACAGTTTTCATAGGCCTGTACATTATTTTTTCTGGGCTTATAAAAAGACTTATCTAAAAAATACTCGATTATTTCAAAGGTCAAGATGTATTCTACTCGCAGTATTTGAGATTAAAGCATCTGAAACATTTCTAGGCGACCAAATTTTCAAACCAAAAACACATGATTTTGCATTACTACGTATGGCATCGCCTTAATGATGAATGTACTCGTAAGTATGTCTAAAGTAATGGTGTTTGAAAGAGAGAGTACGAAAACAGTGTGCAATATGTTGTGAATGAGGAATATTTGGAACAGGTGGATAAGTTTGTGTATTTAGGAAGTATGTTTACGAGAGATGGGAAGGTTGACAGAGATATTGAAATAAGGGTAAATGCAGGTAACTCGAGGTAAAGCGAGGACCGAACGCAGTTGGCGCTAACCAAAAAATAAAAAATCCAAAGAAGCGAAGCCAGCAGTCCACAATGGAGTGCTTGTACCTACCCTGATGTACGGAAGTGAGGCATGGAACTGGCAAAGAAAGGATGCAAGTAGACTGAATGCTGTAGAAATGAGATCCTTGAGGCGTATGCGTGGTAAAACCATGTATGATCGTGTGAGAAATATGGAGATCCGCAAAGAGTGCAAGGCTGATGTAAGTTTAATGAGTAAGACCAAGAAAGGGACGCTTAGATGGTTTGGACATGTAAGAAAGGAGTGTGAGGAGAATATACGATGCAAATGTGAATGGTTGCAGAAGTCGGGGATGCCCGAGGAAGACATAGCAAGACCAAGTGAATCAGATACTTTAGTCGGGACATGTCAAGGGTCAAAATAATAGAAGAGTATGTATGAACGCTTAAATACCAGAGATTTTCAATAAATTTAATAATTCTTTTAAACCTCAGAATAATGAGAGACCCTGCCCCAAAAACACTAAGCGTTGGCTAATAAGCGACGAATCAATGTATCTCTGAACTTTATTATTGATGTATTCCTGAACATCTCAACGTACCTGCCTAAATAATTTGTATATAGGTAGGTACTTTGATATATATTATTTTGTGATATTGTTTATTGTATAATTTTGTGTCATACATGTATTAAAAAATAAAAAGGTTTATATATATTATTTGTAGAACCTACAGACAAGCCGTCATGTGTGACAGCTTTGTGGGACTGCATAAAACTTGTATCTTTAAAAATTTATAATAAAAAAAAAAAAAAAAAACGTGAATGAGGCAAGGAGTGTGTGTGCCAAGACCGAGTTGTTTGGCGGTCCGTCCTCTCTGCCTACCCCTGAGGGGAAACGGCGTGATGGTTAGTTAGTTACATAATTAAGTTTTGATCGGTTCGAATTGGATATCATCGACCTTCATTATGGCAAATAACGGATGCGACTTACGAGTGATGATGATTATCGTTATTAACTTTTTAAGTACAATACGTTTTCAAAAAAAGACAACGTCCTTCAAAATAACTTACTTAATTAAAAATAAATAAATTCCCGACTTCATCTAGAATCTATATCAGGTCGGGGGATATTTCCGGGTACAAATCACTAGTGATATTATTATATATATTTATTGTTTGTGAAATCCAAAGATACCAAAAAAAAGTACAATTAACCATATAACATACCCTTGAGACGTACACGACATACAGTGCTATTCCACACGCTTAATTATAAAACCAATGCAGCATCTAATTCGCCAATTAACCGAGCTCTTCATCCTGAAAATGATATTTGTCTAAACTCAAACATTGACATTTTTTCGGATTCACTGCCCAAATTCAAACGTGGCATCATGTCAATAATATAAACAGTTCAATACGCATATATACAGACATTAACATACAAACACTCACACAAACATTACACACACACCTATATTCTACACACGTCACACAAGGAATAAACATACCACTTATCAGACATTACAAGGAAACATATCAAAGGTACCCAACATGAAATATCCAATTCCTGTATATTGTTTCATCACTGAAAATATAATAGATATACCTACTAGTATATCTATTATATACATTTATTAAATCAGTTGCGATGCATCATTGTGTTTAAAAATATATACTTATTCTAATCTTGAATTAATCAGGAAGTTGGTTTAAAAGTGTAGTCATTCTCCCCAGAGGCATAATGAGGATATGGTTTGACTTGTGATATTATACCTTTGCTATCTTTCTGTCACCTGAACCAAAGATTCGGACAGCTCTGCAGTGTCCATCATCAAGGCCATTGAAATTTACAAGCAACCAATCGCTATGGTGACAGGTTAACCCTCAATACTTGGCAATTTTTGACGGCCGGCGTGGTCTAGTGGTATACGCTTTTGACTACAGATCCGAAGGTCGCGGGTTCGAACCCGGCGTGCGCAAATAAATTTTATTTGATTAATTTGTGTTATTTCACAATTAATTAATTTAAAATAATATATAGTATATTTGCGGCACGTTCCAGAGTGGAAGATACTCTCAGTATCGCCCTGGTGTAAGACCACCATTCAGAATTGAAACGTTGCTTGAAATGGCTTTAGCCGTGTTTGGTGACCAGATCTGAATAGCCAGGTACTTCCCCACCTTCCTCTTCCCCATCTCCCTCCCCTCCCCAATACCCTCAGCCTCACAACATACCCCAATTGGGGATGCCATAGTCTCACTGGCTCCAGACGGGAGCAGTTGGGACTCTTGTGCGGTATTACTGTAAAAAAAAAAAAAAAAATCTGTTTTGAAGGGTGAACCAATCTCCAAATACTCCTGCCACCAAGAAGAACAAACTTTGAAATTCTCAGCGATATTGGTCGACTACTTTCCGAGGTTTTCGAAAGCATATACAGGGTGTATCGGCACTAACCCGACAAAATTTAACCAGCTATTCCTTAGCACATTTGGAGTAAAAAATGTTATGGGCACTTTGCTGTCCGGTAGCATTTTTTTCAATTAAAAACAATAAAATTAAAAATTTCCACAATACATCACTGTCATTGGCATTGCTTTTCGTGTTCAACAGCTGTTATAAGCAAGTATGTCGAAAAGCGTCTTCGCTCTTTCGCACACACTAAATAATAATAGTTAAAAATGAGACGAATGGTGCCGTGCCATTTCGTTGTGATTGTAAAAGTGCGCCAATATAGGTACACACGTGCATTATTCAACGGAATTCGAATAAAATATTGCCAGATGGGTTTTCAAACTTTGACAAAGGATAAAACAGTGTATAACATAAGGGTTTTCAAACTTTGACAAAGGATAAAACAGTGGTGACATGTGGTGAAAATATGAATAGTATTTTTTTATTAAAAAAAACGTTACCGGACAGCAAAGTGCACATAAGATTTTTTACTCCAAATATGCTAAGGAATAGCTGGTTAAAGTTTGTCGGGTACGTGCCGATACACCCTGTATACGCAGGTTGAAATTTTGAAGATTTTGTTTTTTTTTTCTCTGATAAACTTGTCTTAGGAAGCCTAAAATCGTTGCAGCTTCTCGTAAGATAGCCATGGACTGTACTCTAATACTAACACTTTTTAAAATGGAATCTAGTAACATTTTGTTCGAGCAGGCAGAGGAACGGCTTCGTAGGATCCCGATACTTATACAATCAACATAGTGGGAACATGTTTTTTTTTGCGATGATGAAGATTTAGCTAGCTGAGGATTGTACCCATGACACATTTGTCTACTCGACTACTAATCAGTCAATTATCAATTATTAACAAAGGATGTACCTTAAGTCTAAAAGTCAGTATTACAATCATAACCAGCAGCGTCTAGGAGAAAGTGTCTCTCACCTGTGAGGTGAATAGTAACTAGGTTTTTTTATACTTCGTCACACCAGTTTTAAAATGTAGTTCAAAGTTCAACGATCGTAGTCATTTCGGAACCGTACGGTTATCTCGCGTCGAGTGATATGAATGTAAAATTAAATAGCAATTAGTGATGCCCCAAATATCGGATCTTGCAGAAAATTAATAGTTGAAATAAAAAGAGAACTATTTAAAGTATTATTAAAAGAAAATAATAAACTTTGTTTACACCACTATTTTCATAAAAAAATATTTTCGTTTTTCAGAACCGAATGTTCGAACCAAATTGATAAACAACAGTGCATGTGAAAACCTAACTAATAGAAACAATAGGAAAGATATATACATTGTTCATGCAGCCAAAGAGGGTTGCATATATGTTGTATAAACTTGTAAATTGTCATCGAAGTTAGGAAAAATTCGAAGGTCTTTTAAACGTTCTACATATTTCTTCTTTTTGGAGATGAAATACTATTTTATAAATTAAGAAAATGCCTTCCAGATTTTTGTATTTTAAATATACCTACTTTAATGTCTATTTATTTGAATATTTTAGTTTTAAACACGAAAAAGGCTGAAAAGTACACTTATACTCAGAACGTAATTTTGGTAAATATTTACCTACGACTACCCTTTTTAACACGCATTTTAAAATAAAATTATAAACAATTACCGTATTTTTGTTATTTGTTTTTGGGGTGTTATGCCGTGTTGCGCTAACTCCTTCTTTAGCCAACGTTTCGGACAGCATTGCAGTGTCCTAAAAACACATCTGCCCTGATGATGGACACTGCAATGCTGTCCGAAACGTTGGCTAAAGAAGGAGTTAGCGCAACACGGCATAACACCCCAAAAACAAATAACAAAAATACTTTTGGCCGTGAAAATCTTAAATCATATTTTAATTACCGTATTTTTTATTTAAATGGTCACTCCACTTTTTATCTCGTTTATATAATAAAATAGATTATAATAATTACCAGAGAATAAAAAAAATGACATGTTGGATTAATTGTTTGCGAAATTTAAATGTTGATTTATATATATATACATATATATCTAACACACGCATAAGACATATATGCGAAAAAAAAAACAAAAAATAATGTCCGAAATAACTTCACTATTTCAAGATGGGATTTTCAGCAGTTAGTCCGCTGAAATGCAAAGCTGCCAGATCTTTCAGAGCACAGTTAAAAACATTTTTATGCAATGTGTAACTACAGCACCGTTTAACGATTGGGAAGTGTTTTTTTATAATTCCCTTATTAGTAATGCTGTTTATGTCTAACCATAATAAAAAAATGTTTCAGATGCTTTAATTAAATACTGCGAGTAAAATACATTTTGGCCTTTGAAATAATCGAGTATTTTTTAGATAAGTCTTTTTATAAGCCCAGAAAAAAATAATGTATAAGACCTATGAAAACTGCTTTAAAGTTCAAAATCTCCTACTTACGAACCCATTTTCGGTTATGATTTTATTGTATAATGTGGGAAATTGAGTTATTTATGAAATGTTCGAAAAAAATTTAAATATTTATGCCTGAACATCCACAAAATAAAATAAAAGGCACTTTTTGGCCATGTTTTTTTTCTCGCTTAAATCATAACAGTGTTAAGCGGGAATTTAAACCTTATCGCCATCTACGTAAGGGTTGTTATTGATAGCGGCTCAATTTAAAATATAACACGACGTAGTGCATCGCTTTAAATGCAAAGAGAAAGCTTGGTGTTGTCTTTCTATAAATCTATATTATAATACGTCTGACCTGACCATAATAGAAAAGCATATATAACGAGTTTTATGAGGACGTATCATTTGGTGACAGATATAGCACTACGTGACCCGAGTGGTTAGAGAAACACTATGACTAACTTGTTTACCACAATTCATTTAATTAATAAAAATATCTGTCTTCCCGGTGAGTTTACTAGAAGTATCAATAGAATCAATAGAACCTATAGAAAATGAGTCTTGCAAACAACGATGAACTCTCGCCTTAGTCACAGATGTTACGTATAATATTGTACGGAGTAAGATTATGTAAATATATGTATCATTCATGTACTCAGGTATGGATACAGGTTTTAACAGCCTGACGTATGAATCACACACGGGTCATTCAGGTAGTTCTAATACCTACCACAAGCATGACAAATTAATACAAAGCGGACATCGAGTAATAACAAAACACACAAGTTATGTGTAGCGGTTGCATAGGCACAGAGTTTCACGCTCAAACCGCGAAAATTTCATTACAAAAGAGTCGTTTGATGATTCATGAAAAAAATTTTAATCCACACGCACGGAGATTACACGCAAATTATTCGTTATCCGGTTAAAAACGGGATTGCAGGCCCTAACGAACGAATTAATAGGTTTCCTGAAAAACTTTTAGTAAAATACCAATGTATTGTCAAGATATCGGAATATTTTCGCATTTCGTCATTATACAGGGTGTATCGGCACGTACCCGACAAAATTTAACCAGCTATTCCTTAGCATATTTGGAGTAAAAAATCTTATGTGCACTTTGCTGTCCGGTAACGTTTTTTTTTAACAAAAAAATTATTATTCATATTTTCACCACATGTCACCACTGTTTTATCCTTTGTCAAAGTTTGAAAACCCATCTGGCAATATTTTATTCGAATTCCGTTGAATAATGTACGTTTGTACCTATATTGGCGCGCTTTTACAATCACAACGAAATGGCACGGCACCATTCGTCTCATTTTTAACTATTATTGTTTAGTGTGTATGAAAGAGCGAAGACGCCTTTCACACACTTGCTAATAACAGCTGTTGAACACGAGAAACAATGCCAATGACAGTGACGGAGTGTGGATTTTTTTTATATTTTTTTGTTTTTAATTGAAAAAAAAAGTTACCGGATAGCAAAGTGCGAATAACATTTTTTACACCAAATTTGCTAAGGAATAGCGGGTAAAAGTTTGTCGGGTACGTGCCGATACACCCTGTATATCAACAAAGTTACTGCACATCGCTCCTTACCTGTTCCTGTAACAGCTGTTGAACACGAAAAGCAATGCCAATGACAGTGATGTAGTGTGGAAATTTTTATTTTTTTTGTTTTTAATTGAAAAAAAAATGCGACCGGACTGCAAAGTGCCCATAACATTTTTTACTCCAAATGTGCTAAGGAATAGCTGGTTAAAGTTTGTCGGGTTAGTGCCGATACACCCTGTATATTACTAGCTTACTTGTAACCGGCGTTGCTCAAGGACTTATAAATGATTTCGGGTAAAGTTTTAAGGTTATGAGACCTTTTAATGATATACAATTCCGTAGTACATCATTTTGATGCATCTCATAATGTTTAGTTGCGTTAGCAATGTAAACGCCCTAAAATACGACTTGATTACAAAACATAGACCTTTCTCTACGTTCTATAAATATAATATGCATGTATAATTGATATAAAGCTTCCGGAAGAAATTCTCTAAATCATAGTGAAAATCCTATCAAAATCCGTTGCGTAGTTTAGAAGAACTAAGCGCACAAACAGAAAGAAGCGGATAGCGACTTTGTTTTATACTATTTAGAGATTAAGAAAAACGCAGGTGCATGAACACGTCATGTTTCGATACTATAACGAATTTAAGTTTATCAGGAAGCGGTCTGTAGTTCCGTTTATAACCGGAAAAATAAATATATAAAGAGTGTTTTTTTATTAAACCAGCAATACTTATTTTTCTCCGTTAGGAGGCCAAGAGGAAAATAATTTCTCGAAGCATTTTCCATTGAAATACCGGTGAAACAAGGACAACATTCCCAACCGACACTTAAGGCGAATCACTAATTTGATTAATTTTTATAACGAATTGGAGTACATTATAAATACCAAAAAATATGCTTTAGATAAATTGAAAGTTTTCCAATCGTTTCGCTTAAGTAGAATACAAATAAAAATGAAAATGGAGGTATGGAACTGGCAGAGAAAGGATGAAAGTATTGTAGACTGAATGCTGTAGAAATTAGATCCCTGAGGTCTCTGTGTGGTAAAACCATATATTATGATGGTGTGAGAAATGTGGAGATTGGCAAAGAGTACAAGGCTGATGTAAGCGTAATGAGTAAGATTAAGAAAGGAACGTTTAGATGATTTGGGCATGTAGAGCGAATGAGCGAAGAAAAGAGAGTAAGGAGGATATATGATGCAAATGCGAATGTTAGCAGAAGTCGTGGACGCCCGAGGAAGAAATGGCACGATCAAGTGAATCAGATACTCGAGTCGGGCCATTTCAAGAGTCAGAATAATAGAAGAGTATGTATGAATGTGAATGAGGCAAGAAGTGTGTGGTGTGACCGAGTTGTTTGGCGGTCCGTCCTTTTTGCCTACCCCTGCGGAGAAACGGCGTGATGGTTAGTTAGTTTGTGTCCACAATCTACGCAGGAGTAAATCATTCGAAGAAAACTTCGAGTGGGTCCATCAGAAATAGAACATAACGATCAATTTAACGATGCTGCACACTTTGAATTATTATCATCTTAGACGGGTAAAGTTCATCTTGCGACCCGATGACATACTACTGTGATGAGAGATTCATGTCGATGAAATGTTATAAATTACAATTTAACATAATATGATAGGATATTATAATGCGGAGCAGAGATCAAGTAATCACTATAATTAATTCATTTTACTATCCGCTTCGTTACAGAATTCAAAAATATTAATTTTCTCACTGAATAATAGGATACGATTCGAATGTACCACCCCAGCCAGAAGCACTCCGGTCCCGGTAAGACCGGTACACCAGGGAACACTGATGAGTTATGACTTGAAACTAGTGCTCAGGATAGGAAGGATGTTGGAGTTCAATATACCGGGATACACGGAAACCTAATAAGACGAAATAGGAATTTTACTGTTTAATCTACACACACACACACACACGGAGAAAACTTCCTGATAAAAAAATATTGCTAATTTACTAAGAATCTCTTCAAATTATTCGTATTCCTGTTAAAAACGGGATTGTAGGCCATTAACGAATGAATTGATAGGTATCCTGATAAACTTTTTTCCTAAGTAAAATACCAATATATTGCCACAATGTCCGAACACGTGTTCATAAAAATCCTAACATTTTTGCATTTCGTCGTGATATATTAGTAAGAAAAACCCAGATGCATGAACACGTGTTCCGAAATTATTATTAATTCACTATTACTTTATCAGGAAGCGGCTTGCAGACCGATTTTTAACCGGATTGCCAATAATTTGAAGAAATTTTTAGTAAATCGGCATTTCTCATTTTTCTCCGTGTACACACTCCTTGCTTCTTCCACATTCATACATACTCTTCTGTTATTCTGATAATTGAAACGACCCGACTCAAGTACAATATACAAAACCCATACTAGTGACATTATAGACTGCAAAGTTAACCGTTTCAAGGTGTAATGTAATTATTATTTATGCAGTTTTCTGATTAGAATTAATCTAAATTATTAATATTGTGGTACAAGTTAGTTTTGGGGAGACCGTTTGACCTCCGCAGCTGATCTCTCTTGAACAGACACATAGCGCTGCAGCGGGAGGGATAGATTATCGATCACTCCTGGACGCACTGATACCTTGATACCTAGATTCCTACCCACCCCTCGTACGTTTTTCCTTCCCAGAACTTTCTCTCCTTCCTTTCCCTAAAAATACCCTCCGCTCAGCATCCCTAAAGATGTCATAGGCCTAGAGAGAAATAATTATCCTCGCAGCCTCCTATGTGGAGTTAAAAAAAACACACACACAATTTATTTATCCATACATAGTCGCCAACCAACGTCACAAGAACACGGCGTAAATAAATCACATAGAACTTGTGACTGCGTGGGAACAGTGCGCACAACGGGGATTTCTGGTCTCAATTCAGTCGCTTTTTGCACATTTACAATAGAGGCATACTTGAGTGCTTCTAACTTCTAATCCGATGTTTACTTAAATGTAAAGAATTTAAAGTAAAGATGAAAATATAACATATAACACGATTTGTCACAATGTAAGTCCTCACATTTTGCATTTACGAAGACCAACGCAACATGTGTTCCGATATTATTACAAATTTAGCAACATTTTATCAGGAAGCTGCTTACAGTCCCGTTTGTAACACGATGAGTAATAATTTGAAGAGATTTTCAATACCATTACTCACTTTTCTCCGTGTAATCTATGAGTAACCTCTTGAATTGCTCCCCAGGATATCACAGTTTCTACAGGGTTTTCCAATAAGAGGTGTTATTTTGAATAGCCCGCTATTTCGGTAGACGTTACTTTTGAAGCTGTAATTTTTTGACATTTGACAAGTAGAAACTACGCCATTAATAAAAATGGAACGATACACGCTTCAACAACGCATTGAAATTATTAAAATTCACTTGAGTGAATCAAATGCAAATCATCTTGAGTGATGAGGCCCATTTCCACCTCGGTGGCTTCGTCAACAAGCAAAATTGTCGCATCTGGGGCTCGGAAAACCCAAGAGTTATTGTTGAAAAGCTTCTCTATCCTCAACGTGTGACTGTTTGGTGCGGTTTATGGTCCGGCGGAGTCATTGGACTTTACTTTTCTGAAAATGAGGCTGGAGCAACAGATACGGTGAATGGATTGCGCTATCGAGATATGATTTATGATTTTTTATGGCCGGAATTGGATGGTATTGATTTGGACAACGTTTACTTTCAACAAGACGGCGCAACGTGCCACACAAGCAACGAAACCATTGATCTTTTACGATTGAATGTCAAAATAACACCTCTTATTGGAAAACCCTGTATAATACTGAATGGTGGACTTTGACCAGGGCGATACTGAGAGTAGATATAATATTATGTTTCTTCTTCAGTGTAACAACTTCTCTAAAGTCTTTCCTCTTCGGCTAATTCAATGAATAAACGTTAATTATTGTAAAAATATTCTCTAAACAGAAGTGAAAGATTTTGAACAATTTTCTCACGACTTTAATCTGGAATCTCACGAATATGATATGATACAGTTAAAAGTTGGGAATACATACTAGTAGTACTTAAATATTACAGAAAATATTTTTAATTATAATTTTTTTAAAGGTTAATTGAGATTTCTGCTATAAGCTACAAGATTGTTGAACAAAAGACCTTTATACCTGTTTTACACGATACTTTTTTTCATACCGATCCTCATGCGAATTTTTTTCGTTATACACGATCATTATTTTAATACAGATAGTTGCCACTAGAGAAAAATACTATTTTGAGACGGTACTAAATCGTCAAAAAATGGCAACATCTCGTACATAACCATAGATCAAAATCATGAAAGCATCTTTCACTGTCATTTTCGAGCTTTGTCGCTTGCTTGGTCATTATCCAATCGATGTTTTTGTTTACCCGTTCGTCTTTGAACCATTACCATAATGATTTTTATTTTTATCCTTGGTAAAATTGCCTACCTGACTATCGTATCTTGATTGAGGTGGAACTACCAAAACACCGCTCTACACTCTCACAACCCTGTCTCTATTCACTAATTAAAAAGAATTTTACGATATGAAGTTAATATAGTTATAACAGTATGTATGTAAAGTACTCGTATATTATTTCCTCGCGACGAAGTGTAAAATCATCAAACATAGATGGGAAATTTACAATACCTATCAGTAATACACATTC
The DNA here is from genome assembly GCF_061612785.1 of Hesperophylax consimilis. Taxonomy (NCBI): domain Eukaryota; kingdom Metazoa; phylum Arthropoda; class Insecta; order Trichoptera; family Limnephilidae; genus Hesperophylax; species Hesperophylax consimilis. Next base: position 8,735,407 of record NC_142864.1, read on the forward strand.
ACAATCAGTAATAAACAGATATTGTAGTCATTTTACTAATATTTTAAATATAAAACTGAATAAACATACTATATTTTCACTAATATAGTTACGTAAAACAACGAGAGATGGCAGATGTCAAATATAATGTCCGCCATCTTAAACTGTACGAAAATTTATAATACCAACAGACGTCACTTACGGTACCAACTACCAAAATAGAACACTTCCCTTTTTTCATCCCTATTAGACAAAGCAGATGAAAAATAAAACCACTACAAATAGTTCAAAATCATATTATCAAGGTTATATATAATAAAAAGAGGATATTTTCGACTAATCAATTGTACAAGGAATCTCAAGTATTCAATCTCCGTAAACTATTTTTACTTCAAAGCCTGAAATATGTCATGAAAAACCAAAACAAATTTCAAAAATATGAACCCAAAATCAACTTTAGAAGAAATCATGTATTTTATACCACACAAACCAATACCAAACTAATGCAAACTCAAAGTAGCTTTATTGGACCTCGCACTTTTAATCTATTACCAAAAAAAAATTCAAGTAACAACTAAACTAGCGCAATACCAAAAAGAATTAAAGTTGTGACTGTACAATGCAAATGTTGAAGCATTATTCATTTATTATTATTATTCCATTATTCATTATTCATTCGGGAAAGAAAAGACCTCATTTGCTTCTTCAAAATTATAAATGGTATTATTGATTCACCTACTCTACTGCAACTCATTCCCTTCGATATCCCCTCGCAAAGACTCAGAAATAATGAACTGCTCTTCCTCAACCATCATTCGACAAATTATGGATATTATTCACCATTGTCCAGAATGTGTAGACTGGTCAACTCAAGTCAAAACCTTAACATTTTTGGGAGAAGTCTAAATGATTTTTGCCAGTCGCTAAACAAGTGACGGAATATTATAAGTGTCCTGTGGTCCTGTCCCACGGCGTATTCTTGACTTGATTCGACTTGTCACTTTATTTTCTTATATTATATCTACCATATGTCTTTGCTTTCATGTACCTTTGTCTACTCCTATATTTTTCATTTTACTTTATTCGTGTTATTATTTTGTAATTTGGACGATGTCCGTTAATAAATAAATAAATTTAATGTATACTTTTTTTCTCTTTTTCTATTTGTTTCTGTATATTTATTATTATTTTATTTTGTGTTCTTTTACTTCATATATATTATCTTATAATCTTTATTTTTACTTTGATTTATTTTAATATGCACCTCTTGAACAATCTTTTAGACTAACTTTAATTATAATCCTACCGTTTTTCTTTATATGCTTACTGTTATTTTTAGGTACAAAAATATAATGTATACACTTATATTACCCACGCACAGGCTGCGCCTTAGTGGGTTCCCTTTCTTATTATTATAAACTGTAATGTCAAATGTATAAATTGGGAAAAAATAAAGGAAAGAAAAAAATATTGTATCGTGTAGAACGGGTATAAGGCAGACCACGTTATAGACTTTGTTAACTAATTTGTATAATAGTACCAAATCGCTCACGGTTGGTTCTTCTGCAAGATAAGTCGGATAAATCAAGTAATTTCATTAAATTAACACAATACAAGTCAAGTCGGAATCTTAACGTAAGTGAAGAAGACGTGCACAAAAATTTGCGACACGCGGCCTCTGCGTATTGGACAGACCTAAGGTTGAATTTGCTCTATCCTCACTGGAATCTCCCGTGCTGACGATTTCATTTACATATTATTACAATTTAGTAGCATGGATAATATAAAGTTATTATAAATTTATTAAATAAGGTTTTTTCTGAAATAATTATAAATATATTACAGGTGTTTTTTTGTAGTTGAGTGATTTCAGTTTCAGTATATTATCTACTTCTGATCTCCCTATATATTTTGAATCCGGCTTTTTATTTGAGATTTAAAAGTTAAAATATTATTGTGAGTTTTGAATGAGGGTTGGATTTTGTTGTGGAGTTTAGTATCATACTTTTTTTCTTTAAAAGAAAGAAAAACATTCCTGGGTTACGAATAACCTGACAATATTGAAAATCTCCTATTACCAACACACTAAGCGGAAAATATTGTATTGTGATGGAGGACTTGAATTGCCGAGGAATTGAACACACTACGCCAGGGTGGGATCCAAACGCGATGTCAACTCAGCCACCGACCGGTCATATATACTATAAGGTTTTTTGTTATTTCTTGTGTTTTGTATTTATGAATGTAAAAGAGTATTGTTTTAGAAGAGAGTTGTTTAAATGACATGATAATAATAATAATAATATTTGGTGATTTTTATAGCGCCGTTTTTGTACAAAATCACCTCAAGGGCGCTGTACATGTATATACATAATACATTTCTACAATGATCTATGTTATTACTTACCTGGTAGGTCACTTGAGATTAACACTTAATTAACATTAACATACATACACCCACAGTAACAACACGACAAAATACAATATTCTACAGCAGCACACATAAGCATAACTACATTGCCCACTCTCCGATACAACGACTTCACACCATGGGAAATCATTACTTGGGTGATGTTGACATATTCAATACCAACTTGGCAAGTTTTGTGGATCATTTAATACATTTATTTCAACAATACTCCTAAACACATCATGTAAACCTACAAAAAGCTGTAATTTTCTGTTTTTGTTTCTTGTTTTTGTATGACTTGTTGCATAACTTTTAACAAATGTAATTTTATTCTTATTTTTTATGTTTCAAAGTATCTGTCAAATTAAAATTATACTACCAACCATGTGAAAGCCCTCTGGGCGTAAATAAATAAACATTAACTAATTGTTTATTAGCGAAATTTAGATACAGGATTTAGGACATAATTGGATATAACTGGACTTTCTCTCAGGAATGGTATATTTAATATAAGGGTATAGCAGCTTAAAAAGGTAAGTTTTTAGTTTAGACCTGAATTCGGTTGGACTTATTATGGATCTTAGTTCTGGAGGGAGTTTATTCCAAGCCCAGATACTCCAAAAGCGCGATCACCAAACTTCATCTTACGTTTACAGGGACTTTCAGAATTATTTTCATTTTGACTTTTTGAGTTTTAAATGCGTGATTTTAGGATATGGTCATTTGATGCCCTAATCGATAACACCAAGACAAAATAATCATAAAATTTAATTCATTGAGTTCATTGGCTAACATTATTTGTTACGTGGCTTAGTTTCATGTACATACTTACTAACGTCATATACATTTACAACAGAGCGTGATATCATGAATAATGGTAAAACGATTGCTATCACGCTCCAATCGATCAGAACGGCCAATTATCACTTGATCAGACGATAAGAATGTGAAGCGTGATGATTATTATTTTCATTGATAAGACCAAATAAGGACAATTTTAGATCGCTGGTAAGCTTACCCTATCAAGGCCGAATTCAGACTGGAAGAAAAAATCAGCCAGGAGAATTTTTAATTTATATATAAAACTGTTTCATATTGAAACAATTTTGTGATTAATCTATATCCAATTGTCATCTCCTTTGTTCCTCTCCGTCCTAAAAGTCTAATCTGGGAAGAAAGAATGCTTACGCCAGTGTTATTCAATTGTTAACTTTAACACGTGTCATTTGTTATACTAATCGTTAAGGCCCCGTAGTAAGCATTCAAAGATGAAAGGGAGATATGTTAGAGGGAGGGCACTAATATTAAAAAACGATACTAATTAAGCGAAAATATTGAATAAAATCTCTCGACAAATGCTTTAGTTGTATTTAAAGATACACTGTGATTTTTTTCATGCCTATAACATATTAAATAACAGAACATAACGTGTTTTTAATTATTTTCGGAGCTTACTTTGCGTTTTTTTTCTATCGAGGGAATTTCATATAATTAACGTTTCGGCAAAACAAATATACAGGGTGTCCGGAAACTCGTAGTAAAAGCGGGAAACTGGTGAATCTACATCACATTTGGAGTCGATTTTGTAGTATATATTTTTTTTATTTGAGCTTTCGTTATCGAGTAAATCGAGTTTGAAGTTGATTTTTTTTTTTTTTTTTTTAATCAAATTTTTATAAATTATTACTGAAGATCAAAGTACCCAACTAATTAAAACTATTTGAAAGTAAAACAAATGAAGAAACTCGGATTTGAAGCATTATTTTGAAATCACCCTTCATTTAACCCGGTGTAATCATAAAATATTTCTGCTCTGCAGGGTTAAAACATCTGTTATTCAACCCTAAACACCAGAAAAAACTTTAACCCTAAAATAGCCGAAAAATATTTTTTTTTGTTTTTTTTTTTTTTTGAAAATGCTCAAATCAAAAAACTTTATGTTTTTTTGGGTTCCCCATGTGGTGTAGATTCTCCAGTTTCCCGCTTGTACTACGAGTTTCCGGACACCGTGTATAGATATTATCTTACACACGAGTTTTAGACTCTTGTAAAGGTAAACATGTCAATTTTTATTGAAATATGTTCTTACTATGTAAATTTAAACATTATACTGTATTTAATAAAATAAATAAAAATATTAATAAAAAAAAAAATAAAAAAATCTATGAAAAAAAATTTTTGGAATAAAAACTTAGAGTTAAGGAGAAACTTGCTATAAATCGGTATAAATTGGGTATGCGGGGGCTTAAAAGTGCAATTTATCTTGGTGCTCGTATCATTATTCTCGCAAAAAAAACATTAAATAGTGTGAATTGCATTCTCCAAATTTAATATTTTCGTCTTTCGGAAATGCATCATTAATCAACACAGGCTTGTCCTAGTGAGGTTAAAAATTTTAAATTTAAAAAAATGTAAAGAAACGATAAATAAATAAATTGTGATTGTATGAGGTGTACACCTATAAATTTAAACTTTAAAAAAAGATACAATGTAACTAACTAACCATCACGCCGTTTCCCGCAAAGGTAGGCAGAGAGACGGACCGCCAAACAACTCGGTCACACCACACACTTCTTGCCTCATTCACCTTCATACATCGTCTCATACATACTTTATTATTCTGACTCTTGACATGGCCCGACGCGAGTATCTGATTCACTTGATCGTCTACCATGTCTTCCTCGGGCGTCCCCGACTTCTGCTACCATTCGCATTTGCATCATATATCCTCCTTACACTCCTATTTTCGCTCATTCGCTCTACATGCCCAAACCATTAAGCGTCCCTTTCTTAATCTTACTCATTACGCTTACATCAGCCTTGCACTCTTTACAATGTAATCACTCAGATACAATGTAAAGAAACGATAAATAAATAAACAAATAAATTTTGATTGTATGAGGTGTACACCTATAAACAAGTGATCCATGTGATGGCATCTTCAAGAAAATTAATAGGACTCAAAAGAAACCAACATCATCACAAGGTAAAGTCTACTTTTCATTTCTCCTCATTTTTATCTAGTGATTTTACCTGATCGAATGAACTTTTATTTTCCTCTTTATAGTCCATTTTAACTGCCACTCTAGCATCGAACAAAAACTTTACACTAATATAGTTCTGGGGTTGAGTACTCCGTTGTAAAGTTTCTAGTACAATTTGGGAGGCGGGTATGGGTGCCGCCGCCCGGGGAACCATTTATTGGATAACCAACACCTCTGCCATATGTCACCGGGAGGTATGGATTCACACGTCCTTCATTTCTGGGCACACTGACGCCCAGATTACTATCCACCCCTCATGCTTTTTCCTTCTCCTTCCTTCCCTACACAGCATCTCCAAAGATGACATAGGCCCCGAGAAGAATGAAAAAATAATAAACATACGTTGTTCGTAAGAAAGAGAGAGGGGTCACGACGAAGCTATCAGCGGTAGGCGTACATCACACTGAATTAGTAGGTACACCATTAATTACCAACTAACCCTGTATAGATAGCAAATGCTCAACTATTGAGTTTGGCAGCCACCTCTGATATAGATAGATAGGTATCTGAAAATACAAATGAATCTATGCAAAAACTCCATTCCTCAGTCTTGGATGGAATGTAGTCTTTGTATTTTAAAGCATCGACGTCAGATGAGAATGCTATGTCTTTTCTACCGGTATTTTAGTAGAAGGTGCTCCAAAAGACTAGCTTGAATTGACCCAAAATAGATGTGAACGTGTATCCAACAAAATTGCATTACACAATTGAAATTTGGCCACAAAAACTGCAAAACCTATGCAAAGTTTAATGGGTGTGAATACAAAAGGGTTTTCGCCACTAAAGCGAAGAAAGAAACCACAAAAAGTCTATAGTCTACAAATAATCATATTATACATCAAGCACACGATCAAACTTAGTCAGAAAAAGTTGAAGAATTCATTTAATCGTGCCATGTCCTTTTATGATAGGTAATAAATTAGATCGTTTCTTGGTTCATTCCAAAAGCAATAATAACTTCGTTAGAAACAATTATTAAAATTATCAGATCGAAGAATTATGTCCGACTTAATATTTATGTTAAAAAATGTAAAAGATAGTGTAGACAGCCCTGATTTAATTAACCTCATTGAATTTCATATACCTACCCATTAGAGCTACTCGTTTTAAAACCCTGTTTCATTGTAACAATTCCAAGATTGAGCATTTCAAACACTCACTTGTACCTAGATTACATGAAGTTAGTAATAGGTACGCAGATGAAGCGAATCTGTTTAACTGCACAGAAGCTAGGTACAAGAAGGCTATACTATTATATCTTCTAAATCATTACTAATATAACGTAAGTCTACTCATACTTGTTGATAATATTTTGTATGTACTTGCATCTCCTTCTAGTATTAATTTTATACTTTCTGTCGTCATTTTATGTTCAAATGCCACAGTTAATTGCTATTCTGTGACATGAATTATGGTGTATGGTATATTTATACCGTTGATATTCAATAAATAAATTACTAAACGAACATAGTTCATACAATGTGTATGTATAGGAATCGTTGGGTGAGAATTTCAATAATTTTTCTGTCACTATGGCGAAGAGAGATTTAGTGAAACAAAAACAAACACAAAACAACAACAAAATCTTTTAACCATTGACAATCCGATACTTTTACCAACGGTCGATTTAGTCAAATTGTACCGGTTCACTCGATCGTGCCAAGTTTTTTTGCGATGGATAATAATTGAGAGCGTTTTGTTCGTTAATTCCAAAAGCAAAGATGATTAAAAACAGCTCCATACAACATGAATGTGCGATGTTGCCAATTTGAGCTGTAGTTTAATGCATTCATAAAACGATTTAAATTTCACTGCTTCAGTTAAAAATCATCTTTTCGGATTCACTCCAGCGAGAAATATTATTAAATTGAGGTAAAACACGATGGATGTCGCGTGTATTGAAAACATTAAATCTTTAATAATATTCGAAACATCAAAAATCATGACAGAGGAAGGCGCTAAGACGACCCAGAGTTGTGGAAAGCAGAAGGCATTTCTTCCACGGAGATGCGCAAATATCTGATACTTGAAGATTCAAAAAATCTTAGCGACTACCCTCATATATCTGCGCGGAGGTTCGTATACAGGCACACGTTGCCGACATGTTGTAAACTCGTCGGCGACGCCTGTCTCTCTGCCGCGACTAGACGGGCGAGATTATTCGTAGTCGAGACATTAAACATGGCGTCATTCGAGTCAAGGCATGTCCTAGAAATTAGAAAAAGTAGTTACCTATATATTTGAGAGAATATACGTATTATCCATTCCTGTATCGATCCAACAGGAATGCTCGATTTCAACACGTTAAAAGCACGAAAAACATTTTTAGGCAAACATTTTTCTAAACAAATCACTGGAACTATATTTAATACATTATATTGAAAAAGGTTAACATATATGTGTGCCTAAAAAGCATACATATGGGAGATCCCATGCACTTTTTTAATACTCCAAAAGCGGGGACTTCTGCCTATCAGAATGCACCAATCAACAGAGCGACTCAACTGCTTATCGATTCTGCATTGATCACTGACATTTTTAACGCCACTTGCAGACAGTTCGGCAACTATATTTTGACGTATGTTACAAAACAGTAAAACTGCCCTCATGACCTTCATACATGTACCTTAAATTTGTATTCTTCTGCGTAATATATATTTGTGCTTAACCGTTTCATGAAATATATGAATTTAAAAAAATGTAACAATGCGCGCGTTTTACAACTTTAGAAATTAAGATCAATGTAGCAACAAAACAGTTAACAATGAATGACCCGATATAAAAATGACAGCTACAGAAACTGCTTGGTTGTGAAGGAGTGTATGGAAGCTTCTAGTTATGACGTTTAGATAATTTAACAATGCTTGGTTAATAAATTGGCGTACGGACAGTGCGAGACAAGTTGTTTGCTTCCGTAAGGACACAACAAGAGTGTCGGATACTTGTTGCTTGCTTCCGAAGTACACATCATGAGTGTCGGATACTTCTTGCTTGCTTTCGTAAGTACACAACGCGAGTGTCGGATATTCTTACTTCCGTAAGTACACAATATGAGTGTGGGATACTTGTTGCTTGCTTCCGTAAGTACGGAACATGAGTGTCGGATACTTGTCGCTTGCGACGTAAGTGCGAAACATGAATATCGGATAGTTGGGTATCCCGTTTAGAAGGGCTTAACGTGGATAGATTTTTTAACCCTAAAATCGGACACTGGCAGAGATGACTAACAAAAGAAAATTGCGCACAATACATTGAATTTCGAACGACACCGCGCACTTATTGCGCCAGTACCGACAAGGTTGAAATTGCCACTAAACACCGACCGCCTGTTACGATTTATGCAACAAAACCGGGCAATCAGGGCAATTCGCCATACTCAAAGTTATATTAAGTCATGAATAGTGATTTAAAAAATCTAGATTAAACAGGTTACATTAGGTTAGGTTTATAGGTTTTTTTTCATCACTTTTAATTACTTTATATCAAAATTGTGTTGAATTGCCACTGCCCTGAGTTCTCATTTAACCACGAAATTATATTACACGATAAAAACAAGCAGAAAGTCGCGGAATCAAATCCCGGCGTGAGCCAAAAATTATTTGATTAATTTGTTTATTTCACAATTTATTCATTTAAAACAATATACAGTATACTTGCGGCACGTTCCAGAGAGCAAGATACTCTCAGTATCGCCCTGGTGTAAGACCACCTAATAGCTATGTTTTCTCCCACCTTCCTCTTTCCCCCCCACAACCGTAAGCCTCAGAACATATCCCGATTGGCGATGCCATAGTATCAAAAATTGTCAAACCAAAAACACAAAATTTTGAAATAATGAATAAATGCATCCACGATACTTCCAACATCCGACACGAGAAATCAGAAATCACTGAAGCTAATCAGAGCATACACAAATATTTTAATTTCTCAGAAGAATTTCAGAATCTAAACACGGCGACACCGTTTGAGATTATTATAGTAATTATTATTTTAACTGCAATAATATTCAGATTAAAAGATGTTAAATTGTAAGCAGGTATTTAATTTAACTGTAGTTATTTCTAGATTTGTAAAGGGCACTTGTAATCGCACAAAATACCTATTACTACCTATTACCATTACCTATTAATTTTTTACTCGGGAGATTTTTTTAATTTGAATGGATATTTCAGGTGACCTTATTATTGCTTATAATAATTTGTCTTATAAACATTAGTGTATCATTATAAAATAATAATTGACTGTGTTTGGTGACTAGATCTGAATATCCAAGTATTTCCCACACGTCTTCTTTCCTTCAGCCTCACAACATCCCCAATGCAGAGCGCAACACGGCATAACACCCCAAAGAAAAATAACAAAAATACAAAAATCATCATTTTCTAAATATATTATCTAAATATTCGTTTTCACTTCTTATTGCAGTTGAATCATTGATATAAATTGATTTAGTAATACAAGGAATAACTCATTGAAATAATAATTACTCTTGTGTTTTTTTTTAAATAATTTCACGCTCCGAGTATGTTTGCTTCCATTGATAAGGAGTTAATAAATCACAAAGCCACGCTCTCAACGCAATCGCATTGTAAACATTTATTTTGTTTACCGTTTTTTATTTATCTTTATAAAATAAAATAAAACAGCTGACATTGCATTCCAACGTTTTAAAGGTTAAAACTTTATACAAACAAAGCAACTCGTTTATAAATTTAACTTCTGGGAAAAATAATATCAAATTTTATTTCTCTGGAATTTTTTGCCTACTTTGAAGGGTAGATTTTCCTTATTTTAAGGGGAAGCTACAAGCCAAAAATGTTTATATTGTAGGCAATGGACATTAAAATCGCTTGACAAATGGAGTCTAGAAACGTTCGATTTCAAGCACAAAACTGGTTTTTATTTATTTTGTAAATATTAAATATTTTATAAGAAAGCAAAAAAGGTAATCAAGTGAAACTGTCACGGATAATCTAAGCTATAATACTGTATTTTTTAAAGTTGTATCCTTTACGCGTCAATACATTTATATTGAAAAAAAAAATTAGTAATTTACATTTATATTTTTTATTGAGTAATTTTATTTTTATTTATTTGTATTCTACTCAAGGGAAACGATAGGAAAACCTTCAATTAAGCATATTTTTTGGTATTCATAATGTACACCAATTCGTTATAAAGATTAATCAAAATGGTGATTTGGCATTAAGCTTCGCCTTAATAATAATACTGCAAAAATATTTTTTTTTATATTTGTTTGTTAAAAATCTTAAATCTCCCAAAGTTCTTCGCCGATTGCTTTGAAATTTTTACACAATATTGCATTCGAATACGCAATTCGTGTTTTATTTTATTTATACCTATAGTATATAGATTTCACCTGTCACAGGTAAAAAAAGGCTTTTTTGATAAACAGAGCCGTCTGTTGGAAAAACGTGTTTTTTTAAACAGCGCCATCTGTTGGACGTAAAAGCAATACGCGCTATTTTTTCTTTATCTGCACAGACATACTGAGTCACTGAAACGCGTGGCGGGGTAGAGCTAGTAAATAGTATATATGCAGCACGGTTTACCTGTCACGGGTGACATCTATATGATATTGGTAAAACACACGCTTATTTGGATGTAATATTGTGTCAAAATTTCAAAGCAATCTATGAAGAACTTTCGGAGACTCGACCAATAAGGCTGACAGAGACATACAATCATTCAAAGTATTTGGGGTGCAATAGAAACACTGGATCCTACAGAATGCTCGAGCCGAGTCATATATCACGTATATATAGACACCTGAAAAATTCGCGTCTGCAATAACGCGAATTTATGCGAAATTCGTAATTGTCGCAAGAAAAACGCGAATTTTGCTATTTTCATGAGAAAAACGCGAAATTAGCAATTTTAAGGCAAAAACGCGCATTTTCGTATTTTTTCCCCGTTGTTCTTGGTATTTTTACATTAACTCCACACAGGAGGCCTTGTGGAAAATAATTACCGTGTTATTATTACACAGGGAAATTATTATAAAATCTTTAGCGATGCCGCGTGGAGGGTCTTTTCGAGTAAAAGAAAATGACAGGAATCTGGGGATCAGTGTGTCCAGGGGTTCCTTATGAATCCACCCCTACCACTGCGGTGCAAGGCAATGGGTCAAGAGGGTCCGGCTGGAGAGGCCAAAGGGTCTCCCTCAACCCGCCTCTCCCGATCTGGCATGTCACGCAGCTGGTGGTTATTGCGCATCCACTACCAAGACCTGGACAAACCTCACTCCACGAACCTATCAAAGTCACCAAAGGTAGCGAACCACTTGTGGTGACCTATGACAGAGGTGTTGGTTATCTAAATTGATATTAGCCATATCAGCACCTTTGAGGTGATTTTTCACGAAAACAGCGCTACATAAATTAGCCAAATATTAATTAGTTTAGCCTTCATTGATATTAGCCAGATTTCTGTGTAGACATTAGCCAACAGCCTGTCAAAATCAAAACTAACAGTCTAGCCATTTTATTATTGTAACAAAAACAATGTACGTCTCAGCGCTTAAAGTTCACGGCTAGTACAGACTACAGAGTTGATACCAGATACTATAACACTACACACCCACGAGATATGGCAATCTGCTCAAGTGACATCCTGCTTTTCAGATATACATTTCGACCATACAAACGTGGAGAGTGACCATAAACGATGACGACAGGAGCAGAATATAACAAAGGCAAAAAAAACTCTATCATTTGTCCATTTACTTGGCTGGGAAAGAGGAGCAGAGTAGAAGGCCTACAGGTACTTAGAGTTGACGACTTGAGAAGAACTGCTAGTTTCGGATAGGTGAGAGACGATTTCAAGAAACATTTCAAGAAGGCCTACAGGTAAGACGACTTGAGAAGAACTGCTAGTTTCGGATAGGAGAGAGACGATTTCAAGAAACATTTCAAGAAGGCCTACAGGTAAGACGACTTGAGAAGAACTGCTAGTTTCGGATAGGTGAGAGACGATTTCAAGAAACATTTCAAGAAGGCCTACAGGTAAGACGACTTGAGAAGAACTGCTAGTTTCGGATAGGAGAGAGACGATTTCAAGAAACATTTCAAGAAGGCCTACAGGTAAGACGACTTGAGAAGAACTGCTAGTTTCGGATAGGAGAGAGACGATTTCAAGAAACTTTTCTTAGATGAGGCAGAGGAAGATTGGGAAATACCTGCCTATTCAGATCTGGTCACCAAACATGGCTATAATCTTTCATCATTACTATACTGACAATTACCAAAGTCTCCGTAGAAGTGGGGGCCCTGCAGTACCTATGGCGTATAAAATTAATAGATATATTTGATAGATAGTCCATACCTCCTGGAATGCTCCAAGTTGTATTGCCAGGGGCGGGACCACGATCTGGTGTGAACAGACGTGCTGGCTCAGCACAGCAGAATAAGGGGGGAAATTGCTAAATAATATCTGTCTTGATATCAACATAAACCTTGAAGGTTTCAAGAAACGTGCAAATAATCCATGTTATTCTGGTTACATTACCATTATGTTACTGTTTGTGTGTATATAATTTATTTATTTAATTTATGAATTATAAACGCCCTGACGAGCTTTTATATTTTACTTGATTTACTGCATGATACAGAGACAACAAGAGTTAATTAATGTTTAGATTACAAATAAAAAAAATTAACATAATACATGGTAGATATAAAGTTGCATTTAAATGTATATAACATATAAGAAAATAATAGATCAGAAACCAGTTTTAAAATTGAAGATGGTACTTATAAAAATAATAATATATATAATAATTACTAGGGACAGTTTGTTATATTTAGTGTTTTCTGGAGCCCCACAAGGATCTATTCTGGGACCACTATTATTTTTATTGTTTATTAATGATATTGTCTGAAGCAACACTCATTATTCAAAACAAAAATAAAAATAAGCTAATCATACTTACGCACGATTGTGAATTTTTTCACAAAAACAGTGCTGTAAAAATTATCCAATTGTGATTAAATAGTTCTTTCATCAGTGGAAACTGCAAATAGATATAATGATAAGTAATGTCCTGTCTGTGTTCAGTATGTTCTTTTCCGCTACAGAGATTCGAACCATATCTGTTGAAGTTGATTCATACACGCAGACTAAGTACATACATAATGATACTCGTCTGAGTGTCTGTAGTTCATTATTCTGCCTACTGCTTGTGCTGTGATGATGTAATGTAATCACAATTTGATGTTGGATCATTATCGGATTAAGACCTCGAAAGTCTTTTCGAAATATTTAAACATTCGATAGTAGAAAAGGGTTATTCAAAAAATGGATAGATATATGTTATGGAGGTACGTGGCAGAACGGTTAAGTGTTCGTGTCTTCTGTGTATAGAACAGATAGAGGGTCAACATAAAAAAAAATAAAAAGAAATGACAAAGAATAAATGCAAACCGTTCTATAACGGTGCAGGTACAACAATATGTAAGAATACAACAATAAGTATATAGAACGACAACAACAAAAAACAAGAGACGGTAAAGTTTGGGTCAAGTGAAGTCTTGTGAAAACAAGAGATACGAGAAATTTAAGTTCTGGTGGCTACCGTTAAATACTTCCAAAATCTTGTCACTCAGTGAACGACGTTATAATAGTCGACACAATCGCAAAAAGGGTTGGGAGAAGGTTAAGTTAGTTCTTTGGAAAGGAATATGGAAAGTTTCGGGGTTTATTTGTAGACGGTGCTTGTTATTGATTTTGATTGTGGCCAAGAGAGAAGATTCTACATGGTTATTTATAATTTCGAAAATAAATTTGTATTGATTCAAAACCCTGCGACGGCAAAGAAAACACCATCGTATATGCTGGGCTAAAATATTGTAAATTTGCACCTCTCTCAGAAACATGCCGTAAACGGCTTTTGCTATGCTTAGTGACCAGATCTGGAGAGGCAGGTACTTCACAATCTTAGCATTCTCCTTTTCCTTCCTTTTCAAATTTACCAAATGTGGATCACACAGTTCCATAGGATCCGGGGAGATTAAATAAATGTGAGTAATAAAAACCAGATTTTCAAAATGTTGCTTGAATTTTTTTATTAACATTAACTCCACAAATTTTTTTTATAATAAGGAAAGTAATTTCCCTCGGGGCCTATGTCATCTTTGTGGATG